>NW_024467969.1:0-600000 GCF_002105095.1 Pseudomassariella vexata
GAATCACATCTGGCTGAATAGGTTCGAATCTAGGCTGCCTTAGGCCTCCTACTAACCTATTAATAGTTTAAATGTAACGGATGCAGTACAATGTAACGAGCCTGTTGTACTACCCTGATGTATCTATCATACTATGCAGAGGGAAGGAGGAAGGAGGAAGGGAAGGAATGGCGGTGAGGTAGGGTAGCGCTGATTTGTATGCTCTTAGGTAGTGGGGCGTTTGATCTGTGCTCCCCAGAGCCAGATTCCTGCGCACAGGCCAAGCCTGTCACATTAAAGACTTCGCCGAGCGTATCCTACAGATCTACGGAGACACCGAACCACTTAGAAAGAACTAGGTACAGGCTTTTATTAAGAGGAACCCTTTAGTTAAGGTCTAGAGAAGTAGAGCTATCGATTCCTAGCGTATTAATAGAGCCTTAGCTAATATAATTAGGTAATGGAACGGGGTCAGGCGGTCAGTAGGATATACCTACCACCTAACACACTGAACAGACGGCTTCAGTACCAACAGATCCCATCTGTTGGTCTGAGCAGACGAAGATCGTGGTACTGGTTATAAGAGCAAAGCTCTTATACGTCTGGTGCGCGAGTTGGTCGGATGTGCTTCTGAGACTCTCGTCGGAATGATTCTCAGAACAAGACGTCTGGCTCTGGAAGTCGAATTGAAGCTCTCACTAGCACTAGATTGCTCTGATTATAGCAAGATATAATCCTCTGTCATTGTCAAGGCTAGGATGAGGGCGGAATAATAGGATTTCGAAAGTAGTGTCTAAGTGCACGTAGGAATTAACCGCATAATTGAAGGGCTCGCTAACTAGAATAGAAAACAAAAGTCAAGTTGATTGAATAATATGATGAAAAGAGATGCCAAGTTGTTGAAAGTCGTCTGTCATCTCCGTGTCCCTTAAGAAGTGTGGAAGACAGGGGAGTCCTCCCTAGCCCCCGTCACCTACTTTCCTGACGTCCGGCCTGGCCCCACTACAGTAATAGTTTAAATACCTCGCTATCCCTAAGATTAAAGCTATTAAGGTCTCTAATCGATACAATATAGATAAGATAGTGTCACAAGAGGAGGACCAAGCCCCTAGGCCAATAGACCAAAAGATCTAGAAATGTCAGTGTTACTGACATTAGGTCCCACTAACTGCTATATATAGCACTATGTGGCTCTGTAATCGCCAGCGCTGTGACAATTATCCCCCGTCTATAAGGCTCGACCCCGAGACTCTTTAATAGACGTGTTAGCACTACTTGAACTCTGAGCCTCACGGACACTCTCCGGGCAATCCGGGCTTACGGGAACATCCCTCTACGGGAGTCTCCCTTTACTAGTGCAGGGACATCGTATCAGTCATTAAGACCCCCAAGCACAAGGCACACACATAGCAGAATACCGTCACATGTGTATAACCCCGCACTTATCAGCATACTTTAGGAGGTAGTTGTCGCTGTTGCGCACGGCCACAGTCTGCTAGGCCATACCTGGTCATGCCTCGGTATGCCTGCTTGTCGACCGTCTCGCATATGGCTGCACAACCACGATTCGAACCCTCTCGTCTATGACGAGGGCCGACACCCGTACACCGTTAACACTGACATAATTGTCACAAGAGGAGGACCAAGCCCCTAGGCCAATAGACCAATAGATCTAGAAATGTCAGTGTTACTGACATTGGGTCCCACTAACTGCTATATACAGCGCTATGTGGCTCTGTAATCGCCAGCGCTGTGACAGATAGGTATTCTAGAAGGTAGAGGATTAAATAGTCTTATTCTAGGATTATCTGAGACTCGTTCTATACGGAAGAAATAGCCTAGATCTCGAGCTTGGATATCTCTTATAGAGTATATCTCTACGACTAGTACTACACTACCCCTACTTATAATATATAAGGGGAAGTCTGTCTAGTAGTAGTAGTTTCCTCTAGACTTAACTCTATACTGAAACGGGGTCAGGCGGTCAGTAGGATATACCTACCACCTAACACACTGAACAGATAGCTCCAGTACCAACAGATCCCATCTGTTGGTCTGATCAGACGAAGATCGTGGTACTGGTTGCAAGAGCGAAGCTCTTACAAGTCTGGTGCGCGAGTTGGTCGGATGTGCCTCTGAGACTCTCGTCGGAATGATTCTCAGAACAAGACGTCTGGCTCTGGAAGTCGAATTGAAGCTCTTACTGGCACTGGATTGCTCTGATCAGAGCAAGATACAGGCTTTTGTCATTGTCAAGGCTAAGATAAGAGCAGAATAATAGGATTTCGAAAGTAGTGTCTAAGTGCACGTAGGAATGAACCGCATAATTGAAGGGCTAGCTAACTAGAATAGAAAACAAAAGTCAAGTTGATTGAATAAGATGATGAAAGAGATGACGAGTTGTTGAAAGTCGCCTGTTATCTCCGTGTCCCTTTTTGAAGTAAGGAAGACAGGGGAGCCCTCCTGTTAGGCAACCTTGGTGGGCTTTGCCAAGACCACCAAGGTTACCACGTGACTTAGCCCTTCGGGACTAAGTCCAATCTTCGTGCTCCATAGGACTAGATAGAATGTCATGCTTTTACAACCTCACAAATCTTTGACCACCTTTGCGTATAACACCTCCCTAGCCCCCGTAACCTATTTCCCTGATGTCCGGCCTTACCCCGTTACAATACCTAGCGGCTACTCTTTCGGAAAGTTCAAAAGGGCTTTGATAAGAAGGACTACTAGTTAGCTATCGTATAGCGAAAGATTAAGGTAATAGAGGTAGAGCTTAAGGCTAGTAGGGCTAGGAAGCGGAGGAAGGTTAAGATAAGCCCTAATTCGAAGTTTACTAATATCAAGGCTATTCGGAAGGCTCAAATCGAGGCTAGTGAAATTAAGGATAGTACAGATAAGTCTAGCGAGTCTGAAAACCCTAGTAACGGTGAAAGCTATATTATAGTCGTATCAGAATAAGTATAAAAAAGGTTAAAGTTAATAGTTATAATATATAGTATTATTTTTAGGGCATCCTATATGTGGGGGTGTCCCGGATGTGGGTGTGGGACGTTATCTTTTCCTCTATCACTTTCTCTACCTATTCTGTAATATCTTCAACAACCTCACTAGGTGTTTTCTGACGCTGGAGAAACTGTTGGGCCTCTGCCTGAATGAAATTATTCTCCGGGGTCTCCCTGCTGAATAACTTAGCCAGCTCTCGGATTCGTTCCTTGCTACATACAACCTTCACCACTCCACTCCATAAGGCCTGGGTTCTGCTTTTCCGCCTCGCTTAAAGTGTACAAACCCTTGAAAATATTTCAGCGCTGGATGGGGAAATGTGATCGAGCACAATCTTCTTATCGATACGTCACGGTCTGATCAAACCTCATCGAGACTGTCAGTGTTGTAGGCGTTCATGATCACAATGCGACCCTCTTTGGCAGCTGCGGCATCTAGAACATCGCAAAGGCCGTGAACTGTACAGTTGTACTTTCGGGGCCTCCCGTTTTTCTCTCCTCACAATACTTCCTGCCTTGAAACACGATCAATTCGAAGTGTTCGATCAAGACGATGTAGTGGCGATGTAGCGAGTTTAATAATGATCTAAGCCGGGCTGTGTTGAAGACTGTGGCTAGCTGGACAAGGTATAGCGGAAATTGGAATTGACTGACAAGCGAATAGATAAAGATGTCTTTCCGGTATTACGAAACAAGACGTCAATTATTCTTCGGTGCTTGGATATACCTGTTTTGAGAAAGGAGGCAAGTACCAGTCCCAGGCAGGCCCCAAAGTATAATTAACATCTGATGCGAAATGCCGCAGCATTAGTAACACACTCAGGTGTTTTTTGGTCAAGAAATCGGCTGATCTCGGCGACTAGGCCGGCTTTGCGGTCTCATCAGCGCAGATCATTTTGAGGGATCCAAGTCTCTCGTAGATTGCAGCGCCCCAGCGTTTGAACGGCTGGGGAGTGGTAACAGGGACCTAAGACTGTCTCTTATAGGCCGAGTATATTCGAAGAGAACAAGCAATACAAAAATATCCCTGCAAACTTTGGCGATGCTAACTATCAAGAAAACCACTTCCTTGTTCAAACATTTCGCTGTTGCTTGGGCGGTCAGATTCCTTAAACATGGATGGTATACAGCCAAAGATGCTCAGAACACCATATATCATCGCATACAGCATGAAGCGTGGAATCATAAACTTGAAAACAAAGTGCAAATACATTTCGGGACAGAAGGGGAGATACAAGCAGAGTAGCGATACTTGGCGACGACCGGATAGCATATAGAACATGGAAGCTGAAAAACCTCCATGATAATCTTCACGTTACATTTGCATCGAAATCATGGGGAAATACCTTGAGCAGCACCTCGTACACTGAAATTTTTGGACCTAGGGCAACATAAGGTATATCGATTTGTAACCGACCTACGGCATAGCAAATTTAGGCGGATAAAAAGTGATCTTCAGCAATGAAACACTGAACAAAATCTTCGAAATGAGTTATCGAGCATTAGGACCATACTGGAATCTTTTGCGAGGTGGTATCTACTTCAGGTTCAGCATCACATGGACAGATTGAAACTTGACAGGACGCAGGGGCAATGCCAACACTGGCTACCACTCGCATCGAACCGATCCTAATATATGCACGGCCTAAGTTCAGACTATATACATCTAAACTACTTGACACTCGGGATTCCTGCTACCAAGTCCCCTAGATTGGTGCCCCACCAGATCATCCAAAGAAACGGCAAAAGTATACACACATCTCTGAAACACAGCTGATGGAAGCCATCCAAAGTAGAATCAACGCCCGCAGGATGGCTATGTGGAAGACCCTTGTTATGACATAAAGTATTTCAGGCATACCTATTCCCCCACGAGAAATGTCCCCCAGCCCAATTGACATTCCAAAAATAGCCATTCATATTTCGTCCGAACTTCTTTCCAGTGGCCAATCGGCACTTGATATAAGCCACCAACTCCAACGAGCACCCGCAAGATAGATATAACAACCCAGATCCCATGGTGGCACGATCCCCTTCTACATCAAGTTTCAGCCCAATCGTATTTGTCTTATCCATCTAACAATCGGCAACCAGAGTTTCTCTTGTCGTCACATATGCAGCCTAACTATACAGTCATGGAACGGGACCCCTGCGTCTCGTATGGTCTCTGGTTTCATGCAAACTCAATCTGGGAATGCGTATATAGCTACCGACCCGCCTGACAGGCAAACTTGTCATTCAATCCTCATCCGTTTTTGTATGTGGGGTAATTAATAACACTAGTGAGAAACAATGACCTGTAAGTCACCAAATGACCTCTTCCCTCCCCAATATTGAACACAAACTCACTAACACTAAAGTCTTCAAATCAACGTCAGTTCATACCAACACAACCCCCCTCCCACGCGAAATAAAACGCGGCCCAGCCATTAAGCTCCTCCACACTCACGACTTCCTCCTTAAAACCCCACCGCACTTCCACAACTACCACGAACTACCCGTTCCCCTAGGACAGCGGCCCCCGGATCCCCACTTAACCTCCTCCATCCAACACGCAGCCGTGGCACCAACCCAGTACTACGAAGTGAAGTATATTGAACCAACCTTGTTGTCCTGTTTTACGCGCGGCGATAAGAAAGTGTGCTGCAAGGTCGCCGTGACGGATACGGGTTCGGGGATTTTCGTGCGGAGTACGAGGCAGAGGGGCGGGGTGTTCAGAAAGGGCTTTGGCGCTGGGATGACGGTTGTGGTGGAGCAGATCTGGGAGGTGAGGTATGCGGAGGAGAAGGAGTGGGATGGGTTGGAGTTGGTGGAGAGAGTGAGGGTGGAGGGGCTGGAGTGTTTGACTGGGGGTGTTAGGAAGAAGTATGAGGCGGGGTGGAGAGATGTGCACGAGAGCATTGTGAAGAGGTTGATGGTGCTGGACTTGGGGATGTAGAAAAATATGGGTTTAGCTGGACACGATGGGGTTAATGGGAACACGAAATAGGAGTTTGACGGGTTTGAGCGCTGTTGCCTTGGAGGTACCTCTTGGGTTAGACTTGTACACTCAAGACAAAATAATGCGCATATAGTGATGCGAGTGCATATGGGGTGTGAATTGTTGTATTGGGAAAGGATGCTAGGTCAGCTATTCTGGCTTGGCAGAGCTCTTTTATAGCTCTTATCTATCTTATCTATAACTATAGGGTAACCCCCCATGGGGTCACGTATCATGCGCATATAGTGAAGAATATATGAGACTTGAACGTATCAGGACTTATAGTAGATCACCTGAATCATCATTAAATCCATGGGTATCATCGCCACGCTACTTCACACACACGAGTCCAGCAAACCCTTGGCTCCACCTCAACCCCCCCATGATGGCAACCATAAGCGCCAACCCAGTCCCAACACTGGCCACCCCATAAACGTAAGCGCGCAATCTCCTCAACGCCGCCAGTTCCGCCACCCAAGTTGACACGGTAGTCAAACATCCACAGAACCCGTCCTCGATCCCCTGAAGGACCTGACACCCGACAACCCCGCCGTCAGGCACATGTGCGATATCCCACGCCGTGCCTAAGACAGCCGTCCCAAACATATTAACGGCAAAAGTACCCAACGGGAACGACGCCTTCCGGCCGTTGAGGTACATCGACACATAGAAGCGGAGTAGACAGCCCAGAGGCGCGAAGACGAGCGAAAAGGTTGCGCATCCGCGCCATACCTCGGAAGCGCCCGGGAGGGTGAAGCGGTCAGGTGGCAGGATGGAGAGGAGGACGGCGCCGAGCCAGGACCCCCAGGCGAAGAAGACGGCGATACGGTCGACAATCTTGCGGGTGAGAATGAAGGGAAGAGATGGCGTGATTGGTTCGAGGGCGATGGCTAGGTGCGCGCCGATGAAAAGGCCTGATAGAGAGAGGGAGACGGTGGTGATGATGACGGCGAGGACAGCCATGAACGAGTATCCGCCGTTGCGGGGCATTGTCGTGCTTTCCAATTTTGGCGTTGGCATGTCGTTGGAGAGAGCTAAGAAGACATCCCGGATGAAAGACGAGAAAGATGTGAATGACCCGCAGAAACCAGTCGCCAGACCGATGTAAAGTGGGATGGTCTTCTTAGTAACCATGTGAGCCTTCTTGGCCGCTGCGAGATCGAGCTCATCTCCCGTAGAGCTAGAGTCGCCGGTTTCTTCGTCAACACGATGAGCTTGGTGTGCTTTCGTGATTTGCGGATCATGTGTCGGCGTGCCCCATTCATGACGAAAGAGCATGCGGTCCTCGGCCAGAAAGCCCATGACCAAGCTTCCGGCGAAGTTGGGCCATACTGAGCTGAAAGGGACTGGAGCTCCGGGGTAATATGTCAAGGCTTGTAAGCCGAGTCGGGCGAGAGTGCCGAGTATGGAAAACAAGATGAGGTACGAAATGGTGTAGATCTGCGTCGCCAGTCTCGAGATTTCGAAGTCTTTTGTTTGATCCTCCGCGGTGACTACCGGTTCTGCGCCAGCGCGCCCATGCGAACCGTCTTGGTGAGATTGCTGGCGTCGTAAGTAGTCCTGGTCACGACTCTTCGACTGCTCCAGAGACTCGTGTCTGTAGATGGCAGCTTCCTCTGGATTTTGAACTGGAGGGATACCAGCAGCCTCAGCAGCATTCAGATAGGAGCCCGGAATATCGTAATCAACTCCTGCGGTGGATAGACGGCGCTGTGGCATATTGACCTGTCCGTGGGAGTCTTTCGACCGGGACGGTTTGATCGAACCAGCTGGAGAATAGACTGTTTGCCCAGCCGACAGTGCAAAGCATTCCTCTCGTGAGATGTGCCGCTGCATCGGCTCTTCATCTGGATTTTGGATGGATGGCTCTGCATATACATCGTCGATTTTTTGGAGTGAATATGGAATATCGGATTGAAGTGAGGGTCTGATGGTTTTGTTTTCGTTCCAAGACGTTTGAGAAGTCGGAGATGCTACGGGATGCTTTCGCTGCACATCAGGCGATGAAGATATATAATGGCGTCCGGTTTTTTCTTGATGCGACATCGTCCCCCGGTGAGTTCCTCGGTGAGGGAACATGACCTCCATCCCGTGTCACCGGCAGGTCGCAAATCCAACCGGGGGGGCACGTCCGACCAATGCGATTAGTTCCTGATCGTTGTATCTTGGCTCTCTCGTATATTGGCCTGCGGAAGAATCCCGCGTATCGCTTGGCACCCAGAGTCGGAGCTGTTGGCCATGCGATACAGACTTGTAAGTTGAGAATCAAGGTCGAGTTTCGTCTTGGCAGAACTTGTCGGCCAGTCCACCCATCCCCGGTGATCTTTGTCCAGTGGAGCCCACTGCTGGAATTGTCCATGCTAGGTGGACACTAGGCAAGTACTCCAACAAGCGCTATCATGATGCTTATCATCAAGTAATCCACTAACAGCCCCAGCTTAACAAAAGGTTTAGATTACCCTGGACGGCAGCTTATCGCGCCCAAGCTCCCCGCATCGGTCGTGAACTGTACTTGCGCTTGCAACGAGCCCAATGGACTGTTTGTTGTCTGCTGATTGCCATAATCGGGTGCCCGACATCGCATTAGACAGATCTCACCTACACCCTAGAATCGTTGTTCGTGTCGACTGTGCTATCTAGTCG
Source organism: Pseudomassariella vexata (assembly GCF_002105095.1). NCBI lineage: Eukaryota > Fungi > Ascomycota > Sordariomycetes > Amphisphaeriales > Pseudomassariaceae > Pseudomassariella > Pseudomassariella vexata. The sequence goes on from NW_024467969.1 coordinate 8,605, forward strand.
TGATATGCTGCTGTGATAACCGGTTCTCCTGATATCCTCCTTTATCCTCTCACCATGTCTGCCACTCCCGATCTTCCCGCGAATGTTCATGTGTCGAACCACCCATGTCTCCGCGCAAAACTGAGCCTGCTCCGGTCGAAGAGCACTCAGGCAAGAGATGCGAAGGCGTTGGTTAACCAGATCTCGACCATAGTTGGCTGCGAGGCTTTTGCTTCGGCGCTGACTGCAGTCGATGGACCTAAAGTTAGGAGACCCTCTGTGCCTCGAAAAGACGCTCAATATCGCTGTGTTCCGCCCCCTAATCAAGCCCGTGAACTCTGCTGATGTTTTTATAATGACAGGATGAGACCCCGATAGGCTTCGAATACACAACTACGAACGTCGAACCCCAAGAGCTCTCCCTAGTGCCCATCCTTCGATCAGGTTTAGGCATGGTAGAAGGTCGGTTCCGCTTTCCCCTCAACGTCGTCGTGCCACCTCACATGCCTGTTTGTTTCCAATGCTGAATTAACCCTCCCAACAGCAATTCAAACCCTCCTGCCCAACCCGATCCCCGTCCACCACCTGGGCCTCTACCGCGAACCCTCGACCCTCGACCCCGTCGAGTACTACAACAACCTGCCCCACCACATCGCCACGGGAAACTCAGGAAGTTCTGCCTCCCGCTTAGCCATCATCCTCGACCCCGTCATCGCCACGGGCGGCACTTGCGTGGCTGCCATTCAGACCCTGCGCGAGTGGGGCGTCAAGCGGATTGTGGTGTTGAGCGTCATCGCCGCCGTCGACGGTATCCGAAGGGCCGCCGCCGAGTGGCCTGACGCTGTCGAGATCTGGGTTGCGGGGGTTGATGCCGAGCTTACGAAGGATGGAATGTTGAAGCCGGGCGTGGGGGACGTTGGGGATAGGCTATTTTTGACTATTGGGAAATGAGGGATGTTGCAAGATATTGATTAATGGGTTTGTTTGTCAGGGGCCGTCGATTGGTGGCAGTACGCTCTCAAGTGAGCTGCGCCCTGATACAGAATCCTAGCGGTGTTGAAAGAGCTCCAATTTATTTCGCCGTACGTGTGAATCCGAAAAGGGCAGATTGTCTTGCCTGGGATCTCGCAAATTGGTTCGCAGGATAGTTTAGTTACGTCAAGTACGACGAATGCTGTAGTACTCCACGTAGAGTAATACATGATTGGGTTTGTGCCCTATAATATCCGTCTCACGTAAGTCGATATTTACATAGGTGCATATCTTTCCTCGTCGAGCAACGTCGACTCCTTCCAACAGTCCTCGATCCACTTCTGCGAGGTAACGTGCGGGATCCGTTGTCTGCAACTGATAACTGAACGAACTTCGGCAGCCAGTTCCCTCTCACTCGTGCCATCGCTACTGATGACCACAACAGTAGTGATCGACTCATCGTCCAGATCCTCTGTGATCCTTCCCCCACCAAACTTCACCCAGTTCTCCAGCTTCAAAGCAGTGCTGGACGAAACATCCAAGCCCCTCGCAAAATACACCACTAGCTTCCTAAACAAATGACCCTTCAACCCCCCAAAGTCATGACCGTGCTCTTCCAGCTGCTGCAAAAAGCCCAACTTGTTAAAGGGCTCGTAGATGATTTCGTGCTTGGGCATATCAGCCAGCAGATTTCTCAACTCCGAAACGTCCAGGTCTCGCGCATAGCTGTCGCCAAACTCATCCACGTTCTCCGCGGCCCATTCTTTGAGAGCATCGCTGACGTGGAACAAGTGCCTCGGCTCCTCGGGTAGTAGGAAGTTCTGCGCTATGCAATCCAGTACCCAATTCGGCTTGAGGACATCCACGTCGCCTGCTTTGATCATACTTGCGACCTTGACCACCTTCTTTTCGCCAATCAGACGCATGTGGCTACGAGGTATGGGTTGCTGTGAAATGATGCCGCCATTCTGTTTGATCAGGGTCTCCAGCTGCGACTTGGTCTTCTTCGGTGCAGTTGACTCTGTGAGAACGCAGAGTTCGAGACCTTCGAACACTTTGCTTCTCGGGCCATCGAACTCAGCTGGCGCTGCTTCCTGCCCAGCGATGACAATCTCTTTCTTGGTCCGCTTAGTCGGCCTTCGGCGGGTTTCCATCTCCATAGCCTTCGACTTGTTCATCTCGTCGGCATGCTTCTTCAAGTTGAGGAACTCTCGGTAGTCAAGCGCCGAGTCCCATGACTTGTCAAGACGCAGCCCTTTGAACCTGGGAAACCGCAGAGTTATACCCCTGGCGAACTGTTCGGAGCTACCAGCGCTGGCCGCTTTCACCGAGATGACGACCGACTCGCTCGGCCGTATCCAGACATCGGGCTGTTCGGCTTGTTTTTCAACACCACTACCAAGCTCAATGTAATTTGTAGGCGGGTTCTTCCGATCCCACTCATGCCACTTCCCTTCTGTGTGGTGTCGGATTTCCGCGTAGTCTTCGGCGCGGAATCCACCACCGACTTTGCAGAAGCTGTAGCATTTCTCAGGATTGACACCCTTGATGGTGATGTCGTTCTCATCAGCTCGGAGGCCGCACAAGAAAGAAGAAAGCCTACCTCCACGGTGCCCAGATCCGTAGTAACCGCCAATGATCACCACGTCGACGGATTCGCCGAAGTCATTCAGGTACTCGGGCTTCACCTTGATCCAGTCATCGTTTCGGCTGTTGAGTCTGTACATTGAACGTGGGTTTTTCAGCACTAGCCCCTCAGAGGCCTCGGCTACGACTTTTCGCAGCTGAGGCTCGATCTCATCTGGTGATGTCGCTGCGAGGTATGGGTGGATCTCAAGTCTTCGATGGACTCCTGGAACTGCCTTTGCTAGCGCATTACGACGGTCTCGCAGTGTGTACTGGCTGAGACATTGGCCATTGAGGTGTAGTATGTCGAACACGCGAAACAAAGGGCGTGCTCCGTTTTGACTGTAAAGTTTCTTCTGCTCTGACAGCGCTGCTGTCTTTAGAGTTCCAAAATTCATGATCTTGTCGAGTTCCATATCCCATGTGACCATTTCGCCGTCGAGAATGAGGTTTCGCACTCCTGGCGCAAATGCATCTTTGAGATGACAAGAAAGTGCAGATTTCTCGTCCTCGAAGTTGCTACCGTATAAATAGGTGTAGTCATGGCCTTTTCGCGATGCGAAGAAGAACTGGAAACCTCCAGGACTGTTGGAATCTTCCTTCATGTGCATTTGCATTCGTTCTCCGTCCAGCTTCTCCTCAATCCAGTACTCATTATCATCCTCTAACGGGTTGGCTCTAGTGAGGCTGTCGACCATCTTTCGGAAAGAGCCAGAGAATTGGAATTGTGCCAACTGCGGCTGAAAGCATTGCATGATATGCACGTTGGTCTCTTCTTGATTGAGCCGATATGAAGGGTCTGAGAGCTCCCAGCATACTCTGCGCAGGCTTGAAGAGACGCTGAACAGAGCCTCGGCATCCGGATGCCAGATATCGAAGAAAGTTCTCTCAGTGGCACCCACTTTCATGAACTTCAGAATGATGCGGATTAGCCACATCAGCTCCTCTGGGTTCATTCTCTGGTAGAAAATCTCAAAAATGGGAAGCTGCTCCTTTTCACCGGATGCAGCAGACAGTTTGTCGAGCCATTCGTTGACTTCGGCGATGCGCATGTCGCCCACTTCGGTTCGCATTGGTCTTTTGGACAGAACGTCATAACACCTCCCGGCGAAGTCCCCGGCCATGCGACTCGCCGCTGACTGTCCCGGTAGCTTCCAGTGCAGCAGATTGTAGCCATCTTCGGAGTTCTTGTCGATCTTCATGATCTTGACCAGAATCTTGCCGATATTGTTTTCCTTGAGCCCGTATACGCCTCTGTCACGGTCCTGGTTTGGGATGATGAGGCGCAGAGCAGGGTAGAAGTCGTCGCCCACCTCGGCGCGCCACCTGGAGATGAAACGCTCGACGATGATGCGGCGTTGCTCCTGGGGAGACATCTTGGATGGGCCATGAGGACCAGTCTTTGCCCGACTAGTTGCGGGCCCCGTGGGCTGTTTCTTATTGTTGTTCAGCGGATTGAAGAGGCATTCGTAAAGCTGGGAGAACAACAGCGTTTTTGAGTGGTTCCTCGGCCTATTCGGATACCTAAAGGAAACGTGAGCATCAATGTTCTAATATGGCTTCAGCATCCTCACTTCTTGTCAAGTTCCTCCAGGGTTTGACCACCGGTGGTGTATTGACGCAGCTCTTCATCTACAGCGCCAGGATCGCGGCCTCGTTTCCTTTGTTGACTCATGTCGTCCCTAAGATGGTGGAAATTGAAGTGGTAATCAAATACACTTATAAGTGCACTAAATGACGAGGAGGACGGTTCTGGAGTTGAAATCCATGTGCTCAGTAAGTTAAAAGTCCTTCCTTGACATGTATTCGGGCCAATATTTTACTGCAAATCCCGGGTATCTAATTAAAAGCTCCAGCACTAAGCCCGTTTGAAAGGTTAAAAAGTTATCTCTGGTGAGAGGCTGTTAAAAGCTATGTATTAAGCAATGCAGCCTAGAGTTACTGCTGCCTGCTGTCTGCTAACTGTGCCCCGCAAATGCAAACAGGAGCTATGAAGCCACCGTGAAATTGAGCCTTTTCATTCGCCTCGACTTCGAAAAGCAACAAAGTGGCAAAACTTCGGTGCTTAACGACGCGGACGCGCCACAACGCGACTCCCTCAACTTGGGCAACCGTCTACTTTGGGATGAGCAGCTCCTGGCCTTGACGACGTTCAATGCCCCTCCAAATGACACTCCAGCTGTCTCCGACAACTTAATGAATGCTGGGTTATTACGCGTTCTGCCTTCAAGACCTTCTCTCGCTCGACAGCGTCTCCTTCGATTTACATTTCTAAAAGCCTACTCTCCTCATGCCTCCCCGGGGTACCTACCAAGTCGAATCGCGCCGCTACTTTGCAATATGTTAGGAAGGGCCGCACAGAGACACCAGGCAACGGTTCCTCCACCCTCAAAAAAGCCTGATCTTGGAAAGCAACTGTTCCCATCGAGCAGTCCCGCGACTACTGATGGCAACATTGCTGAGTGGGCCAAGAAACCGTCGAGTTCGAGTTGGGGGTCTTTGAAGGCAGTCGAGCCCTTCAAGGCCAAATCTGATGATTCGCAGGGCCCCTCTAGACCGAAAACTTCAATTGCTAGTTTCGCCCGACCAACGAGCCAACTTGCATCACTATTCAGCCAGGCAAATTCATTCAAAGAGGAGCCAGAGCCAGAAAACAGTGGTCGGACGGTTAGTTCAGTCTACATTGACGAGGGCGACTTCAGTGATGATGAAGATCTTTCATTGGACTACTCCTGCCCGGCTTCTATGCCTGCCCTGCCACCTGCTCCGAAACTTTCGAGAATGACACCCATGAAGAGACCCGAAGCACCGTCTGCACCTTCGCCTGCTACCGAACTACCCACCAGTGATATTCCGTGGTCCTCGTCACCTCAGGAGCACCACTACCCTCCGCCCACAAGTCGTAATCCGACTCTGAAACGCGAGTCGCCTACAAATTCTGCACCTATACCTGTGGTTAAAAGACGTAAGCTGCCAGATAACTTCATTAAGAAAGCGGAGGGGCCTACCAGACCGGTAGCCACGCCGGCGAAGACCAATTTGCCATGGGACACGACACATAACGCAGTAAAGGAACAGAAGAGGCACTTTAAAAGTCAGACCAGGAAGTCGGAACCAGAGCTTTCTATGGAGGACATCCGGTCCGCTATGGGTACACGCAACAAAGTCGAGAACTCTGCTATATCATTAAGTACGGAGCAACAGCATGTCCTCGAATTAGTCACACAGAAGAAGCAGAGTGTGTTTTTCACTGGTCCCGCCGGAACCGGAAAGTCTGTCTTGATGCGCGCCATCATCGCTGATATGAAGAAGAAATGGGCTCGCGACCCCGAGCGATTGGGTGTCACTGCGTCGACTGGGCTGGCTGCATGCAACATCGGCGGAATGACTCTACACAGTTTCGCCGGCATTGGCCTTGGGAAGGAGGATGTGCCAACCTTGGTGCGAAAGATCCGTCGGAATCCAAAGGCCAAGAACAGGTGGTTGAGAACTAGTGTTCTCATTATTGATGAAGTCTCCATGGTTAGCGACACCCTACTTTACATCGCAGGACTACCTCCTCGATGGGCACTGCTTCCGTCTAATTTCCATGAGCGGCCATTCCGACTTCGGGGTTTTCAGGGATAAGCACCAGCTGACACGTAGGTATATACAGGTGGACGGTGACCTTTTCGACAAACTGGCATCAATCGCCCGCACCATTCGGAACAATGGACGTCCATGGGGTGGAATTCAGCTTGTTATTACTGGCGATTTCTTCCAACTGCCCCCGGTACCCGACGGCCATGGCAAGAAGACGGAAGTAAAGTTTGCCTTCGAGGCAGCAACATGGAACACATCAATCGATCACACCATTGGCTTGACCCAAGTCTTCCGTCAACGAGATCCTGGTAAGTTCCCTGTGAAGCAATGCGATTGGCACATAGGCTAACCTAGTCCAAGAATTTGCCAATATGCTGAACGAGATGCGCCTGGGCAGAGTCAGTGACAAAACCGTTGAAATCTTCCACGGCCTTCAAAGACCAATCCATTTTGATGACGGTCTTGATGCGACTGAATTGTTTCCAACCCGACAAGAGGTCGAGAAATCAAACTACATACGTTTGCGCAATCTGTCGGGTGAGCTCCACGTGTTTGAGGCAGCCGACTCTGGAGACGCCAGTGTCCGAGACAGGTTGTTGCAGAACATGATGGCACCTCCCAAAATCGAGCTCAAGAAAGGCGCACAAGTTATGCTGATTAAGAACATGGACGACACACTTGTCAATGGGTCGCTTGGCAAAATCAAGGGTTTTATGACCGAAGGTGCATTTGAGATGTGGAGTGGTGCGCAGGAGGCATTAGACGACCGGGCGGAGGATGACAGTGCAAGGAAGAAAATCAAAGCATTCAGTCGAGTCGCCGATACGATGAAGGACATGAAAGAATACCCACTGGTCCAATTTACAGGGACAGATGGAAGCCATCGAACCTTGTTGATCATGCCAGAAGAATGGAAGGTCGAGCTGCCGAATGGTGAGATCCAAGCACAACGCAAACAGCTACCCCTCATCCTCGCCTGGGCACTGTCGATTCACAAGGCCCAGGGTCAAACATTGGGACGCGTGAAGGTTGATCTTAGTAGGATATTTGAGAAGGGTCAGGCTTATGTGGCGCTCAGTCGAGCGACGAGCAAGCAGGGCTTGCAGGTGCTGGGTTTCAACAAGGCTAAGGTCATGGCCCATCCGAGAGTCATTCAGTTTTACAACAAGCTCTACAGCGCTGAGACGGCCCTCAACAAGAAGGCGCCAGCAAAGATTTCGGACTTTGTGTCAAAGGGGCCTTCAAGGTCGAGGATTGTTCGCTATAATAAGCTCCATGGCGCCGAGTCGGCCCTCGAGCAGAAGACGCCAGCAACGATGTCGGACTTTGTGTCGAAGGAGCCTTCAGGTTCGACTTCGTCGGCTAGAAAGGGGGCAGAGGTTATTGATCTTGATGAAGAGGAGGCGATGGCGGCGTACGGCTAAACGGAATTACGGCTGCATCTGAAGGAGTTGGCAAGACATGATTTCAGCCCATTTACTATTCGAGGTTTGGCGTGTTTGGGAAAATGCACTTAGACTTGATAGTTTACCACCATGGAAACCGCGTCTGTTCGGCATTGTTCGTTGAATGAAATATCTATTCTCGGACGAGGACGCCAGGCCTTGAACGGTGGCATACCCAGCGGGGATACACAGGTTGGTTGGTTGGATGCTGCGCAACCACAATGGACTAATTGTTGTCCTGCCTAGGAGTTCAGTGCAGTCGATGTGAGCACCTAGGTTAGACTAATTGTGTGAGGCTGACCAGCAAGAAAACGATGGTGATATATGGATATCTATATTCAATGTCTCTATAGTGACCGTTTCTTGAGCCTCCGACAGTCCAGTCGACATTTCCGTCGCTTTGGTGCAATTGTTCCGTGTTTTTCTATCCCTTCCCCTCTTCTGCCATATCCCGTACTGCGCGCATCATTTCTACTAGAGTGGCACTTACAGTTGCACCCATTTTGCTGTTTACTCCTGTCTGCAAAATCCGGAAAATCTTCGATCTGGATAGGGCGGTAATCTCAACGCCTTGACACAGCTTCCTGCTTCACTGAACAGATCAGGAACCGACCTTGTGCCACTTAATCTTCGCGAGCATTGTAGTCCGCGATTAATGCAAGCTACCCAACAACCTGACCTGTGTCAAACATCAGGTAGCATGCAAACTGCTAGGCTACTTTTAATAGCTTAGGATAATCATCCACTAAGTGAGGGGGTTCCTACCAAATTGAATAACCAGTCGCTGGTTTTTCTTCACTTCGCAATGCACTGACACCTCTCGTGAAGGTGACCACTTCTCCGAGGGGACTTCTCTTGCTGCATGCTAGGCGCAACCTAAGAAACGTCCTACGACTATGTGCCTTAATATTTACACCAACCCGTAAACCTTTGGCATATCCTATAACAATCTTCCCAACAGACGAGGCCCAGTGGTATTCAGCACTAAAATAATATACCCTGCTCCGCTCACTATTTAAGTAGATATAATCTTTTTACTACCTCAATATGTCTTATCCTGCATCTAAAAATGTTTACTCGAAACATTTTTGGAGTACTTTAAACATTTTACATTACGTTTATTCCGTATATATACAACTATCTGTCAGCTAGTGTATTACCAGCAAAATAACTATACTTTCCAGAGACAAGCCATGACCAATGATCCCAGATTCCTCAGCATAGATTCACTGAGGCCATACTTTCATGCCAGTCTCTTCCTAGATCACCTGGGGCAATTAATCCGAGCTTCCACTCGCGGTATATTCTTGACCTCTGTAGAACGACTACACGATGTATACAAAGTTTTGTGAGTGTTTCAGGGTGAATCCAGTCTCAAGGTGAAATTTGCAAGTGTTACTTCTACAATGGCCAGAATCCGTGATAGGTTGAGAACAAGAAACATCTACAGGAAATGCTTCCTCAAAGCCTTGCGTTGGATTCCAACAACAAACCCAGGGACCTACGCTGCTTCGCACATTCATAACCTCACCCAAGCACAATTATAACAATGATCACTTGTGATCAAACAGCGACCAAGACTGACATAACTTTCCTCCTCTCAAGGCTACTCGCCGGCATAACCCCAACCCCCAACCTCCGCCAATAGCCCTCATACGTCCATGACTACCCCAAAGCATTCCTAATTTGAACGGTAGTAGACAATTTGACGTTATAAAACACCATCCACAAGGTCTACAAGTGTCAGAGGTGGTACCTGCGCAGCGACCACTACTTATTTCCAGACCAACAACACTAGCCTAGCTTTCTTTCCTCACCACAATACATCACTTCTATTGTGTGTCCCTCAACAACAAGTGACTTTCTGTTCCCAGAAGATGATAATTGGACCTACGCACAAACGAAGAAATGTTCCAGGACAGGGTCGTCTCTGACAGCATCCCTCACTAGAACGTAAAGAACTACGCCAATCCGATGCGCCATGAGACTCAATGTCACGTTGCCCTAGTCTTTTATGCTTTCAATACAGAGTTCAAGTTCGTTAACGGGTCCAGACTCCGTTTTGCCTTTGATGTCAATCTACTCATGGCCGACCAACCCATTTTATTGGTTGCGCGACGATGTATAACAATCCTCGGGACCTGGGCCGCACAGAACGGAGAAGTATACTTATATGCGGACCTCCTGGTAGAACTGGCAATTTATTAACAAGTTCAGAACCATTCTAACCCTTGATATGTGTTTATAACACCGATTTGCGCTTACGAAGTCAAGTCATACATAGTGTTACGAACCGTTGGCCCTGAACCAACATTACAGGCCCGTCGGCAGGCTAGGTGGATACAGACGCTAGGATCACGGGACCCCACATCGGAGGAAGGAAAGGACCGGTAGGTCACGTGATCTACAGGGTTGGATATGTTGGATATGTTGGATATGTGGGACAGCCAACATATCCAAATGATCCAGAAGAAATAAAAAAAAAATATTAAATACGCCGTAGGTGTTAACCCTCGGTACCTCTACAAGTACTCCCTTAAGGGGTGTGAAGGTCAACCCTCGCAGACTCACTACAACCAGGTGACTTACAGCTGGAACACCTGCCGTGGCAGTGCCAGATGGGAAGCCAATCATAACCCTTGTAGGAGCCCCGCCAAGCGTGGATGACTTAGTCGCGCTCCCTCAAACCTAAGTTGTCATCTTCTTTCCTTCGCTCCTTAGAGTAGAATCTTCGTCGATAGCACCTAATCGAGGTCTCTACCAATGCGATGCAACCCAGGTCGTGACAAGGGGCTATAGATGATATAGCGGGCCCTTAAGCCGCGTCGGGCGGTTATACAGGTAAACTTGTAGCCAAACGACTACTAAACCTCCTGTCCCTCCCTAAGTCTGTGCTACAACCCCTGCCTGAACTACCGATAAGTGTGGTAATGTGGCACTTAAATTCGTCCTCAGGGGTGGGATGCTGCTGATGTGCAGAAGATGCTCGACTATTTTTTGTCGCGACAAGTCGTAGTATCTGCTAATTGGGGTTCTCGTCGAGCGTATACATCTCAACCATACGCTCAAGTGGATAGACCGTAACGTGGTCTAGACGCTCGCAAGAATCGCGGCGAGAGGGGGTCCGATAAGGGGTCGGATTAACGATTCGAATTCTGGACCGGCTGTCGAGTTATATTCCGCCGACGTAGTGCTTGACGGTCGACTGGCTAGGATGCTCGTAATCCTAAACTGCACCAATCTCCCTATTATCGCTAGGTAGGCGAAGTCAACAAGGTGGGCAGCGCGCCGTAAGGGTTGACTAAACCCTAGAAGAAATAACAGGGGTGGATATGTTGGACAACCAACATATCCAAGTGGGGATCAGTGAAGGAGAGATGGGCATATAAGGGACAGGACTCCCAGGAATTTCATAGATATACAGTCTCTACTTCAGTGATCAATCTAAGCATCAATCTAACCCATTGGTGAGGCAAACTGCCTTGACGACTCTATTCCCAGTTACCCTACTCGAATACTTCAGTTACCCAGAGCCCGATACTCCATACGTCAGACCCCGATATTATTGCTAAAGGACTCCGCAGCAGGACTTACTTACTAGCACAAACCCTTACAGACTCTTTAGTGGTTTACGCAGCTAGACTATTAGAGATTTCGTTGCACATAGCCTAGTACACTATATTGGAACCCTATAACTTCCTGAGTAAGGGTTAGGATTAACTACCTTTTTAGGGATTACTATCTTAGAGGCTTATATTCGAATTTATCCTAGATATACTGTAACGAAACCTCTAATAGTCTAGCTGCGTAAACCACTAAAGAGTCTGTAAGGGTTTGTGCTAGTAAGCAAGTCCTGCTGCGGAGTCCTCAAGCAATAATATCGGGGTTTGACGTATGGAGTAGAGTGCTTTGGGTAACTGAAGTATTCAAGTAGGGTAATCGGGAATAGAGTCGTTAAGGCAGTTTGCCTCACCAATGGGTTAGATTGATGCTTAGATTGATCACTGAAGTAGAGACTGTCTATCTATGAAATTGTCAGGTTACGGCCTGGACCGAAGGCGATAGTACAGAGTGAAGGGGAGAAATAGGCGTGTCCCCCTGGTGGTCACCTGGTGGTCACTGGTGGTCACCTGGTGGTCACTGGTGGTCACCTGGTGGTCACTGGTGGTCACTTGGTGATGGCAGGTAGGGGTGTCCACAGTAGTTCATTGATCTCTGCCCTCTCTATCTTCCTTCGTCTCGACTCCTTACTTATAGCCAGCCGAGGTTCTCTCTTGGATTCTGGATGTTTGCTTCCGTATGTCTGTGTTCCTCCGACTTCGGCCAATATCTTGGATAGCGGCTCCTCATTCGCCACAAACGGCTTCCTTCCTGGTGGAAGCCGGCCCGCCTCGGATGACACTTGTGGCTCTGACAGAAATGCCTGGGAGTCCTGTCACTTATATATCCATCTCTCCTTCACTGATCTCGTTGGATCACTCCTATTCTTCGTGATCCGTCACGTGACCTTCTCTAGTCGGTCCGTCCTTCTTCCGTTCCTATCTTCTATCCTTGTTTCCGGTCCTTTCCTGCAGGTATCCACCTAAGGCCTGCCAACGGGCCTATTCTGTGTTGGTTAGGAACGTGGTTCGTAACATATACTTTATCCTAAAAACTAGTAGAATTCGCTTTTCTAGGTTTTTCTTAAGCCCTTTTTGGAGAGTTTAGAGAGGGAGGTAATATGAGAATAAGTATCAAGGCGTTATATCTTCTATAGAACAAATTTCTTATCCTAATTAGACATAGTCGTATCTAGTACTAATGAATTAGGAATTTCCTTTGAAAGCAGTAGATTGCTACTATGCGGTATATTAGTTAACGATGTTAGGATTTTAAGTAGTTTGATTTTATTTTGATGTCATTTGTATTTACCTTTCCAGTCTCTCCTGTACCTTGAGTAGGGCTATTAAGGTAGTGTTAGGCAACCTTGGTGGGCTTTGCCAAGACCACCAAGGTTACCACGTGACTTAGCCCTTCGGGACTAAGTCCAACCTTCGTGCTCCATAGGACTAGATAGAATGTCATGCTTTTACAACCTCACAAATCTTTGACCACCTTTGCGTGTAACAGGTAGTATTCTATTTTAGACTGTTTAAACTATCATAGGGAAGATTCTTTAACTACTATAGGTAGTATTAGCGGTAGTTAGTCCAATCACTCCCTTGTGATCTTGAGGCGAGACTCTGCACATGCCACATCCCACGCGACTCCCAGGATCAAGTGGAGCAAGAGCATGTGACACGCCTGTCTGCTGCTATCGATAAGAAAAGCTTAGCAAAGCTAAACTACTGGAGAATCGACAGACGGCGATGCATCAGAAGCTTTGGACAGTTGAGGAATTCCATCCCACTTTACCACAAACACGATCAGCTCCCACGTGGACGATTGTGATCTCCATGAATACGCCGCTGACTTGATCTGTCTGTCGAGCGGGTGACAGGACACACGGCATCATCGCAGTGGAATAACGCAAAAGTCGTCGCCTCCTTTGCCACTATTCCTCCAGGATCGACCCTGGAATCAACCTGCAATAGAGGTGAAATAATAGTGGAATAAAGGCAAAAGAACACTGGTCATCCTAAGCTGTCTCAAGGCTGTCCCAGGTTGTCCCACTGCGTCATCCCAGAAAATTCCACTGGCCATTCGTTCTTGCGCCCGCAACGACCAGACATCACGGCCAGTCAAGCTTCGCAACCGCAACAACCTGTTCCTCGGCAATCGTTCAAGATGGCAGACATGTTTATAGGGGTTCGGATGACCGTGGTACTCCGGTCTGGCTATTCCATGACTGGAGTAGTTGCTCAGATCATCCCCAATCAAGTACTGGTTCTGCATCAGGTTCATTCCAATGTAGGCCAGTACGCTGAGACGGTACACATCGACCCGAACGATATTGAAGATATCTTCGATTCCAGCAGAATGCCTGCTGTGACAAACCCCTCGGGGGCCGGTCCGCTGGGTTTCACAGCACCCTCCGCCAATGCCATCCCTGCGCCGATCGTTCCTTCCTCCAATACACCAACATTCCAGGACCCTGCAATTCTTAGTATGGGACGGCGTCCTGGACCGAATATCGGAGAAAAGAGAGACCCTACACCGCCAGCCATCACGAAGATCACCAGCCTTGTTAAAACTCTGGAAGAGGCGCCAGGGAACGACCAACATACACCTATCAAGCGCCTTGAGGAAAGCTTGGGTAAGTTAAGCATCGTGCCTCCGGGGCCAGAGACGGGACCAGAGACGGGACCAGAAGCGGAAGTGACGCCGACAGCGCCCAGCGCTCCGGGCGCAAGACGGAAGACACGCCGCAAGCAGAAGGGTAGTCGAAGCCAGCCTGAAGGCGAGAATACGCCCGTCACAGTCAAGGAAACTGATGAAGCGGGGGGCCAAGGAGGCTCTGGCTCTGGGTGGAGGCAAACACCGATTCTACAGGTCAGTACCCTGCCCCTTTATGGCAACCACCGTGGTAATTTGCCAATTGCTCATGTGGGAATTCAGTCGACCAAGTCATTCCAGCCTTTCGCATCCCTTAAGAGGGGTCAGAAGCCGAATGCTGATGGCTGGGCCTCGGAGGATGTCACCGATGTTCAAGGCGCTGGCGATTTCGACTTCGAGGGTAATCTCACCAAGTTCGACAAGCGAAACATATTCCAGGAGATGCGCCAACAGGACAAGGTTGATGATGCTGAGCGCCTCGTATCCCACAATCGTCTTCCGCGCTCGAAACCTGGTACCGCCGGGGGAAAGAATCTACACTACTCGGAGAACGTCCTAGATATGCCATCAACTTCGTCGGCCGCACAGGCACCGGGGTTAGTATCGAAGCTGAAAGAAACCCCCGACGACTTTTGGAAAAGCGAAGCTGATGATACTAACATGAATGGAGGGGAACGACTGAGTGGTAGAGAAGGCAGCGGGCGAAGTTCACGCCTTAGGGGGGAATCTCGAATGTCGACGAGACGCTCCCGGTCCCGGAAGGCGAGTGCCACGCAAAGTATCCTTGGGCCCAGCAGAATCAACTCGGGCCAGCCGCCTCCGGCTACAGCTGAAGGTTTCTATTCTATGGGTTCAAGTCGACGGGTCGAGACAGTCACCCATCTGCAAATGCTTAATCTTGAGAATATTGCGCACAATGAGATGGGTCTGACTGAAGATCTCATGGCCGAGAATGCTGGGCGGAGCATCGCCGAGGTTGCCCTGTCGGCCCTCAACGATCCAGCCGTAACACTTCGTAACGCTGCCGCTTCCCCTGGGCCAAATACGCCTACTATCGTCGTCATGGCGGGAAACAACAAATCAAGTGTACGTGCCATCTCAGCTGGACGTCATCTTCGAAACCGAGGCATTAATGTCCTTGTTTGTGTGGTCGGCATCGAGCGAGAAAAGGACCTGATCGAAGAGGTCCAGAAGCAGATTAGGCTCTTTCGCAATTTCGGCGGCGCTGTGCTCTCCAAGACGCAGCTTTTCAAGCAGCTCAGCAAGGCCACTACGAGCCTCAATTCATCGCCACAGATCTCTGTCACCCTTATCGTTGACGCTCTTCTCGGACTCTCGATCGCTTTCGAGGAATTACGCAAGAGCGATCAAGCTAGTACCTACGAATTGATGGAGTGGGCCAATCGCAACGAGGCCTTTGTTATGGCTGTTGACGTACCCAGTGGAATAGATCCAACAGCCGGAAAGGTTAACATCATCGACGGCGCGAGGCTTTACGTCCACCCCCGATACGTAATTGCTCTTGGGGCGCCGAAACAGGGACTGCTGAGAGCAATGCAGATCGGCTACGAAGAGCAAGCCGACATCGCAGTCGAGGACTGGAAGCTCTATTTAGCGGACATTGGCCTAGGTGCCTCGACGATTTGGCGGAAAGCGGCCACCAAACTGCGTCGTGGGATTGGTATTGACTTCGGGGATAAGTGGGTCATGGAAATGCGGTATCAGCAGCAACTGGACAAGCCTCTGGAATGAGGTGGCATAGCATCGTCACTTTATCATGGGGTCCCATGGGTGAATGAACGCTGCCTCGGTTTTATTCCGCTGTCTATTGAAGTGGTATCGCACAGAACAAGACATGGTTTTCGCATGGGAATTATTCCATCTCACTGCTGTTGTCCTGGCAATTTGGGAGAAGCATACAAGTCATGTGCTTGAGCCTTTGAATTTAGCATAGCGCTGGTGTTGGCGGTATAGTTGATTTTGAAACCGAGAGCCATTTAAGAATATCAGCTACATTTCTTTCTACCAATCCATACAAGTGTAATATGTCATCTCAGCAAGCTTGATGGCTCGTCATGCTCAATTGCTGGCTTCATTGAGGAGAAGGGCTCGGACGCAGGTGACAGATATTTCAGTCAAGACGTATACACTTGCAAGTTATAAGATCCAAAGTTGGTGGATCGTTCCAAGCCTGGGAACTACTGATTAATGTATTTGTGTCGCTAGGAGAGTTGCAAACACAATACAAGAGTCCTCCATTGGACATTCAAAGTCAAGACACCCACTTCTAGGGGATGAGTAAGCCACTCACAAGCTCACATCTTGGTTTGCCTCTTGGGTTTGCGCATGCAGGTTTACCTCACCGCCAGGCCGCGTTTTGCAGTTAGTGCCGAGAGTATTAGTAAGCTCATAGATCGACACGTGTGGATTAAGGTTCACATATGACCGACTCGAAGAACTCGGAGACGAGCTCGGGGTTCGGACTATTAGTGAATATACTTGGCCGAGTATTCGGCTCAGCGCCCACGGCCATAGATAGATCAATAAATTCCTTCCTGAAGTGTCTGGAATTAGCAGGTAGTTATACGCTATATATCACTCTTCTACACATAATTAAATGCCTCAGATTGGTTATTATCTATATTTATGATACAGTCCTAGGCGAAAATGTCGACAATCCGCCACAGCGTCCTCATTATTGGCATAAAGTTCAATGCCCCTATTCCAGATCATTTCAGAGATGTATTCGGGCCAGCAGAGGGACTCGCCGCAAAGCTGGAAGCCGACAGTGCGCGTGCTGCCAAAGCCGGATTCAACTGCCATCTGCATCAGCTCGATCCAGTCCAGCCCGAAGAAGCACTCAGGGAGCTTGAGGCAAAGCTCAAGACCGGTTCATATTGCGGTGTGATGTGGGGCGGTGGCCTAAGACTCTTGCCAGAAAAGACGGCTTTGTTTGAGGCAATCATCAATTTGTTCAGGGAGTTGGTGTCGAATGTCCCATTTATGTTCAATACGGGACCGGATACCATATGTGATGCTTTGGAGAGGAATTTTGGGGTGAAAATTGAATAAGGGAATCAAGTCAGTTTTTAACTGTGGTCAGGGAGGACTTGGACCTTTCTCTTATATGGAAATGCCGAAGGTGGACACATTGAAGGACAGCTGAATTATGTTTAGATTTTATAGAAATGAGGTCTAACTACTTCATAGCTTCAGCTGTCGAATTTCCAAGACCAATGTGACTTAATAGCGATGCGTGTCTCGGGCGATTTTAGCAGGTTGCTAGCAGGTGGCCTCAACCGATAGCACTCACAGAGACGCCATGCAAGATCTGCGTATGGTTTTGCATTTTCAATTATCCGTCTTCCTAACCTGAGGCTTTTTTTGCGTTGATATTCGAAGAGGTAGGAGACAATGCGGGCCACGGTTAAAGGTTGTATCCAGCGTTGATTACATTTAAGCTGCGAACAAAATCCATTGTAAAACACTAGTATGTACTTCAATACAATCATAAAGGGTTTCGATGAGATGAGTCTCGCAAAGAGCAATTATAGATGGAAACTATTGTGTTTTGATGTTTTATTACTATATGCAACGGCCACAGCGTCGTTATACATGTATAGATAGGTTGTGCTAAGCTAAGATGGTCGAGGAGGGCAGTGGTAGGCTAGTGGGCTTTCCGTAATGGAAGAGTGGAGGAGCTTTGACACATGCCTTCATCTCACTTCACAATATTCATGAGTGTATGAGGTGGATTCGCTGTCCTTGCTCCTGTAGCTGTACCAAAGAATGGCTTCGTGAGGACACCAGTCTTGACCCCAGGTATGGGATTGGATTTACTTGGTTGGCATACGTTGATGTATTAAGTAAAGTATATGGAGCTGCCTTGTAACCTACGGGGACGAGGAGATCAAAATTGGATGCGAACCACAATGGGAAGCAGCGCGCTGCCACCCAAGCAGGCCGTCATTACCGGTCCGGCATAGGGACTCTGTCTTCCCCATTTTGCCTCACAACTGGGCCGCACGCAGCAAAAGTTCTCTCTCTCATAGTACGCTTACTCGACCACGTCGGGCTAATCCGACTCCGTCATCACCAAAGCCCCAACACCTTCTTTACCTCTACGGCCACAACGATCTTGTAGCTCCGATATGTGGTTCCCAAAATAACCTTCTTTTTATATCAGCAGGTCCTATGAAAAGATGTCAAATTACATCAACTTAAAACTTCCTGTTCTGAGCTTCAATTTCTCATTCCTGGAGTAATGAGGTGAAAATTGAATTTGCCGGGGATTTCATGCTCTTTTCCAGTCAATGCAACTCGATGGAATGGCCAATCAGGCCGACTTCTTCTCCGAGATCACACTTCGTAGCTCAAATGATTCAGGATTAGACCAGCAAGTTTCTCTTCATGATGCGGGAGCGGATGAGAACGTGGCTCTCCGCTATGCCGCATTAGATGAAAGGATACCTTCTCACAACGACGGTTCGTACAGACAGGTATATATTGGTTTGGACACTGAAAGGGAACAACGTCTTCATAACAGAAACTCGTATAGGGGATTTACTCCGCATCATGGAGTCAACACCGCGTCGCCAATATCAGCGACCATGTCGCCGTTCAGAGAGATCTTGTCCCCTTCTAGAGAGACCAGTTACCTGTAGAGGAACCTCGTCACCTCCCAGAGAGACCCTGGTTAAAGCAAGGACATAGATGCAAGTTGAGACAGACGTTGTCATCGTAACGTTGCAAGTATACCGGAGCAGACTAGGCGAAAGTCAGGAATACATTCAAAGGTACTACCTGGAAAACGACTACACCCTCCAGACCGTGGTAATCATAGGGAAGGAACCTCACAACTTTCGAGCAACTTAAGTCCAACTAACTCCCTTGCCAATCGTAACTGTCTAAGTTGAATGTAATTTGAAAATGTACAAGATACAATTAACCAAGTGGGGTTTTCGAAAGAGCTTCACTGAAAAAAACTGCATAACCTACTTAGAGGTGTTGCCGTCAGGAAGGTGGTTCGAAAGACTACTGATGCTGCCCACATCGGCCGCTACTTCAATTGGAAGACGTCCAAGTAACACGACGTGGATGAAGATGAACATCATGGACCTTCTTTCATCAAGGATGTGCTACAGGGATCCAGAGTTTAGGGAATGACTTGCTAGGTGGTATTTTCACATTGGTGGGACATTCAAGTCTTCTTTTGCAGTATCTTGGCCTTGATGCAACACACCGTAGCATGGACGGCATTGACGATCATGTAATGTTCCAACAGGCGATGATAGTAGATAGAATTGGGGTTTCATCTTCAGGGACCGGAAACTGGGTCGGGGCCTCAGTGCATACAGGCATCGTAGAGGGGCCGGGTCAATATTACGGCATTCTGTGGTATCGCACTTGAATATAGTTGTAAAGTAGTCGTTAGTAACATAGGCAACTTGCTTTAAAGTAACAAGTGCATGTTGATGAATATGTGAAATACCCTAACCTCAGATAAGGTACAGCACTGCCAGAGAATCTAAGGACCCACAAATACATGCTTCTACTCGGACTAAGTGTTGAATGGTCAACGGTATAAGAGTGGTTGGCTCAAATATAATGGGTAGAACCCGAGCAGCCATTCCCAAGTTACGTATACGCTATAGAAAAACTATGCCTAGATCTCGGAAAACTTAATTCTCGAACCCACGCAAGGTTTCTTCCTAGATTGGTACAGCGAGTTACATGTTTTTTAATGCACCAAAAGCGTCTCATTTCTCCGGAACGAGACTTCAAGGTTGTTTAAATCGATGGTAAGTCCTAGGCATCATGTGCCCTCTACGATCAATACTTGAGGATACCCCGTCTCTCATCAACGAAAAGGCGCGCATCAGTGGGAAAAACAAGCAAACATAGTCACCATGGCTTCAAACGAAGTTGCTCCTAGCCATCACGAGCCCATCACTATCACAACTGTTTCGACCGAAATTGCTCGCAGCCATCATAAGGCCACAAAAGCTTTAAAACCAGAACCTGTGATGGAAACTCCCAAATATGCTCCATCTGTCAAGAACCCAAGATCGCAGCTTCTGACACCATTAGCCTGACATTTGGATACCATTCCACCAGCTGTCTCGGCATCTGGCGTAGACGACATTCCACACACGCACTGACCTTGCTGTCGATGGTTCCTGCACCAGGCATCGTTCCCGAAATGGAGAAGGACGAGGCGTCCCATCGCAGCGCCTGTTCCGAAACTTGTTCGAAATTCTAGACGCGTTGATGGGCGACGAGTCAGTGGTCAAAGAAGGGAACAATCTCTTGGAGAGCATACGGAAATTCAAGAAGACAATACGATAAGCCGACGCTGTTCGTACTGCGGATGGCGGGCCCGGAGGTTGACGAAGTAGAGGTTTATGCTGATAGTAGGTGGATATTCCAATGGGGGTAAGTTGATTGTGCGGGCAGTTCTGAGGATAAAAGCCGTGCTAAGTTGGTTGTGAAAAAGCAAAAGGAAAACACACTGAAAATGGATCAATGGCATATCTTCTAACGGCTACATAATATACTCACAACGCTCGAGTTGTCAAGAGGATATCACAGCGCTGTTTGCGTGGCTGAACACCCGATGACTCCGCAATCGGTATCAGCGCCCTATATATCACAATTTGAGGGTAGTATCATCTTCGCAGCATAAAAAGCCTGTTAATTGCTTGAGTATTAATATTCGTCCCAACTAACGACACTATTCGTGAGACACAGCTTCGCTCTAGAGCTGAGTCATGCACAAAGCCTAAAGAAAGGCGAATGTAATGATAAGTATAAGTTGACTTCGCCTCTGTACTAGAGGTCTTTCTCGGAGGCATGGAAGATGCTTCGTGTATACTACGAAGCACACTTGAGGTTTTTTCTTATGATGTTGCGACTTGAGGCCATGTACCCGTAACAATTATTGCGGTGAGTATATATCCTTTGTTGAAGTCAGTGGGATGTAATGAGCTTTTCGTTGCCTCACAGTGTCAAGAGTGGTTAATGGCGCCAAATACCTGCATCGAATACAGTTTCGCCAACCGGTGGATTTATAGACCATGTCTCATGTAACAGAATCGATGAAAAAGTCATTTCTCCCGAAGTCACCCCATACATATTAACTCTGTGAGAAGATCTGTTGATTAATATTGCTCTTGCTGTTGGGGACAAGTTTCAGACCACAGAACTCGCTTCCTGAGATATTCGAAACAGTCACTATGAATCGACAACATTCCACCGCCGATTTGGACAACAACACGGCCGACGAAGATCAAGGAGAAAAACGCCTTACTGGTAAAATTTCCCAGCCTACAATTAAAGATGCACCAGAGGAAGAAATTATATGCTCGATATGTCTTGGCCATGACGAGACTGAAATCTCTGGCTTAGTAACCTACCCTGCCGCCACACATTCCACCAGCGGTGCATTGACAAATGGGCGCTAGACTCCAAGAAGATTCAATGTCCATACTGCCGCAGCTCCCTGCAATATAAGCGCTGCCGCCATCGTTATTTCTCGGTTCAATCGCCACCCAACATAATTCTGCCACGCCACGAATTCGAGGGCGCCTGTCGAGTCTGTGCTCCCACGCCCCTTTCCCAGGTCTGGTTCCAGCAAAACTCCAACCTCCATAATGGCGGAGCCGTCAACGCGGAGGACGCAGATGCCATATACTAGAGCTACATACGAAGAAAGACCCTTACCACCGTGCGTCCTCCTCCTCCGAGACAAGCCAAATATGATCACCTCCTGTGGGCCATGGATGTGATCACAGGGCTAGCGATGACAAGGAAAGCGGTAGCGCTGATCACTAAAGTGAAAGAGCAGCTTCAGGAACTGCGCTGGATATTAAAGATCCTCAGGTCGTACGAAAGACCCAACAGTACGACGTGGGGCCCGAGATGGTTGAGATGGTTTTGGACGTGGCCAGCGCTGATGGATGCTTCGGCCGACAACCAGATCAAGCTATTTGACCTGCCCGAGATCCGTCAGAGCTGTGTTAATTTTACCCTCATCGGAGGGCCATATGGCGTGATTAGGTGGAGGGGTGAGGTTGATGCTCAGGGCCATCAAGGGGGTAACTCTTTTGTAGCGACTTGCCAAGCTCATTTGATTGTTAAAACGCGTGTTCTCTACTGGTATACGTTCTTCACTGAATTTTTATATATCCATAGAAACATAAGTAGAAAGCAGCCAAGATATTCGCTCCCCAGTGAATCAAAGTGTGAAAAGAAGCCAATTTATCATTAGGTGATAGCCTCGTGCGACGCTGGCCGGACTTGATCATCGACAGCATTGACATTAGCATCGTGCTGGTGTAGGAGCATTATTTCACAAGCCAGATACCGGTTTGCCGTCTCGAAATCGTTCCCGTCCAAGTAGATTACACACAATCCACCAACAGAGTTGTCAGCCATCTCCATCTGACCACGGACACCTTGTATTTGCATGGGGAATCTTGCTCGCGCGGCTGCATACAATATGAAGGCACGGATAGTATCATGCACATACTGCACAGTGTTGGACAGTTCTTCAATCTGCTTAAAGTGCCCGCACTAATTGGGTACCTGCGTTTCTGCGTTGCTGCGTTCTCATCAGCACTTGTGGACAGGACTTCTTGGAGCTCGCCCAGGAGTAGGGGTCTTTTTGCAGCACTAAGCTTATTCTGCTCGTGAAACCCACACTCGTTGATTGTATCGACGGTGATGTAGTTGGTTGTGAAAAGGCAGAGCTTGGCGGTGAGAGGATCCAAGACCGTTGCAGAGTCGTACAGCGGTGATTCTGCCTTTGACATAGCATGGGACATAACTTTTACTCGGACAGGGGCAAGGTTTGGGCGAATGAGGGACTGCAGTATTGGTTGGCTCTGCTGGCAACGATTGTGCATTGTCGAAAGGCGGAAAGAAGGAACCCGACTCATCGTCCTTGTAATCAATAAATTATTGATTGAATACACCAATCCTGATCTAACTATTGGTAAAATATGACAGTACACCTATGTGAACTAACAATATGGTACGTTTATTACCTGATGATTATGTTCCCAGATCCCACTCACGAAAGGAACTAGTCACAGAATAATGCCGAGGTTGTTTCTGCTTACTTTCGCCTATGAGCCATAGTATTTTGCTTCCCTTGTCGTTTCTCCATTTGCGAAAAACGACATTGTCGAAGATCCAGTTGCACGTGGTGTGGTGCATCTTTGCGCGGGCCTGCTTTGAAAGTTGTGATGTGATCAAAGTTCGACGAGGCATCGAGTTTACGTTAATCCTCCTTGGCTACGGCACTTATTATTGTCTCTTTGGTATATTGTGTATCAATATGTCTTGATTCAGATGGATCGAGACGGACGTTGTAACTTAACTTTACGTCGTTGTTCTGTCAGTGACCTCCATGTGCTTGCTTCATCCAATCCAGCATCGGCCTTACCCACGAAAGCCAACAAAGATTTCCATTGAGCTAAAGCAACATGCCCTTCCTTGAGTGGATGTTGCTGCTCTCGGTAGGCTGCTTGCGCCTTCGCCAAGCCGATCTCATATTTCACCTCAAGAGCCCTGTCTTGGATAAGTCGAACATGACTTTGGACCTCCGCTTGGAACGATTTTCTTAGTACATTCACCAGCTGTAACTGCCCTAAGCAACAGTAAGCCAGTTTCAAGATAGGGCATACCCGTCATACCTACAAGGTCGCCTGACAGCTTCCACTATCGTCTTGCAGCAACGGACTATTGAGGCATGGAAGTCACAAATAGCCAGCTGTAACCGTGTCGACGAAGGAAACAAGGGCTGGTATTCATTGAACCTTGGTGACCATTTGTCAAAGTCAAAGAAGGTCTTGGAAAGCTCTTCAAAGTACGAGGCGAAGTTGGCAGTGACCTGTCTATTCGATTAGCTTTAAGACAGTGTTTACGAATTGAAGGGATAACGCACCAACATAGTCAACTTAACAACACCCCACTACGGCGATAAGGATTAGTCATCGTCGCATGCATGCAGGAACACGAAGAGATAAAGAGGTAGCGCTAATCATGTGCCAAGAGGACAATCGCAACGCGTGTAACGTTTGACAACTTCGACTGTGGTAGACTGAAAGGGGGAATGAACGACTTGAAATTGAAAATTCACGCACTACTAAAGCTGCAATGGCTGGGTTTGAGGACGCAAAAGTGTCTACAATACCAGAGAATTGCTGTACGGAGAGCAGAATAGGATACAAGCGCGTAGCGATGCTCGAACCTCTTCGCTGGGTATTCTCGCGATCCAGCAAGGCTGTGAACTGGATCACCGAGTCAGCATTGGGAGTTCCCTTGATCCGCTGAAGTTTCGTTTTGTCTTCTTTGCTGAGAACACCTTGGAAATCATCGAGCGCGGACTGTAAGCCAGCTGTAGGGTTTGTGGTTGCGGATGCCATCTGTTGGCGCTGGTGTGGATGAGTTGCAAAGCTTTGGCGAAGTTGCGCCGGCGGGAACCGATTTTATCTTGCGTGGTCACATGAGTCGTGCGATGTCAACGGACCAATAAAAGGGATGTCTGTTCTGGGAACGATTCAGGTCTGCTTTTGCGTATGGCTGAAATGAAATCTGCCTCGTATAACAAGATCAAGTGCGACACTCTGGAGGACTTCAGCGCCTAGGTTACTCCAAAAATATAACGATAATTATGGAGAGGGGGCATACGCACTCATCCGTAGTTTTCTGGAAACACGGAAATTGCGAGTCGTCGGAAGGCTGGCACCTTCTTGAAATGATGCTTTCAAGGACCCGAGACTTTCAAGGTTTTGCACATACATGATAAAATCTCAATCAATTGATGTTGGACAGAAGCCGGAAGTCTCAAGGTCCCCCGGCCCCTTAGTCGCCAGATGCCTCAAGCCTTTGCTGGCTTGACGTTGTCCTCATCTTCACATCGAAACCATCACACAGCACCCAAACATCGCAGCAGCTCAATAGCAAGAAACCGATCGTCCAACACAACGTCAAATAGCACACCCAGCAAGAAGACCACAAAGCGAACATCGTAAAGGGTCATAAGCCACGACAGCAGCCTCCCAGGGTATCTCCTGTCATTTTGAAAGTATTCCCGTCCATCATAAGTAGAGCAGACTGGTAGTCTCTACGTCAACTTCCACTCAGATTCACCTTGCTCCAAAATTATCGTGTCCCAACCTGAGAATAAATTAAGAAACAACTTGAAAGCCCGTCGCGAGACCAGAGCCGTACATCAAGTAAAAAGAACAAATCTTGAGAAAAACCAACAAAGGCCCATGAGCCCCCAAGCGTGATATTAATGAGGCCCAGCCAGTGCAAAAGTGATAAGTAAATCGGCAGCAACTTCATCCCGCGTGATAACGCAGTTACAATCGCGGCCGTGATTCCTAAGTCGTTAAATGCCCTCTATCGTATGTCCCGTACTGTTCGTGCTTGAGAGCGGACTGCTCCATCAGAACCCAGAACTATCCATCGGGTGGTTGAACTGAGTGTTGTCCATGGTCATATAGTCCAGCATGTCCATCTGGCCAATACTGAGACCTTGATCGGTCATGGTCACGTTCGAGTTTTCGCCAACGTTCTGGAACAAGCCTGGACCAAGTGGCAGGTACCACATTTGGTCATCAGGATTATTAGTCCAGTCCCCGCCAGATTCATACACGTTATCCCCGAGTCCAGTGGAATCCATGCCATTACCGGACGGCGCTGGTGTGTTCGGACCGAAAACGGACGCTGTGCCACCGGGATACGGGAAATGGCCACCGTTCACATCGAATGGTGTTGCCGTGATGGGCAGAGAAGGCGTGGATGATCGAGCTGTAATCATTGGAGTCAGTTTCAAATAGTAATCAAAGAGGACAACTCGAGTAACATACCTGGCATCGTCAGCCCGTCTCTCAACTTTGAAGCATGGCTAGGGTAACCTGTCTCAATGCCATTCGTGTGCGAATGGCCATTGACGCTAGCCGCTCTGCTGCTATTGGCATTGTACGGGTGAGGGCTCTTTGAATCGCCTGTCACATTCGGCGGCGCGTACTTGAAACGATCTCTCAAGCGTGAAGTTAGTGATTCGAGCAGGTCCCCAAACCTGGTACCGAGATGAACGTCGTCCACGACGCAACTCCGAAGAGCAGCAACGGTTCGATCCATGAGTGAAATACTAAGCTCAACATCGTGTTTTGGAGCGCCAAGTGCGAACGTCTTCAGCAGAAACATGGCACCACTGATGATCCTGAAGTACGTGCGAACAGGTGCGTGTTTGAGGTATCCTTCAGGCAGAAGGCCATCCACGACAGTACGCAACAAGTTGCGGCATCCTTCCACGACTTCTTTAACATATTCTTGATCCTCCACACCAAAACCACCCAGGCGGCCAAGGGGAATTGTGCCGATGTAATTCTGCGTCTGGGGCGACAATTGCTGTTGTACATTGTTAGGGCCTCCAGCATTATTGGTGCTTCTTTCGACGACAGCTTGTAGGGCCAACGAGTTGATGTAGATCCTGACGTATTCATACTCGATGGTGAGGATATGCTTTGTGAAAGGCGGAAGTCGCATGCGCTCGAATTCTTGCCACCACTCTCCGAGAATTGGTTGGAACTTTTTCAGTTCTTTGGTGTAGTTTCCGCTCGTGATAATGTCGGTGGTGTGTTTGCGAGATCGGAACAACTTTTCGTTACCAATGTGCATGGCATTGCTCACACCCACCCAACAATGGATGATCTGGTCATCAAGCTCGACGTCTGGGACATAACTGAAAGCATTCGATACCACGGAGGGGTTAGTTCCGGGTGTGTTACCCTCGTTCGACACGGGTCGCTTGCGAGTAAGAGTCGGGTCTGTTTTCCTAATACTCTCTGGCACCATGTTTGTCCAGCCTAGGCGACCAGCGAGTTGAGTCGAGTAAACCAAGAGTAGGCGTTTAATTCGCATTGCCCGCAACCGGTACGGCTCTTCCTCGTATTCAGGTCGTTGGATCCCATTGTTGGCAAGCAATTGATCAATGTCATCGAAAACACCCAATTCATAACCGAGACCCATGGCAGTACTAAGCAACATCCAGCACATGCGGTCACTTCGCCAAGCAGGCTCAAGCCAACTCTCAATGCGCTTCCCTCCCACATTACCGCCGAGTCGCATGTTTCCATCCTCATCGTGACTTAAATGATCGCGGCTATCATATGAGGGAAGCATAAGCTCATCAGTGGCTTCGTCGGGGGGGAAGTGAAGAGCGCGTGGGTGCCATTCCGTCAAAATCATCAACGATTCGATTGTGCCCAAGGTGCGAAGACTCCCCTTTCTCATGCCACGCCAGGGAGCGGTGCTGGACGTCTGAGAATCATCAGCACCAGATCCGCAAAAGCCGCCTCCAAACGCCTCCTGGCCCCAGAGACATCTTTCAATCATCCTGCGAAGATATCTCCAAAGTTCTTCATGTATTGCATGAGACCTGCAGTGGCCACCGGTACCCATGAGCCTGTAGTACCTCGAGGCTATTGTTAACAAGGTGACGGTCAATATGGGTTCCTCTGTGAGAAGAGTGACATGGGAAGCTGGACTTCGAAACGTAGGCGGTGAGATTGGAGTCATGGGTGATAAGAACTCATAGTAGCTGCATCACTAGTTAGTGGCAAACCGGGAAGAAAATGTAAGGTACGTACTATGCGATATACTTGATGGCCTCCTCGCTGGTGAACCATCCTGCTCTTACAAAGCGGAATCTCGACCAAGCTCTGAGAGCCTCTTGCAGTCCGGGTTCATCCGGATTCAGAGCGAGCCTCGCCTCGATCTTCGCCCTCTCATGATCCTCCTGACGCAGCAGACTTGGATCTATGAGATCTTCGGATCTCGACTCTACTCTGCCGTTGGTACGGTGGTTGAACGTTTGCTCTCTAGGGGTCTTTAGGCTCAAGACCGGGGCTGGAGTTGTCTGCACGACTGTGGGCGTGCTTTCCTGGCGACTGTGGAGATTGTGGTGGTGCGGGCTATATGATTTATCAGTCCTGTCCTCCCGATCCCATTCAGCTTGAGTAAGAGATAATGCGTACCTGTCTGTGGCGGCTTTGTAGAGCAGATCCAACGCATCATGTGGCCCATACACTTCCCTCCTCATGACGGACTGTGCCTCCAGATTTTCCAGCTGTCCATTGGGATCGTCCCCGCTGATGTCAAAGCTCGTTCCTCTACTGTGTGTTCTTCCGTCTCGTTCGCCGTTGGATCGCCTCGAGGACTGGTTCTTATTAATCGACCCCCCGGGCGTCAAGGGCACACTGCTGAACGAATATATGTTGGGAACGGTAGGCGAACCGTCCAGATGGGAGCGCTTGCGGCCGTTGCGCACAACGTAATCTTCCTCGTCATCACCCTCCTCTTCATTCTTGCGCTTGCGTCGTGTGGCGCTGAAGTAGCACTCCTTGCTCTCACGACGGCAGCGCACGCATGGTGGATCGTGGGGATTGTCGACGCTGCCCAGATCACAACGGACTTTGCGTCGACGGCAGGGTATGCAAGCCTGGTATACGCGCTTGTGCTGAGGAGGCTGCAAGGCGGAACCTTGACCACCAACGGCGGCGGCGGAGGATGGTGTTTGCGTCGGCTGTTGGGTCGCCGGCAGCTGGGTCGCAGTGGCGCTCATGATGGGCGACAGCTCCACTGGCGCGGGTTGCCGTCTATTGCGATATATGAGATTGTCGGAACGCGACAACCATCCACCCCACCTACTGTCGCGATGTGAAGCTTCGGTTTAAGACGTTTTGTAACGGCTAGGAGCGCTCGAACACGATGGAGAAGTGGGGGAAACACGTCCCTTTAAGAGATGGATGGCTTTCGTCGGGTCTGACGTGGCTGCGGGGTTAAAAGGCGCTCTAATAAAGTGTAAACTTCCGGGTTGTCCTGGTTTGCGACGAGTTGACGACGAATTGCTGGGCTCAAAAAGTGTGATGAAAAGCTTCCCAGTCGGACTCGAAATACGGGCTTGCGGGGCTTGGGATGAACAATGCTATTGTCGCATGTGTTGCATGTGCCAATTCTCACAAGGCATCGAGGCAAGTTGAATCAATCTGGACACAGGCGCAAGATGATGCGAAATCATCAATGCCTTTGTCCAGGGTCTCACCAAAGGACTGCAAGTAGCCCAAATCGCTTACCTCGGGGAATTCGGCGTGAAGATAACGGGCAAGACGGATAGATGATAAAATGACGGCTAACAGCCAACAGCCACCAATGCGAACAAAACCGTTTGTCCTTGCAGTGAATTGTGAATTGATAGCGGGCCGCAACATCGCTTGAGCCGTGCCACTCAAAGCAGAGCATTAGTCACACAGAGCTCGTAGCCAAGCTAGCTGGCATCGCAAACTGGCAGGTCCTGTCGGGGTGGTCTTACCCCAGTCTTGGAGGTGATTTCTCAGCCGAGCTCCAGCTCAGCATGGGGGTTTGGCTGGGGTCGGTTGTGGCTAGTATCCGAAATCGTGGTCACGTTGCCCAGGTATTTTCCCCTTGCGTTGACAATATATTTCTTATTCCTCCTTCGAGGAGAAATTACCATGTGCCCATTGTACACAGCCCTCTCTGCGGAGTTGATTATGACTTCTGGCGTGTTCCACATCCTCAAATCAGTCTGGCGGTGAAGCTCCCTTGCCTGTTGCCGGGTGATGTCATATTCAACTTGACAGCTCTCATTCGCCAGCTCCACGACGGCCCGTCCGATGCTTGATACTCCTGGTCGCGAAGCTGGGCCAGATTTTTTCAAAGACCACCGAGAATTGGTAACAGACTTCCCTCGTGTGCCTTTCCGCGCTTGTGTGCACGGTCATGGGACTTCCCGATGAATCTGGAATTGAGTAAGGGTGGCCTAGCCGGCCCAAGAGACGTTTTGGACTGGGTGCTGTGCGCGAAAGATAATGAGTGATGCCTGTGTCTGCTTCATATCCATTTTTGATGCAACGTGCCTCCAAGTTTACGCTGGTCTTGATGGCCAACGGTCAGGACTAGTAGTGGCGGTCTCTTGAGAGAGAACCAAATATCGCGATTTGTGGATACCAACAAATCCATCCTCTAACTTTCAAGGCATATGGCAGCAGACAACACTACAGCTAAAATCCATCCCCAAGATCCACGAGATGTGGCTTGTTATACCCGGCGTCAAGGTATATCCCCTTTGGTTGGGTGAGAAATGCTAATCACGACGAATTCACTGGGACGTCACTCTCGGTGGCTTCCTCGCGATGAAGCAGCCATTTGTTAGCGATATGTATGTTATTTTCATATACCTATGGTCTCCTCGGGCGGAAGAGACAACCCGAAGCGCATCGACGCAGTAGAAACGCAACCTTACTCCGCATTGCCATCATCAGTGCCAATTCAAGTGCTATGTCCAATGGTCTCCCTGACCAAAGGAAGATCCTCGCGTGAGATGGAAGAGGACGTCAGATACCGATGCAAACTCGAAAAAGTCAACGCAACCATCCCTAGCAAATCAAGACGCAGTTAATACCCCAGTCACCTAATCAACCAATGTTCCTGGCAGGAGGCAATGATTGAACGTGCTGCGGTGCAAGTGCGTCCAGTTTTCGTGTCCATCAAACTCCAATGCAATGCAGTACCTGAGAACCGTCGGAAACATCCACTTCCAGCTAGGTTGTGCCGAGAAGAGTGAAAGGCCACACGGTTGTCCCTAAACAAGGGCCTCTTGATCCTGCTAGTCAACGTCAGCTGCAAGTCATTCAGAATTTCATAGGTGGAGGAACACTTACCAGAAATCTCCAGATCATTCCGACCAGATTGTCGGGCATGGTGTAGAGATCGACAGTGAATTCACCCTGCTCCATGTCGTTCTTGGTGTATGTCTCGTCCGACTTGTGGTCGTGAATCATCTGGATGACGTGCAAGAGATCGTCCTCGCCAAGCTTGGGGAGGGCATTGGCCATCTTCTCCATGTCGTACTGCGCCCGTCTCTTCTTGCCATCGTTGGCCTTGCGAGCCTTCGGGGCCTTGTCGTCTTGGTCATTGACTGGTCCAGTCTCGCGAAGCAACGATAGCAGCGACTGCGAGGGGTTCTTAAAAGTCACGGTGTGGACATTCTCGTACTTGGCGCGCTGGAAGTTGAGGTCGTGGAAGATGGTCGACTTGCCGCGGTTCTCGCTGGTGAACATGTCGATGGACATCTCGAACTCACCCCAGCCCTCATTTCTACAGATGAAGGGGGGCTCGGTGAAGGCTGGGAGGGCATCATTAATTTACATCACGAAGCAGATAATGGCAATGGCGCTTACTCTGGTTGGGGTTCTCGAAGGAGGGATGCAGGTTGTACACTACTTTATTAAAGCAGCTGGCGGGGTGCTCGTTGCCCTCGGCGTCAAGTAAGTAGACCTTGATGCTCCACTCCTTCATGGGGAAGTCGGCAACGGGCGACGGCTTGTCGCTGTAGGCGCATGTCAGTAGTTGCTTCCTCTCAAGATGCTATACCAGAGCCAGTTTGTTCAACATGCAATGGATGGGGGGAAGGAGCGTTTTGGTTGTGCCGTACATGTTGCGTTGCTCGGTGACGAGCTTGACCTTGCGCTGCGTTGTAGCCATCGCGTCAGTTCCATTTCACGTTCTATCCAGCAATTCGGAGAGGTAAATTGCAAATGAGCCCGGGACCTAATTTCACTTACCTCAATCTGCATCGTGTCAATCGTGTCGTCCGAGGAACCTGGTGCCGGAGATATTTAGCATCTACCCAAGATACTTAAACAAAGGTAAATGATAGAGGGCCGTGTCGCGAGCTTCAAGCACGTCGCGTGCGATTACGCAGTGTGGGGAGTCAGGTGGGCTGTTGCTGGAGGTGGTACTTCCTGTTGCCGTTCTTGGCGCTAGTGCCAGACTTATTCTTCCACTTCTCGGGTCCCGTCATGGTGAGAATCGGAATAGGTTATTCCGAAACAGGACGTGCGCTGGATCAATGCTGAGAGGGCTAAAGTTCGGGAAAAATGATAATTTGGGAGATGATAGGGAAAGCGGAAAATTGAAAGGTCCGTGAGAATAAACAGTAACCCCAAGTCATGTCATCAGTCTGAGTTATAACATGTATGTGATTGAAGCCATCAGAACTCTTCCCTAGATATTCACTTTTTTTTTGGCTTTAATCAAATATTGTTAGTTGAAAAGATCTACAAAATGTATCACACATTTAGTCCATACTGACTGTGACACAATTGGATGTCCCTGAAATTGTGCTACAATCAACAAGCACCTGAACAAAACAATTACAACGAGACTCAAGGCTTAGAGATGGTGGTTGGATTCGTGCGTTCCTTAGTCCAAAGTGTGAAGCCAAAAGCACAACACCGACTGCCGTTATTAAGCCTACCAATTAATTCAATCATATCCACAATTGGCAATACTAGTTTGAGACTTGGAAGAAAATCCTATTCTCACTTACTACCCACCACATTTTCTCTACTTGCCATGGAACTTTTCTTCGCAGAAGAACACCTGACCTTGTGTGTGCAAAGATAGCTCCATTATGCATACAATGGATGCGTTTACTTCCTTTCCATCGAGGTGTACTGAGACACAGAGAGTTTGGACATTTCCCAGTTGTTGAAACATCCGAGGTGCATCTGCATCTACTCTACATGAAGTCGTGCATATGCACAGTTTCATTCATGACTTTATTCACAGCTTCTGCGTGCCCGCTCCACAAGCATATCCACCATTGAGGATATCGTAGGCTTAGGGCACGTAAGGCACCATCATAAACTTGTCGCGAAACGAACACAGTCTTAGCCAACTCGTTGCACAAGATTCGTTTTTGACCAGACAAGTTTTATCTCGAGAAACACTATCCCTCCTTCAAATCAAGACTGCCGATTCTACTGCAAATACTTCCACTGAATGGCATGCTTTTCCTGCTGTCGTATGGCAGAGCGCCTCGTTATGGAAGACCCTATATAGACAGTTCCATAGCTGGTCCCCTGTTTATGCTAGAATACTATTTGATTGCAGGATTATATTAGTGGTTCTATATAGTATCATATATTATCTTAAATGCACTGCTTCTCTCGAAATGGACTGTCCGCTTTGTTGTGTAGAACCCCGGAAGACTTCCCTGGTGTCGATGAACAAATCTCTTCGAACTTCTTGGGGCATTACTAATAACATTCCCCGTATTTGCCTATTTTTCGTCTTCATATATCCAGAAACCCTCCAAACTAAAACCAGATATTCTCGTTGCGAATAATACATCATGAGTCCTATTCGTCAAGCTAAAACCGTTTGACCCAAACGTTTTTAAGCTTGACGAGTAGTTTATCGAGCATGGAAGTCAAGTAAAACCGCGCTCACACAACAGACAGACGTACCACAGCATCATATGTTGGAGCTTGCTATAACGTACCCCACGGTCCAATTGAACACTTCTAAGACCTCGTACAATAAGATATAAGTTAATTCAACTATAACGTAAAAAAATAATTAAAACTACTCGGAACTATCTTCTTCAGATATCTCTTTACTATTCTGACAAGTACGCATATTATGACCGGGCTCTCCGCACGTCCTACAGCGTTGCTGAAGTATCTGGCCTCCTCGTACGACTACGACTCCAGCGCGATTTATTATCTAACTCTCCGTTAACTAGCTTCTGAGACTGTAAATCTTCTCCAGCTTGTATACGAAGTGATCCTCCATACTGTAACCGTTTTTTTTCTCGTATAACGCCGCCGGCTAAGTGTCTCATTTGCCTTTCGAAGCGCGGCGTTCTCACCCTCTAAAAGAGCAAGCCGGTGCATAACCTGCGTCGTACCCTTCGCAAACTGGTCAAGTGTAGTAAGTGTAGCTGTCGGAGAGCTATTTTGATGTCGTATAACTCGGGTTTTCACGTGTTCGGTCTGGGATTGTGCCTCAACTGGGTTATTTGGGGTCTTCGACTCCCAGATAATAGGAAGGCCAGACGAGGTACCCGGAGGTGTTGGAGTATGTAACTTCACATCTAACTGCGAAATCACATATTCCGGATCGTACGGTACGAGTCCTGCCCCTCGGAAACCTCCCTGGATATTTGATATCGTAAAAGTTGCCTGGAACGCTTTTAAGAACGCGGAGAGGAAGTCCTCCTTCGAGATATGGGTAATATGTGCCCGCATAAGATCCTCAATTTCTTTACCGTACGCTCTTTTCAGTGCACGAAAACAGCCGATATCGAGAGGTTGGAGCTTATGCGACGAATGAGCAGGCATACAGAGTGTGATAATAGAGTTCTCTTTACAGTAGAGCTCGAAAGCGGTCGAGTGGTGGCTCTCGTGGCCGTCGAGAATTAAGAGGCGATAAACACCTTTCGTACGAAGCTTTGTATGTTGATCGAAATGTCGAATCCAGTCCTCGCCTCTTTCATTTGTAGTCCAGCCATTTTTCGTAACCGCGATAACCCAATCCTTTGGTAGTAGGCTATTTTCGTACCACGAAGATAGGTGAGTTTTACCAGCAAAGATGATATACGGAGGGATAGTATAGCCGTCCGATCCGACGCCCTGGATAACTGTAACCCATTCCCTATTCCCTTGCTGTACTGCTCTAGGTCTTCCACGTCGATCAGAGGTCGTTACAACTATCTCGGATGAGATTTGACCCATAAGAAACCCAGTCTCGTCAAAATTATAGATATCCTCCTCTTGAATTTCATACTTATTAATTGTATTCCGTACGAGATAAAACCACGTGCGGTACGCGTCGGGATCTTCGCAGAGGACTCTCTGGTAGTCGATTCTTCGATTAAAACGCGTCCGGAGGTCTGGTTGTCGTCGTACGAAGCTCGAAGCCCAATTAATACCGACGCGTCCTGCGTCGCGTTGGTGGAGTAGTCGATTCGCCATATCTTCAACGCCACTTATTCGAGGAGGAAATAATCGTGAATCTAGGTCGACTATGTAGCGTACGATCGCGTCTTCTTCGGAATAGGTAAGCTTTTGCGTTGGTGATCGTATATCCTGTCGTGAAGTACCGCCGCGATATCGGTGACGTAAGGTTGTATGAGGGATATTATAGATCCGTGCTACGGATCGTACGCTTAGTTTAGGGTTATTTTGAAGCGCTTGAAGCGCTAATTGAATATCGCTTTCTTCCCAATTACGTGCCATTGTAGAAGGTGGAAAATAAGGGATAAAACCTAGGTTGTACGGAAATGTGCGAAAGTGTTCAATTGGACCGTGGGGTACGTTACCTGAATGCCTTTGATCTATTACTGTCCACCAACAGAAAGCCCCACCCAGAATAAGTCCGTGCCAACTGTCGATTCATGAGGGAGCACATCGAAGGTCAGTCATTACCGAGTCCGTCTGCATAAACAAATACTTGCTAATTTATATCATGAACTCAACCAATTTTTCAGGTCATTGCTCAACATTAGTATCTAAGTTATACTATCTCAGGTCCTTCCACATTACGTGCAACCCTTGGCACCAGGTGTATTCCCACCACTGGTAGTAACCCCAGACGCGGATGGGGCAACTTCCCTTCATTCTAAGTGAGGGTTTTGATCATCAAAGGTATGGATCAGTCGGTCGACCCAGACCCAAAAGCCTTACAAGACAACGGCACAACAATTACAGTACAACACAGCGTTGGGGGTATCTCCGAGCTTCCTCAATGGTTTGGTTTCCTCTCAAAAAAATTATGACGGGTTTGTTCGTTCGTGCCTCTTGCTCGCTGAGCTTCCATGATGGTTGGTGGGTGGTGATGAAGTTGCGTCCGTATCAGGGCCGACTTTCAAGAAGTGAAATTTGTAAAAGCGAGTGCGGGCGTCACCTCCACCAAAGCAAACCCCTTATGACCGACAAAATCTGGTCTATTATTCACAACTCCGAGGCGCCCTGGTCGTTAGATCTTCATTTGTCACCCTGACAAAAAAAACGTCGTAATGAGGTCTAAATGCAACAGCAATGGATTATTCCCTTCAGCGCAGCTTAGACTTGCAGTCGACAGCACCAGCTGCGATGACATCCTCAAGAGGCCACCTCGGGGCTTCGAAAGTACGCTCGAGGCCGTTCTCTTTGCGCCATTGTGCTTCGTCTTCCGGAGTGACGCCTTCGGGGATTCTTTGTCCGCCGGCGATACCGGTCGAGAACTTCAGCTGCAAGATATCTCCAACCTCGTCGCAAGCAGCCAGCAGCCGGTCCATGTCGTCCTTGTTGTGTGCTGAAGACACGCAGAAGCGGGCACGGGAGCTGATGAGTGGGGTAGCAGGGTATCCGACAACAACGATAGAAATCTTGCGCTTGAGCATTTCGTGGCTGAAAGCGGACATCTTGCCGGGGTGGTAAAGAGGCACAGGGATGATAGGGGAGTCATCGTGGCCGTACACAATAAGCCCAAGTCGCTTGAGACCAAGTCGTAGGTATCGAGAGTTGAAGGCAATGCGCTGCAGACGTTCCTCACCCTGGCCTGGGCATAATTCTCCGGTGATCAGTTTGAGCGAAGCCATGATTTGCATGAGGACTCCAGGGGCAGGGGATTCGCCCAGCAGGGTTGAGGCGTTCGTGCTCTTCAGCTTAGCAATGATGTGTGGTTCAGCAGCAACATAGCCGCCATTGGCACCGAAGGACTTGGTCAAGGTTCCCATGAGAATATCGACTCTGGCTGGGTCGATTCCGAAGTAGTCGCAGACACCGCGTCCGTTGGGTCCAAGAGCTCCGACGCTGTGGGCCTCATCAACGAATAGGAAAAATTTGTAGGCCTCCTTCAGTCGGAGAATTCCGGGCAGATCGCACATAGTACCCTCCATCGAATACAGGCCTTCAACGGCTACGAGAATCTTCTTCCAGGGACGGTGCGTGCGTGGTTGTCCTTGCGCAATGGCCTCGCGCAATCGGCTCTCCAGGTCGTCCATGTCGTTGTGGCGAAATGATCGAATGACGGCACCGGACAAACGGGCTCCAATTCGGATAGAGGCATGATTCAATTCGTCGGAGATGATCAGGCAGCCCTTGGAAACCAAAGCAGGGAACGAGCTTGCATTGGTAACGAAGCCCATTGAGAAAATCATGGCAGCTGGCTTTCCCACGAAGGCGGCAATTTCGCGTTCGACCTCGATTACGAGATCCGAGGTTCCCGCATCGGCGCGAGGACTGCAGAAGCTGACACCGTACTTGCGGATGCACTCCTCCACGGCGTCGGCGCAAGGACCTTCGGATTGGGCGAACCCGAGGTAGTTGTAAGAGCTCACATTCAGCGTCTCGGTGTGGGTGCCCGTGTAGCGGTACGAGGCGTTGAAATCATCCGACACGCGGTCCATGAGCGACATGTAGCGACCGGGAACACCGATGATGGGCCTGGCGAAGCAGTCGTCGATTCTCATCTTCAATCGTCGGACGTAGAAACTATCAAAGTCGTCCGTCAAAGGCGCATAGCCACCGGCTGCTTGGAGAGTGTTGTACATCTGCTTCTTGCTGAACCGCTTGCCGAAAAAGTCGCGGATGTGGCCGAGGGCGATGAGTAGTAGGTAACTGATGTAGGTGGTGAGGACGAAGTAGTAGGGCGGGTCGTCGATGACCGGCGCCGTCAAGCCCTCTCCGTGGTGCTTGCTCACATATCGATGACTGGGATGGACCAAGGGACCGAATTGCGCGTCGAAGCGTCTCTTGCGCGACACTTCTTCGGAGGAAGGGGGCTGGAAGAGGGTCGTGTTTGGCTCATCGAGGTTAGGCTCGCCAGCAGTAGCCGTGGACAGCGAGATGGTAGGCAGCGATAGACTAGGAGCAGTGACGGACGGGGTGGAGCCGTTGTGGACGGCCATGAGAGCCTGTTGAGCCGACAGCTGCTGGGAAGACCGGGGCGAAGGCGAGAAGAAGTTCGAGAGGCGGTTGCCTTTGGATTGCGAACTTCTTTCGCCACCCTTGTCTGTCTGTGGCATGCTGGTGTTGTTGGTGAAGGGGAGCGAAATTTTGCGGGGCATCTCTAAGGTCGTATGCTAATGTGGGCAAATACAGTGTGATGAGAGCTTGTATTTTGATCGTCGGGCCTGGTGGAGTGGTTTGCTGGTCTCGACACAGGAGTAATCCACCGATGAGAATTGTATTATTCACTCCACGTCTGAAGAAGAAAAACAATTATTAGTGCATTGAATTGCTGAAAGTAGCAAGATGGTAGGATTGAACGGAGAAGATATTTGAGGTTGTTCAATTGCTGAGTTCCTTCAGTAAGCCAGCGACACCACCGCCTCGCCGTGCAGGCTGCAAACTAATGGGCGTCTCACTGTCGGCGGCGCGGAAGGAGTCGACAACGTGGGATTTAGTTCGAACAATGCGACTTACAGAAGCGACACCCGAACCCAACCTTGTTCCAACTATTATCTGCTATCGTAGCTTCCAATTCCTCTTCTAAGCTCTACGAAGCTATCGGCTGATCGACGTCAGGTGGTTGAAGCCGTCTGCGGTGCTCTGGTCTGACTAGAACGGAGGTCAGGCGCGAGGTTGCTCCTAGTGCCAGGGGAAACGAAACGGTAACAGCTCTGGGCGGAAAGGATTGTGGCGGAAAATAAAAGTCCCACTGCGACTCTAAAGTTCCGACAATCCAATGACGGATCTCCTTGTACACTTGCAGTTTCTAGCAAGATGCAGAGAAGAATTCGCTCGAGGATGAGGAACTTGAGAGCAAACAACCAGCGGGAAAAACAAAGTGTTGAAGGAAAGGGAAGCAATTTCGGACAGGAAAGATATGGCTATGAGAATGGGCCGATTACCTAGAAATACGCGCATTTCACATACATTTTACACGCCAAACTGTCGCTTTGAAAGCCAGCCGGTCCCCTGTCACCCTAATTCCGGTTGATCCGTGTCGACTGAAAAGATGCAAATCTGCGCCAGCTCGACCTTTCTGCGAACCAAATCGCGATATTTCAATGGAGCATCTCTGGCGAGGCGGGATCTACCATGTTTTGCAGGCCTAGAGCTGGTCATTGCCCTAAGCTCTTCAGCTTACCAGTGACTTATCTATCAGGAGCAACGAGTGGTTCTCACAGCAGTTACAACAAAAGCCGGACCGGTTGCAGCTCGCTCTAAAATCCTCCGAGCATCATCCTCATTTCGACGAGTAAATATTCGATGATGATGTTTGTCTAAACATATATAACGACAGAGCGAAAACTAGCATAGTTTGCCTGAGCTCGTGAAATCGCGATCGATCGTGATTGATATGTGCCAAATGAGAGAACCCGGTCCCTGGTCAGTGTCAAATTGCAGGAATTTAGGGGGTTCTAGGCCACCCTCTTCCGCCACGTTAAAGCTTGGGTTCAGGGCTGTTTAGGGGATGAGGCACTTCCGTATTGGGTTAGCCCATTGTCAAGAAAATGAAGTTTTCGCGTTCAAGCTCAATCATTCATGACCTCATCAAATCCATCTAGCATTACAATTGGACATTTGACACGGAAAATAATGATTGTATTACTAAGCCAAGTACTTGAGGAGCAAATTTTAGAAATCGTCATTTTCTTAATCCTCAGCAGCTGTCTCTGTACCAGTATGGCCCTAGTCTTCTGCGTTAGTACCCGAAGCAGGTAGAGACGGCGGACCTGACAAGGCAGCCGGGGGTAAAGCAGGTACTTCGGGAGCAACCGGATGCGCCGGAGGCGCGGGGGCTGGGGGAGGAGTAGCAGGAAGCGCCGGCACTTCCGGGCCAGCCTCAGGAGCGGCGGCGATGTTGATGCCGTTCTTTCCACCGACTGACTGGCTCCCATCGGATCCTTTCGTAATACCGAGATTCCCCCCAACGTTGGTAGTTCCGCCTGGAGTGACGGTGATTCCAGCATTTTCACTGAATTGCTCAGAGTCTTTCAGGGCATTATTTTCTCCTTCTTTCTGGGCCTCGCCGGCAGCTGCGGCTGGTTGACCTTTCTCGGCGGGAGTCGCAGCGGGTTGGCCTACAGCTGGCGCTGCTGGCTGTTCGGGCGTGGCTTGAGGTTGACCCTGTTGAGCACCTTGGCGGTTGCCGCTGTTGACCTGGATGCCGCCATCAGGACCGCCGAGAGTAATTCCGCCACTGGTCAGGCCTCCCCCGTTTTCTTGAGCCGGGGCAGGAGCCGTAGCCGGTACGGCGGTTTGGGCTTGAGGATTATACGTGATTCCACCGTCAGGCCCACCAAGAGTCAAGCCTCCGATGGTAAGTCCACCACCTCCATCTTCATCTCCTACACCTTCAAGGGCTGCCTGGCCCGCTGTGGAATTCGAAGCTCCAGTGCCTGCTTGATTGGCATTACCAGCCGCCTGGCCGTTGCCACCGCCTCCACCAATATTGATTCCTTTTCGCTTCATCATATTCTTAGGTGCCGTGTCGCCAACTACCATCTTGGGAGACATCATCGCGCTCATTGATCCACGCTTAGCCACGACCTTCTCGCCGGCAACGGCATGGGGAAGTGTTCTAGAGTTCATCATAGCGGTTGCACGACTGGCAAGACCTCCCTGGTGATGGATCATGTTAGTAAAGTACCCTGCCCGGTGTTGATCATACAATCACTTACCAGGTACCTGCTCTCCCCGCATGATGCCACAATAGAGAGCGAAAGAGCCGCCACGGCGAAGGAAGAAGTTAAACGCATCGTGGCTGATATTATAGGAGAGAAGCCCGCTTCTCACAGTTGTAATGTTTATTACAATCTTGCATGGGCTGAAATCCCCATACAATGTTGAATGATGCTATAAGCGTTGTGGACAAGAACAGATGGAAAAGGAGATGTTAAAGTATGCCGTGGAAGGTCGTCTACATATTGGCTCGTGAAGCATGTCCAATGAGACAACATGAATTAGTTGCTAATCAGCCAAGGCCAACACCTTTCCCGGATCGACCAAGCTTCGAGTCAATACGGACGAAGTTATACTAGAATAATCTCTTGGCCTGGTATTGAAAACACTTGTAGACACTGTGAGTGGTGTCTTACCGGTTCGTAGTGATCCAGAGATCGGGGGAAACTCTTGGCGTTACAGCCTGTCGTAACTGACTGACTAACCTCCCAGCTGTTTGTAGTCTCAACTCAACCCAGAAGACGGACATCAGAGGGTCTAGATTCGATCCCATAAAACTCTGTACTTCTTTCTCGACGTGCGCTTCCCCAGAGTCGGAAACTTTCTTTCGCGGTCAAGTCCAGGATCTGGTCATCGCTCCCGTCAGCATATTCATAATGAACGCCTAGAAAAATACATCTACTAAGTGCCCCAAAAAGAAACCTATCACCGGGAGCCGGCATTTTCATTCAATTCTACTGGAATCTATGCATGTCTATGCCTTCCTTTGCTCCCAAGAGCATCCATGACCGGAACGCGCTCCGTCATCAACTTCAGGCGTAGGGCTGGGAGGACAACTTTCAAGCCTTGGAAAGCGTCCGACTTATGAATATTCATGCCAGTTTGGAGACACCTGGAAGCGGTCGTTCGCAATATACTTTTATGACTGGTAGGGTCTTGTGTCAGGACGACTCAAAAGATAAAATGGATTCCAGCTCATCAACACGGCAGGGCTTCCAATGAGAAGTGCAGACTGGCTGAACCTCTACCAGGCATATATCCACAATTACCCCAACCATTCGGGACCTGCCGACATGGCCGTGGGCAGCTCAGCAAAAAGTTTGGATTGGATGGCATCAATCAATGGTCACACTTGACTTGAGCAGTCAATGTACAAATCGGATCTTTGTCGGTACCATATCAATGCAATAATCGGCGTTTCAATACTTATCCAACTGCAAGACTCGGTGGAACAGCCTGATATAACCTTAACCCCAGAGGTTATCTCATTGGCTTGCGCTCATCTCATCGACTTTCTCGAAATCGACTCAAAAGTCGGCGCTCTTCTCTCTCAGCCCAATCATCCAATCCAGGACGAAAGTACTACAAAACCATCAGAACAATGGCCTCCGAAGTTGCAAAGACGCCCAAGCGAAGCTCGCCCGTCAAGAACGGCTACCTCATCTTCTACAATGTCGTCTCCGCCATCCTGTGGGCCACTGTTTTGGGCCGAACCGTCGGGGCCAACATCCTGAGGGGTCCCGCCTTCGTCTACCCAGCTACCGGCGCATTCGTGCTCTGGACGCAGACTCTGATGGGAATGGATGTTTTGCACGCTGCACTGGGTATGCATTGCTCATTTCTTGGACCCTTCCAACCAGCAATTAATTGGCCGTTCTGCAAACCAAACTGACTATTCTACAGGCGTCGTCCGCACCGCCGTCTTCACAACCGCCATCCAAGTAGCCTCCCGCTTCGTCCTCGTCTGGGCCGTACAGCACCCTTTCCCCTCAACCTGTCAATCGCCCATATACTCCTCCATGTTGTTCGCCTGGTCGCTCACCGAGGTGATCCGGTACTCATACCTGGCCCTGAAACTCAGCGGGTGGGAGCCGTACGCCTTCTTCTGGGTGCGGTACAGTTCGTACCGTGTCTTGTACCCCGTCGGCATCCTCAGCGAGATGGGCATGATGTGGCTTGGGTTTAATGAGGCGCGTGGTCAGAGTGATACACAGGAGGGCATGCTGTTCCAGATCTTCTTGGGGGTTTGTTTGTTTTTGATTTGGCCTTGGGGTGCGTACACTATGATCGGGCATATGAATAAGCAGAGGAGAAAGGTTATGGCTGTTGATAAGTCGCAGTAGGTGAGAATAGAAAGATAGGAGACTGAAGAGAATACGGCGTAGGTATTGTTAGCTTTGCATACGTCATAGAGCTAAACCGGGTTCAAACAAAATTCCACCCTGGCTTCGAAT
Source organism: Pseudomassariella vexata (assembly GCF_002105095.1). Classification (NCBI taxonomy): domain Eukaryota; kingdom Fungi; phylum Ascomycota; class Sordariomycetes; order Amphisphaeriales; family Pseudomassariaceae; genus Pseudomassariella; species Pseudomassariella vexata. Next base: position 51,196 of record NW_024467969.1, read on the forward strand.
TAATAATCCATTCATCAAACTCCTGCGGTTCACATCAAACTGACTATTAGGGAGGGAAAAGCTATGCTAACTTGATGGTCGTTCCCATTATGAACGGGTAGAAGCATTTAAACCACGCCGGGTGATGGAGTAACTCCTCTAAAGGGAACATGAAAATCAACAACCTACGAGCACTCTCACAAGCGCGCTGATCATTTGAAGATGTTTATGGTAATGTTAGTGGTCTCGGCAGGCGCCATCCAATGTAGGCCAAAGAAGTATCATGAGCCAAACGCCGGCCCGCGCGTATACCCTAGGCTGAAAATGCTTCTTGCCTATCCATTGGGGCATCCCGGCCGTCCGATTTGGCTTCGTCCCAATCCATTAATGGCTCCTCTATTTCCATGCTGCTTGACTCGTACCATTCGTTCTTTGCCCACTTTGTGATGAAGTCCTTGGCATCTTCAGAGAGTGGCTGATACCCGGGATTCTCAGAAGATTCGAACATGGCTATAACGTTATTGTAAATCCACATTTTTCAAATTTGTGGAGAGGTTGGTAGTAAACTTACCCATATGAGCACCGATTTCATCCTTTGCCGAATCATTGACAGCTTCTTTCCATTCGCCAGCCGTCTGTTTGTTGGGCAGGTTGCAGAATGTCCGCTGGTTGCCCATGACAGTGCCAACCATACTGACTTCCTTAGAGCTGGCTGCCTTCCCCAACCTCGTATATATAACCGCAAAACCAACATCGAGCTCGTGATTCAGCCGCATCATGTTGTTGATTCGATTCTTCAACTCCTGGCCCTTTGCTAAACACCCTACAAAGGCAAGATGACTGCTGACCCAGCTCCAGCCCTCGGTAATCTGGTCCTTTTTCATGTACGCAGCGGCTCCACCAGCGGCAATAGCACCAGCGGTCCCAGCAATCATGGCGATCTTCCCCCAGCTCCCCCAACCCCCCTTGTCGTCTCTCTTGTCCGCCGCCGGCGGTGCTTCAAGCGCCGCAACGGGTTTCTTACCCACGCTCTTCACAGCCGCATCTTCAGCCGCCTTACTCCCTCCCCAGACGGCCGACAGCCCACCGAGCTGCGACAACAGAGCACTCGCATTATTATAATGCCCCTCAGCTCCATGGGCCACGACCCCCGGCGAAATGCCTAAATATGGCGTATCGAACGCAAGCACGCCCTGTATATACGGAAACATAAGTCCATTAACCACACTCGGCTCTGGCGAAGCACCGCCCTCGCTCTCCTTGATAGGCCGATCACTCGCAAGTGCAATCGCGGTCTCGGCTGCGATAATACCGCCCATGGAGTGACCAATCAGCACAACGCGCACACTCGGGTCGACGGTGGGCGATGGGGTGCCGGCTGCGACTTCGAGGTCGATGACTTTCTCGAGCAGCCAGTCGCGGAAGCGGCCCACGCATTCGTACAGGTCGCCGCGGGTTTCATATTTCGGGTAGGTGATGCTGCGTACGTTGATTTTGGGTAGGGCGGCGCTGAGGAGGGCGGCGAGGTGCTCGGTGAATTCGGACGAGTGGCCGAAGGTGTCCTCACCCCCCTTGAAGCCATGAATGAAGCAGAGGAGGAGTGTTTTCTTCATCTTGATAAGTCCCCATTGGGGAAAGAGAAGGGTTGAGGTTCGGAGAAGGAGAGAAGAAGTTGTCAGAGGGACGGACACGACGGTGGCGATGACGGGTTGAAGCTTCAGCTGGGGTGCGGGAGTCAACCCCACCAACCCGCAAGGTTCCACCTTAGCCAACTGCTCGATCTTTCAGCCAAGGTTCGTTCGCTTGGACTACTTTCCGACTCAGCGACCTGCAACAATTTGGAGAGCTGTTGCTTAATTCTTCATTCTATTTTGGTACACGAAACAAAGACACTCGTCAGTGCTTTGAAAATATTGATCAATCGCTCGCTTAAAGATCACACTATCAAGGTCACGGTACAATCCCAAAATCCAGTCTCTCGCTGCCTTTTCAGTAAGTTGCGCCCAGTCTCTGGACCAGATACTGGCCGCTGTTGATTCCTTGATACTTCTTCTCAGTCTCGGCGGTGAACGTCCCAGGAATGGCCTCGATATGACTCTTGAAATTGGGGTTGCAGAAGTACCTGTCTAGAGTCAGCATTCAGTTTCACCCACCCTCATCCGATTTCGCAACTCACGCAATGCTATACCGCGCCGGATACACTTCGACCTCTCCACTCGGTGGTTCAACAACACGATGAACAGTACTCTTAATCGTATCATTGCTCCACCTAGCCAGCAAATCCCCCGCGTTCACCACGACCGTATCCTCAATGGGCGTAGCATCCACAAAGGACCCAGTGGGACTTCTAACCTGCAACCCACCCCTTTTGTCCTGGAACAGCAGCGTGATACTCCCATAGTCCGAATGTGCACCCGCGCGCACCTGGCCCGGGTTGATCGTGAACACATCTTTGCGGACTTCGGGGTAATGCAGCAAACGCAGTGTATTATCGCCTGCATCCGTGTAGCTATCGAAGAACCGCTCGTTATCCAACCCCATGCCTACGGCGATGGCCCGCATCACCTCGGTGTGCATTGCCTTGCACTGGTCGTGGAAGTCGAGCATCGTTTGTTTGAACCCGATGAGTTCCCCTTCTTCCTCAGGCCAGTGGTTAGGGTGGTCTGGCACCCCCTCGCGCCCGATCTCGAGGGACTCTTTCATATCGGGCGCGGCGTCCCGGAGTTTCTTCACTTCCTCCATGTCGGTGAGTTGGGTGGTCTTCTCGCGCCCAGGCGCGGAGTAGCCCCGGTTGGCTTCTGGGCTTGTCCAGCAATGTGACATTTTGGTTTCCGTTGGCAGACGGAAGTACTTGGCTGAGGTGTTGAAGACGTGCTTGCGCGTCTCAGGGGTTATGGGGAGGCCTTTGAGGTAAATGAAGCCGGCCGTTTGGAAGCCATGAAGGATGGCTTTGGCAGTTTCTTTGCGCTGTTCTGGGTTGCCGTTGAGGAAGGTGGAAAAGTCGATGAGCTGATCAAGTGGTCAGTGTCGTGGACTTAAGCTGGAGGCTAGGGATGATTTGTACTGGGATCGTGAGACCCTCGCTCTTTACTGCTGCTTTCTCCATTTGGTTACAGTTGACCCGGAATTCAGCCCAAGATTTGATAAGGTAAGTTAAGTTAGTGACAACACAAAGTCCTTTACACTAGGAAGACGCAAAAGTGAAATGGTTGTCGTCAGTAAGACTGATGATAATAGGTTCGTCAGGAAGTTATTGGAATTCGGACGTTTTAAGTATCGGGAGCTCAAGACCCTGCAGCTGATCTAGACGCTACGCACTTTCTTGGCTCAAGACGGGCGTCGGGTTACATCACATGAAATTAAGCAGGACAAACCACACCGTTCCTGGAAGATGGAACTAAAAACACAGATGGGGAACTTAGGTTGATATTGGGAGAAGCTTGAGCTTGAAAGTTCGTCATTGATACCATGAAATTTCCAGGCCGGTATTCCTGATGAAGAAGACTTCATAGCCACGACCTCCTCTTCTCCAGCCCAAAGACCAGTCAAGGAAAGGCGATGACAAGCTGTGTTGTGAAGTAGTACCCCACTAGATAAGAACGAGCAGGCCAGATAAGCGTAAGGGCAGCGGGTTCCCGCGCGTGTGGGGTAAATCTTCAGTGGCCGGGGTCTTGTTTCTGATGAGTGAACGATAACCGGCGGTAATCGATGACTTCGGATGTTGGTGAGATCTCGCTGAGAAGCCTCTTGTGAAATTTCTCGCCCCAGACACCTCATATCTTCCCGAGGTCACGTCAGTTACTACATCTTGCACCGCAAACCGTCGTAATCCGGGTTCCGAGTGATTGCTTCGTGTATAGCGACAAGCACAGCTACCTTTGTACTCTGAGCTTTTAGGAAGACTGTGCCTTACCATACACCCCGAGCATTTCATTGGTTGATTCTGATATTGAGCTTATTATACTCGACTCGGGATCCGCGAAGATGAGCACATCATCCTCTCGCGTGGTGGACGTCCACACTCACATGTACCCTCCCCGCTATGTCGAACTCCTGGAATCAAGAGACACCATACCCCTGATTCGGAAGTTCCCTGGCGCAGAAGATCCACGATACATTATTTTGCCCGCCGAGGCCGAGTCACTCAAGAATATAGGAGATGATGCATCGTCAAGTCACCTGCCCGGCCGGCCGGTGACATCGCACTATTCCTCGCTGAAGCAAAAGATTCACTTCATGGACACACACAAGATAGACATCTCTGTCATCTCTCTGGCAAACCCATGGCTCGACTTTGTGGCATCAGAAGAAGCAGGCGAGACAGCCAAGACGGTCAACCAGGAGTTCTCATCCATGTGCGCCGAGTATCCCGGCCGGCTCTTCTTCTTCGCGACTCTACCCCTGACCGCACCAACCGACGTCCTCCTCTCATCTATAGAGAACGTCAAGAACCTTAAGTACTGCCGCGGCGTCATCCTCGGCACTTCCGGTCTAGGCAAAGGGCTCGACGACCCCAACCTGCTACCTGTCTTCAAAGCACTAGCAGCCAACAACCTGCTCATCTTCCTACACCCGCACTACGGCCTACCCAGTGAGGTTTGGGGTCCCCGCGCCACAGAAGAATACGGCCACGTCCTCCCGCTCGCCCTAGGCTTCCCCCTCGAAACCACTATTGCCGTCGCACGCATGTACCTAGCGGGGGTATTCGAGCAAGTCCCTTCGCTGCGCATGCTTCTCGCGCATAGCGGTGGCACGCTGCCTTTCCTGGCGGGTCGCATCGAGAGTTGTATAGTGCATGATGGACACCTAGTCCGGGAGGGTAAAGTAGGACCGGGGAGGAGGACGATATGGGAGATTTTGAAGGAGCAGGTTTATTTGGATGCGGTGATTTATTCCGAGGTGGGTCTGAAGGCGGCGATTGAGGCGAGTGGTGTGGATAGGTTGATGTTTGGGACTGATCATCCGTTTTTTCCGCCGTTGGGGAGCGATGAGCAGGGAGTTTGGGAGAGTATGAGTTGGAATCGGGAGGCGGTCGAGAAGGCGTTGGGGGTGGGAAGTGAGGGGATGGAGAGGGTTATGGGAGGGAACGCGGTGGAGATTTTGAGACTACGTGAGGATGAAGTGTGAAAGCTCGGTAGCTTGTGCAGATGGCTCTTCCTGTATAATTATTCGATTTGAGGCAGGAATTTCAGGGCCGATGGTCAGGGATGACTACACATTTCCGAGATATGCAATGGTTTAACGAGATAAATTGGACTACTAGAGACCTTATAGTAAGGGTCCACCTCTTTTTTGATGGTTGGTTTGAAACGAAGGTCGGACGTCACAGAAGCTGACATGCTTCTCAAATATTCGTCCAACTACAAGTTCGGAGGATTCATAAACAGATATTGGTGTCCTTGGATTCATGAGAAACAGTTCGATGTAATGCCGATCAATATGCTAATTCATGGGCGCTAACTTATAAGATGCTTCCTCTCGGCTTCCACCACCTGAGTCTATAAGTGGCTTCCGCTGTTGCCAATGTAGAAATTTTGCCGCAAGACATCTAGGCTACAACCACAAGAGAACATATCATCAAGCTGTGGAGTACCAGCTCATTAGGAGCTAGGAGATCACTTATCAGGAAGTATCACCGAGAGTGCTGACGATTGGTACTTGTGTGTTGCGCACGATCTTACTATGAAAGGGGGATAATTTTCCCATTGACTCCTAATAACCTAACACGCATTCCACTTATTACAGAGTCAAGCACTTCCTCAACAGTTAATATTAGCCACCTCACTTAGTATTTGCTCCCGAATCCTGAGGCCACTCGTCCAACACAACTTGCTGCCCACTCAAAGTAAAGTTCCAGGTCGCCTGCGTGGGCACGTCAACCAACAAGCTATAACTCCCGGGGTACAAGACCAAATTGCCTTGCTCGTCGTGTCTCCCCAGACTTGCAAGCGTCAGATTCAATTTGGCCGTCTCCGTCGCTCCCGGCGTGACATTAAACAGTCTCTGATATCCCACAAGCTGCTTGATCGGATACGGCGTCGGTCCATACTGGCCACTGATGAACCCCAGTGCCACAAAATCAGAGGCCACGCTGCCCGTATTCTCGACAGCAACATCCACGGTTCGGAATGGGCACTGGTCGAGATACGCCGCCGTACAACCCTGCACCAAATCCGCAATATCCCAACCACAGCACTCTCCTTCCTCCCCCTCATCCTCGGCAAACGAGAGGTTAAAATCGGTATACTGCAACCCGAAACCAAACTCCACCGTCGCCCCCTCAAACCACTTATACGTCCTCCCCAGCCTCCCAGTCTCATTATCTGGTCTCAGTGCCATATCCGTCATATCCACCTCTTCCACATACCCCGCCGGATACTGCGTAACTGGCAATCTCCCTGCTGGCGCCGTCTTGCCCATCACAATATTCGCGATGGCGTCTCCGCCCGCCTGGCCCGGAAACCCGGCCCATAATATTGCCGACACGTTCTCGTGCGCCAGAAACGGCGCGTCATCGAGCTGGTCACCCATTTGTAAGATGATGAACGGGTTTCCCAACGAAGCAAGTTGCGTCATGATGTCAACCCGCTCGCCCGACCACCGGATGAGCGTCCGGTCTTCCTCCTCGCCGCTGTTAGATCCGTCGACGTAGATGATGACGTCAGACGCGGCCCCGACGGCGAGAGCGGCCGGGTATCCGTCCGTAATTGGGTCGCCAGGGGCGCCGGCGTAGAGAGTTTTTACGTTGGGTAGTTGGGAGAAGGAGTAGTAGGGTGAGTGGAGGAAGGGGGCGATGCCGGCGTAGTTGCCTTGCATCGAGGTGGTGGCGTTAGCCCAGGGGCCGACGAGGCCGATTGTCAAGGGTTTCTCGTCATCAGTTGGGAATTTCAGGGGCAGGGTCCCGTCATTTTTGAGGAGGACAATACCCTCTTCGGCTGCTTTTAGGGCGAGGGATTGGGCCTGCGGCGTGTTGACGTCGGCGAATGTGAGGGAGCGATAGGGAGTTGAGGAGGCGGGGTCGAACATCCCGAGGCGGAGTTGGGCGGAGTAGAGACGGATGAGGGACTGGTCGAGCACGGATTCGTTGAAGAGGCCTTGGGAATAGGCACTGGGGAGGTGGAGCTGATAGTATGTCCCGCAGTTGAGATCAGTTCCTGCGATGAGCGAGTCGGCCACCGCGCCCTCGCGGGTCGGTGAGTAATTGTGTGGCATGTAGATATTTTGGATGGCGTCACAGTCGGAGACAACGTAGAACCCGTCGTCGGTCCAGTTCCAGTGGTCCCGAAGTACATCTTGGAGGATATAGGAGCTGGCGCAGGTGGGTACGCCGTTGAGCGCGTTATAGGAGCACATTATGGAAGCCACCTTAGCATCGCGGGCACAGGCTTTGAATGGCTCCATGTAGTACTCTGCCAAATCCTGCGGGTTGATTATGGCGTCGAATTCATAGCGCTCGTTGCCGTTCCAGTTTTCGATATCGTAGCCTGCGAAGTGCTACGTATGTCAATATTGGGAGACTAATAGTATAGGAAAAGGAGGGCTTACTTTGCATGTTGCTACGACTTTCAAATAGTTGGGATCACTTCCCTGAAGCCCCTTGATGAGGGCCTTCACGTACGATGTGATATGGAAAGTGTCTTCCCCAGGGGTTTCTTGGCCACGGCCCCACCTAGGGTCTCTGTAGGGATTAATGTTTGGCGTCCAGAAGTCCAGACCCGTCTTGTTGCCATTGTTGAAGGCGCGGGCTTCAGTGCTGACAATTGTTGCCACTGATTCAATGAGTTCATCATCGAAGGCCGCGCCCATCAAAATTGGCTGGGGAAACGAGGTGGCGTAGGAATAGTTGCCAGACTTTTCGAACGTTACTCCAGGTGAACTGGCAACGCCGTGAAGAGCCTCCTCTGTTGGAACTTTAGTACGAGTTTCCACGTGCATTGGTTTGGAGAAACTCACGCCACCACTCATAACTGGGCAACCCAAGTCGGGGAACGCCAGGTGAGGTGCTGCCTACCAATTGGAACTTCTCCTCCGTGGTGAAGGCGGCGACAAGGGCTTTGGCACGGTCTACAATGGACGCTGTGGTGTCACAGACAGTGTTGCTCGCCAGTGGACCGTTAACGCAGTCTGGAAACAGGTGCCCGGAGGCAGATGCACCAGTGGCTAGGAAACCCAGCGTTATAGCGAATTGCAGCGCCATGGTGGGAGTCGTAAGTGGCGAGTCGTCTTTAATTCAGGGACGAGCATTATGCCTATTATATACTACTTCCTCTCACCGACCTCGGGGTAATATTGAGCAACAATCTCCACCAACTTTGGGGACCTTGTATCCGCCCTTCTCCTAATCTGCGAATGCGACAGTTTTCATAACCCGCATAACATTCACAGGCGGGGACACGAACTACCTGAGCTGTAGGCTAGGGAATATCCCCAAATTTCGGGTCTGATCGGTTGAAGGTTTGTCAACTGCGTGGGGTCTATGAAGTACACTTCTCACCGCCGTGGTGGGTTGGCCCAGCTCATGGACGTGCCATAGACCGGTCAACGGCAATTCTGCGGTTCACGATCTCCAGTTCGATTGAGGGGTTACTCGTCATTGGCCAGAGACCATATCATGTATATACCACCCGCCTCCTCAAAATTCTTTTTCTCCAACCTGATATTTTAGCCTAAAGACAGCATTGCGGAGAATGTGGAGAGTATGTGGAGAATATGTGGAAGGGGTGGGGGAGAGTATAGTTCAGAGCAGGGGGAAGCTCCACAGATATTACTACTATATGTATAGTTAGTCTTCTTGGTGGTTGTTAGGCTACTCGAAGTCGGCCCGGTTTGCTTCCAAGCTCAGGTAAGACTCGTTTCTGTGCAAATAGCTCATAGTAGGCTCTAATATCTGCATAGTGAGCTCTCGGAGGATAGTGGTGGCCTTTCTACATCGGAAAAGAAAACATCTGAGGATTGATATCGTTTAGAAAGAGTAGTTCTCTCTCTGTTTCTATAGGGCCTAATATAACATCATATCCCAGCTTGACTTATATTTATCTAAAATCATCCCCTTTTTGCAGTGAATCTTCGCCCCCTAGATTTGCCCACATGCCTTCCCTCCACCTTCAACTCGCTCAAACGCCTCAATCCCTATCCTTCATTATCTAAGGCAGCCCATCCTCCCCGGGCAATACCGTCCCATTATTCACCGCACCCCTATGCCCCCTAGCCAGCATACCATAAACGGGGTAGTACCGATCCAAGACACCAAACAGCTGCTCTGCCCCAGGCGTATTGCGCCAGTCCCGCATGAGCTCGCAAACAATGTGGAAATAAGAAATGACGTTGACGCCCGCGGCACGCATACGGTCGTTGGACGTGTCCCGGATCAGCTCCGTCGTCGTGCCCGACGACTCGACGTTGGCCCACACGCTGTAGCCGGCGTCGACGAGGGAGAGGGCTAGGAATGCGGTGCCTTTTTGTGTTTTTGCGTGAGAATTTATGGCTGATTAGGTGCAGGCTGTGGTGGGATATTTACAAACGTCAGTAGTAATTCCACCAATAATAATCTGCGACTTGTTGGCTGCGATCACAGCATTTTTGAAGTCGGCGTTGTCCCAGGCGTTGACCTCGCCTTGGCGCTTAATCAGGGGCGCGGTCGGGTACCATTCCAGGAATTCGTTGGGTAGAGGGCCGTTTGGACCTAGGAGGTAAGGATTCGGGGTTAAAATCTTGTTTCAGGGGTGAGCTCGAGTATTTTACTAACCAGTCTCGGCCGAGCTTGTCATGATGACGGGGAGGTCAAAGACCTTGCCGAGCTCGGCGTGGGCGTACATGGCATTGCGGTACGAGACGTGGTCGAAGTCTCGGGCTACTTGGAATAGGCCTTCTTGCAGGTCAAGGATGATGAGGAGCTAGAGAAGGTCAGTTATGTGTCAACGAGTTGTAGGAGGGGTGTTGAGAATACGGCATCGTTCTTGTCTAGTCTCTCGTACTTGAACGCGGAGGCAGTGCTCGCGAAGAGCAGGATGGAGTTGAGGTTGAACTTCATGATGGATGATTAGACAGAAAGCCACTTGATCTGGGGAGGGGTTGAGAAGATGATGATGGGTTGTCACAAGGTTTCACAAGTAGCCAGAGGTATGAGAGGTACTTATACTCGTCCAATTTCAGTCCTTTGGTATACACAATCATGATTGGGCACGTCCAGTATCGGCGTTAAGCCCTTCTAATTTACGTTCATCCTTCTATGCCGCCATCATTATTCATGCAAACCCGCCACATTCGGAGCCTGTGTTCAAAATCACGATAATCAACCAACAGCACATAGTCAGCAGCACTTAGAACTGTGGGGAAGAGCAGCAATGAACCGGAGGTTGTGTCCGCTTTCATCCATCTCCGGATTGCCAAATCTCGTGCAACCGTGGCCACGCACGTAGATGGCTAGGAAAGACTGCGTATGCCGGCGAGGCTAGGTGGCTACCTGAGCGGCTGAACAATCTGCAGTATAACTCCAACAACACATTTCAAGTGGCTCGGTGGGGATTTGCTGAAGAATGATTCTGAATCATTACTAAGTCAGTGCATACAACTTGCATACCGCCGGAGAGGTGTCAGTCTTGGCAGTGGAAGCTCTAGATCTCAGACCAATCGGGTGTGTATACGACTGCAGCTCATGATGTGACCAATGCTCTGGTCATGGTTACGTGATTGGGTAAATATCACATTTCAGCCCTTCCCCAAATTCGAGCGTCCCCGCCGTTTCGTATACTTAATATACTATCACAAACGTACGCAGTGGCATCGTGCATTAGTAGATCCTTAGGGCTGGTTGGTGGAGCGGTGATGAGTAAGCCCGTGTAAGCGGAATTTACTAAGTTGGATAAGCCGCTCCAGGAGATAGACACGGGGTTCCAAGGGTGAGGAGATTACTGGGATTGGCTGACACGATAGACATAGCCCTGGGTAGATAGGGCCATCAATCGCGCGCATTTATAGCAAGATTGATGACAGTCGACAGGAAAATGCAAAGTGCACCAGTCCATATGAGCCGAGACAGGGTATTATTTGTCATTTAACGGACCCACTCATAAATGTTTGGATATTATCAGATGCCTCGGCGGATATATGTTGTTAAGGGGACTTTGGTTGCAGGTGATACCTCAGACGAGTGATTCGTCATATGATGTCTACAATAAGTTGAAATTACATTTTGCCAACAAGCCCCATCGTGTATATGCGATACATAAGTGAAGGGGTGTATCGAATGGTACAAACCTTCAAGTTGCCCATATCTATGGAAATTGGTCTTCCAACGGTCATATTCCATTATCACGTCCTTTTAACAAACGTTCTCTAGATCGCATTATGTATCCCCAACCAACCACACGAAGACATTGGTCCACAAACCCCAGCTGGATAAGGGTCTCTAGGAGGGCGTCGGCACCGGCGCATCCTCAGGGATAAATCCCGGCGAGTTCCCAACCTCATTCGAAAGCCTATACCAGCATCAGTATTCCCCAATCACAAATTTTCACAACACAACGTACTCGACCAGATTCCCATCCGGATCTCGAATATACAAACTACTCAGTCCAGCCCGAGCCCCTGTCCGATAGACCACCCCACCCCCCTCCAAAACCTCAATCCTACGATCATACAATCGCTTAGCCACATGCTCAACATCATCCTCGACCAAGAAACATAAGTCCGCCGATCCCGGCTGAGCTATCTGGGCCTTTGGCTCGAACTCCTGCCCGCTGATGTGGAGGTTGATTTTCTGCTGTCCGAAGACCAGGGCGTGCCGCTCTAGTCCACCAGATATGAAGGAGGTGTGCTTCATGCCGAGTACGGACTCGTAGAACTTGATGGTCTGGGAGAGGTCTTTGACGGTAAGAACGAGGTGATCCAGCGAGCGGACTTTGGCTAGGCTGGATATGCTGCGATGGCGGATTGGGGTTGGGGAGCGGAGTATAGTCCGAGTAGCTAGACAGGGCGTACAACTTTTGAGGCCGACTCTCATGGTCGATAACATACTGGTTGCGGGAAAGGTCTCCGAATGTGTGAGATGATGCTGCAAGGGGAGTGAAGGAGGTGAGACCTTGTCTGTTGTGAACCAGAGTGCGGGGTAACGTCGGGGACTGAGCCAAGGTTAATGCTCGAGGTCTCCCGGGTAAATGAATCAATTGAAAATTATTTGTTTGTGAACACCTGTTCAAATACTGTTCTAAGTGACTACAAAATCTGGGTGAAGTAACTACTTTGCATTCGGTTGAGACTATAGCTTGTGAAGCCCTATGTCCGCCTCTATTCCTTCAACGCCAAACTTTTAGACCATCCGCAGTTAGGAAATTCGTAGAAATTTCATTCTCGAATCCCGAACTCCTGGCCTATACTTAATATCATATTTGAAATCTGCTAGTTGGGATATTTCATATTCGTACACGCACTTTGAACCTGTGTCTAAAACGAATAGAATATAGCGGTTTGAACATCTCTAGTATGTCATGGCATCCGGAAGTCCATTATCTAGTTCTGTGCATGTGGTTCTTATCCGCACTTCGAATAGGGTCGGTATCGAATATACACCCCATCTATGGGCCAAGCAGTGCACCTACCAGCATTCCAGTTTCGTATACGCCAGCAATGAATTCGAAATATCATTCTACCTAGACATATCTAATGGTGCTCAAATTTGGGTGGCCGCTTCTCCAAAAACGCCGATAATCCCTCCTTGCAGTCAGCCATGCTGAACGTAGAGTAATAGAGGGCCTTCTCGTGCACCATCCCTGCGTCCAGATGATTGTTCTCGACTATTCCTTTGTCAGTATATAATGCGCTTCTTTGGTCTCTTTTCAATGGCTGCTGAAAACCGCTCACCTGTGAGAACTGCCTGCTTGCCCGCGGCCACGACCGGCGCCGACATAGCGGCAATCCTAGTGGCGAGCTTCATCGCCTCGGCGAAGACTCTGTCCTTGGGGAATACCTTGTTAACAACACCGAGACGTTCGAACTCGGCGCCGGTCGCGGAGTCGCCGGTTAGGATGAACTCCATGGCCTGGTGTGCGTGTCAGTCATGGCCCAGAGGAAGAAATATATTGGTTTTCAGCGCGCTCAAATGTTGCAAGACAAAAAAGGGTAGAAACGAGGCAATGTATCGATCTGCAATGATGGGGCGATTACCTTGTGCTTTCCCAGAGCGCGGGCAAGTCTCTGTGTTCCCCCAGCGCCAGGGATCGTTCCGATCTTCATCTCGGGCAGTCCGAAGCTCGCGTCATCGGCGGCGTATATCATGTCACACTGTGTATTGTTCAGTCGGTAATAGAGTCCAGTTGCGTCTAGGAAAGTCTTACCGCCAGGGCAATCTCACATCCGCCTCCAAGCTACAACAACTGTGTCAGTCACAAAGCAGCCCGTGATCATGAGGTCAAGAAGGGACATTATCACGGACAGCGAATCCTATAACAGCCGCAATAGTAGGCTTAGTAAACCTCGCAAAAGCATCCGTGAGATCCTTCAAAAACTGTCTCTGATGCGCCGCAGCCGTCGAGATTTCAATTAGTTCCTTGAGATCCATGCCCGCTATGCTCTCATGTCAGTGACTACTAAGTTGTGACTCTCCCCGAAGTATGACCCAGGAAACCCGAGAAACTAGGACCACCACCTACCACAAAAAGGCCCATCCTTGCCTCCGGCCACGATGACAGCTCGAATATCGCTCCGCTTGTCGAGGTAGTCGAGCGCCGCCACCATGGCCTCGATCATCGACTGACTGAAGGCATTCCGCTTCTCGAGCCGGTCGAGTTGCAGCACAGCGACGCCGTCGTCATTGACGGACACCTTGATGTGCTCGCTCGAGGTAGCTTCGCTAACGAGATTCATATTGCTAGTAACGGTCCTGTCAACAGCGTTGCGATAAGCAGCCAACACAATAATAATTCGTATATGATCTTAGATCGCCGAGTTGCTTGGGAAGCAAATGAGAGAAGCTGGGCCGATGACAAGGTTCTGTCAACTCTTAGTCACGGATGGAGCCATGTGGTGTTGCGGCCCGCAAATCCAATCGTCGGGGATGAACTCGATTCGAGCGCATCGGTCGATTATACTAAAAACAGACTATACCGAGCCAGACGCCAAGGCTATGCTAGCCTGGAAAAGATGCGGATATAGCATCGGGTTTCCAAGACCAAGTGCCGCGTTCCTATTCCAGGCCCAGGTTCCAGAACATTGAAAAGAAGGTTTTGAACGTCTTTAGCTGGCCGTCTGCTCTCGGCATGTCATGATGCGTTGGTACTGCTTTAGCATCATGTGGTGGCGTTAGAAACATGTCATGCGGCTATATCAGCCTTCATCCGCGGGTTGTGGCTTAATACATTATTTCCTGTCTAACGCATGCAATAAGGTAGGGCCCGGGACTATGTAGTACTCCAATTGGACTGCGGGTTTCAGACAAACAGGGCCAGCCGGCCAAGACAAATGGACTTATTGTTTCTACCCAAACGTCATGCTTGGCGTTGTATAGCTCCCCACTGGCGCTTCCGTCGGCATCTTCCATGATCCCTATGTTCTGGTCTCTGTTCCTGAGGTCCGTGCATGCGGATTACTCGTATCAGATCAGATCAGCTCAGACCAGACGGAATGGAGTAAGTTCCTCTGAATTTCCAAGAGAACCGCGGTAAAGCAGTATTCCATATGCAGCGTTCAATTGTTTATGTCGCATAGCATACCTTGGCAGCCAATGAGAACCTGATTCGGAGGCTGCAGCATCAACGCAGAACTTGATCGTGGGGCCTTTACCTTCTTCTTTTGTTCTTTTTGCGCCGACAACTACCATCCGCTTGCTATTCGGTACTAGCTTTCCTTGTGGCGATAATCTATTGCGTTGCTTAAAGGTAGTTAAGCATGCAAGCTAGACACCACCAAGACAGAAATGCTTCTGTTCTACGCAGCGGCCGCTCACGATATCGGCCCCGTCTCCGCTCCGATCTCGTCAACGGACACTACCACCCTCCCATCAACACCTATATCGAGTCATATGGGATATCCAAATATGGCATCTCACCAACCAAGCGCGGAACCATGTCCCAAATAAGACACTATGATGGGCCCAGGTGGGCTAGGGGACGGCATTGGATCCCTTCTCCCGGGGAAAGCTATATGAAGCTCCGCCGTTAGTTATGATGTTGTGTTCTCCTTTGGCAGTCTATTGAATCTTAGGTACGGCCGGCAATATGATATAGGGCAGTTATGCTGTTGGGAGCCATGGAATGGCAACCTACGTCTTCCGCTGTAACTCTAATCGCTCTTGGCTGTTACCTCGTGAGCCATATATGGTATACACGTCCGTACATGCCTCTTATTATCTTTTCCTATATCAACTGTAGGCTCCTTGAGACTTGAAACCTTTTGGGGACCGTTGAGTCGTCGGCAGATCGGATCATCACTAGGGTTTCCTTCAACTTGTGCATCATCACCCGGGTCAATGGTGATCATCTAAGTCTCCAAAGCTCCTTCTGGTTCGTTCTCCTTCGTCATCCTCTATTCGAGGCAAGATACATGAGTCCTACTTCTATCTTCGTCTCCTCCTATTTTCACTTTTTCTACTTCTTGGGGAAGAAAGATGTCGTTCCAATCCATCCAAGCCCTCTCGCCAGGGGACCAGATCCTCTTTAACCGGTTCGGCCGCGGCCAGACATACCCGCTCGCCTACGACACCGTTACGGCCGCCTTTGATGCCATCGTCGAGTCGTACCCTTACTCAACGGCAGTTCGCGAGTGCTACGGCTTCGAACGCACCATCACATACGCTGAGTTGGACTGGCGCTCCAACATCATCGCCAACCACCTCATCGGCGACCATGGACTTCAACCGGGGCAGCGCGTCGTCTGTGTCTACTCACGATGTATCGAGATGTGCGCTTTCATCTTCGGCGTCATGAAGGCGGGTGGACAGTACGTGCCCATTGATGGAGCCGTCATGGTCGAGGAAAGCTTGGAGCATGTGATTCGAGACTCCGAAGCACCGATAGTCCTTTGTCTTTCCAATTTCAGGGAAAAGGTGGAGAGAAGCCTACCCGAGAGCAGCCAGGCTAGGATCGTTGCTCTTGATACGGTTGATCCAATATGGAAAAAGGGCGACACGCGCGCGCCTTCTGTGGATATTGGTCCTGAGGACGGGGCTTACGTTATTTATACGTCAGGGGCAAGTCGCTGTCGATTCGATCTGGCTTAACTCGACATACTGACTCTCGGCTCAAACAGACTACAGGAAAGCCCAAGGGCGTGGATGTGAAGCACGAGGGGACATGCAATACCCTGCTTAATGAACCGTCCAAGCTCGGCATCACGGTTGGCACCAACGTGGCTTGTGTGCTGATGCTCGGTTTCGATATGTGTAAGTCAAAAACACAATTCCCTCTAAGGCGCCATTAACTTACACGAATAGGCGCTTGGGAGATCCTCGGTACCCTAATGAACGGCGGAACACTGAACCTGCGCGGTCCCAGCCGACCTGGCGGCGATAGAGAAGTCTGGAATACGTGCTTGAGCAGAGTCGACGTCGTCATCACGACCCCCTCGGGGGCCCAGAAGTACCTGCCCCGCCAAGCCGAGTATCCCAATGTCAAGACCATCGCCGTGGGCGGAGAGCCGTGTCCACTGTCTTTGGCGGACGAATGGGCGCCGCACATCAATTTCTGGAATGTCTGCGGTCCCACGGAGATTTCGATTCTCAACACAGCCCATCTTCACAAAGTTGGCACCAAGCTGGCTATTGGGAAACCCAATCCGAACACCAATGTGTATATCCTGGACGAGGAGCAGAATCCCGTCAAGATCGGAGAGCCTGGGTTGATGTGGGTTGGCGGGTTAGGCGTATCCAGGGGTTACCTCAACTCGCCGAAACTGACAGAGGAGCGCTACAAGGTGGATAAGTTCGCCAACGACGGGTGAGTTGGTCACTGGCATACCCCTAAGAGAAGCAGTTGCTGACACAGATTAGCCGAATGATGTTCAACACAGGTGATCTCGGAAGATGGTTGGACAATGGCACCCTGGAGCATCTTGGCCGCAAAGATGACCAAGTCAAGATCAAGGGTTGCCGAGTTGAGCTCGATGGCGTCTCATCTTCTATCGAAAAGTTCCCTTCTGTCGACAAAGCCTGTGCTCTCAAGATCGGCGAAGAGCTCTGGGCGTTTTACTCGGCCTCCGGGGCTGTCAATGAGACCGCCCTGCAAAAGCATCTGGCGACGTGTCTCAATCACTACGCCCGACCGTCCAAACTGATCAACATGGTCGTGGTTCCTCTTACTCCCGGCGGCAAGATTGATAAGAAGGCCCTCAAAGCGCTAGCCGAGGAGAAACTGGAAGCCAGCAGGCAGTTGACCGAGAAGGCCGCGTCCGAAAAGCGATTGACGAATATCGTGGTGTCGGAAAAGCCCATGCCCGTTCAAACACCGCCGCAGTACTCCAAGGAAAACGAGCTGCCCGGCATGAATCACTTCGACATAACGGAGAAGGGCTTGAAGGACGACACCTCGTCGACCAACGAACTCATGGACGGAAAGGAGATCGAACTCCCGCAGAAGAAGGGCTGGCACGGCCAGCGCTGGCTGCGGCACAAGGGTCTCAACGCGTACAGGAAGCTCTTCATCTTCGTCTTCATGATCAACGTCTTCGCCTTCATCGGCATGATCTACGGCACTGTCGGCGGCCTCCCCATCGACGGCCTCGCCACTGCCGTGGCCGCCAATCTCTTGGCTTCCGTAGCCTTCCGCCAGGACCACGTTGTCAATACCGTTTTCTGGCTCGCCACCCGCTGGCCAACTTCAGCCCCGCTCTGGATTCGTCGGCACTTCGCCCGCTGCTATCACATGGGCGGGATTCATTCCGCCGGCGCGGTGAGCGCGACGATCTGGTGGATCATCTTCGCCGTGCAGTCGACGATGTACTTCGTCAACGGGTCCCAAATCTACCCCATCAACGCCGCCACCGTGGCGCTAACCTTCGTCGTCCTCGCCTTGTTTCTGGCCATCCTCGTCATGTCGTACCCCTCCATCCGGATGAAAATGCACGACCAATTCGAATGGACGCACCGCTTCGCGGGCTGGACGGCGCTCGTGATGGTCTGGGCCCACATCGTCGTTTCCACGGCTTCCATCTCGCAGGCGAGCGACCAACCCCTGTCCCTGGCCCTGTCCCAGAGTCCAGCCATGTGGCTGGTGGTCTTCATCACCCTCTCCATCGCGCTGCCCTGGATGCGGCTGAGACAAGTAAACGTCATCCCCGAGCCGCTTTCAAATCATGCCGTCCGTCTGCACTTCGACTTCTGTACTCCTCCCCCCGGAAGGGGAATCCGCATTACCGACAGCCCTTTGCGGGAATGGCACGCCTTCGCCACCATCACCGAGCCGGGCAAAGCCGGCTTCAGCATCATTGTGTCTCGTGCAGGCGACTGGACCGGCCGCATTATTGAGAACCCACCGACAAAAATCTGGACCCGAGGTAGTCCTGCCTCAGGCGTCCTCCGCGTCGCTCCTTTGTTCAAGAAAATAGTGCTTGTGGCCACAGGCTCGGGCATAGGACCCTGCATGCCCGTCATCATGGCGGGGAAAGTCTCGTGTTGTGTATTTTGGTCTACGCCCAACCCGGAGAAGACGTACGGCGAGATCATTCTCAAGGCGGTCCAGGCCACGGATGCGGGCTCCGTGATATGGAATACGCGGACGCAGGGACGTCCTAATATGGCGCTCGAGGCGTACAAAATGTATAAGGAGAGTGGGGCTGAATGTGTGTGTGTTATTTCGAACAAGGTGGTTACCACCAAGCTGATTTATGATCTGGAAACGAGGGGAGTTCCGGCTTTTGGACCTATTTGGGATTCTTAAAGAAAGAGCGGGTAAGATTTACTTTGAAAGCATTTATTACCATTATATTCAAAAGTTTCATATGTTATCTAAGTGGAAATACTACTGGTGTGTGAAAGTGATGGGACATGCGAACTAAAATCTAAAGATCTGGACCACAATAGGCGATGTATGCTCATCAAGCACCCTGAATCTTCTTAAGCTTTCAGAATATTATGCGTCAATGGCTCCTGGACAGTGTCTCAAGATACCGGTTGTGTAGTGCATTCTTTGTGGGGATTGTTCGTCTTGACGATTGTTTTATTTCCATCTGTTCTGACAGGATATCTCTTGCTAAGGGTCAGACTTTCCAACATACGTAACACAATTTACGCAATATCCAGAAGCATAATGCCTTTCGACTCTACTTCTGTAGTTGTATGGGTGCCATTTGGTATCCAAGTTGTATTCGATGCCGCACTTATGTTGCCATGTGGAGTTGAAATTCAATACGATGCGATTGATACTAGAGCTTTAATGAAAGAGAAGTAACTGAGTCCTATTCCAATGGAAAGAGTTTGCTAGTAATATGAACGTTCTTCTACTTGACGGAAATATAGTTTAGGCTTATACTCGCGGCTCAGTGGACCGTTCGGCGTAGACTGGGCATTCAAAGAGAACGCTTATAAATTCGGCGGAGGAATTGAAAATGCTTGGCAAGATATAATACCTTATTAAGACACAAGTTTGTGTATTAAACATGGTAACAGGCCCCATGATTACAAGTTCGTATACTGTGCTTAGGTAGCCCCGAAGGTTAATACGGCTGATACAAATGGCCGAAACATGATATCAAACCAGAACTGTCATACCCTTTACCAGGCCTGTCAAACTATATATTGCAACCTTTAGCCTTGAAAAGATCCAGTACACTGCGGGTCGTTGATTTTCAATATTACGAAACGGTCCTGAGATTGCTTAGAGGACCAATCCCAACGTGTCTCAGGATAGTCTTTCAGTGAACACTCTAACCTTGACTTGGACCATTCGATCCTGGAACCATACTTGTCCACGTTGACAAACAATGACCAGTCCACGTAGCTGCATCGAGTTCCGAGACATGGTACATTCAGAAGACAGGAGTTGATTAATTACAGGTTATACTCCCTTTTCCGAAATCATGAATCTAATATTGGTAACCCGAATATAGAGCTGTAGTTAGGGCCACTTCCTAGGTTGTGCTTCGCGCAGCTACAAACAAACTATCCGAGCTGTAGAAGTGGTATACCTCCATGCCAAATTATCCATCCAGATATTTATGCATGGAGCGTTGTAGATATACAACGTGCCCAGTGATTTGCCTCAAACTCCCTTCCCAGAACCCTAAACACATAGAAGTAATTACCCAGTCCTAGCGTCTACAATCACTCACTCCTAGCCCAGTCCTCCAATTCCCTCTCAGCATAATAAGTATCACTGCGCAAGCCTGCCTACCTACATCTTACTCAACAAACCCTCCAACGCCACTTTCGTATCCTGCCCCGTCTCCTTGACCACCCTCGCCACGTCTCTAAACTCAGCAATCCCCGCATCCCCCATACACTCATACAACCAACTCTCGCTCGTGGTGATCGTCGCACCCTCTTTTCTCAACCGATCGAGCGCGATCCCGACTTCTTCCTTGTTGCAGCTCGACACCCCGTCCGCGAGAACGTAAACCTTGTGCCCTGCCGCCAAGAGGTCGAGCGAGGTTTGCGTTACGCAGATATGGCTCTCGATGCCTACGATGACGATCTCCGAGGGCGCCGACGATTGAAAATATTTGCTGAGTTCGGGAACCCACATGCTGAAGTAGGTCTTGTCGACGGTGCAGACGGCGGAGCTGAGTAGGGGAGCGAACTCGGGGACGGTTCCGCCTAGCTTGGCTGCGTTTTGAGTCGTTACGTAGACAGGTACTTTGAGGACTTGGGCGGCGCGGAGGAGCTTCTGGGTCGTGAGGATGCTACAGTCAGTGTCAGGGCCCAGTTGCTAGGGAAGAATGTGCCATTCCCTATGGGGGTATGGTTCGGTGAGGTAGGTAAGTAGGTAGGTACATTTTATCAAACTGCCAAATAGCATTCCGGAACTTCTCTTGTAAGTCGCAGACGCTGTTTGTTCACAGCGTGTCAGACCAGGCCCTTTAGTAGATAGCCAGAAACAACTGACAAGATGGCGGGTCTTTCTACTACGAGTGAGCTCTCATTTGTTCAAGTCAATTGGGTCCTCTGACAGACTTACGAAGACGACGCTTGGGAGCTCCTTGCTTGTCTGCCATGGCGGACGAGAACCGTAGCGATCTCGAGAAATAGAAGGGCCGCTGGATGTTCGTTTTGTATGGGTTTACGCAGCGAAGATGGAGGGTCGTTGGTGCTCGCACAAAGTTCATGAGTTTCGTGCTAATGTAAGAACGAAAGAGAGAAAATTGGACAAGGATGCCAGGAACCGCGAATAATTCACCAATGGTTGGTTGCGTAGTGATGAATATCACGACTCGGGGAGGTGCGGGGCAGCGGATGCGGGGTGGGGTAGCGGCCGCCGAGTTTCTGTTGCCGAAGTCGCTCTCCCCTGGAACATTTGTCGACAATTAGGGTCGATTTTAAAGTAGTAACATCGTGCGTTGCGTTGGAAGTTCAGATCAGCCATGTAGATGCACTACATGGTTACGAACAATGTATAGCATAGCTGTACTCTGTCGCAACTGTTTACTCGAGTACCGAAACCTTGGCCCTCTCCAACCACACCAAATCCCCCTTAACAGTGGCTTTCCGAATATTATACAGCTCGTCAAGGAAGGCCGGGACGAACGTGCCAGGTCCTTTGACATCTTGTCGCTCGGCAGCCAATTCCGCCGCAATCTCATAATGCAGCAGTCCCGCGATGGTGGCCGCCAACTTGTCCTCAGGGTATGCCGCAACCATGGCCGAGATGGTGGTCGCTAGGCAACATCCAGTCCCTGTCACCATGCCCAGATACTCGTGCCCGTTTTCGACCTTGAAAACCTTGGTTCCGGCGGTGACGAGGTCTGTTTTTCCTGTCATGACGACGATTACCGCTCTCATGACAGCTAGGTCCTTGACGACATTGCCGAGCTTTGTGAGATCGGTATCTCCTGCTGTGCTGTCAACACCACGTTGCTGGAGATGAGAACCGCCAGGGGTGCAAGTGAGGACCTCGGACTGGTTTCCTTTGATGACGTCAATATAACCACCACCGAGTATAGTCTTCGTTGCCGATCTTCTAACTTCAGTTGCGCCGGCCCTGATGTAATCATCAGCATCAATTTACAAGATGATCAAACTTAGACATTTCTTCGAGATGACTTACCCAACTGGGTCGAAGACCACCGGCTGCCCAGCGTCGTTGTATGCCTTGAGCGCTATCATGTAGTTCGTCAACCCATCCGGGGTCACAGTGCCCATATTGACGACGAGCGCACCGCCCAGAGCCGCAAGGTCTTTCGCCTCCTCCCCATAATTCGCCATGATAGGGCTAGCGCCAATGCTCAGTGCAACATTGGCCGCGATATTCTGTACGACCAAATTAGTCATGTTGTGCGAGAGCGGTTTCTTGCTGTCGACCATCTTGATGATCTTCGGAACCAAAGCCACAATATCCTCAGCTGATCTCGTCTGCTGATCCGGCTTCACAACGTTTTTTGCGAATGCCGGCGGCGACTTGACGAGTTGCAACAATTCCTTGGAGCTTGCTTCCGGATCGGCGGCCGCCATGATGGCGCTCACGATGGCAACTCCATCTAGAGCCTTCTCCTTGTAGGCGCTCTGCCACATGACGCGAGACACATTGGAGGCGTTTATACCTCCTATGCAGACGGTCTTGATCTTCGACTTGGAGGTGTGCAGGCATACGAGCATCTGTTGCAGCCCATCCACGCCGATGATGCTTTTGCTGTTCTTTTTCCTGACAGGAAATCAGCTCTTAGTTCTATCATACTGGACCCTCTGTTGAGATGATAAACTCACGTCAGAGTAGCAAACACCGTCCCAATGCCAATGTAATCAGCACCCCCCATGGCCGCCTCTTCCGTCTCTCGGAGGTTGCTCACGGTAACCCCAATGATGGCGTCTGGGCCCAGCAGCTTTCTCGCACTCGCGAGATCTGTCCATAGGTTATTAGCGCATCCACTCATCTCTCATGTCAAATTGAAAAGCTTCATTCGGAAAATCTCACCGATATCATCCTGTCCAATATGCACGCCTTCGCAGCCAACGGCGAAGGCAACGTCTATCCGATCATTGATGAGCAGAGGAACATTGTACTTCTTGGTAATTTCGTGTAGCTTGCGGCCTGTTGCGACGAGAACTCCAGTGTCGCTAGTTTTATCCCGGTATTGGACGCAGGTAACTCCACCCTTCAACGCCGACTCGACGACCTGGCAGATGTCTTTATCGCCTAGGATCGCCTTTGTCGAGTCTGTTACCAGGTACAACGAGTAGTCCACATCGGCTTTCTTCATCTTCGTGAGCGATGATTGTGTAGGAGTGCCTTCGTTGGAGTATTTACGTGCAGTGTGAAACTTGCAACATTTGGGGCCCCACCATGAAAGAATCCCGCTGTTAAGCACATCTCAGTGCAGTGGTCCAATTGTTTACGTCACCAAGTCACATATACAGGAGTAATGCATCTATACCTGAGGGAATGCCATGATTAGATGAATGTTTTTCTTTTGTTCATTGATCGTGCTACTAATAGCTTTAGGTTGCCCCTCTCTACAATAGAATCAGCCATAGACCAGCCAGGTCTGCCTTAAATCAGGGCTGTTCATCTGTATGTGATCGAGTATTCACTCGGCAGCTGTAGTAGGGGTTTTTGGTTTACTCGAGGGGTTCATCCACGAAAAGGCAGACGCACCGCCGACTGGATTGGCCGAGGTGCGGGTTGCATTAGATACTGCTCGAGTGTCGCGAGTTGCTGATGCAGTGATCGGCTTACTCTCTGTGCCACCGGTTGGAGTTCGCTCCGACTTCCATCTAAGAGCTGTACTTGGTGTGCTTTCAGCTGCTGGCTGACTCTTGCGCCGTTGTTCGCCGCTGCTTCTGGGCGGCGGAGGTGGCTCGTAAGCTGCACCAGTTCGAGCAGATGAAGAAGAGCTGGGCTTGCTAGGCTTCAAGACCTTCATGTTCCGTCCACGGCCCGCGGGCTGATATCCGCTCAATGGCGCATTCTCTTTCTGATCATGGCCATTTGCTGCCGAGCCCTGCCGCCAAGATGTCCAAATAGCACCAGTCGTTGAATCTCGACGAGCACCATCGCCTGAAGTCTCAGTGTATGTGTCGCTTGATGCCACTTGCTCCTTGGAGCTCACGTCCGAGCCGCTGGTTTCCTTGAAGTGCTTCTCTCCCTCCCCACCACTCTCT
This sequence comes from Pseudomassariella vexata, assembly GCF_002105095.1. NCBI lineage: Eukaryota > Fungi > Ascomycota > Sordariomycetes > Amphisphaeriales > Pseudomassariaceae > Pseudomassariella > Pseudomassariella vexata. The sequence continues at coordinate 75,410 of NW_024467969.1, forward strand.
GACATGGTACTAAGTCCACGCTCCGCTGGGGGTCTGACGGGTGCCTCGGAGGTGGGAGACAGCAGTTCTTGCGAGTCGGGATCTATGTCGGATTCCTTCCTGTCTACACCGTTGGTCGACTTGGCTACTGTTGGTTGTTTTGGCTCCCCGAAGACAAAAGAGCGAGCGTTAGCATTCAGCTTCGGCTTTTCGGGGAAAATGGCTATTGTACGAATATTCTTGAAAGTGGCATTGTCCTCGGGGCGCACGAAAGGTACCGATAGCTTCTCTCGCTCAGTCCCATACAGCGTCATGCGATTTTGTGAGAAGAGAATGTCGGCCGAGTGTTCACGCAACGTCTCGCTGCCCAGGAAGATGCGAATGCATTTCTTTGACTCCGCAATGTCTGGTTGATCAAAACCAGCCACCTCGAAGTTCGCTATGAGGCTAGGCATCTGGGGTGCAGGGCTTGTGCCTCGAGAGCTTGTGGAAGCAACAGTGGCTTCGGCCAGGTATACAGGTAGTCGAATTCGGTGAACCCCGTCGAGATCTTTGTGGACCGCGTCTGCCAAGTCCAGCTCCTTGACCAGGGAAAACTCTAGCACCGACCTCTGTGAACCTGTGCAAATATCCGCGTACAGGAGGGTATCGTGTGCGAAGTTTGGCGTTAGCCAGCAGCGGATGATGGAAGGTACAGACCCTAAGATGAACAAGCCCGGGGGCGGCTCTGGCATGCTGATAGGCGAGTCCTCATCAGTCCCAGCAGTGGCAAAGTTGGTGTCGAGTCCAAGGCTGCTAGCCCGGCCAGAAGCCACAGAGTGGTGCGAGTGAAGCGAGTGGACCGAATGGCCAGCCGAGCTGTGTCTACCGTCCGACTTGTGCGACAGTGTTCGCTCCATCATGTTGCCCATGCCGCTTCCTGGTCGGATAGGACCAAAGTCGCCCGAGTGTCGACCATTTTGCGCCCAACTGGAGCCTTGCAAGGCGCTCTCGTCGAATCGAACACTGTTGGCTCTGGAAGCGGCGCCGCGTCTCGCCGGCTCATCTTCAGGCTCCAGGTGTAGGCTGCCCAGGAGATTCTGGCCCTGCTCCTCAAAGTCATCAAACATCTCGGTGGGAGGCATCTGGATGGGACCTGAATAACTACTGTTAGATACATTACACTAACAAAGACAAGGATACACACCGTGCTGTGGAGTGCCACCGAGTGCGCTGGGAAATGGCGAGTTCCAAACCGATTTCAGAGCCGCATCGTCCGCCTGCCGCTTCTCAAGACGCGACAGTCTCTCAGCATGGTTGTTCTGGACAAGGTGGAGTTGCTTCACGTCCATTTGGACACTGTAGAATTCTTCGCGGGTGACAGGGAAGCGCGAATCCATGCCCGATCCCCGATGACCTGTACGCAGTGTGCTGACTCGAAGACTCAGTCCAGTGTGAGAGTGGTGGTGGTGATAATGCTTCTTGTTGTGTCTTCGAAGAAAGCAGGTACTCGGAGGTGCGCGAGGAATTACAATTATGGAGCGTTACGGGCTGCGCTCAAGGCTTTGAACGGGGGTAGGCACCTTGTTGTTGCCCATCGACTTTGTGGCGTGACCGTAGCTGTCAAAACTTGGTACTTTATTCCACCTCCTGTGTTTGGGTCGACCTCAATCTCTAGGACTCAGTTGATGAGGTCCACCACCCCCACCTCATCGCAGCAGACCAAGAGGTCCTGAGCGACAGCGACGTACTACCTGCGTCGAGCCTTGATGTACAACAGTGGAATATGAGAGTGCTTGAGGTTCTCGATGTCGGACAGCACGTAGTTCAAAGGATATCCTTTTTGTCTCAGGTAGAAGCATGCAGATGTGATCTTCTCTGGTGGTCCCAGGGAGGTATGCCTACTCGTGGAGACGAACGTTGGATGGGTTACTTCGAGCTATGTATGCAAGACCGTAGCGAATGGAAATGAAGGTATAGACCGAAACTGTATTGATTATGGGCTGGTTTGGCTGAAGTGACGTCTTGGAGCTGTGGTTAAGTTGTGTTCGAGTGAACGTAGTGGCTTCGGAACTGAACGTTTCGTAGCGGAGGGCGACGGAGTGATCTGGAAAGAGAAACCGGTTGACGAGATAAGTGGGTGGATGAATAAGTCGGTAAGGGTCGAAACCAGTAATGGATTTGATTCGAGGAAGGAATCGGCCGCGTGCGTACCCGTGTTCAAGTCAATAGGCACTTTGTTGGCTGGTAGATTGATGATGATGACTTTCTAACAATGTAAGGAAGTTTGATGCACTCCGGCCCATCTTTCCACTTCACGCTGTTCTCCCGACGTTTTCACAGGCCGTCCAACCGTTCAACGTTGCACGGACCTCAAAGGGATCCGCTGAAGCCTGCAGTCGATTCGAGCAGAACCCTTGGACTTGGTACGTGGGGGCAGTTGATGCACCAAAAGGTGTGATCACGCCTGCCGATTAGATTTGGGGACTGACATGGAATTGTCACAATGCATCAAGTCATGTATGCTGATGGCAAATCAGTCTCATGGAGTGACCTTGCTTATTACAGACACACCTACTTATTTACTTAGGTGAGGACCCAAGCGGAGACTTCAAAGTCTGAACAGGTAGTCAGTCTACTTCCCATAAATCATGAAGTGGTCTTCCGCTTCTTGGAATTCCAGGAAGCTGCTATGACTTCTGAACATACTGAAAGCTAGGCCTAGATGAATTTTACCACTGGTTCTTATGCCTACATCCATTCCTATCCAAGTCTATTACGGTACGAAGCATTCCAGTAAGATGGGTATTTGCATCAAAAGTTCCTTCCTTTGAACTCTGAAAACAATTCCCAATATCAAATGGATTGCAATGACATCGAGGCCCAGCTTAAGTTCAATGCCCGTACTGCATGCCCCTCATTGTGGGGAAGGCTTATCGCTATCGGTCACTGGTACATAACTGGCCCCCTTCTGCACTAGCAATTCAAGATCCACTTAAATTTTAAAAGTTCTTGCAAATCGTGTAGTTTTCGGCGCAAAGCTTCAAGTTGAGCAGACCTCCTACATTTGTTTGTTGTTCCAGATCGATACCCTCAACCGGCGCCAGATGGGATCCCCGAGACTTAACATATAAGAACTCCCAAGATGACGACGGCTCTTGCCGCGCAACTTGCGCAGATCAATTCTAATATCAAGGAAGCTGTCGACCTCAAAGCTCAGAAGGCCGCCCATTCCAAGTCATTGATATTTGAGCCGAGGATTGCAGCTACACAAAACTTCCAGACGCTCTATAGTATATGTCGTGAAGGATTCGACGACTTGTGCCGTCTCGATGCCCATTTTGTCTCGTTTGGCACCACGATATTCAGCGAACAGAGCCGGGATGAGGACCGCAGCCAAATGACCCAGGACGAAAATGCAGAGCTGGACAAGAAGATAGAGTCATTTCTGCGCTTGGTCGGTAGCCGGTTGAGACTGAGTCCCGCCATAAAAGCTCTCGAATGGCTCATTCGCAGGTTTAGGTCAGTCTCTTTGCAGCTTGGGTTTGCGACACTATACTAAGCTCTCTTTAGGATTCACCAATACAATACGGCCATGCTTATAGCGACATTCCTCCCGTACCACTCATTACCGGCCTTTACGACGCTTTTGGATATCTTGCCATCCACGCTTCCCGCCGAATTCCGATTTCTAGATCCTTACAAACGATCATTGACACAGCCTCCGCGATCTGTTCTCGTCCACCGAGCCACTCATCACCCCGAATTTATGTCGGTCATATCCCAGTATACCTTGCAATCATGCAGAAGTCAGCAGCATTATCCTGTCTTAATATCCTTCTGGGCTAGCATCATGCTCGAGGCAGTAACCGGCATGTTGGATATGATGCGATCTGGACGTCGTAGCGTACAGAAGAGCAACGACCAGGCGCTCTTACACCAGATTGGACCTGTACTAAGCGAGGCTTTGGTGATGGACAAAGTATCCGATCTACAGATTGCCGCTTACATGATCACCGTAGCGTATGTCTCGCATGGAGATCTCGACGATGCTGTTATCACAGCGTTGATGGACCAGGTGGTTGAGGGTTGGACCCCTTCCACTGTTCGCCCTGGACTTGTCTGCTTGTCTATTCTCGCCCATCATCGGTCGGCTAAGCAGACGTCTAGAAAAACTACCAAGGCATTGCTTAAGATTTCGGGACTCTCTGACATGCTAGTGGTCATAGGAAAGGAGCACACGGTGGAAAAACTCGCCTATGGTTTCTGTGTGGCCTTGGTGGATAGGCTGGTTAGGAAAGGCGAGGCAAATGGGCTGCCCATCGTCGAATCGGTCATCTCGAAACAAATCCTCAGTGAGCAACAGCTCGGCTTTGTCGTCAAGTCTCTGATATTAGCTGCTCACAAAACCGAAGATGATGTTGATGATGAGGGTCGGGCCAGGAAAGCCCTTGCATCAACTATCGTGAGACTGTCTCAAGCAGCTGGAGACACGGGACGAGTATTTGCGAAGACCATCGAAGACACCGGATTTGACGTTGAAGAACTGGAAATGAAGCTGGGTACTGCGATCCGACCAAAATTGATCGCGTCACAAACGCAGCCTGAAGCGATGGACGAAGACCTAGAGATCGCCATAACGACTGAAGATTTCAGCTCGGGATTTGAGCGTCTCAACAATCCTCCAGAAACACATCTGGATTCTTGTCTTTCGTCGTCCCCGCCCGACATTTTTACGGACCTCTGCTCGCTTTACCTGACTGCGTGCAATAGTCCAGAAAACTTGACAGCTTTCGAAACGGTTGCATCACTCCAGAGCAGTCAGGCAACTAACGGTACATTCTTCTTCACATTCTTCATGCGAATCTGGTGTAGTCCTCGGTATCCAGCATTGGCACGGAGGAGCGCCTTACAGATGGTGAAAGAGCGCCTTAAGTCGGCAGATTGCACAACTATTGACTTCCAGGCCATGGTACCTTACTGTATCGCTGCTCTCAGTGATCCCTCGAAAAAGGTTCGCCGGGCTGCCGCAGATCTAGTCGCTGTTATAGATGCACTATGTGAACAACATGACGGCAGAACACGAATAACTTGGGGTCTCGAGAAACTCTATAACGCTACGGAATCTACTGAACGGATGAGTACAGAGACAGCCCGCAAAATGCTTCAAAACGTGGTCGTACCGAGCTTGGAGGAATGTGTGTTGAATGCTGATCACATACACGCCGTGGTCCAAAACGCTTTGAATAGTAGCTCGAGGGCCTCTGTCGACGGAAGTGGCAAGGACAGAAAAGGCCATCTCTCACATGGGACGCGATTGTCGGTATTTGCTTTCTTAGCCGCCCACGTCATTCAAACACCTCTTATAATCGTTAAACTACGGTTATTGAAGGCCATGAATCAAGTGAAAGGCGTATCGGGGACTACTCGTACGGAGCTGTTGCTACCACTGCTGCAATGGTGGGTGTCTCTGCCTACAGAGACAATTGACAGCATTTGCATTGCAGAGGATATTGAGCAGTCAACAATGGATGAGGCAGTCATGGATATACTTCTGCCCAACGAAAGGGCCGGACTAGACTTTCTCCTGGAAGTGGTTCAGAAGCCAGAAATGAACTCACGACCAGCTTTCGTACGAGCCGCATTTGGGCGCATTAAAAAAATGTGGTCCTCGATGAAGCTGGATGCGAAACATAATGTAGCTGAAAAGTTACTGGAATTGACTCTGGAGGACCCTTCAGGAGATGTCAGCGCGGTTTCTGCGGAGGCTGCCGATCTTCTCAAAAACGTTGAGCTCACCACAGACATACTGTTGGTTTTCCTGGAGTCATTGGAAAGCGCAGCCAAGTTAGCGGTGGAATTTCCTTCGACCAAACGACGACGGTTGAGCTCATCGGAAAACATGCAAACCGACTTACCTCCAAGCAAGCGACGGAGATCAAGCTCATCTGCGTCAAAGCCGACGGAATCTCTATCTCCCTCTCACAAGCAAAACCGGACAAGCTCACTGGAGGTGGATGGGCCCGTTGCCACCCAGCTTCCTCTAAAAGTGATCCAGGCTTTGAAGCAAGTCACTTTCATCCTACAGATTGTTGAAGGATCCGAACCCGCAAAGCACCCGCAGTTGCTTAACGCGTTATTCAATACCCTGTCCGAACTTCAGCACTTCCGAGCTCTTCTCGGCTCTGAACATGGGTACCTTCAAAAGCTTGTACTTGACAGTTTATTGGCCATGATGCCGGCTTACGAGAACGACAAGAGTCTCAAAATTGATGGGTCTGGTGGGTATGGAGATCTGCTGGTGACTTGCATCCAGAAGTCCTCCAGTCCTGCGGTCCAGAAGACTGCACTCCTCCTCGTGGCAAGGCTCGCGAATGTGGCTCCAGATCTGGTGCTCAATAGTGTGATGCCCATCTTCACGTTCATGGGAAGCTCCGTTCTTCGCCAGAGCGATGACTACTCCGCGCATGTCATCAACCAGACTGTGGAACAGGTTGTGCCGCCACTGATTGCATCGCTGCGAAAAGGCAAGAGAAGTCCGGTCGCAGGTGCCTCTGAGATCCTACTGAGCTTCGTCACCGCCTTTGAGCACATCCCGTCCCATCGGAGACTTGGCTTGTTTGTCTCTCTTGTCAAGACTGCTGGAGCGGAGGACTTCCTCTTCGCACTATTGGCAATGCTGGTTAACAAATATGGCTTCACAGGTGAGGTGCTGAGGTTTGCGGGCGAAGTATTCAACTACTTTGAAGTCGAAGTCCAGTTCCAGTCGTTGATCAAGCATGTAAGCCTGATTGGGGACATTTTCCAATCAAAGCGTACGCTTTCTACCGTGCTGCTCGGTGCGGGCGAAGATAACAAGCAGGATCCGCAAAAGATCGCGCTATCTCAATTGAACATGCTGCCGCATCTTTTGTCCAGCAGGAAGCTGACAGCCCACGTCAGTACATTGGCCGAACGAGACGATATGGACGCTGCCAAGATTCGTGAGCTATACGCCAGCCTCCTGAAGGATATTCTATCCTTGGCAGAGACTCTGAAGCCATACAAGGCGCTCCATAGTCGGTGTGGCGATGCAGTTTCCAAAATGCTCAACTTGTTGTCTATTGGCGAATTCATCAAGTCGGTTGAGACCTTGTTGGATAGGCCAGACGCTGTGGTCCGACGCAAGGTTCTTCGCGCCCTCCAGGATCGAATCGATCAGGAGCGACAAGCCAATGCAGCCGCGAGATCCGCACTTTTGGCCTTCCTTCCACAGCTTACGGCCATTATCAGGGCTTCTGATGACATGCCGTACAAGCATATTGCGGTCGAGTGTGTCGACAAGATCGCCGAGAAGTTCGGCAAGAAGGACCCAGAAGCCGTCACGGCTGCAGCGGAGACTATTGCCGGTGACCAGTGCCTTGGCCAGTCTGACGTTCGGCTGCGTATCATGGCGCTGTGCTGCCTAGCATCACTTGTGGATGTGTTGCAGGATGGAATTGTTCAGATTTTGCCAATCGCCATTCCAAAATGCCTTGCCTATATGAAGGAGAGTGTTGAAAACGGTAGCGCAGACGCCGAGTTGCCCAAAGCAAGCTATGCCCTCATGACAGCGCTCGCACAGCACCTCCCGTATATGGTCTCGAAATCATACTTGACACAACTACTGGCTATTTCCAGTGCTTCTGCCGAGCATAACGTGGCCGGCGAAGCTCGCATTGAATGTCTCCAGTCGCTGGCAAAGCAGCTCGACGCGAAGCTCATGTTCTCCGCCCTTGAGGCGAATTGGAGTATAGCTACAGAATCGGGATTCACAGTAAGAAGTGGCTCTTGATATTTTTTGGACATGGCTAACATAACATAGGCAACCAAAGAATACCTCGACATTCTTGGAGTGGCTATTGACAAACACACCAAATTGACTATCGCCAAGAATGGCCAGCTCTTGTCAACCATCTTCCGCGCAGCCTTTGACCTGCGCAGAGAACAGTGCACCAAGAGTAACGAAAGCTTCACTCCAGGACACCTTAGCCGCATCGAGGATACAACCAATGCCGTCGCCTTGCGCATGATCTTCAAGCTCAACGATGCTTCATTCCGCCCCATCTTCTCCCAGTTGATGGATTGGGCTGTCGCCCTTCCCGAATCCGACTCTACGGGCCGTAACCTCCGTCTGCTGAGCGTCTTCAATTTCTTGATCGCCTTCTTCGACAGCCTCAAGGCAGCTGTCACGAGCTACGCCTCCTATGTGATCGAAGCGGCCGTTGGTGTGCTACGGACCGCCAATCTGCGAAACCAGGAACAAGTCGAGTTGTGGAAGAAGGTCCTTCACACGCTGTCCAAGTGCTTCGAGCATGACAACGATGACATCAAGTTCTGGCAGGCACCGGCTCACTTTGGAGCCGTTGCCCCAGCGCTCACGGCCCAATTTGCCCACGCCGCGGCGGGCGTTGACTTGTATCAGGATTTATTCCCGGCCGTGGTCGAGTTGGCTGCAGCTGCGGACAGCCGTGACCACTGGAAGGAGCTCAACGGTGCTTTGTTGAAACACTTGCGGTCTGAGCACGCAGCGGTACGCCTAGCTGCCGTGAAGTGCGAGCAGGCTCTCTGGGAGCGACTGGGCGGCGCAGATGAGTGGCAGGACATGCTGCCTGAGACAGGACCGTATCTGAGTGAGCTGCAAGAGGATGATGACGAGGAAGTCGAGCGGGAAACGCATCGCTGGATCGTGGTTATTGAGGGCAAGATGGGGACGCAGTTGGATGGCATGTTACAATGAACGTGTCAGTGGAAGATACACTTTGGCACCGAGTGAATCCGTACATGGTTGGTGGTGGTGGATGAATGGACATACCCGAATAGAATGAGTGGTATTACTGTAGATGCATCTTTAGGTGTCCAAAATATCAATATCAAGGCAATAATTTTATACACCGAATGCCTTCATGACTGTTACTCCTACGTGACGGCTTTCGTTTCAGAGCATTTTTTGATAGACTGCACGTATCCATGACTGCGAACTGCCGTGGCATGAAGCTCCTGTCCGCCTTTCCTTTACGGCCACAACCCAGCCTCAATATATCTAGGTTAGATGATATACATTAATTCCGAGAGTAAGGGAAAGCACATGCTCGTCTCACACAACCACAGCATATCAAAGAAGTCAGTACTTGTATGTTTACAGTTCAATGAGCATATGCCAATTCTCATTAAGAGAGGGCGCTAATTGTATTTCCTGCATAGCATAGCGTGGCAGTTTGTTCGAACCCTAAAGCCTCTCAGCTCCAGCGTAACTACCATCAAGATAAGATAAAGTATAGCGTAAACCCTCAGTACATGGTACTATACTATTTTTGGTGAAAACATTTGAATCAGAAGTTCGTGATTGATCACATCGCAGAAACCCGAAATTTCGCAGGCTCGAAAGAATGTGGTTTCCCGGTCTGTTGAGCCCCTCTAGCTCCCCCCCCTCCTCCCCCCAATCCTGGCTTCCCACAACGGTCAGACAATCGTGTGAAAATAATGGAAAATCAAGCCGTGGCGCTCACAACCGGGGCCACATCCCTGCCCTCGCGCTGCAGCAGGGTATCCGTGAAGCCTGCGCCTGCGGGCCTGGAAGCGTTTATGTCAGTGACCATTTGCTGGTCGATGCCGAGCTGGGCATCAGTCCAGAGCGACTTCCCGACCCCGACAGTGTTGCTCTCGCCCACACCGATGAAGCCACCGTCAGCGGCCCACTCAGAGGTGCGCTTGATGTCCAGCTTGGACCAGATCTCGTCAATGGCCTCGACGAGCTGGTCACGATACTCCTTGGTGTGGCCGGGCGTGGGGGTGATGCGGAGACGTTCCTGGCCGACGGGCACGGTGGGGTAGTTGATGGATTGCACGTAGATCTGGTAGTCCTGGAGAAGCATGTCCGAGGCCTGTTTGGCAAGCGCAGCGTTGCCGACCAAGACGGGGATGATGTGCGACGGGTTTGGAATCACAGGAATGTCGCGGGTCTCGAGGGCTTCCTTCACAGCGCGGGTGTGAAGTTGTTGCAGTCTTCGGTCGCCCTTGTAGTTCATTTGGTATTCAATGGCCGTCTTGGCACCGGCCATAGTCGCTGGTGGCAGCGACGTGGTAAATATGAAGCCAGGGGCTACGGATCGGATCATATCCACGAATTTTGCGCTGCCAGCGATATATCCACCCACACATCCATACGCCTTGCCCAGAGTTCCAGTAATGATGTCGACACGATCCATGATGGTTCCCCGTGGTCGGCCCTGTTGATGCGCTTCAAAGTCGAGATGCTCAGCCACGCCAGCGCCCTTCGGTCCGTACATACCAACAGCATGAACTTCGTCGAGGAAAGTAATAGCGCCGTACTTGTCAGCCAGGTCCTGAATGCCCTCAATGGGGCCAATGGAGCCACACATGCTGTAAACCGACTCGTAGGCGATGATCTTGGGGGCGTGGAGTGGGAGTGATGCCAGCTTCGCCTCGAGGTCTTCAAGGTCGTTGTGCTTGAAGACGAGCTTCTTGGTGCCAGAATGACGTATGCCCTGAATCATCGAGGCATGATTCAGACTGTCGGACAGAATGACACAATCCGGCAGTTTGCTTCCCAGGGTTGCGAGCGTAGCGTCGTTTGCCACATAGCAAGAGCTGAACACCAGAGCGGCCTCCTTGGCATGCAAATCGGCAATGGTCTTCTCCAGCTCAATGGCATGTTTATTGTGGCCAGAGATGTTTCGTGTGCCTCCGGCTCCGCACCCGTATTCATCCAACGTTTCCTGCATCTTCTTAATAACCTGTGGGTTTCTGCCCATGCCCAGGTAGTCATTGGCACACCAAACGGTCACTCGATCTTCGGCGCTGTCGGTGTGGGCTCGAGGGAATTCCTTGGCGAGGCGGTTGATGTTGTTGAAGTAGCGGTAGGACTTGTCCTTGCGCTTCTTCTCGAGTTCGCCCTCGTAGAATCCGTTGTAGTCGAACTTGGAGGTTCGGTGGGCAGGCCCGCCAGGAGGGTTCGCAACGCTGGCCGGGTTCTTGGCTGGGGCCTTGGGCGGGTACTGGCCTACAGTAGGTCGTAAGTTGACATCCATAATATCATCGCGGTAGTAAGACTGACCAGTCTCGCCATGGTTGAACATTGGCCCGTCGACGGCTCTAGCTCCCTTGGAACGACTGGTATGGATCTTAGCCTTGCCCGACTTGGCCAGTCCAGCCATGTTGTGCATGCCGGCGACTGCAGCAGCACCACCCATGCCGCCGACTCGGGCAGACTGGATGGCCAGGGCCTTGCCCATGACGGGGCAGCGCTGACCGAGCAGCTGCAACTTGGAAATGGTGCCGCCGCATGGAGAGGCCTGGGGGCGAGTCGACGTCGACAGGGCGCGGAGAGTGGCCGGCGACGCCTTCTTCAAGAAGGGGCACATGGCCTTGGACTGGCGGAGTACGGCGTCCATGATGGCGGTAGGAAGTCAATTCTTCTCTGGGTTTTGGACGAAGGCGAACGTTACGTTCAAGTCAAACGCGGATTGGTGTTCGGGACTAAGTTTTGTCGACGTTGAGGCCAGTGGGGGAGGAGAATTGATCGGCCCACGGCTGTTTCAAATAATCCTGGGCCAACTCAGGACGGTCGAGGACGAGCAAAATGTTGTTGAGGGAAAGAGATGGGGTTCTCGAGGACGAGGAAGGAAATAGTAGTGTCCACTTTGGCACAATTGCTGATTACTCCGTCTCAGCACCAAGGGTTACACTAAATAGCACTAATGATATAACCGGGCGATCAGAGCAAATGCATCCAGTCGAAAGGACAGAAAGGTCCTCCGAAAGAGCGGGATTTGGTGATGCAGCTCATTTTCGGGGATAGAACAGTGAGGACCCTCCGCTATTTTGCTCTATTTTGCCCCGCCAATTCATCCTCGAGATAGGACGGCGGCGAGAAAGGCAGAGAATGTACAGGCGTAATTACCGCTTGTCTAATTGGTTGGATACATGCCATCTTATCCATAAACGGCTCCGCCCCTCGGACCACCGAGCGATTTGTTAGTTTGTCTTGTAAGCGCCAGTGACACAAGTCAAGGGCGACGCAAGGAATTCAGCGCCGTAGTCAGTCGTTGTTCGTTGTTACGGTTGAAGTGCGTCCAAACATCCAGGAAGTCTGCAACTAGGCCTCGCTTCAGGGTTTGGTTGCTGGCCATGCTCTCCTCAGTATTTGAAAAACTGGCCAAGACTTTGGCAAATACTATCGAGTCACCTCTCTCACTCCTTCACTTGGCCGGATCAGCTTCCACGACTGTGATGATAGCGTAATTTCTTGCTCAGTCAGCGGCATCTGCTAACAAGTCACTCATTATACCTCTCTTTCTCGCAAACCTTTTCATCCTCAGACTATCACCGGCACTCCTCCGCCTCCCTTCCAAACCCTTTCTCGTTCATGCGCGGATATAGCTCGGGCACCCAAATCATCCCGAAAACGAGAAACTGGGGACCCGACGATGTGGCAAGAGGGATCTAGAACTCAACAACCACCCATTCTAGCTAAGCTCATGTTGGACTTTACCCCACATATCAGACGATGATTTATTATACAAACTACCCCTACATACCACCCTAGTAGTGCGGAAACCCCGGGGTCTAAGGAATCAGGAGCAATACCGAGAATATTGCGAGACTCGAGAGGGGTAAAGTCCGGCTTCTTGCAATATACACTCGCGAGGTCTTATTACGGCGTTTGGCATCGCGCGGTCTGTGCTCAAGTATTCCAGCCATTCTGCATATACCGTTATTATCACGGGCGCGACAATAAATATCGTCGGTAAAGTAAAAGCATCGATTTTCGCGTTGCCTTTCTATCTGTCTACATGTCTACATGTCTGTCTGCCTGTCCTGTCGATCTCTACATCCTGCGGCGTGACCATATCAGTCCAGAGTAGTTAGGTATTCGTAGTGACTAATCAAGTGCTGCCCATTACGCCCGCCATCATCTCCTCACTCCTCGGCACTAGCCCAGCCGCCTAGTCCTCCTCGCCCTCCGCATCAAGGTCGTCCTGCTCCTCCCCCCTCCCCGTCTCGCCAAGGCCCTCCCGGCGAAGGCGCTCCTGCTCCTCAAGAATCACCTCCTCCTCGTAGATATGATCCCTCAGGCGCTCCATCTCGACCTCCGCAGAGTGGGGCCCCGAGGGGTTGGTATCATCCACGTAAAACGTGGTCCACTGCTGGAGTTCATTGACCAGATTCCGCATCTCATTAGGGCGGCCGCAGACGAGGAATTCCCAGTCGGCGCCGCCCTTTGTTCCTTTCCTTCGGGGCAGGATATTGACCATACCTTCGGTCGTCAGCCAGGGCTTGCGGACGAAGCGAGGGCTGCCGTCGTTTTCACTTCCAGCACCAGTTCCGGTTCCGGGGATGCCAAAGTCGAGATCAGCGCCATAAGCCACCAGGGAATCGATTCTGACACCTGTGGTTTCGGATTTGGACGCCTTCGTAGCGGCCAAGGTGGCATCGAGCGGGTGGGCGAGTTCGCCGAGCACTGCGACACGGCCGCCCAAAGAGGAAGGCGTGATGCCCTTGAGCGCGTGTCGAATGTGGTAGGCGCAAGTAGCAATTAAGGCCGTGGTTATCTTAGGAAGCTCGTGGTCGTCGCTAGTGGGTTGAAAAAAGTTTCCAATTGGACGGCGGAGGGCAGCTGTGGTAAACATGTTGCCGAAGAAGGCATCTGCGCCTGGTCCTGGTAGATAGCGGCGCGCATCGACGGCAGTGCTGAAGTGGGACAAGTTCAGGTTATGGTGGCGAGGGGTGTTGGCGATACGTTTGCATCTCGATCGGAGGATCGAGATCCAGAAAAGTGCTGAGATGCAGTCCGTCTGGGACAGGAAGGAGTTCTCGTTGAATCGGGGGTCGGTGGCCTTGAGCGACACGGTGCAGTCGTTCCTAAGCCTCTCAATGGTGGCTGCGGACATTGTGAAGATGCCAGTAGTAACTGGACCTTTGAGCGGCATCTGTTCGATGTCGAAGTCCCACTCAGGCGTGATCATGGAAGGCACGAACTGTCTGACGCCGGGAATCATGTACTCAAGCGTCTTTGCCTGGTATTCAGTGATTTCATCTGGTAGCTTCTAGTTATTACCTGGAACAAAGTGCGGCTTCGCCGATGTTCCACGGGATATACAGTGCTATCCCATGGAATTAGAAGTGCAATCCCGTGGAACGAAGCGAGATGGCGTACCTTGCGGGCCAATATCGCCTCGGCATCCAGCAGCGAATTTGTCCAGGAACAGCTTAATCGAGGTGCCGTCAGCAATGGACTGCTGAAAGGCAAAGCAAAGAATCAGTCCGCCACCATTAATATCCTCGAGGAAGTTGGCTTGGAGCGTGAAAGCCGGACGCCAGTCGCTATTCTTGAATTCGGGGGCCGCGCAGTACTTCTCCTTGGATAAGTGGGATACGGGCATCCGCTTGACACAAAGCTGTCGGTACGAGTTGCCGAACTCATCTCGCGGGTGCGTACGAATCTTGAAGATGTCGGTCGTGACAGCACGTAGGTCTGGGGTGTCGCCGTACCGCAGCTGGACCACATCGTTGCGGATCAGGTCCCTGCCTGGACCGACGGTGCCCGTCAGGAAGGGGTAGTGCTTAAACGCCACCTCGAGGCCGCGGCGGAGGGCGATGGCGGTGTCGTTCTTACGGCCCTGTGAGAGGTCGGGGAAATCGAAGATAAACATACGGCGTACATACTTACGGCTAACTATGGACAGGGGTGAGCAATAGTGCAAACTTCAGATATCTTGCAGACCATGGACATACCCGATTGATCGATGTCCGACAGTGGGTGCTCCAGCTTGAGGAAGCGCTCCTGGACAGAAAGGGGGTCACCCGGAATAAGTTCGTCCATTTTGGTCTGCAAGATACCCATCTTCCCGTCTGGCTGGAGTTGTTGCCACGGGGCCTTATTGCTCAGGTGGACTTTGAAGTCAGCCATGATGGCGCTGGTTTTGTAAATATGTATGTCGTAGGGAGGCAAAGGGAAAGCGCGATTCGCTTAAAGAAGAAGCACCTTGTTGTTCTCAATTGTCAGGTACGCAAGTGAATGGAACCAATGTTGTTAAATAGAAGCAATCGTGGATGAATAACCTGATGGAATAACGTGAAAACATTGGCTAGAAGCAAACTCGCTACATATTCGAGTAAACTTGGAATAACAATGTAACTGTCTTCCTTGTAAGTGAAAAGTACACCGGAATTATAGTCAGCAACAGCCCAGTTATCATCTGGTATATTTATTTAACGGACTGATAGAGTAACATAGGAGTTCTCCTGTAGGATAGTTTTAGAGATAGTACACTAGTATAGAAGTATCTATCACGACAGCTAGGAAACTCTATTGTATATAAGGCAATACTTTGATTTAAATATATCTTTCAAGTCTCGCGGGATTACACGTCATCTACGATTAACTACGCCTTGGTGTTGTGACAATATTTCAGTTCTCAAGTATGGCCTCGCAACACAGTAATTGCCCCTTTCCGGCATCGACATCTTCTGTTTGTTAGCCACCACAAAGATGACAATACTTGACGATGGTGTCAAGTCTGACTTGCAATTGTGCTCCTCTCTGTAAGACACATTAACGCGTACCATCTGAGTACCGCACTCCAGGTTGAGCACTCGTCCAAGTCCAATCTGGCCATGGCCATTGTCGCATGCAGCGCCTGCAATGGCTTTCCACGACGATAGCAGCCCATCCCCTATGGATAAGAGGGGGTTCGTATAGCCTGGCAATAAGTGCCCCAATCCATTTTACCAATATGGCTAAATAGACCCCACTATGAAGATATGTCAGATTCTCCAGAAACCACCATGGGAACCGTCCGGAACTGCCACTCCCTCGATGACTCTGCTCTTGAGAGTGGGTTATTTCGCCATCCTCACCCCCACACCAGTTGAAGGTCCCCAGGGCCATGGAATCGCCTGCCAGAGCCTTCAGGACAGGATGAAGTGACCGTTAGATAAGCGACTTGTGGCGGCGCGAAATGATACCCCAATGCCTTACTGCCACAATCCAGCTATAACTGGAGGTATACTACGTCAGAGCATACCAGCACAGCCTACACCCGAGAAACAGTGACGCTCGCATATTGCCTGGCATTTCACGTCGCCTCTGCCTAACAGCAACAGCATACAACTGAATAACGTAGACAACTGCCCTAGCATCCGACAACCTTCCTGTGCAAGCTCTTCCTAGTCGGTCTAAGTGCCCAATACACTCAATGTCAGCGCAAATAACTGCGCCCATACAAGTCAATCAAGGGGAACGCGTATTGCTGCAGACTCACGTTCCATGCTTTACGATTGGAAGCTCTATGTCATTCCCGGAGAGGAGGGAACTTAGCAATGACCTGTGGAGGGGCGGGTTCATGCGGGATACAGCAAGATCAAGTGTCGCAATCGGGCCACGCCATTCCGAGCAAGATGCTGTTCATGACCAACATAAAATGGAAAGCCGTAGCGGATGCCCATCGAAACCATACTCGTAATCCAGTCGTCGATATACTGGTCGCTCTTCCTTTTTCCATATCCCTTGACTTTCCGCACAGGGAACCCAGAAAGCAAATTCAGGAGCTCCTCCGCCATCGAGACAAACACATCTGGAGACGTGTTGATGCTGATCATGTCAGAATAGCCTAGCTGTTCTAGGGGGGTGAAGTGTGCATTATCAGAGGAAACAAGAGGTGGACCTCTACAACTCAGAGGCTGCTGGCACAACATTTGGCTCGTGGAAAATTAATTTGTTCGCGCATCTGTGAGTTCAGCGTGTGATGTATTCTGAACCTATAGGAGTACACCACTTGAGCGACAGGTAGCTCCTTCTCACGGATTGATTGTCGAGCCGTTAAGACGTCCCGCTAATTCCTTGTCTTCCGATTGGGGCTGTTTCGGTCAGCGTGGTCTCCCACAGGAATTTAATCGCCCTCAAGACGGTGTGGTGGAAGTGATGTGACATTCCGATAGACGATTTCGAAGGACCTTCATGACCCGAACCATCCAATCCGCCTCCCTCGACCAACTCCGATCTCTGATAATGAAAGAAATACACGGTGTTGTCAGCAACTATCCCCTCTAGATCCTCGACACTTTGTGCTTCCTGCTGAACCCAAACGCCTAGGCTGAAAGCTCGACACTTCCTGTGTACGGCTCTGCCGATTTTCTATGAACAACTATGTTAATAATATCATGTCGTTTTAGACAGAGTGGTATAAATATTGATACAAAATGACGCGATATTTGGCCCACCCCGTCCTGATTGAAACATCCTGAATGAAACATAAACCGTTTCAATGAGGTCGAGGTCGGAGCATGAAGTTTTCATCTATTGCCGGGTGCCGTTCACGCGTGCCTCAACCTTCTCGCGATGCTGGCGATTTTTCAGGTGTATCTCAAAGTTTCCGGCAGCTGTGTCAGGTCCGGGTGTATAGAGCTTGCCGGGGCAGTCAAGACAGCGAATCCGCGGCAGGAAATAGAAGCGGACGTTGGGAGGTGTTGGTTGGCCAGCTTGCGGCATGGCACAAGTCATTCCCGTCGTGGCATCCAATGCTGTATAGCGCATGATGCCTTCAAATCGGTCGTTCTTGTAGGCATCTTGTTGTTCGAAATTCTTCAACGCTTGGGTGAGCCAGGCTGGGGGAGGGGGCTATGATGTGTTGTGAGTACATGGTTCTGCTTCGTGATAGTTGTCAATTGGTATTGGAATGGGGAGGGAATTTGGCTATGTGTCGAGATGCCTGAAGATACTCATAAATCGTAGAAGCTGCTTGAGAAGCGAAACATGGAGGATTTAGATCGGGAAGATGGGCGAGGGGTTCTTACAGGATTGGGCACACCCTCCGCAGGCGGGGCCGGGGCTTCGACACGACCAAGCTGCCCAGAAAGGACACCGCCGTTGCTAGGAGTATTTGCAGGAGCCGCGACAGTGCTGGAGGCATTAGGAGTAGAAGGGGGAGGCATAGTGGTTTGTGCGGATGCGCTTGGCGCTCGAGTATGGGATTGGGAGGGTGTTTGGGATCCGGACGGAGAGCTCTGCTTCATTTTCATGTCGCGAAAAAGTTTCCTTAGCTTCTCCTTGCTAACTTTCAGAGATACCCATAGGTGCTGTGGTTCTTCTGTCCCATCCCGCGTTAGTTCGCGCCCGAATCTCCTGGATGTTCGGGTCTCATGATGGTGTATCGTGGCTTCAGGGGTTTCAGAACGGCCCAAATTGGCCATTCGTTGTTGCGCGGCCGACGCAGCGCCCCGGATGCCTCGCGTTCTGACGGTGCCTGCCGGCTGGGATGCGGCAGGTGAATCAGGCGATGAGTCGTCGCTGTCATCCGAATCAGACAAGTCGCCGTCTCGGACGCCTGGCCTCTTGCCCCTGCCTGTAGCACCGGCAACCCTTTTGTACAGTCTGCTTTCCTCAATATTTGTGGCCGCTCCAGGTAATGTTGACGACACCACGAGCGTGCGAATGGTTCGCTGCCTCTCCTTCAAATCCGGCAACGAGGGCCCGCCTCGTCTGTTGACGGACCTCTTTTGTCTCCGTTGCTCGCGCTGGAATATGACCTCATTCCTCTCTAATTCTGCTTCGCTGAGCTCATACAAGTATGGGGCATATTCCTTTGCTTGCTGCTGGGGCCTGAAGACTGAAGTTAATGGCGAGGGGAGGAATGCGGCCACCAGATCGGGGTCCTCAACGGGTCTACCGTCAAACGGATGACCAACAACATACAGACTCCGTGTAAAGAGTTGAGTCTGCTCCCGGATGCAATGAGCAATGGCAGTGGCAAATTCCCCACTAAGAGATAGTTCCTTTGCCATGCTCGCCGCAAACTCCTCGGGGGAGTTTAATGGGTTGTTGATTTCCCACTCAAACTGGTCCACTAGCGTGTGCTGCCCGATAGTGATGTTCAATTTGACCAATATTCTCATCTCGTCATTTTTCCAAGCAGAATAGGGCAGCTCCGGGTCCAAAGCATCTTCATCGGAGAAAACAAACGGGTAGAAGTCGTTGAGTTGCTCATGTATCTGCTGCAGAGCCTGATCGTAAACAGGTTGAGCAGCGGGTGGTTTCAAACCCATATCCTCGACCAGTTGCATGGCGAAAAGCTCAGGAGCAATTATACGCTCATGAAGATTCCATGTGAAGGTGTCACGCAGCCTGATTTTGTCCCAGTCTACATCCAGACGTACTGGGACCAGCTCCTCATGTTGCTCGGCCTGCTGCTTCATATCCTTCCTACTCCATTTCAATAAGGCTGTCGACCGCTTGCCTGGCCTCGGCTTTTGTTGGGGATACAAGAGCCTCGCAGGTCCTCCAATCTCTGTGCGCCCATTGCCAAATCCACTGTAGCCCTCCCCGTACAGCTGCTGGGCGTGAACCACGGGCGATATTCTCCCCTGACCAGTTTGTAGTCTGCAATAGTCTTAGAAGCGCGTATGTTGTGCTTATACAGTCGATCCTTATCACTATCAATAGCAGCTGCATGGATGTGATCCCTCGTCACATATTGATTTATGAGATACTGGTTGAAGTGTTCTGTTTCGTGCACGGCTAGGGTGCTGGTGTTCGCATCGGGCGCATCTGACTTGTCCTTTGGAGTCGATGTCGACGAGCGTTCCGATTTGGCGGTTGATGCTGAGGACGACGCGGCAGCAGCGCCAGTCGCGGCGCCAGAGGCCGTCTCGGAGTCCTGCTTTGTCGCCATTATCGCATGGAATCAAGTATCACATAAGACTCTATTTGAGCGGACCAACGACAGAGTAGAGCAGTCGTGATGATGGGATCTTAGTCGGTGAATGCTGCGCGCGCGGTGATTTGGGTTTGGCGTTGCGCGAAATGCTCAAGATGCCGCCGCTATGGGCTATTCTGGGCCCGGGGCCGAATTGTTCAAGACGAAGCGACACTTCGAAAATGGCATCAATTGGGTTGAATAGAAGGGAACTTGATGATGGCAAGCACTTTTGACGCAAAGCTGGATGGGTCTGAAGAAACGAAACGCGACCGCGCCATAGCTGCTGCTTGATTGATCAAAATGGCCCAGTCTCTACCTTTTTCTCGCCGATGATGTCCCGGGCGCCAAGGCCCACTGCTAACTAATAACGACGTTGAAGTACGAAGTACGAAGTACCCCATATATGTATGCTTGTAACTGCGAAGTTGTGACATAATCAGCGGTCGGAGCTACCTGTGAGGACAGAAGCTAAGGCACTTCGTGCTGGACTACTGGAGCTTTACTGATCAATGACCTTGTACGATCCAACTGTTCAGTTCAAGGTACTTTACTTAAGGTACGTAGCAGTAGCCAATAACATGAGAGATCTCACTGCAAAGTGCGCTTGCCCAGGCAACCCCCATCTTAAGAAGCAACGGATGGACGTCACAGTTGTTTTGGGTTCTAATTTTCAGCAGCCAAACCGCCTCGTCTCAGTAAATCCCAACCCACAACGACCCCGCAGCTGCGAGAAAATACGAAATCCCAAAATACCTTACGGCGCAGCCTCACGTTCCTTTTTCTCCATCCTTGACAGCCACTCGCAATAACGGAATCCACGCATCTCACTATTTGCGAATACATAAGTCAAGATGGCGGACAAAGGCGAGGTAGTCGGTTCGTACATCTCTCAACTTCTTTTGCAAGACGAACATCTCAATTCCTCCCCTGAGCATCCGGCCCGCATTATGCAGCTCTCTCAATTTACCCCGCTATCATACTGGAGGTTTCGACAGAGGACTCAACACGCGACTGGACAAAATAGACAAGCTAACGTCTGCTGCAGACTATTCTCTGAATAATCCAGATACCCTTACCAAGTATAAGGTTGCTGGCACAATCTCCGAGAAGGTGCTTGCCGCTGTCTCGAAGCTATGCGTTGCGGGCGAGAAAATCGTCACCATCTGCGAGAAGGGAGACAAGCTTCTTGAGGAGGAGGTTGCCAAAGTTTACGCGAAAACCAAGCTGAAGGGTAAGTGGTTGATTAATCACCAAACGATGTTTGTTGCATGAACAAGTCCATTGACACGGCTTTGGTCACAGGTTTCGCGCACCCGACGACCGTCTCCCCAGCCACTTTCGTAACGCCTTACACGCCACTGAGCTCTGACGAAGCCGAGTCCAAGGTCGAACTCCAGCCCAACGAACCTGTCAAGATACAGCTAGGTGCTCAGATCGACGGATTCGGCACCATTGTCTGCGGGACCGTGGTGATGGCTCCCAAGGACGAGGAGCAAGATGTCGTTACAGGTCGCTCGGCCGACTTAATTCTCGCTACTCATTACGCCAATGAACTTCTCCTCCGTCTCATGATGCCTCCTGGACTTCTAACGTCTGGTACTGATGAGGAGAAGGCCAAGGCAGCTTCGGCGAAGCCCCCTACCCAGGCCAGGATCACATCGCTTCTGGAAACCATCACCAAGAGCTACGAGTGCAACCTGGTGGAGAGCACAACATCGTGGCTCTTCGAGCGTGGTGAAATTGAAGGCAAGAAGAAGGTTGTCATTGCCCCGGGTGAGGGCACCAAAGGTGACGGTATTCCCGAGGTCGGGGAGGTTTGGGGCGTCGAGATGGGTGTCAGTCTGTCAAGCGGAAAGGTCAAGAGCATGGAGCAGAGACCAACTCTCCACCGTTTGATTAATGACAATGGCATGGCGAAGCGCCCGACATCCAAGAAGCTCATGTACGACGTCAAGAAGAACTTTCACCACTTTCCCTTCAGCTTGAGACAGCTTGAGAGCGAGCGGGATGCGAAACTTGGAGTTCTCGAATGTGTCCGAAACAACCTCCTGCGCCAATATGAAGTTGTTGGCGATAAGGATGGTGCCCCCGTCGCACGACTCCTGACCACCATCGGTGAGTGTCTGTTAACCGATTCCATTCCATTCCAGCTAATCGAAGCTAGCCATCACCAAGAACGGCGTAACGAAGCTGGGAGCCCCTCCTGCTCTGGACGTGAGCAAGTTCAAGTCAGATAAGAAGATCACGGATGAGGAAGTCCTGAAGATCCTCGAACAGCCCCTGTCGAGGAACAAGGGTAAGAGTAAGTCCAAGAAGAAGAAGAAGCCCGCCAAGAAGGCAGCAAAGAAGGTCGAGGACGGGGAAGAGAGCGAAGAGGAGAGCGATGACGAAGAGTAAGATGACTCAGTTGGCAGACATGTCACCTGCAGTAGATGCTACTGCGGCACGTTTTTTGTTGATGGTTGGCAGATGCAGGAAAAGGCAAAGGCACCCTTGGGCTGTTCAATACAAGTTGGCATGAACTTGGTCAACATGGCTAAGGCAACCGAGCTGCTCTTGCGGAGGCACGCATTCTAGGACTTGCCGAATTGATGATGCATCCATCGTAAGAGGGCTGAGCGGGTGCCCCCAAATCAAACTCGTAAATTAGTGCTAAAGTATCTGCTCGTCAAGCAAAAAGAAACTCTGCCCAAAGAGACTGAAGTCATCTTGACAAAGGAACAATTGTGACTCAACGATGGCAGGATATCTCCTTGCGAAACTGCAAGCACTGCGTTAAGTACGTGCTTGGAAGGAGACCTGTGAAGTGTAGCCTGTCAGGCTGTAGTTGGCGGAGCCAAACATGCATGATCAGGCGGTCATAGAGGTGGGACGAGTTTGAGGGCAGGCGACCACATGGAGATTGTTTATTGCCTGCCAGTGCCTCGTGAGGTCGCGGTGAAGTGGTGCTGAGAAAGCAGGGACACAAAAACACAGCAGCTCTCAAGTTCTAACCTAGTTCTGTACTTCTTCAAACACGATGAACACCTGAAAGGGAACGAAAGAAAAGAGAGGTTGCGCAGGATAGAAAAGAAATCAGTGAAGTTGATCTCACATTGGCACATACTAAAGCATCGGCAGGGGTTGTGCACAATCCCAAGCAGATCAGAGGCTAGAACCTTGGGAGGGAGTGAGAGTGGGCTTGGAATTTGCCTGTCGGGAGCGCCTTGGGTCGTCCACCGACTCCGAACTTTTTGGAGCTTTTCCGCCCACTTGAAAACACACAACCCTCCCTTCCCACAGCAAGCAGGACGAACGCCGCCACGGAAAAAACGCGCCAAATTGCCGTCAATAGATGCGTTGTCGATTGAGAGAAGTAGAGCAGCCGTCCTTTTGGCGAATCGAACGCGCGCTAATTGTGTTGTGCAGCCGTGAAAACAAAGGGTGCGCGCCCACAGTGGCCGAGGCAAAAGGGGCAGACGCCCAGCCCGAGACAGAATGCCCGCGTCGTCCAACATCAAGCCCACTGCCCGCTCGCGTTTCTCGAGCCCACTGCACCTTTCTGCCAGCTCGCCATCGAGTCATAACAAAGGTTTATCTACCGAGGGCCAAAGGACATTTATGCAGCGTTGGTTGGAACCACCGGTCCAGAACAAGGCGAGCTTTCAGGAGGCCGGTTTGATGAGAGCTGGCGTGGTGGAAAACATGGCACCCTTGGGCACGCTCCCCAAGGCTGCCACGGCCAAGAAGACCGCAGCACCTGCTGAGAACACTCCGGCTGCTCAGTCAGTCAAGCGTATCGTGTTCAAGTCTTCAGCGAGGCCCAAGACACCGATGGAGGAGGGCAATGTGGAACAGCCCACAGCGGCTGGCCCGTCTCCGCCCAGGGACACTGGCGATGCAACCATAACCTCTCCAACACAGCCAATTTTCCCCATCAATGGGCTGGATGATGAAGAGGATGAGGATTATATGCCAGTGATGAACAAGGCGAGGGTGCGTCGCGCAGCGCGCATCAAAAACGCGACACACCGTCCCATAAGATTCGGTCGAAGGAGTGGAGATCGGCCGCAAAGCCCTGTTGCTCCCAAGATTCACTCACCAACTCAACCCCCAACACCATCGCTCACCTTTCAACCTCCCAATCCCAGATTTAATCACAAGCCAGAGGACAAAGGACTTGCAGACAAGGTGGTCGAAGCTGCAGTGGAAGAGGCGCTTAGTCACTATCGCTATCCTACTGCCTGGGCCCTGCGCCTGCTCTACGATGAAAACTCTTCAGATCCGCGCTTCGTGTCCATGATTGAGGATATCTACCACCAACGAGCTGACGTCGAGACACTTCAGGAGTTTAACCGGCTTGTTGCCGACAAGAAGAAAGAAGGCAAGAAGGAAAACAAAGGCTGCTATTACTTTGTGCCACCTTCCACCAACAGTCGCTTCACTCCGCACAAGCCCAAGGCTGCACCATACGGTGGATTGCTCACAATGGATCTTACCCCTGTGAAAGAAGCCAGCATGGAGCTGGATGGCCATGTCAGCAAGAAGCTCAAGTTCGAGGGTAGTCACGGTCTTAGCCACGGTCACAGCGCCGCCACACCGAGTCACGTCCCAAGCAGTACAAACGGCAATGGCTTGAACGGTGTTGCCAAAGGCCTCAAGGCCAAGAAATCACCTAAGGGCAGGAAACACCGCTGTGGTTCGGTCAGTAGTGACTCGTCGCTGTCGTCGGTGCCGGATGACATGCCCGACAACTTTGCCGAGTTTATGGATCAGGTGGACGATGAGGACCTTGGTGTTTCGCGCCCCAGCACGAGCGCTGCCGAGCCCAATAATGCGCCCACCCCAATCCCAGCAGTCCCGACCGGGCCAATCAGCGCACGCCAGAAGAAACCCGCAGCCAAAAGGAAGAATGCCTCGCCCAAACCTGATCCGTCCGCTACTCAACCTTCTCATCCACATGATTCGGACATGCCCGCCGCCATCCTCACCAACGGTGCAGCTCATCACCGTATCGAAAAACACGCCACTGGCCCCAAATCCAAACGAGATTCTGCTGCACCTGGGGACAAGATTTTTCAACTTAAGTTGCAGACCAAGTTGCAAAATATTGGCCTCACCAGCTCGCGATCATTTGAGAGCTTCACCCGGCAGCCCCTTGCCGCCGATCCGTTGGAGGAGGAACTGCCGGCGCTGGCTCCCACGGAGCAGAACCGTTCTGTCCGAACGCCAGTGCTGACGCTGAGAGCAGCCAGAGCGGCCAAGAGGCACCATGATGATGCCGATCAGTCCAGCTCACCCACTGCCTTGTCCTTCAGGGCCGACTTTGAACCCTCTTCAGCACGCGACTCGAGGGCCGGCACCCCGTCAAACTTGCGGTCCACCAGGAAGCAGCGAAGTGGCGTGCGTGTTAA
The DNA here is from genome assembly GCF_002105095.1 of Pseudomassariella vexata. Lineage (NCBI taxonomy): Eukaryota > Fungi > Ascomycota > Sordariomycetes > Amphisphaeriales > Pseudomassariaceae > Pseudomassariella > Pseudomassariella vexata. Next base: position 100,497 of record NW_024467969.1, read on the forward strand.
GAACTCGTAAGTTCTCGTTATGTATATTTTCCTGCAACTTCTCAAGTGGCTTGAGAGAAGGCACGCAGCCCAACCTGCTGCTTTGTAGTCACAACCAACAACCTGTCACTAGAAAGTGGCAATGTGGCATCACCCAACGGCGTTTTCATTTCCAACACATTATTCCATCGAAATTATCCAGCTTTTCATCGATGTCGTTTCCCGCGTGGGTATGGGCTTACTGACAAAATCTACCTCACAGGCCGATGAAGAAGAAGGGCACTGCTGCCGGAGTTCCTCGTGGCAGTGGCGAGCGCCCCAGCCCAGTAGGCAACGGCGCATCTAATGACAGAGTAAGTTTATGTTCAATCCATCTTCAATTCCAGGAGACCCGGCTGCCAATGCAATACGTTTTCGCAACGAAACCTCCGAGTTTTCTGGCCGCTTGGGTGAGACAGGCGAACTCCAAGTGTCAACGCGTCTTCGTCGTAGTCTCATCGTCCAGTGGCGATAACTCCCGCTTTTGCCGAAACTCTGCGGCAGAATTCCGCGACGTTCCAGATTGATGATACTGACGAGACGCACCAGGACGATAATGACGACTCTTGTTACACCTGTGGTGGGAATGGCGAATTGGTGTGCTGTGATGGATGCCATTACTCGTTCCATTTCTTGTGCATCGACCCTCCGATGGATGAAAGTCTCGTGCCGGACAAGTGGTACTGCAACGAATGCAGGCATGTTTACTTTCCGGACCAGTTTACCGGTCACAGAGGCGCCTTTAGCTCGCTCTTGGACAACTTGGACAAGAAGAACCCTCGTGCATTCCGCCTGCCCCAGGACATACGAGAGCATTTTGAGGGGGTTCGAACTGGTGCAGATGGCGAATATGAGGAGATGACGGCTATCGGCAAGCCTAAGTGAGTGGCCCCATATCCCCCCCCCCTCTTGCACTGCCTGTCAGCTGACATACATCAACACCAGAGTCAACAAGAAGGGCTACGATGAGCCCTTTGACTTTTTTAAGGTCAGAAATGCCGAGGGAAATGCCGTTTTGTGCCATCAGTGTCATCAGGGCACAACGGACAATCGCCCCATCATCCCCTGCTCGGTTTGTGGACTCAATTGGCATCTGGAGTGTCTGACTCCGCCGTTGACTATTCCCCCGGTGCTCCGCACGTGGCGCTGCCCCTGCCATGTGGATGACATGTTGACCACCGATCTCGGCCCGGCGCACAAGTATCGCAAGCTGAGGCATGCCTCCATCATTGAGCAGACGTATTCGCGGGGCATGACCAACAACGGCTACATTGAAGTCGAGGAAGATAGTACCGATGACGAGGCTCTGAAAGCATTCGAGAATCGCAACGACTACGGTCACGTCTACCGCATACCCGAGAGCGGTATCAAGCGAGACTTCCTCAGCCGGTACGATCTTGGTAGCAGTCTCTGCTGGACCCTGACAGACGCTGACATTCATAGTGTGCACAACAACCGACGCCAGGCTTTAAGGCGATCCCACGCCTCCAACCCCGCTTTGTCGGTTGCACCTCAAGCGCCGACCATTGCGGAGCAACAGGCAGCCTTGAACCTTTCCCAGCTGGCTAGTGACAGTGGCGTAAACCAGCTGGTTAAGGCTTTGATTGTATGTTGCCGTTCGAAGATAGCCAAGTGCCTTGACTAACGTATCCCTTTTAGTCTCAAGCTAGTCCAGCTGTTGTGGCCATGATCGCTCAGGGAGATGCTCAGCGTATTGCCACTGGTGACTTGTCAGCAGCTGACGAGCAAGCGCTGAGAGTCATGCTCCTTCAAATGGATGCCGTAAAAACCGGTATAATCCAACTTCTTGAGAGTCGTCAGCCCAAGACTACTCAAGATGGCAAACTCACACCGGCGCCGCCTGCTGCTCTCGTTGCCAGCCAGAGCATCGAAAATGATAGTGCAAGTACGGTTTCGCCGACCTCTTTGAATGGCAACAGTCTCGGTATGACTGTCAAGCAAGACAGGCAGTCTGAGAACTTTACCATGGAAGTGGACTGATTTCGAAATGCTGCTTTTCTTGATGGTGTCCCTGATAATGTCAACATGATGGCATTGCAGTCGTTGTTGCTCTGCATTTCATGACAAACACTCCTACCCATTCACATCGGACACTCACTCCTACTACTGTCAACATGTGACAAATAATGTACAAATATACCTCCTTCAGCGGGAGGCCCAGGCTTTCGTCCAGAAGAAAGCCTCGCAACGCGTAAAATCCATCACACTAAGACCCAAGGCCACACGACTGAGCAGAATATGCTTTATGGGGCTCGGTTTTGAACACAGGTCTGCACCATAGCACGTCTCATTGAAGCAGGAATCCCTCTCATATGCTATGGCACCATCTCAACCTCACTAACACGCCATGGCTTACACATCGCATGTCATAGCGTGGTAAATCATTTGTTGTAGTATAATTTGAGCGAGCGCGCGCGCACACACACACACACATATATAGGGCAGTCAGGCTGGCAGACTGGGTTGGACAGGAAAGGGCAAGGTATCAGGAGCTCGCACACTACGCGGAGACCACTCCATCAACCGCTGCCCGTCCCAGTCCTTTTATATATGAAGGGTGACATGGAATCACGGCTTCATCTTGCTTTCGCCTTGCAGTCTGCAAAAAGCTTCGCCTTTCGGTCGACCTGCCTGGTTATTTCTTTCCCCCTAGCGATTATCGTCGCCAGTTAAGCTTTGTCTGTATAGAAGACATATCCCAGCACTTTGTGTGGCAGGCAGGTGTTTGCACAGTCGGTTGTTTCGGTGGCGTGCTTGGCGGATTGATAGGCTAGCACTATAGAGAGTATGATATACCGGAAAGTTGCTATGTCTTCATGGGTGTGCATGTGTTTCCTGGAACTTGATCAATAATCCTGAGTGGGCTGACTTACGGCTGGAATCACTATCACTCCCATGAGCATTATGCGAAGGTGTCGTGTGTTGTGGTCCAATCCCAAATGAGCTTGGCCTGCCTGCTTCCCTCTTTAACCACTCGGTATGTTGAGTAGATATGCGGCAAAGAGTGAGGCAGTGAGTGGTCCCGTGGCCTGAACCGCTGCCGAAGCATCTGCACTCACGTAGCCGGAAATCAAATCTGCCATATGAAGCCGCTGTCAATCACTCTAAATGACTCGAGCCATAACACCTTGATAACAGCAGGCCAAGAAAGCAATTATGACGATCTCGATCTCGGTCCTCGTGGAGAACCCTCGTCCCCACCAAAAACCTGCTTGGACTTATGTAGCCATCGCACAAAGCCAAGGGAAACAAGACACGCGGCTTTGCCGCGACAGTATTGCCTCCTTGGAAGACTCGCAAAGGGAGAGAGGAGGGCGGAACCACAATTAGTTTGAGGGGACTGCTTTAGCTTTTCTGACTGGAGTTTGTTCGCTGCCATTGAATCACACCGCTCCTTTTCCGGCGAAAATGAGGGTGGCTGACACATGCAGAAAAAACACGAAACACGAAACACGAAACACGTAAATCCAAAACGCGCCGAACAAATCCCAATGACAGAGGCAGGATAAGGAAACTGGGAAGACAAAAAAGTAAGGGTTATAGAAATTGGATTTGATTCCCTTATCCATGCGCGCATCAATAATACAGATATAGCTACTGACTGTAACCTCCCCTCGTTTCGTGCAAGTTGTCTTCATGAGTCTTTCAACGGTTTGTTTGTCCATGACAACTCCTCTATCTCCATCTTCAAGAAGAATTCGATGTGCGGCGTGCTGTCCATCCTTGGGAAGTGTTATGAACCAAGGAAGAGGAAGTAGAGAATATTCATATGCATATCGACGTACGCCTTCTAGAAGCCTGTTTTTGTACTTGCTTTCTCGATCAGGACCTCCTCATTGGACATTTGCCTTGTTCCCCTTCCCATCGGAATCATGGCGGCCAGCCCCCTCCATCCGCCATCCGCCCTCAACCGATGTGAAAAGCAACCTCTGAACTCCAAAACCTCAAGATTGAGTGAAGGGGGCAAAGGTTTCTCTTCTACGTACAGAAACGCAATACATATAACGTGGTGTGTAGAGGGTGTTTCGGAGGCTTCATGTCCCCCGTTACCCTCTTCAAGAAGAAAGTTGTGCCATTCCAGCCAAGTCGAGCTAGAACAGAAGTATGTATATAGGCTGCCCTCGACAAGCGCGGGCCCTGAATCCAAAGTGGGCAAGTAGTGTGGGTGCGATCCTGCCCCAAACCGCATCAAGATACACACTCTTTCGTTCCGTCCAACACCGGGACCCCTTTTCTGTCTGTAACCGACGAAATGTTACAAACCAAACATGTATAACCACCCAACTCCATATCCGTACAATCAAGCAGGCCACGCAGTCACTTTGGAGTAGATACCCCAAGTGTTTACCCAAAACACGAAGCACGTGTGATGAGGGTAAGATGATCTAGTCGAATCATCTCTGCTCGGTGCTGTCAGTACCGAGGTGGTTTAAGGTCGAGGTGATTTCCTGCCTCTCTGGTGGGGTTGACCTACGCGTCCACGCCTCGTGTTGACAGGTTGCTCTTGCATGTAAGGCATATTCGGCATACCGCCACCCATGCCGTAACCGTAGCCTCCCATACCCATGGGGACGTTAAAGCCGGGAGGAGCAAATCCAGCTGGAGCACCTGAAGGCTGGATAGGACTGCCGTTCATTGGACCGGGGTTCCGGTATTGATCGACGGATGGACTTGGGCTGTTGAACCCGTTGAATCCTGCTTGCATGGGTGGGAAAAAGTTGTTCATGGGAGGTGCTCCGCGCTGGAGCATATTTTGCTGGTACTGCAGCTGCTGGAGATTGGGGACCATCGAGGGATTGTTGCCATTGAACATGGGACCCTGGGATCCGTATTGCTGGAACGGCGCCATCGGTGGCTCGACACTCTCGCTCCTCGGAATCGCGTACCCCATATCGAAGTTACTAGGGGGGTTGCCAGGGTTCAGAGGATTCATGTACTGACTTCCATACTGAGCATTTTGCTGGGCGGCAGCTGCGTTGGCTTGCGCATGTGCCTGTACTTGAGCCTGCCTGGACGCAGGCCGTTGTCGCTCGGCCGAAGCATTGTTGGCAGAATGATCACGAGAGCCACCCCCATTCCTAGTAGACAGACCAACTTCGTCCATGAGACGCTTGTAACCCTGGTTTGGTTGAGCCTTGATGCGAACAAGGACGCTCCTGACATTCTCAACGACTTGGCTTCTTATGCTCTCATCGAAGAATGGCGTAGTAAGGACCTTGAAGATCAAGGTTGCACCACACGCATGGTCGCTCAGGATTGCTTCGAGGACTTGATCTCCGGGCGTGAAGAACAGCGCCTTCAGGATAGTATCACGGGCTTCGGCTTCAGCCTTCTGGTTGATCACCTTGAGAACAGTGAGATAGGCAACCTTGTGCGTGCACAGGTGGACCAGGTAAGGTACCAGCTGGGGAGCCAATACGCTGCGTCGCTGTGGGAAGGTGCAGGTGTCGAGGAACCAGGTCAGCAGCAGAGCTCCATTCGCGTTCGTTGCCAGTTGTACACTGTGCAGCGCAATGGCAGCAGCCAGCAGTCGCTGTTGGTCCTTGGTAGAATGGTGGCTCTCGAGACAGGCGCGCATAGCCCGGGCACCATATCTGCCCTGGGCAACATCCCACATCTTGCTCAACATGGTCTCGAAGATGAAGTCGTTGAATGGCGAGCCAAACTTCAAGCATCCTTGCAAGACGTAGTTGCCATACTGATCCAAGAACAGCGGGATGGTGTAGGCACGGATGTTCTCGACAATCAAGTTCATCTGATGAGGTGTCTTACACACATCGATGATCTTCTGCGCCGCCCATGTGCCATTCTTGTGAACACCAATTTCTGCCATGTGTGGGGCAATCTCAGCTAGCATAGCATCCCGGAGGTCGTCAGAGCAGTGCTCGAACAGCTTCTGAACAACGGTGTTGCCGAGGTAATCCGAAGAGAGCTCGGCGATCTCTGGGAGCATGTCGACGGCGATATTCTCAATTTCAGCTTGAGACAGACTCTGGTTGTCAATTCTCTTTCGGATATCCCTGAGCTTGGGTGCATCATGAACACGAGTGTGGGTGGGCTCCCTTATGGCAGGGATCTCGTCGACATGACCGTTGTACGAAATAGCCAAGTTCAGGGTGTGCGATATTCTGTAGGCATCCTCGTCCGAGGCCCCGAAGGACTTGATAATTTGGAGAATATCTGCCGTCATCTCGTGCAGAGGAGCAATCTTCGGCACAGCATTTGTTGACAGCGTGGTTGCCTCAGCCGCAGGCCCCGCGGCACCCGAAGCATTAGCATCCTGTCCCTTGGTAAAGGGGTCGGGACTAGGCGATGGGAAGACGCCATCGTGGCCAGGGGTGTTGGAAGCGGAGAGCGGCTTTGCGTAGTTAATACGGATGGGGCCGGCCCCTGGAAAGATCTCCTTCCCGTTCATGTTCGCCTTTGCGGCAACCGCGCTTTCGACTTTCTCAAAATTGACGAAACCACAGTTCTTGTGCGTCAAGACCCTAGCCGACGTAATCGGACCGTATTGCTTGAACATCTCGGTTAAGGTGGACGTGGTCGTCGAGGTGGGAATGCTACCGAGCCACAAGGCAGGCGTGGGGCCCTCAATGCCTGCTTCCTCGGCTGTCAACAGTCCGTTGTTACGGCTGCTCGATCTACCCAGGTTCATGGCGGCCACCGCTTGGGGAAGTTCCTCATACTCCTTGTCCTCGTTCAATCGCATGTCTGCTGCGGAAATCGAGTTATCGAGCCGGGATGGAGTAGGATAGAAGCTGCGCATGCCCCGCGATCCGGCTCCAGTTAAATCAAGCACACCAGCAGTGCGAGCTCGCGGGCGCGTCATGGATTGGTTTGCCAGGGCCTGCAGTGTTTGAACGTTCATGTTATGCTCGTGAATAGCGGCATGGGTGGCAGCAAGTTGACCCTGGATCATGGCGGCATACTGGCTCTCTGGGCCCATACCATCGTCGTATTCGTCGTCCTCCTCCTCGGCGTATTTGTCCTTGTTGTTCACCGAGTACGACCGGAAACGGTTTGCCTGCTTCGTGAAGTCGGCAAGGCCCGGGAGGTACGGGGTTGCCAGTTGCGCACGAACGGGTTGGGGGGTTTCAGCCAAACCCAGGTAGTCAAGCGTCCTCATGTGGACATCGTTCTCTCCAGGCCCTTCCTTGGAGAATGCAGATTGCGCAGGGGAACTAGGTCCGTTGGATCCAACACTCGCGATACTAGCGAGAGTATTGCCTCTGTCACGGCCTGTGGGGTTCCAGCTGCTGAAAATGGAGGGCCCGAAAGGCGAGTTGGTGCCCGGGATGTTGTTGGAGAAGGGGCTGCGCTGGGGCATAGATCCCGCCCGGAGTCTCGAGAGCAGGGTGGATGATCTCGAGGGATCCGAGGCTTCGGTCAAGCCAGGGGAAGGCGTCTTGTTGAAGGGGCTGTGAGAAGGCGTAGGGCGCGAAGACTGTGAATTCAGGTTCTGGACGTTGAGCATGCCATTGCCGACGGGCCCGCCAGGGAACCGGGATGGGACGGTACCGGCCCGAGCGCGCCTTGTCTGCGGCAAACTGTCAGGAGTCGGGAGTTGGGCAAAGTCGGGGAACCCATCGGTGGGGGACTCGGGAATGTTCTCGCGGAGAGGAGTCGAGTTTCCGCTTGTGGGCGGGCCGGCCCATGGGTTAATGGGCAGGCCTTCTTGAGCCTGAATCTCGCGAGCTCGCTTGGAGTACAGCCTGGCTGAGCCGGGCATATCGTGCGATGGAGAACCAGCCCCTGATCGCGCGCTGCCTGCCATTTTCCCGGAAGGGTTCAGGGTGCCGGACATGCCAAATGGTGAGCGGACCGTCGATTCGCCGGGCGATTGGGAAGTGCTCGTCGTCGGGGAGGTGGAGTGACCTTGGCCGTTGGCACTGTTGGGTGGGTAGCCAAGAGACAAGTGTTCGGATCTAGCAGTTGACATTATCGATTATTCATCCGACCTTCGTCGAGAGAGGCAGCTGTATATGGGTGCTCTCTGCAGAAGGTAGTATGGGTTGAATATTAACCTCGGAGTCCAGACGAGGCCGAAGGAGGGTCGATTTGACGTTTGGTCAAGCTGGCCGACGAGGCTGCGAATTGGTGGGATAGTGCCTGCGTGGTTGTTGTTCTTGTAGTTATTGTTGGTGTTGTTGCTGGACAGTCAGGGGCGACAGAATTGTGTATTAAGTCGTCACACACGCGCACACACGAGGCCAGTCGGTCAGAAGGAGTGAAGATATCCCAATGTCAAAAAAGGAGTGAAGTTGTCGAAGATAGTAATCCCGGCGACGGAGGGCGGGCAATTACAATGACGGCTCCCAGGACGCTTTCTCGAGGTCGACTGGTGCGGCGGGCCGTTGCTTGATCTCGTTTCGAAAGTGCGAACGAGAAAAAAGGAAGATGCAAGGAGTGTCGAGGCCGAGTTCCTAATAAATGCGTGCAGTTCTCGGGTCCGAGTCCGTAATAGATTCGACCTTTTTTATTTTTTGTTTTGGCTTCCCTGGAGAACAGACGACCAGTGCTCCCGAGCAACAATCTGGGAATTCTCTTTTCTTCCGGAAACTCAAGTCCGCTTGCCCTTGTTCAAGACCACGGGTCGAGTAGTGCGAGGAGAGAAGATAAGAAAAAATAGTTTGGCAGGAAGGGGGGAGAGAGTCAGTCTGTCGGCAGAAAACAAAGACCAAATGGGCACCGATCAATACACAGGCTTCATTAGTGATGTCCAATCTTGTATCGTGACGGATTGAGCCTGGAGAAAGGGATTAAAAGACGAAAAAAAGGGAGGAGTGGATGGGTGGTGAGAGGAAAAGTGTAGACTCTGGAGAAAGAAGACTGTGAGTTGGATGTGGAGATGGCAGTAGGGTAGGTCGAAGTAGTCGACAAGATTTGGCTGGACTTGTGAAGGAGCAAAAGGGAGCTGGTGGGGGCGCTCCGAATCGAGTTTGGCCCGCACCGTCTACAGTGGATTGGACCGGGGGTGATGGTCGGCGGCTTCAAGCTTGCAGGCTTGTTAGACAGGTGGACAGGCGTTACAGGGCCAAGAACAGAACCACGTCGGCTTTGAAACAAAAGGAGATCGACCTTTAGGGGCTTGTCAGTTGCTGGGCACTTTTTCTGGCCATCCGCCCCACGATGCCGTCTATTTCGGATCACTTTGCATCATTTGAAGCCCGTTGATGCTGGTACGGGACACGAGTCCAGATGGTTTTTCTCAGCATTTCGCATAGAAAAGAGAAGAGCCCTGCGCTAGGAGCTCTAGAACCTGGCATCCCGTCTTTTTCGGCATTCGCACCTTGATTAACTTTGGACATGCTGGCCCGACGACTCCCTGGAACGCGTTGCTCGTCTACCTGACGTTGACATGTATCACGACTTATGCACTAGGCCAGTGTCGGGTTTTCTGAAGTCCAGTTCTTCTTGTTGTTCTTTTGCTTGCTCTCCCAAACAGGGGTTCCTTCGCCGGGACTGATGTGAAGAGGGTTAGGCGCAACGGCTCGCATCTAACAGTTTGGAAGTCATGAATTGAAATGATCCCCGTTCTTTCCTATTGCAGTACTAACTGTCAACGTTCATTAGTCTACGACGCTATATGCCATTTTGAATGACGGATGGCGTTGAGCGGTCTTGTTGCAGTGTCACGAAGCCGATATTTGACCTGGACATGACAGTTTTAGGACAAACTTACTTCAACGGCGTCTTTTCCACGCTCGTTGTCGATGTTGAAGGCTTCGACCAAGCAACGCCTCTCCCCTTACTAACATGGACTCTGTCTGCTAGGGCGACCAAGATTCGATCCCAAGTGACACCCGTCCGTGCCATCACCCGATAATCCAGACACAGAAAGCGAGTCGCGAATCATTGCCACGACCGCTGTCCTTGGACGCGCTTCCATTGCGGATCACTGCAGGCCTATATCTGGATTTGAATATGGATAATGCTAAAGATCACGGAATAATATGATATGTAAGCACTGAAGCATAAGTTAACACAATGCACCACGACCCATGATGGCAGGCATGATGTTACCACAGTATTATCGATGCTGCCATCCCATTTCTACCTCTGACAACCCCGCAGGATGCATGTGCAGCAAGGCAATCTCAGCAAGTCAGCTCCTTATTAATTTGCTAAAGTAAGTGCACACCGAAAACTGGCAGGTTTGTAGCTTTCCGAAGCCATGTTTGATCCCATCAATCATCGGTGACTCCTGACGTCGCTGGTTTGACGGTGTGTAATCGGGCTTCACATATCAGATGCAATGACGGATGGTTGTGTTAGTATCAAATATCTGCTCGAAAAGTCAAGATTGCAGATGCCGGTAATGGGCGGTTGTCTAAGCTCTGACTGTCCGACTTCGTCTACATGATTCTCGGCCAAAACTTGGCCGTGCCTATGCCATCGGAGGCTTCGCCGTTGTACTGGCGCGTTGCCGTTCGGCGTTCAAGGTTGAACGTCGCTAGATTTGTCTCGCCCTGGATTCAGAGCTACGGGTACAATTATGGGCGCTTTTCCGTACTCCGCGGCGATTCCCATCGGATCCGAGCTTAGTGGCAGCTTCAACAAGCAACACCAGAAGGAGCCCAACCGCGACATTGGACCTGCTGAACACGCGTACTGTCAATGCTTCAAGCATTCTCGGTTGTCGTTGAAGGACGACTCTCCCTCGAAGCACCGTCGATCTGGGGCTTCAAATGATAAGCCTTCATAGCTGTCTCCGTGGATCATCAGCCCTGACAGGCTGGAGTGGAATGATAAGACTCTGCCCGCTGGCCTTGGTTGGTCACGCTTTCGGGTGAACCGTGAGCATCGCAAGCATACTTCGTATTGGCGACTCTTGTCAGCCAGATTTGTCTCCTCTTTCTTCCCAAAAAAGGCCACATTGCCAAATGACTCGCGCAACGGCGTGACGAGAACCGTGGACCGTCATGCGAAAATTTCCCACCTCCAGCTCTTCGGACAACCAACAGGTCATTCAAAGTTATGAGCAAGTCAGCGGTACCCCCCGAGAACCCCTGCACCATTGGCCGTATGGCGTCTTAAGATGTGTGGTATCATTTATGCTGGGGGTGCTGCCGGGGCCGGGGCCAGCCCAATCAAAAGGTCAGACGACTTTGTGACGGAGGATCTGCTAGAAATCTGAAACATCGCTTTAACTTGCTCTTTGGTAACGCGACATGCAAGCTAAGACCAACCAAACGGGAATGCGTGATTGTCAGTTCAATGCCACCCATGCATCAAGCTCTCCACCAGACCGATCCAACGATAGTTACAACTGTATCGTGGCCTCGCTCACGTCTTCGTACCAAAGTTTCCATACAGCAAAGCCCCATGCGCGATGCAATCACGACTCGGATTGGCTTTGCGAATGTGCTTTGGACACAGCGCAGACGAATCAAGATACGACGCCACTCCGCCTCCCGAGATGGACTCCTAACAATGTCTATTCGGGCAACCGTGATAGATGCCACGGACGAGACAGCCCAACTAAAAATGCACACAAATGTTGATCAAAGTGCCAGGCTTGTGGTGATATCCTTCATAGATCGTTTCATCAAGGCGTATACGCAATGAAAAGTAGGTAAGCTCGCAAGTGCGCAGCCCCCAAAATCGGAGATATGAACCCCAAGCCTCCTGCTTTGAAGCATCGCATCGCATCGAGATGCGATCATGTTCCTCCAGAGGCTATCTCACTTCGCAGTATCAAGCCATCGGGCTTGCGGGAATACCCTGGTTTGGGAGCCCTAGCCTGATCACACATTGGCATCTGCCCGCTTGCGGTGGTCTGCCCTTCAACCCTTCAATCAGCTCATAAGACATGGACCTTCAGGGTTGTTGTGCAATTGATATAATCGGTTGCATTCCAAACAAGTGCTTTCGCAGCAGACTTTAAGGTGTAAAGCAGGTTCTGAAATTATGTCAATGACTCGATTTCATTATTTGTCTGCTTCCACTAATCGTAGACTGTTTCTATCTCTTTCACACGATGGTATCCAAATTGAAGTGTTGACTCCTGCTCCTGAGAAGTTTAATCTTTCCTTGGCCGTGGCTTTTCTGGGAATAAGATTCCATCTTGAGACTTCCTCCAATGGCTTCATTTCCTGGTGGCAGAGCTCACTCAATAAGAGCTGGCTGCGTTTCTATTTCAAATGCTCAACTGGAACCGAGCCACAGGCCGACTTTCGTGGAGCGGAGAATTGTCTAAAATTCACACCACCATAGATATATCTGATTCAACCCCCATAGCATCCGGCAAACAAAATATCATCATTCAAAAGAAGGCTGACCCACTAATCATGCCCACCTCAGGGCAGTACTTAACAACCTTATCCATCCTCGCCTTCTGCCACCTAACGGGCTGATGGAACCCCAACGGCCTATCCTCCCACAAAGTCTCAACACTAAACCTCCTCGCCGTCTCCTCATCCGGCAGCTTCGCCCCGGGACTGCCGTCCTCCCTGTCAGGCAAGTCTAACATGCGCGAGTACAGCCACTGGTCCTCAAACTTGTATGCCGTGGGCGCATCCGGAGCCGCACTATCATTCGCGTAGCTATAGCTTTTAAACAGATCCAACACCATCTCTCGGTTCCGTATAGACAGACCCCCGTTGAACCCCTGCCCATACACCGGGTCGATGGGCGCTCCGATAAGATCGTACTCAATGTAGTCATCCACAGTGGCCTCCGACGCGGAACAGATAATGCTGTCGGCCTGGAACAGCAGCAGTTTCTGGAACGGCGCCAGGTCCTCCCACAGCCAGGTGTCAGCAAGGAAAAGCGAGACGGCACGGTGGGAATCGAATACAGCCTCAGGCGGGAGGAAGCGGACCTCGAAGCGGTTCTCGTTGATGGCGCGGGCGAAGGGCGCCGAGGTGGAAAGGGCCGAGGAGGTGTTTGGCGTTGTGTAGAAGATGATGGGCCATTCGGGCCCTAGGACGCTGTGGAAGTGCAGCATTACGGGGATGAGATTCTCGAGTGGGCGGTTCTCAATTATCACGGCCGCGCGGTCCGTGTGCCTTACTATGGCGGGATATGAGGATAACTCCCCGGGGACCGAGTCGGTAGGCTCGGCGGATGGATCATTATGGAGGTAGTCGGGGATGACGTCTTGGGGATTCTTTTCTAGATCATACTGTAATGAGGGTTAACTTTTGCTTATGATCATATATTATACATCTCGACGGCCTTGTCACATGGAAAGACAGCACAGAAGTGACGTGAGGATGACTTACAATAGGCCAGCGAGTAAACGCCGCCAACGCCCAGAGGAAGACAAGCAACCCAATCGCTTTGGTGAATGTGGATTTTGAGAGTCCCAAGGACGATATGAAACTAGAGAAGGACGAAGAGAAGGACGTGGATGAAGAGGACTGAGACGACATCCCCAGCTCAAGCTGAGGGGACATCCTATAAGCGAAAGCTATACAAGACAACTAGTTATGAACAAGATCCAAGTGGACAAAAAGAACCAACGTGTATGTGATTATAGCATCTGAACGGAGCACAAGACTAATAATCATAAATCAACCGTGTAATTCTACGGCAATAACACAGCGGTCGGTGATGATGATGGAACGAGAAAGCAAAGACTGTTGCATGACTAAAAAAATCCACTGGCAAATAACCCGAGGGGAGACAAGCAAGCAAGCAAGTAACCAAGAGAGGGTTGCGTGTCCCGCGTAAGAACCCCTATACTGATCGACCACAGGGTATCCGCCTCATCTTGTCATTTCTAACTGTGTCCCATGTTCCCTCCCCATGTGCCTGACGATAACATGTACTGTAGTAATAATTTCCGCCCAGAAACATACAAGCGCGTGGGTATTTGGTCGTACCCGTGTGTATGTAGGAATCGAATCTATTTTGATAAAAATGTACAACACACACTATATAGTGCCATTCGTTTCTTCCCAAACATTCGGGAAGTTCCAGAAAGTTCAACTTGGGGAAAAGTAATATCTCATTCATGGAATCCATGGCCATTCAAGCTCCCAAACTCGAGGAATTCGAAACGTCGGAATTCCTTGAACTGAGAGAAGGGCATGTGGGGGGAAATTTAACAGGACGCGCGACGCACGTACGAAAGTCAGGTCACTTCCCCAGTGTGATAAATGTAATCTATGCCAAACGCCAGGATGAGGGTGGACCCGCCACTGGCACAACGGAGTAAACATAAATTCCTAGTATGTAGCATTGCATAGACAGGGCTGATCGATGTATGGATGGGGCGATAAGAGACTTCGTCGATCACAAACGAATTGTTATCAAGACCCCGCGGCCGTGACATTAGGTTGAAAGAATTGATGTGCCGATTCACCATGTGGAGTGGGCTATTTCTAAGTTGAGAAGATTTCTTCAGACGAAAATCGGCAATCTAGGTCGATGTGCTTGCTCGAGTTTTGGCCGCATGACGAAGTAGAATTTTCAAAACTCGAACCAAGTCAGCTATTGACTCGCGAGAACGAGTTTCTGAACCCAAACCAGTAGTGTAGCTAGACACTTCGCATTCGGTGTTTGAGTTGACAACGAGGGCCTGTTTGCAAATTGGGGGCATCTTGTTCTTCTCATCCCACGATGCTCCTCTGTATAGTTTGTGGGTATTGTATCTACAAACGCACTGTTGCAAATAGAATGTTTCGTCCCAACGTTCCTCCGATTTTACCTGGGCTGGGGAAGCACATTAGATATGTACTACAGCAAGGTCTCAATGCCACTCGGTCCATGTTGCATATACCCGGTGAGCTCACCTTTAGAGAACCCATTCCGTCCTGTCGTCATCGACGCCTATAAACGGTTCATCGATGCGCTTGATAGCATAGTCGCTACATAGAATGCTATATGCAGGGTCAGCATACATGCGGCTCGCCATACCAAATCAGCTTTGTACTTGGAGAAGACTTACCACGCAGCAGCGACAAGCGCGTCCAGTTCCGCCACCATAGCGTCCTTCTTCGCACCACTCACCAAACCCCTGCTAATCTGCACCTGACACTCCTTAATCCTCCTGCTTTTCGCCACGCCAGCCTGCTCCAGCACCTTCTTCCCCAGACAATCGGAGTGGAAGGCGTGCTGGCACGGAAACACAAAGAACTGCCTGCTCAGCAGCGGCAGGCCACATACGTAGCACTTCTCGCCTGGCTCGACAATGGCGTACCGATGGTCCAGCGCCGCGATGTCAACCTTAATGTTGGCTGCTGTTTGGGAACTCTCGTCCATCTCCTTCTTCAGACCGTCGATGTTGCGCGAGTAGTCCTCGAGCGCGTTGCAGATCTCGTCTTTGAAGTCGTCTATGACGACAAAGTCGGGAAAGAAGGGAATCAGGTCCTCTATCTTAAGGAGATCGCAGCGCTTGAGGAACTCGATGGCGGTCTTGATGCCGTTGGACTGGGAGATGACCTTGCGCGCAACTGCAAGCCAGAGCTTCTTTCGTAGCACTGGGTTCGTCATGGGTCGATCAGCGATGATGGATGCTAGATCAATCTCGTTGTGTGACAAAGCGAGGTCCACTGCTTGAACGTACTGTCCCATATTGGTGTAGATGTGGACGCATGATAAAGTGCGCTTGTGCTGAATACAGAGACGCAGCGCAAAGTCGGGGTCGAACCGGGGTTCTTCCCCTTGTGATTCCAGGTAGGACAGAAGCGCAGATTCATCTTTCGATGGATGGGAGGCGTAGATAGACACCAGTGTGTTGTGAACTGCGGCATCGGTCGAATTGAGTTGGTTGATGACATATTGCAGGTAGCGGATTGCTTGGTTCTGGAACAACGTCCCCTTGAAGTTTCGGTCGTAATCCAGCAGAGCTGGGATGATATTTCGTGGTTTCAGATCGGGGTGTCTCATCAGAATCTCAACCAACTCGTGGCCAACGTGTGTCATCAGGACACTGCTGTACCGGTAGAAGACTTCGGGGTCTGTCTGTTTTTTAAGTACCCCTAGAGCCTCGTTCCATCTCTCTCGTTGCACCCAATAAGAGAGTACATAGTTGTAGTCGTTCACCGCGCTGGCAAAATAGAGTAGCTCGTCTTCTCGGGCATGGCTGCTGATGACATCGTAGACGGTCTTTCGATCAAGATCCGATTTGTGCTTGTTGACAAAGTCGTGGAACTCATCCCGGACTGCGCCTAGTTGTTGCTTGGATTGATCGGTGTTGAGGTTCTCTACCAACTCTGCCTCCGTCTTGATGGTGTCTTCCAGGGCATTCAGCTTCGCCATGAATATCTCCACCAACCAAGTCGATACCATCATCCTCTGCATGATGGATGTTTTCTTGTACATGGTAAGTTTTGTGAGTAGATACTTCCGTAAAGCATCGTTTTGGTGGTTGTCGATAAATGCAAGAGCGACCTCTTCGAAGGGTTTGCTACTTTTGCCGTAGACACCGGCTGCCTCGACAAAAAGACCTTTCCCAACCAAGTAATCACCAGAGGCCATTGCCACAGCATCTTTCTGTGGTAGCGTATGAGCATACTGTAAAGCCATATCAAACTGCTGCGTCTCCAGCATTATCTTCCAAATATCTCTATCTTCGTCCCGGACCACAATTTCGAAGACCTCTTGCTCGGTGAATAGCCAGAAGGTGTTCTTCTGCTGATCCACATAGAGTCCCAAGGCTTTCTGGCCCTGATCTAAGATGTGTTGATCATATACAATAGACCCCGTGAGCCGGTTTGCCGTAACTATACGTCCGGCGACTAGATTTACGACGTGCCATTGAGTCAATATCGTTGCCTCGATAGCCTCAGCTGACGTTTTCTTCCTGGATGCCTCAGGCGACACAATCTGTGACCTAGGCAACAGCTTAGATTCGGCAAACACTTTGGTCCCCAACTCGGTAGCTGCAGGTGCGGCAAGCAGCTTGCCATGATACACGCCGTGAGAGGATAACCAGGCAAAAGCTCGTTCCGGCATTACGTCATCGTAGGTCTTCGCATCAGGGGAGTCTGGGGAGATGGCCAGACAGGAGGGAGCGGTTGCCGTGCCATGAGACAGCTCATGTATTACGGGCTGTTCGGCTTCAAACAGCTTCGAGTAGATGGAGCCGCTACCCTCATGGTGACTCCGTCCTACCTTGCCCACCAAGTGGAACAGCCGGCTCTGAGTGCTGATGAGCACTCTCCTGAGGTCCGCCTTCCCTCCCAAATTATCCACCCATAGTCCTGTAATAGGGCCATCTGGTAATTTCTGGAGGGTCTGCAAGTATTTCTCCTCCTTTCTATAGAACTCGTTGGCGGTCTCGATGAAGGTCTCGTATACATTTCCGTCCGAAGCCCCGACCAGGATCTCGCGGGTCGAGGCGGTCGGCAATGACGGGTTCCAGGCTATCGACTCGATAGACACCCTGCGCAGTCGGCCGAGTGGGCGCGGCTGTCGTGACTGGGAGTGCAGGTAGTAGTTCTCGCCCAGGGATGTGCAGATGAGCAGATGCGAAGCGGTCGGGTCGAGGAACATGCGCCGGATAACGCCTACTTCGGACGGCTTCTTGGGCAGATCGATGTCGTCGATATCCTCGGGTCTGTTCAAGTCGATGCGCAGTATGCGCCCATTGGACAGGGCCAGCACAAGCACGTTGTTGGCTACCTGGGCTGCCACGAAGTCGGCCGCGATAGAGAACTGGAGCTGCACCCGCTCAACGGTAAAGATGGGCAGGCCCTCTTCACCGGCCATGTCGACCAAACTGTTGCTTGTCATGGCTGCAAAGCCATTTGCGTCAAGCGTCATTGCTTCATTGGGTCATGTCGTAGGCCCAGGGGTGTTGCAAGCCGGTTATAAGGGCTTGATGTTGGTGTTGGTGTTTCTTGTAACTCACTGAGGTCTTGTAGGCGACTACAAGCTGTCAGCCCCGAACCCACAGCCTGAAGCGGGATCAAGAGGCGCCATTCTGGTTATGCAATTATCGATGCATTGCACTTACACGGATATCTAGATCCATAACTCCAGGTTTACTCCAACTGCGTACAACATAGGAGATACGAAGAGCACCATCTAGTGGGACATATTAAGCTTTTCTAGATTCCTTCTGGATGTTGAGGTTCTTGTAAATTAAGCTAACACACCTACAGATGGTCTTAGGGTATATTATCATTTACAACTAGCCTTGCGCTTCCCATCTTTAACCCAGCAAAATTGGCTGACGAGCCACCGAAAAAATACGCACAAGACAAACATGGCCGACGGCCATTCGTATCCAAACTTCGAATTATGACTTATTCCCTGGTGAAATATGAAGTTTTCCTTGTCCCCCACCATGGTCTGCGTACGCCTTATAAAGTCGTCAGCTAGATGCCCTTCTCGATATCGTTGGGTCTGTGTCGGGCGCTCGATCCGAAAAATGGTTGGTATTTGACCGCTCGCATTGTATAACGTCTTCCGTTTGTGTAGGGATAGTGGTACTCTCCACCATATTTTCATCAGTCGTTGGCCCTCGTCGGGCCTCGTGTGATTCGCACGCTTCCATTACACCTTCGTCATTGTTGGGTATTACGGTCCCGTCAGGACCAGACATGTCCCGGTTATGGCTAATCGAGCCATGTTGTGTACCCGCTGCCGCTGCCAATGAACCGTTCAAACTGCTCCGGTTGCTCGATTCGGTCAAAGCACCGCCATATGGTCCATTGGAATGATATCCATCATCATCATCCCTCTCCTCCATCTCCACCTGTGTATCGTGTGTCATCGCCGCGTCATCCTCGGCAGTCGTTTCCACGTCTGAATGTATAGAGTGCAGGGGTTTCCTACCCGTCAAGACCCTAACCTTGATTACGAACCCCTTTGCTCGCTTTGGGTCTCGCGCCATTGTTTCTAGTTCTCCAGCGAGCACGCCAACAGCAGCTCGCACTTCTTCCGCTGACCATCCCTTAAAACCGGTAAGGAGCCTCAAGATGGTTGCCTCCATTCCATGAATCAATGCCAACAGAAACATGTAGCCTGTTGACTCTTCAAAGTGCTCGTTCGGGTTGATGGGAATGGCATGCTCCGAAAACTGCACGTCCGCAAACCCAGCGTCGTATAGTAGTCTAGGCTCCAGATGCCCTACGCCACGAGGTCTTCCCGACATGACCGAGGCTTCCTGCAAGTCCTGCGCGACCCGATGCATCAAGGAACCGGGCTCGAAAAAGGAGAAGAAGTTTCGGAATCCTTTGTGGTCGTCGAAATCGAGAAGCTCGATGTATCCTCCTGGGTTGATAGCTAGGTAAGCTTGTCGGTAGACGAAGGCCCAGTCCATGAATGCGCCTGACATGTTGCGAAAGTGCACAAGGTCGTGTGCGTTCCGCGGCCGTTCCCAGTCCCTTTCCGCATCGTCGATCTCCCAAAAAACGTTTGGCGGTGGTTGTCTCGAAAACATTTTCGCGATGTCGGTGCCAATCACTTCACAATTAGGATACCTGTCGGCCATGTCCATTGCCCACTCGCCCGTTCCGGTGCCGATGTCGAGGATCAGAGACGGGTCCTCTAAAGGCACGCCCGTGAGTTCCCCGTCGAAAACGCCGCAATACACTTGATGGACCAGACCCAGTCGCTGCTGTTCCTCTAAGTCATTTGGCATGTAGTAGTTCAGACGATATCGACGGCCATGTTCCCAGGTGTAGTCGACGTCTGAGTCGGCCATCGAGCGGGTCGAATCGCTTGATCTGTTAGTGATTTATCACAGCGATGAGTGGCCATTCTGAGTCGCACTTACAGCGTCGCGCCGTCATCAAACGCTTTCGCGACTCCATGCCGGGTTGAAGCTGCAAAATAACGACTCGGTGCGTATATCGACTGTGCGTCCATTGACGCTACACCATAGTGACCGTCATCGATGTCATTGTCGTCGTCCGGTATCAACCCACTATATTGTGCTGTGCGCTCGTTCACGCTTGCGACATCATCCGCACTTATTGATCCGTCCACCTCTGGCAGCCCTACACCCATGTAGTCGGCAGCTTGGTCGTCTAGTACGCCAGCAAATCCTGCGGAACCAGCTTCGGCGGCGGCGTCTTCTTCAAGTTGGGCTTTTATGGCCATGATAGCTGGTGACTTGTGCGATATTGCCCCTCGGTTTAACCCTATCCTCATTTTCTTCCCCATGGCATCGATTTTAGTGTCCGTTTAATTATCCTGCCTCGAGTCATTAACGCCTCATCTGTGAGGGTTATACTCATTACTGCGGTCAGTAAAATTCCTGGAATGCAGCCATGGGCCTTTTGCGGTGGGCGCAGTCGCCTCTTTGGGCCAAATTGGGGCGTCAGAGTGTTCTCGCAAAAGGACTTCGTCGCAGTCCCTCGCCGATCGGGGGTGGCTACCCAGCTGAACGGATACTCTAGATTTTAGTCAATGCACTGCGGGTCGAATCGAGGTCGAGACGAGGGTGCGAAGGGTTGCGAAAGGCAAAAAGGCAGGGCTGATACCAGTTACGGCATACAGTTGGCCTCGAAGTTGCGACGAAAGACGAAATAGAAATGAGGCGCATTGAGAGAGAGTGAAGAAGGACCCGAGGGTTTGGGACGAAGAAAGAGAAGATGGGGTCAGGGTAATTACCCAATTACTGCTAGGCGTTGATCAGCCGCCGACGTGACAACTGGGACCCAGGACCCAAAGTAGTATGACCTAGTAGAAACTAAGGCGCTGCCAACGTGGACAACTTATTAACCGCCCCCAAATGTCGCTCTCAAGCAAAGAGCCGCGTATTTTCTGCTGTTTATCCGTAGAGTACTTATTACCTACCTCAAAAAGTATGGGCTTATAATGCAGTGGAGTGTCGGATCTTCCCCGTATTACTTAAGTAAGTACTTAGCACTGTGGTGAGCAGCTGCAATGCACCATGCCGGAGCTGGTGAAAAGCCAATCGTCAATTGGGAATGCGGAGGCTCGGAGACGACTCAGGAGGGATACCTGTCAATGGGTGGGCAAGATCCTATCAGACGGCCTGATGGTCCAAGCGACCCTCACCCTTGGAAATCCCCTTTCCGCGCTGTCGGATCTAAAATTGAGTCGACAGAGACATGGATTCCAATCCTACGAAGGAGGGACCGGGCAATTGGATTCTTTGTGAACAGGGGCTTGGGCTCGGGCTTGCAGGGCTTTTATTGTATGTAGCTTCTCTGGCACAGTTCAGCACGCCGTCTCTCACTGTACACTCTCCCGCCCCCACGCCCCCCTTTGCAAGTCGATGCGATCTGAGAAATCGGCACGAGATCTTCGGCCGTACGAGGTATCACATTGAGGCACACGAGATGCGAGTTTCGCCACCAAGAACAGTCATTGGCCAGCAGGTTGCACTGAAAGCACTTGCAATCATGAGATGCGTTAGAGTTTCCTGCCGACACAGGCCTCCACTTGCAGTGGTCGCCCAGCAAACAAGACAGGTTCGTTCTCCGACCCGAAAGACGCGAACTTGGGCAATTGCACCCCAGGAACCCAATAGTCAAGACGAGGCAATATGAACCGAGGTCACACATACAATCTGGCATTCTGATTTCATCCCGATTTGGGTTCGGTTTGCTACATGTGCAGCAGTGAGGCACCAGAGACCTTCTGGTTTCTGGGGTCTCTAGAATGAGACACTCGAGATATGCAACATTTGCCCAATAATATTCATCTGTCCACCTAGGTATGTCGATGTGGATATAGAGGCTTCGGGCTTCATTTTCGTCAAGGCGTTAATCTACTCGTAGGGTTGCGGGAGGATAGCCCCTATCTAGAATGCCAAATACCAAGGCAGAGTCGCGTCTAGAACGGCTTGGGAAGTTCTCCAGTGCTCGGATGCAGCCACGTGCAATCCATTTCTCCATATCGGCGGGTCAGCAATATGGATCTGCTTGTTGGCGAGCATTGGATTACGGCAGGACAATATTCTGGTTCTTCCCCAAAACTATACGCGGGCTCCATTTCCGGCCGGCAGGCCGGTAGATAAAGCCCCTGTCCGGGAACGAGGTTCTAACCCTGGTTTTACTCTGGTATTAAGTTGTGAATGGGACTATTGGAGAAAAGTAGTCAAGGAAATAACTTGGATATCCCGAAGTCTCTGTCGATATCAACCTCAAATACGATCTGATCTCAATGATAATGGGGCTCAGGAATTTGGATATGCAGGTTCAAGCACCCGAAGCCGATTGTATTGTTCAACGGACAGGGAAGGTGACAGCCACACGATACAATTCGGAGGATACGGTATCCCTTGCGTACTAAGTATCTCGTCCCCAATCTAGTACAGATATTCCGCAAAGTCGGCTTGAAACTACTTATCAATATGTTCGGATCATTCTCGGTTAATTACGTGACAACTGTCACAGCCCATTTCGTGAAGACAAGCGCTCTAAACCCCAAGAAAAGGTAGGAAATATCCCCTAGGCTGTAAGGTGATAAAGTATCTATACTATTTAGGGTATAGTAAGTAAACTACTAAAGAGGAACTAACGATCAGTATTTAATTAGGATATAATAGGTACGAATACACTAAAAACTAACTAATTATTAACGGCGTAGAATGATATTGTAAAGAAAGAGCCGTCCTGACGGGTCGGGTCTCAGCTGACAAGCTGAGTCGGGAGGGTTTCGCCCCCGATCCGGTAGAACGCCGGAACCACTCAACTTAGAGAAGTTGTCGAGACGCTCCCACCTAACTTGGATTCCTCAAGAATCAGTCTTGCAATATACGCACCCATAACACTGGCGCATCACAGCCGCTCTTTGCACTATCTGACTATTATCGTGAGACGTTTAGTATCCCCGTTACAGATAGAGTTATCAAGGGTTGATAGGTCTCAACTATAGCTTAGATAGATGCTTAGATTCATTACTAAAGTAAGAACTATCTACTTGAAACTCTAGGAATTCCTATAGCTTATACAGCTATTTCTTCCTTTGCTAATCCACCAGATTATCTAAATCACCTTATGATTACGATAATATAATTACGTGGCCTTTCCCGGTGTCTCCATATTGGGTTGTCCTGTTGTTCTTCCGTTCTGATCGTCCCATAGTGGGCCATCTATTCTGTCCTCAAGCTACTGGTAGCATCGTGAATAGGATGTCTGCTAACACTGGATGTTTTAGTAGTCAGACATCACCTACGATGATAACTGGTTCCACAATGCCCTCAATCAGCTATCGCGCAGCCTGTCGCCTTGACTAATACCGCTCTCCCTGGTGAAGCTGAGATAGTCTCTAACATGGGAGCTGTCGAGGATCTTCTTGGATCCCGTTCTGCTGACCATGGGACCAACACTGGTGAAGATGGTCCTTTCAATCACATCCGCCTTCGCTCCGACACGTATGCTGAGGAGCGGTGGGATCTACCCGCTGTGGGTCTCTGCTGGATTTACATTCGATGGGACGGATGTGGCTGGATCTCATCGCGTTTGCAGTTCCCGGGGAATCGCTTTTCTCTTTCCTGTGGTTTTCATGGACAAATTGCGGTTGTTGATTACTATGATCTTATCATGGCTCCCCGAGTTTTCTTCTTCAGGGCCACCTAAATTACCCTACAATCCGGCAAATGAGCCTATAGATGCGCGTGACGCGTTTCGGTTCAGACCGATGTATTTCAGAACCAGAACCACGATCCAGTAGTGGCGCTCACAGACGTTTGCCCAACTAGATAGATATGGAATCCAATAATCAAGAATAGGCAGTATGAGTCCACTGCTTCACACATGCAATCTGACATTCTGACTTCAATAGGTTTGAGTATCTTGTGGTTTAGCTAGCTACCCTGCATTGAGCCCTACCCACGTTGTTTACCCCTTTCCATCAATCAATTGCCGGTATCATCAGACTGGATGAAAGGGTCAGAAGTTTGAATACGGGACTGCTCTTGTTCGTGTCTGGGAAGGCACATTGCACATAAAAAGTATGAGCGATATTCATGGTCACTTAAGACCAAAGGATCATTTGTCACATGAATAACAGGGGGCCGTTCGAAAGACAGGAAAGAGTCTGGTAGCCGAATGATGGCATGTGTAAAAGCAAGATCCCTCGCCGAAAATAGGAAAAGACGTTGTGTAAGTTTTCCGCTGGTCACTGGAAGCCACTTTGGACTTTTATGTCCATGTGTCTAATTCATCTCATCCCGCCTTTGACAAAAACCTTGATCACATAGTAGTTCGTCGGTGTGCTTCAGCATCAATATTTTGCCTCCCTCCGCCGAAACAATTTAGACGTGAAGACACAGGGAAAAACGATGGAAACTTGTAATCTAAACCAATCGTAAATTATAGAGTGAAGCGGTTGGAACTTTCTCTACTTGCGTAGCCATCAATCGATCAATCCGAACGACTGAGGGACATCACTATCTGGTATATCAAACCAAAAATGCCAATAAACCGTTACATATCTCACTCCATAAGTTTTCAGAGCTTCCCCTAGAACGTCCCTCCCAGTCCGGACAGATGCAGACTACTAATACAACAAGGATGAGCCACGCTCAAACCTCGCCCTTCAAGCGATCACCGACGCCGGGGCAGTGTTCTCGTCAATCTTCCTCTTCTTCGATGCCTGAGGCGTGTCGGTGATTTCTTCCTTATCTGATAAAACCTCCTTCTCGATCACGATCGGGAACGGGCTGAGGACCTTGCTAATATCGCCCCACCACTCCTCCCCGAACCGCCTGTACCAATCGACGGTGATCTTGAGACCTTCAGCAAAGGAGGTCTTCTGGTCCCAGCCCAGCTGCCGCAATTTGGTCCCATCAACGGCGTAGCGGTGGTCGTTGAAAGGCCTGTCATGGGTGTATTTCACCCACGTGTCGAAGTCGGCCTTGGTCTCGTTGGGGAAGCCCATTTCTACAAGCAACATGCTGCATAGCTTGATGTTGGAGATTTCATCGTACGAACCGACGTTGTAAACCTGTCCCAAGGAGCCCTTGTGCAAGATGGTGTCGAAGGCATCTGCCGCATCTCCGGCGAAAAGGTATCTGCGGGTCGGACTGCCGTCACCATGCAGAACCGTTGGCCTCTTGCGATTCAGAAGGCAGGTGAATTTGGGAATGATCTCTATTCGGAGGTCAGCACGATGCAATCTGATATGGTCGCGGGACTCGTCGCGGCTTACTTTCAGGGAACTGATGTGGGCCGTAGACGTTGTTACTTCGCACGATTATGACGGGAAGCTTGAAGCTCTTCATGTAGGAATTGACCAGCATTTCGGCGGCAGCTTTGCTAGCCGCATATGGGTTGGTAGGAGCCAGGATGCTAGTTTCCAGGAGGTCATCGTCGTCATCCTTGACTTCACCATACACCTCGTCAGTGGAGATGTGGATAAACCGGTTGATTCCGACCTTCTTAGCGCTTTCCAGCATGACGTGGGTCCCGTACACGTTGGTATGCGTGAAACCATACGAGTTGCCAAAGCTAAGGTCCACGTGAGA
Source organism: Pseudomassariella vexata (assembly GCF_002105095.1). Classification (NCBI taxonomy): domain Eukaryota; kingdom Fungi; phylum Ascomycota; class Sordariomycetes; order Amphisphaeriales; family Pseudomassariaceae; genus Pseudomassariella; species Pseudomassariella vexata. Next base: position 125,878 of record NW_024467969.1, read on the forward strand.
CTGAGCGGCGAAATGGAAGATGGTATCGATGTTGTATCGCTCCATGCAATCAAGTACCTCGGAGGGATTGGTGATGTCGCCATGGTAGAATGTGAAATTCCGCTTATCATTGAGCATGCGAGTGTTGTTCAATGATGCGCAATAGTCCAGCTTGTCGAACGACACGATGTTGTAGGCGTGGGGGTAAGTCAAGGTCAGATGACGTACCAGCCAACATGCGCTGCGCCAAATGTTAACTGCGGTGCTCGACACGGATTCGAGATAAACAATACGGGTATATCTCACATAAATCCGGCTCCACCAGTGATCATGATATTCTTGACATCTGAAAGTGGCTCAAATTTGGTAGTGCCTGTCAAGACCGGAGCCTCGTTCCAGACACCATAGTCTTCGAAGAACTTGGTCTGGCGGCCATTTGTGATGTCTACAGACTTGGCGTGAGTAAAGATGGACAATTGCGCATGGCACACTGGGTTTGACTTACCAGTAAGCGGCCGGGAGTGTCCATTAGGTTGTCCGCCACCCATTTTGGCGAAAGATTATGGTACGTCGTGGGTACTACGTGGTTAGGTAAATGGGTCGTAGAGGGGCGCAAAGTTCGAGGGGAAGAGATATTGTTGGAAGGAGGGCGCGCGAGTCAGAAAGAAAGCTATATGTCTAGATTTCAGATGCGCGTTTCGAGGACGACATTCACCGCCGCGACTCGCCCTTGGCTCCCATTGATTAGACGTTGCCGTCTGAAGAGAGGCCAAATTGGCACCTTGACAATGTGCACCTGTCCCTCGCCGACTCAAATGGCAGCCCGTGTTTCAATGCGTAGAAAGTAGCCAATTTCAGCGCACGACAGGGATTTTTCCTATTGACCGTTGCCCCGGAGTCGACCAAGAGACGGAGATACGCAAGACCTGGACGCGTAGCAGGCGATGTGTTATTTGTACCTGCAGGTGAAGTGAAAGTGGGATGCGATTGTGCTGATTGTCCGTTGATCTGGTTCCAACGTTGTTTAGTGGGCAGCCAGGGGCTTGGTAGCGGGCGCCGTAGCTGCTTACGACCAAACGTTATTTCGGTTTGTGCAATATCAAGAAGGGGAAAAGGGGATCAGTGCGTGCGAATTCATGATACGAGATTCTCGAGTCTTGATTCTCGATTATCTTGTGCAACTTGAAACAGCAATGATGGAGAGTTGCGCCAATGTCATTGATTGATTGCGCTTCATAAAAGTTGGTGGGAAACCTTAGCACACATGAGCACACATCAAAGCTTCCCCGACGTTGCGGGTGGACCCTTGCTGTGATGCACTCAATCGGCACCTGGGAGCCGCGAGTGCGGTTCAACAGTCGACCACCGCACCACAAAAGCATTCGATCGTGACGTGCACAACGGCTATTGCCTGTGTGAGTGCAGCTTGGGCAAACAAACAGTCAAGCTCGGATTCAATGTATATGAGACTCATCTTTGATCCCAGCATGAGCAAGTGCAGGTGCATCAACTTCCTGCCCTCAGTCAGCATTCTATGACATATGTGCTTACCCGAGGGGACTCCAAGCGATGACGAGAGCTGCAAATGCATAGTGTCAATGGCCGTTGAGACTACAAGTGCTGCAAGGACCCGAGACACTGGTCGAGGTTGTTTCGTCTCTCAATGGTGCCCTATTACACATGGATTATGTAGTTACACTAGGCATACGTCTGGATGCGCACGCAATACTGGCAAGGGTCACGACCGACTGAGTCGTGATAAGGTTGCCCAGACATCTAGGGCGTATTCAAAGATGAAGACACATGGGCTAGAGTGCTATTTGGGCAATGATGGGATGCTCAGAAAGTAAGATTAACAACAAACTCAGGGTGCTCCGGTCGACGGTTCTCTTGGAGACCCGAATCTGCCTCGTTCTGGAGCCTTGTAGCCATTGTCGTGTTTAGGATTGTTTGGGTATATTGCGTACAGTGAACCTGTTCTCTACCTGTGAAATACACCTGTGGGCTAGCCTTCTGTGACGTGGGGCACTCCACGCATGCCTTCATATTTGATACAGGCACCACCAGGATGAAGAAATGTTGACGTAACCTTCGATAGATTGCTTTCGCGTCTTTCTGGATATGATGATGTGTTTGTGTGGCTTTGAAGATCTGCACTTGTACATGATGCATTTCTGGGGTTGATAAAAATTGAACTGCGACTTCCCCAATTAGTGAGCTCCAATGTTTCGTACCTTGCATATCGACCCCTTGCAGTGGTTGAAAATCGGTAGTATGACTCGCCGCAACTTCAAGTAGAATTGCAGAGGTTACATTGATGAAAGAGTCGGTCTCATAAAGCGACAGCGATTGCTCGCCATTCCTATTCTTGAGCTTCATGAAGGGGGTTTAAGTAAGCTCCGTCAATCCGCACGAGGGAAAGGAAGGTTAATGGTGGTTAGCACTAAGATATCATGCTTCGTAAATTCGTTGCTTGCAGTTCAACCAGGCCATCCTACATAAGTGAATACAGAACCTGGATAATCCCGTGGTATTTATTTCGTATTCGTCACTGTTGCTCTTATAAGCTCTGGTAAGCAGCTAGATCAAGCAATCTATTGCCTCCGCCGGGCTAGCCGAGAGACATAGGGCACTAAGAGCCATTCTCTCTGAAAGACCTCAAATGCTGCCGTGTTTGAGCATGCTGTGTTTGAGCATGCCGTGTTTGAGCATGCCGTGTTTAGCATTTGGTGCGGTCTAGCTGGACTCTTATATCATACGCGAAACACTTTGCGCTGCACCGCTGGACTCGCCTAGTAGTAGTAGTAGCATTATATTTAGGTCAACGGTGAATCCCTTGGATGTTTTGAAGAGCACTACGAAATCGATTGTGTTAGGCGGAAGGTGTCGACATAGTCCTGAGCTTATCTTAGTATTGAGTGCCCTTGTCTAAATCTTAATTAAATGTTGCCAGGGAAATCCGGTGCTCTGTCCGCCATACTCTACGAGATTTGTGTTGTGTTGCCAAATGATCTCAGACAGTATCCGGGCTTGCCGTGAGAACAATGGATGCTTTGCCTGGCTGTGTGGTACATATGAAGTACAGAGTAGTAGAACCCAAGTTGAGATGCCATCCAGCCTGATAAAGCCAAGCGAGCAAGAGAAACGGCGATCCACATTTCTCTACTGTGGCATCCCTGCAGCCTCCAGGCATTTAACGGGGCCCACTGTACTCTGTTTTGGGGCACGCATCACACTCCGAGCTGCCATTGTCATTGATTGCACCAATTGTATTTTATCCATGGCAATTCCACCGTTCATCTAACGTCAGGTCATACATTCCTTGACGTCTCGCCGCCTCCACTGCTAATTCTTCTTTTTCAAGATCCCTCATATATATTCCTTCTTTGTCGCATCCCATCTTAGGGCAGGTTGTGACGGCAATTCTCATCTTCGCCCAACTCGATGATCGAGAATTAGTTTTAACAGCTCTGGTAATTTTCGCGGAGTCCTCAGGGGTCCGTTGCCGGGTCTCCTTCGGCATCCGAACTTGCACGCTTTAGCTTTCTTACTCTCTTTTTTCTCTTGCGCCAGTGACGTTTCCAAATCAACGTCAGATCAATCTAACTGGCTTGGACATGGCAACTAGCAGCAGTCACAACGGGCGGCGGGCGTCGATCGCCTCGTCTTCAACCGCTGAAGACGTGGAACAACACAGCGAGAAGCACACCAGCTTCGACGCCAGCGACAGGGACCATGATCGCACTTTGCAGCATACCATGGTGAATTCCGTAGAAGGCCACGAAGGCCAGGAGCACGAGCATCTCTTAGAGAAGGCAGAAGACGAGGAGGAGCAACAGCCAACGCAACCACCGCCTCCGGCCAAGAAGAGCAGTACCTATACTGCTGTCATGTGGATGGTCATCAACACGCTGGCCACCATCGGCATCGTCTTCACCAACAAGGCCATCTTTTCTGACCCAACCTTGAAGCTCGCGCAGCTGACCTTTGCGGCCTTTCACTTTTTCATTACGTGGTTGACGCTATTCACCCTCTCGCGGCCGCGACTCGCCTTCTTCGTGCCCCGTCGAACTGCGATTCGGGACATTATCCCCCTTGCCATTGCTATGTCACTTAATGTCATCCTGCCGAATCTCTCGTTGGCCTTCTCTACCGTCACGTTCTATCAGGTGGCCCGCATTCTCCTAACGCCCACGGTCGCAGCCATGAATTTTGTGCTGTACAAGGCGACGCTCCCTAGGAATGCGCTCATTGCTCTGATTCCAGCATGTGCAGGAGTAGGGATGGTATCATACTACGATTCGCTCCCGACAGATGACGTCAACGTTAAGACGACTTCTGGCCTGGGTATCATCTTCGCCTTTACCGGAATCTTTGCGTCCTCATTGTACACCGTCTGGATCTCGAGCTACCACCGAAAACTGCAGATGACGAGCATGCAACTCCTGTTCAACCAAGCGCCCGTCTCCGCGTTTTTACTACTCTACGTCATTCCGTTCGTCGACACCTTCCCTGTGTGGACAGAGGTTCCCGTCAACCGATGGGTGATGATTATGATGGTAGGCCAACCCCCAGATGTTATAGTACACTCCAGCTAATATGTAACTAGTCTGGTGTCTTCGCCTCCTTGATCAATATCTCCCAATTCTTCATTATCGCCAAGACTGGGCCTGTTTCAAGCACGGTCGTGGGACATCTGAAGACTTGCACCATTGTTGCCCTGGGATGGGCCACTTCAGGAAGATCGGTTGCCGACAAATCCGTCATTGGTGTTTTTGTTGCCATTGGAGGTATTGTTGGGTAAGCAGTTGGCCGGCCTTCTCCGCTCGCCAGACTTTGACTAATCTTCATCGTAGCTACTCGATTGTGATGCTCCAGCATAAAGCAAAGGGGGGTGGCAAGGCATAGGGCGCCACGATTGGAAGCACTGCATGGTTTCGGAGTTCCCGAGGTTTTAGTTTACTGCATTTCGAAGTAAGGTCCATTAAGATATCGCGGCTGCCCCACAGCGTAGTTCTCGCGGTATCGAACACCATAACAGATAGTACTACGTTGTCCCACCACCAGCCCAGATCTTTTCACAAACTGGGCAAACCATACTTGTCTGCCGCTGCCAAACCTCAGTCCAACGCGTCCAAGAAAAACGCAACGGTCATGTATTGGTCCACTTACCCTTACAAGATCCCTGGTCTTCGAAGCATATTCGGGGTCATTGATGACAGGAACTCCAAAAAGTTGAAGCCCCCATACATGGCTATGCATCAAAGCGAAGCAGTGAACAATCAAGTAGTTGCTTGTGCTGGCAACGACAGTGTCTCACTGAACATCTCTCCTCAATCTGAACATATGGTCGCCATCGACTGCTCGTTTCGTGCCAGTCCAAATCTCCGTAATAAAGCGGTATCCCCTAAACCAGCAAAGGCATGAACTCTTCCCTTTGGAGAAAGCTGTATACACACTACGTAAATAAATGACGATGTTCCAGTTTCATCGCTGGTTGCGTCTTAACCGCCCATGTCTTAGACATTAATCCGTTACAGCCCGTGGTGGCCTCCGAGAAGATGATTGTTCATCCGCGAGGAGAACGAAACTCCCAACGGATGAACAATCATCTTCTCGGGGTTCCTCTTGCATGAGTGTTCACGGCCAGGAACCCACAGTCGTTGAGCGGTTCTCCTTCCAGCTATGACGCCCCGTATGCCGTCCCGCTAAACACCATGCAGCTACCTCTACGGCGTCTGTGGCAGCCTTCACTGCGATACGTTTCCAAATCTAACTCAACTTTTGCCAAAGTCATCACCACCCCTTTCTCTGAACCCTACTCGCCCTAACGCGACGAATACCTGGCCATCTGCCTCGCCGTCCGGAACCAAGACCTCGACCTTCCCGAGTTTCCGCAGCACCCCTACCACAACATAGGTATCCGCCGGTTCTATATCCTAGACGCCTCCGAACCGCCCATTCTTCTGTCGCGCCTACTTTCAAAGTTCCGCCAGAGGCTCTAGCTTTCATCTCTTATATAACGCCTCAAAGCGAGTGCGCCGACAACTGCGACCGGAACCACACCTGGCTGGCCTTCATTGACGCCGATGAATTTTTCGACACGCCCAGGCCCGAAACCATAGAAGAAATCCTACGATCACTCCAATCCCGTCCCGAGACTGGCTGAGCGTGAACTGGCAGATGCACACGTCGCGCCACAAACTCAAGCGCGCCAAATCGGTACGGAAGACGTTGACACAATGACTTTACAACGACACCGAGCACAAAAGCGAGAATTCAGGCAACAGACACATCAAGTCGATTGTGCAGCAGTGCAACTTTGCGGTCGCGATTAACCCGCATTAGTTCCATTTCGGGGCAGTCACTGGGCGAACACAAGGACGAGGTGACAAGCGCGGGGGTTCAGATGCTGATTACACGGGAGAGGGTCCATTTGCATCATTATACGGTGTAGAATCGCTTGGAGTACAAGGAGAAGATGAATCAGAGTCCTGCGATGAGTTAGCAGAAGGAGTGGAGTTTGGAGAGTATGTAGAGAAGTAGTTGCCGCATGTTTTGTGAGCGGATATGATTAGGTGGATGGAATAGGTAGAGAGGGAAGGAAAACGCTTTGGGGGTTGGGGATGTGTACGCCGATTGAAAGGGGGGCGGGAACGTGAGGGGGGTGGGTGTGTGTTGCTGTGAGATAGAGATAGACTTACTTGCCTCTATCCATCAATGCACCGCGGCTTAGATCGAGGTCTTCACCGGCCACCAGAAACTCAAGTATTCTTCTATATAGGGATATGTATCGAAGCTGAAGCTGGGAGGAGGTAGAAAAACGCAGTGTCATGAGAAATCACAATGGAAATGAAGAGAAGTTTGTAGTTCGACTGCCCGAACCTATTGCAAGTCCACAACCTGACTTCAACTTCTCACACTTAGGCATGGCGGGGGAAGCTTCAAGTCCCGTTCCAGCACTATTATAAAAGTGGGATAATTCGAACTCCTCCCAGGAGGCCGCAAAAAACCAAGGCTGACGAATTTTCTAGGCAGAGAATGTGGAGCTGCCAGTTCACCGTGCCCTCTTATGGCCTCTGGCTATATAGACCATCAACATCGTGCTATACATGAGCAGAGGCACCATAGCTGACCTGGTCTTCAGCGGCATGACCGCCAGCAATAGAGCGTGTCCCACCACTTCATTACTAGCACTTACAACATCGACTGACTGCTACTGACAGAAGCGATTCCACTTTATTCCTGTCTTGATGCCAACCTATGTTTGCAAAACGCTGGGTATGACCCAATGCCCTCTAATACCGGATATCAACGCTGTTCCCTGCTAACTCCTTTCCATCTGCGAATCGTGACCGAGGACGTGATTCCATCTGCACGAAGTCAACGGCAAGTTTTCCAAGCCGGCGCCGTTCCTCGTCGACGTTTCGTTGCTCTGCTCGAGCCATGACTCGATCCACGAATGCAGCGCATCGTGCCGAATCGGCCAGCTTTCGTTCCTCCTGGGCTTTGCGTAGGGTGTGCTCGGCCAAGTACAAATCACTTCGGTATTGCATATGCTGAATCAAAGCCTCGATTCGCACATCTTCAGCCTTTTGCCATGCTTCCTGAGCCCGTCGCAGCAAACCCTGAGCGATGCGGTGCTCTTCCTGAGCTTCGCGAAGCGTATTCTATCGCCGTCGCTCCTGCTCTCGTCGCTTCCAGTTGTCGCGAATTGTTTTGGCCGCACCAATCAGATCCTCCTTGGATACACCATCCCGAATACTTTCCAGCACGGCATCGACGACTTTAATGAAGTTACCGTGTTGTTTGTCGTCTCGGAAACGGTAGAATCGCCAGCGATTTTGGTCGTCCATATACGCCTCGATGATGCGCTCGTCCAACGGGTCGCCGAGTGCTTTCAGTTCCTCCCATTCGGATTCCGTCAGGTAAAGTTCACCATAGTGTCTGTACCCACCGGGGCCGTTGCCCCCGTAGTAGGCTAGCAGCTCAACTTTCGGTACTGCGTTGTAGTCATAAAATGGTTCCGTAATACCCTGGGCACGCTCGGTTGCGTTTGGCTCGACCAAACTGAAAGTGAACTTCCACTGGAAGTCCACCGTGTTCTCATCCGCTGGCTTCCATTTGAGGATGTGCTTGTCAGTGCCAAACTGGTATGGGGTTGCCAAGCAGGTGAAGATCAAGCCGTCGTTCCCATGCTTCAGATTCTTGATAATCTGCCTAAACATCATCTCGATACCGTAGGCAACCTGCATATCCTTCATCTCGAGGAAGAATGGCATGTATGGCTTCTCTTGCGGGTACTTCTCAAGGAGCCGCTTGTATGGCTGGAATACTTCATTTTGGAAGTAGCCAAGTCGTTTCGACAGGTCTCGTTGCGTGAAGTTCTGTCCATCCATGACAAGGCAGTCAAACACTAAATATCTTGGCTCTTTCCGGCCATCAACATTGTCGATGACAAGCTCCCCATCCAGAATGGTATCCTTATGCCATGTTTCCTCCCCAGCAGGTCTTGGGAAGTGCAAATTTCCCTTCACAAACCAGTAGTCATTCTTTCGATCGATCAGGTAGTGCGTCTCGGCATTGTTCTCGTTGTTGGTGAGGTAGAGCAAGTAGCGAATGCCGTCCGACTTCTCGCATACGAAATAGTCTTGTCGGTGCAGTTCCTCCAGATGGGGCTTTCTGAAACTAACTGGTTGCGCCCCAGGAAAGTCGAGTTTGTCTCTGTTCAGAAGGTGTGCGACCTCTTCGCGTAGGTGTCTCGCCAATTCCGGCTGCGCCTTGATGCCAGGGCAGTCAATCGATCGGATTGGGCCCTCTTCCTCCATTTTCGGTCAATGTAAATAGAGATTCAAAGAAATATATGCCGGTTCAGTGCCGAATGGGGCCTGGTGATACAGACAAAGAACTCCTCAGATAAATAGATAGAGTCGCCGCGTCGATGAAAGCGATACAGATGAAGCTGTGGAATGGTGTAAAGCGTCGCGGTACAGGACGGTTAGACTAGGGTATTTCGTTGGGGCTTAGACATCAGGTTAGGCACCAGTTAGTGAAGGCAGGAGCTGCCTCATGAAGTCGCATCGTTGGTGTAATCTGGGAAGGCACTGTCCATGATTATTCCATCTTGAGAACAAACAGCTGGAATTTGGACGTGCCTGCTTGAAGCTACAAGTCGTTATCGGCTTATCGCTCCTGGATTTTGGTCCGAGCACAACCCTGGAAATACCTAAGCTCAGTAAAATATTCTAGGACAGCATCGTTTCTTCTATGGGTTGAGCATAGTATAGAAGGGTTGTTGTAAACGAATAATATCAATGCTATATTATTTCTGATTGAATATGAGACCCCGAATTGCAAGTTACTCATAATCAACAAATTGTCCTAGTCAACTGTTCCAGGTTGTATTTCCTGAGCAGGCGGTTAGGCTGGGAATTGTGGCTTTCGTAGGTGCCTGTTGGAAGAACTTTGGTATAATGGGAAATCAAGTGAGGTAGGTTAGTAAGAGGAATTACTTGCATGGCCCAAGTTTTATCAATTCTGAAAATGGAAGTGAAGGTTATCTTTACCTGAAGAATCTGGCTTCGATCACTCCGAGTTTGAACTGACTACCGGCCCACAGACGGGAACAACGGCCCATGAGCCCGGTTCCAGCCGGCTTGCATTCATTTAGCTCCGAACTAGACCAACAATATCTGCAAGCTTGAGAGCTATGTACTCGCTTCGTGGATCAGTCCATTAGTTCCTGCAGAACTGGACATTTCACGCCAAAGTGTGCAATCTTCAAATCGCACCTACTAGGTTGTTTACCCCAATCACTGAGCACCACACCCCTAGAGCCGGGCCTCACCGACGAGACAACAATGGCAGTATGTGATCTTACCCAAGCCTTCGCGCTTTCATCCACTGACGTCTGACGTACCAACCAGAAATCATACAACCAAGTTGTGCTCTTCGGAGACTCGCTGTTTGAGGGCGCAGCCGATGTCAAAGATGGGTTCTGTTTTCAGAGCGCCCTGCAAGTCCGCGAGTGACACTAGGCACCCACCTCCTCGAACTTGATGGGCTGAACTGAGTCTACAGAGTGCAACCGCCGCCTCGACGTAGTCAATCGAGGCTTCTCGGGCTACAACACAGTCAACGCACTAGACCTGCTCCCGCAGATCTTCCTACCGCCATCGGAGGCCACTCCCAAGATCGACTATCTGGTAGGTTATTATCATCCGTATTATCTCTCGGTCGCTCCATGTTCGAGCATGGCAGAACCTTGTATCTGAGATCTTGTTCTCACCACCCCTACCAGCTCGTTCTCCTCGGCGCAAACGACGCCTGCATCCCCCTTCCCACCGACACCCAAGGCGTGCCTCTCTCCGACTACAAATCTAACCTGCACAAAATAATCACCCACCCCTACATCACCGCCCACAAGCCCAAGATACTCCTCATCACCCCACCTCCCCTCGACGAAATCAAAGTCACCGAAGCCGACCTGGCCTGGGGCCACTCGCAAGCGACACGCCAAGCCGCTGTCTCGGCCTCGTACTCGGAGGCCGCGCGTCAGGCCGCGGCCGAGGTGCCAGGAACGGTGCTGGTTGATCTACAGAAGGCGTTGATGGAGGAGGCTATCCGGAGGACGCCGGCATACGATGCAAGTAAGGGGTTGCCGCTCGGGTATCCAGGCGGGATTAGGGGCGCGTTGGAGACGTTGTTACCGGACGGGTTGCATATGAGTGGAGATGCTTATCGGGTCTTGTATGACCTCGTCCAGCCGCATGTTGGGCCGTTTGATTATGATAATCCGGATCAGGAGTATGTGTTTCCGACTTGGGCCCAGTTGAATTCCGGCGGTATCTGAGGTACGGGGAGAGGAGAGATGCCGGAGCGGACTGGATAGGACTACGGAACGGGGGATGGAGACGGGGACGGAGACGGGGCTTGGCAGCCACATGGTAGTATGTAGAGACACATACCGGGAGGCGCTAAGTAGATAGACTATCTAAACTAGAGCCATACTGCCAGAGAGAGAGGCATCATGAGATTTACGACACCAAATAAATACGCAAACATGCTTAGCTGTGGATATTGCTTGCGTTGAACCGAGAAAAACCTCGTTATCTCGGCAAGGATAACCTTAGGATACTCAGTAGTCTGCTCTTTACGAAGTAATAGTTCGCTCAGACCGCGAATCCTCGGAGATTACCCCGTACACGATTGGCTCTTTAATTTGACCCAGAACCCTCAAGAGAACCCTCAAGAGAACCCCTCAAGAGAACCCTCAAGAGAACCCCTCAAGAGAACCCCTCAAGAGAACCCTCCGTCACGAGTGGAACTCAGCCTCCCAACAATATGCGCGTGAGTATTCCCTCCGCAGCCATGCCACGCCGCTTCCTTGTCGTTCTTCCAAGCAGCACTCAGACGGCTCCGTTCGCCAAGAAAACCACAACCTAGGCCTTGAACGGAGGTCTCAGAAATTCGCTCACCTCCGGCAGCATCGCAAAACTCGAGCCCGCATGCTTGACGCAACGAGAAAGTCAATCCCAGCGGCGGTACGCTAGTCTTCTCTGTTTCGGTAAAGTGGGGCAGCTTTTCGATTGTGTCAGGGGTGACAAGACAAAGGTATCAGGCTTAAGCCTATGTATGCTATTTCACACGTGTTCATCAACAGACATCAGGGATTGGTCTTGGCTCTTGAACTAAGTGGGGATACAGATCTGAAGGGTCCAGGTTTCACGATGCCGAAATCCGAATCCTTGTCAAATAACTCGGTTCACGAGGGGTTCATGCCGATTCCCAAGCCGTCGTCGCCGTCGTCAAGGATAATGAGGCCAGCATCATTAGGGGCAAAGATTGATTGTAAGTTGGTTACCCAAAAATTTGATAGATGCAGTGATATGATATTGTGGAAATCTAAACAAGTCGTCTCTTCTGACGAGCGTTCAGTATAATAGCAGACAAACGAGGCTTCTCCAATGCGTTATGCTAGTTGTATAGCCCCAAACAAATAAGCTCTAGGCAGAAGAAAACCAATGCTTCCCGGGTTGCTTCCACGTAAATGCTAATAAAATGCCGTGCGAGTCGGTCGTCAATACCTGTGCTCTTGAGTATGCCGTAGTCTTTCCAGATTCCCAAGAATGCGCCACATTAATGTAGAGCCCCAACGCCTTGCAATGCAATGCCAGTATATCCGCATCCATATACACAAATGTTCCCTCGCCTCGTCCGTACGGGCCATGGGGTTTTCAGTCTTCAGTAGTCTTCTACAAGAGGGTGTACATCGTTCCCAGTCCAAACGACAACAACACAAGCGTGGTAGATATAGCCACGGACGGCGGTGCAGCGCTCGAGTCGTCGAGACCAAACCCGCCACTGCTGCCACTTGTGACGATACCAGAAGTTGCTGCGACAGAATTGGACACCGCAGTGGCACTGGGAACTGAACTTGTCCCCGTGGTAATTTCCAAAACGTTGTGGGTCGTTGCGTTAAATTTGGTCTGTGCGAGTGAGATCTCGTTGTTCGCAATGTCGTATACGACGTATGCCGATCGTAGGAATGTATCACCTAATACGTTTGTGCCCGAGCCGGCGGGTGCGATACCGAACAAACACGCGGTCACACCGTTAGAGAATGTTGGTCGCGTGCCGCTAGTAGTGACCAGGTCCAATACCAACTCGTTCATATCCACCGAGATCGTGGGCGACGAGAAGGTGAAATCGAGGGTTGTGTTGTCTTCGGCCAAGGAACATGGCACGTAGGCGGCCCCTTGGCTCGAGTCGTACTGCGCGCTAACGGCTGTGTAAATCTGGTCGACCCAAGTATCGGGCAGATACGTCAACGAAGAGCCGGAGTCGAGCAGCACTGCGAGTGCTTGGTCTTCGGAAACCGTGGTGTTGCCCAGCGTCAATTCCGTTAAAGTGATCATGAACTCGGCATAAACACCACTCTCCTTCTGGATCGGAAGGGTCTGCAGCTCGCCCTGGAACTGGTCGGTATCGACACCACCGAATAAGATGCTGCCGGTGCTTGCGTCGAGATCGTTGAGCCAGAGGCTGTAGGCGTTGGACTGGATGAGGCCATCGGTGACCATCTTCGCGGGCAAATTGTCGTACTCGTCCAGCCCTGCCCTACCGACTTGCACCTCGTTGACCGGATAACCAATCCCCAAGATTCCTTGCGATGACGTGCTCTTGTATCCAACCCCAAATTGCAAATCATCCACCGTCGTATCCCCTATCGTAACCGTATCTGATACGTAGTCTCCGCTGGCCCCTGATCCGTCAACGTACGAAATGTTGAAGTAGCTCCCGACGTAATTGTATGTTGATGACGAGTTCGCTGTGTATGTGCCGGCAAACGAGCACGGCTTCGAACTCTGCAAACATAAACTTGAGCTCGGAGTGTTTACCCAAAGATCACTGCTGCCGGTATCCAAATGTAACCGTATCGACTGCGCTGGAGTTCCCAACGTGGCATTGACAAAATATAATGTTTCCTGTTGGACATGTTAGCCAAGGGTAATTCGACTACCAAGACGGGCTGCAAACCTCATTGTCCAACTCGGCCGTGGCACTGCCTCTCCTCCGTAAACGATCGCGTTGCAGCGGGTTGGTAATTTTCTTCCTTTGTGTGTCCATTCCAACGACCTTGGACTGGCCCGTACTCCTTTTCTTCAGACTGAGCGCATCTGACGACGTTGATAATAAGCCCGCCGCAAGGGCGAATACAGTGGTTGACTTCATGGTGAAGGATCCCAAATTACTGGACACTTCTCCCAGAGGATCGAAAAAGTCAACAGTATTAAAAAAATGTTAACGTGATAACATGGGTGGCGTTTGTTGCCGAAGTGAGTATTAATCAATCGAAGTGCGAGGTTGAAATATTGGGAAAAGGGCACTTGTCAAATGTATCCGCGGGTCGGAGTGGCTAAGCCTATGGGACCGCGTAATGGCTGACGGGAGTGGACCGTAATTGTTACTTATGCGTGTCCACCAGGAATTTAGGGAGGAAGAGGGAAGGCTAAACACTGCGAAGGGAACGACAGGCTTGAAGCATAAAAAGAAAAAGTGGCGAAATGGACGTATAAAAAGCAATACAAGAACAAACAGCACCAAAGAGCGGCGATACACGCAGCTGATGAGTCTTTGTAGACGGATCGTGAAAAGCTCAAAATAGCAAACCGAATTTCGTGGAACGCCAAGTACTTGATGGGATTCTTTTGCGACTGTTCCAAACCCCTCCAAGTCTCATTTGATGTCCATCACTGACGGTGCATGTCTTGGCTCATGGTCGAGGATGTGGATGAAGCAAAACGAACGATGATCCCTATCGAGTGGGGAGTCCGCTGAAAGAGGGAGGCTTGGCACGTCTGACGCGCGGCCGTCGACGACGTTGCCGGGGTGCGGGCCCCATCAGAGTGCCCCGGGTGGAAAACGTTTGCGTAGCCCTAGAGCAGATCCCTCGAGACAACTTGACAGTCATTGGTGAGAGCGCTTCTTGACGATGGAAACTGCAGCAGAGCCCCAGTTGGAATGACCAGGACAGGCCAAACCCGACCATGGTTGATGTTACCGAGCGGCTCACTCTCGGACTGGGATCTCTGTCCCTGAGACGTTTGAAGTGTGTCAGGTGTGAAGAAGGCTTTTTGCTTGGCCCAAGTGGTTGTGCCCGTCTGGCTGTGAGAAACACGAAAAATAAGATGATCACAGTCAAGAGTGGTCAAGGCCGTTGATGTCCAACCTCTTCCGCTGACAGGTCGCTTGCGTGTGTAATCGGGGGAGTGAGTGAAAGTCGCCATCAATGTTTGCACTTCTAAAGTTCTCGTGTCAGCGACAAGTGCTTTCACTACAGCGGTCATGAAGAAGCAGATTACCTTGCTTGAAGCAAGTCAGATGTACCAGCTGTCAGGGTCCGCCTTGCCCCATCGGTGATAGGCCAGGAGCATTGCGGCTGTGGCTTACAATATCTCCGCGCACTGAAATAGCTTTCCTAGGTAACCTGACACTGACGCGGCACACTTAAGGACGCGCCACTGCCCGACAGACTTCTTTTCTCCCAACGGTTGGAACGGCTGTGACCAAAACCCGCCATGATGAGGCCAAGAAGCACCTCTAATTTCTGTCTTCCATCTGCGAAGATGAACCACGCCATGTTTGTCAGTTTTGCAGCCATTAACTAACTGTCCTTCTTGACGAATTACATTTGCTGCTAGCCTGCAAGTTTGAAACTCGAGAACCCACGTGCAACCAAGACAAGTCTGGGTGACTGGGTTACTGGGAGCCAGGATCCCCCTGAGCACTTATTATGTATGGAATCCTTGCCTTGTCTCCTCTGCTATGGGCTTGGCGAATGGCTCCCCTGGCAATCTACCCGAAACCTTGCAACTGCATGCATCTTCAAAGTTGCGCGTGCCTCTCATTACAATCATTCGTCACGCCAAATTGTTGCTGAGGCAGTTAGCACTTCATTCTAGATATCGGAGCGGCCCTACCTACAAACAGATGTTATGGGAACCTACCTCGTTGCTCGGCGTTCGAGGCCGGATCAATTGGCAACCCACAGGCACCCAACTCGGGCAATGCATAGATCGTGAGCCAATCATGATCATATCCATTTGCCTGAACTCCTCCAAACTCACGAGGCGTCTATGATGTAGGTAAATCCAGGGCACGGCACAGATGACATGGCGCGGGAAGCAAGGCTTCTCTAGCAGGCTCAGCTGGGGTGACCATGAACTTTTCCTTTCCTCGTGTTACTGTGGGTAGATGTTGAGGCACGCAGTACTGCATCTCTGGGCCTGAGTTGCAGGTTTATGCGACCTCGGTATGTCAAGTGAAATTGCAGATTACAGTACTTCGGTGTTCCCATCCTCGATCCCTATCGTTGCATCAAGCGTCATACCAGCCGTCTCTGAAATATGAACGTTTTAGACTCGGCTGGCCTTTACAACCCTGAGCGCTGGTAAGGCCTCGCAATATCAGCCTCATAGCTTCGGGTTGTAGCCCCCAAACTGACTCGCAACCGCTCCCCAGCCCTGCATACGGCGTGTGTCGTCGGGCTCTGCAGCCCTACCACAACTCCACGATGGCGGAGAACTGACCAGAAACGCAGTCCTTCTTCAGCGCCATGAGATGCGCAGCCGTCATCTTTACCGTGTTCGGTGCCTCCTATGGCACAGCAAAGTCCAGCATGGCCATCTGCGCGACTGGCATCATCCGGCCCGAGCGACTTATGCAGAACACGTATGCTTGAATCTCACGCACACGGCACTCTCTCTCTAGTGATCTGGTGGAGCAGATGCCGAATCACCAGGACTTTCTCCAGCTCGGGGCCGGCTTGAGCATGGGACTTTGCGGGCTTGCTGCGGGATCCCCTATTGGTATCGTTGGAGATGCTGGAGGTCAGTATTGCGTTTTGAAGACAGTGGATAGGGGGCTGACGCAGTGTTTTTATAGTGAGAGCCAGTATGCAGCAGCCGCGTCTCTGCGTTGGATTGATTCTGCTCCTTGTCTTTGCCGGGGTTCCTGGTCTCTACGGTGTCATTGTTTCCATCCTCATACTCACAAAGTCCCGCCAGAACGTGAACAAGTGTCGCTTTTAAGGCGTTTATGTTGCGTGGCCATATGTTGCTCCTGTGAGGTCTTACGACGGGGCACCGAGACGGAAACTGTAATCACTACGATATGAGAATGGACGAGAGCGAGTAGAAGACAAATTTCAATCCAAGCTGTATTCCAAGGATACTTCATGAATTAAATGAGAGACTTTCTGGCAGGAGACAGTCAATTGTGCTTCCCGCTATTGACTCCAGCTAAGATATTTGTCAACGAGCCAGACAACATCCCTTGCCTCTCCTAATATCATGACTACATACTCAAAACCCACTGGTTCCCCAAGATAAACACCCATCAAACGTTGGCGTTTCGTGATACCGTCGTCAGTCCCGGCAGAAAATTGTACCACGCCGCGACTACCCACGAAACCCGGCAGTTCGCGATTCTCGACCATGTAATCTCCAACCAACATCAACCTTCCCAGCGGCACATGGAACATGAGAGGCCCTAAGCTGCATCCCAGATTCTACGCCCTGTACGCTCTCACTTGTCAATCCCATCCAAAGCCAATCTGACAATCAAGCAGGAGCTGGATTGTAACGAGTAATCTGACTATCACTAGAATGGCTCCTCGACACAGCCGGCTTTCGCAACCGCAAAGCCCTGTTCTCCTCTCCCCGCTCCTCTCTTGTCACGCTTCGACAGAAGCGTGTCACTAAAACTAAATCACAGCCATCCTCCTAACAACCCTCCACCTCACCTTCGCAACAACCCTGACCTAACTCCTCGCCCGCACCACGCCCCTCCTCTCCTCCTGGCACTCTATCCCGCTAACAGGCTGAATTTAGGC
This sequence comes from Pseudomassariella vexata, assembly GCF_002105095.1. Taxonomy (NCBI): domain Eukaryota; kingdom Fungi; phylum Ascomycota; class Sordariomycetes; order Amphisphaeriales; family Pseudomassariaceae; genus Pseudomassariella; species Pseudomassariella vexata. The sequence continues at coordinate 143,252 of NW_024467969.1, forward strand.
TCTCCATTCTAACCGAGACTCCTGATTAACCACCCCTTCCAGAATTATTTCCCTATTGACACGCGTTCGATCTTAAATCAAATTGAGGCTCACAGTTATGTCTTCCAGATATATTCCCGATCCTGAGCCGTAATCATTCAATCTTAAACCATCGGACACTCCCAAGTATCTGCACCTTCTAGGCTTTCTTCTTATCTTCACCAATGATATTTAAACTTAAATCAAGTCAACGCTCCGAACAATTTAAGTATCTAAACATAAGTTCTGGACTTCTTTCCATCCTAATCCGCGAGCATTCGACTTTTGAACAAGGTGACGCTTTCACCTGACCACATTTTCCAAATGAATTCTGATCACGCCGGTGCTTCCAACCTATCAGATATTACAGGATCCTCAACTTCCATCTTGCCTGCGCCTGCAGAATGTACTAGTGAGGCCCTCTTGCTGAAGAGTACATAGGGAATATTGTACCTCTAACCACACCAGTTTACCCAAACTACACCTTCACGATATTTTGTCTATCTTGCTGTGCGAATATTCGACTTTTGCCGAACCAAACTAACGATTTCAAAAGCAAGAACTCCAAGTAAAACACGATTCATCTGGAGTATCCAACGTATGCTCGCTCGACTTCTAACTAACCAATGCCTTCCTGTTATGGGAGAATCTCGTGAATATTCAGCGGCAACTACTCGCCTTCGGACCCAGATGGATGCCCCATTGACCAACAAGAATATATGAACTGACACGGAGACAACGATATTTCACCATGACTACTCTCACCGGCTACTACGCCATTTACAGATGTCCTGCGGTTAAGGCAAGAGCTATCAACTCCGGTTCGACAGTTGAAAGCCAAAATTCCCCATCAGGATTACAGTGCTTTGATCTGTCCATATCTGCACATTTTGAGGCAGACGTCTGCCACACCTGAGCCAATTTACCTAGATCTGGCTCGCAACTAATCGCAACCGAGGAAGAATAAAGCAACTGAATTTCGAGTCATCGAATACATCAACCGTTTCCTGAAGAAAATCGCCAGCATACTCTGTTGTATAGGTGAAACTACCCGCCACCCAACCAGAGGGGCAGCACTGTTGAGTGAACTGAGGAAATCCACCAGGCCGACCAGGTGGTTCAACCAAGTTGCGGACATGTTTCATGGACTCCGAGGGGAAAATGAGTGTGTGTATAATCTTGATGTGCCATAGGAAGACCAGCTTACTAAGTTTCTACTGGGTCGACGACAGAATAGGTCATGTCGGACGTCCTGGAATCAAGTAAGTTCGATGTACTTTTCTTTTATGCCACGGAGGTTGAAAATTAAACAGGCTACATGTAGTCTTCAATCGACACGCGCTGGGGTTGATGTGGTTACATGCTCGTAAGGAATGTATCAAGGAGCTCTCGGCTCAGAAATACGAGCACCCCGCACTCCCGCCAGTCAAGGCCGCATGAGTAGAAAGCTTCAGTAATAGGCATTTTAACCGAGCTGATGTTGACCGAAGCGTTCGACGTCAAAATTCACCCGTGTGTGGATTGGGTTCGTTGCCATGCTAGCCTGGTGGGGTTATTGATTTCCTGTGACAAATATGCCGAATCCGACCTGTTTTCCGGGGAGGCGTTCGAACTGGGGAATCACTTCGAAACTTGACTCCGTTCAATAAGAACAGGGGGCGAACGCGAATATGCTCGGCGACGGCAGCTCGGGCGATTTCGCACTGGATGGCAGAAACCACAAGCACGAACAAGTAGGCGTGCTTCGAGAACGCTGACAGGGAAATCAGTATCAGTGCTCTAGGAAAATGTTTCACTCACTAGGATGTAGAGATCCGCTACCAACCAACAGCAATCGAAGACAATATTGATATACTATAAAAACTTTCCAGATAATATGGAACACTCCGCCCCCATTCTGTGGTTCATAAATGTTAAGACGCAAGCCAGGATAGCTAAACCAGCTTACTTTAAGGAGATTAAGGAGGAGAGTAGGAGAGTAATAGAAGGAATACCATCCTTTGGCAGGTGGGATAGAGAGATTCGCTACTATCCTTGGAAAACCGCAGTTGAATATGATCTCTTATAGAGACTTGCTACTGAAGCGTAACACATGTTTCGTACTAGCTGCTGCGTGGAACGAGAAAGGATACTAAGACAGACGTCATCATCGTTGCGTCGTCATGTACAGCCACGATAGTTAGAAGCAATGAATGCACTTGAGGATCCAGGTGTCTTTGGGTTGCTTGGATCATCATATGTGATGACTATACGAACCACGACGGAGTGTTCTAGACCCATGGGCGACTAAATCATCAACACCTTGAACTGGACAGGCACCTCCATCTCTTGCTCATGATAACAAGCACACAATGTAGCAACTCAATATTTACGTTATACCTACACACTCGAGCTTGCACTGATACTGTTCTTCAAATCTGAAACACTAATTCCAAGAGCAATCCGGTAGTGTAAGCAGCAAAGGACTCCAAACCAGTGCCGCCTCTCAAGGTAAAACCATGCCTCTCCAGACATCTGATGAATCTCAGCAAAGGCGGATATTGACGGAAATAGAGAGGAAGCTAATTCTCTTGTTCAAAACCTGTTGTCCGAGATTGAGGCAGTTCCGAGTATGATTTGGGTTGGTCTCTGGTATGGAAGATCAAATAAAGGGGAAGAAGCGCCTCCACGGTTGACGTGAGGGTGGTCGTCGCTGCCAAGAACCTAGAAATGCCATCCTTCCAAACCCTGTCAATATGTGGTGACTCTGCAGATCCTGAGCACGCTACGGAGGTCCTTTATGGTCCGTGCTCTTCACGTCATTGGCAACTTCAGACCTCGAGGCTCCAAGAACTGGTCCAGTCCTATAGTTTCGACATCCTCCAGCTTAGACATCATCACCCTCGCCGTCGCATCCGTGAATATTTTCCTGCTAAGTATCACTCATCGTTCTTCCATGCCTTGACAACCACCAAACGATGTCCCTGTGAATGAATCCTTGTTATCCGACGTTGGAAGCCCAGCGATAAAGGCTCGTGAGCTTCGACCTCCCCGCCCCCGCAGTAGCGTCCGGTTTGCAGCAGCGTCAGCGACTGACGACGACCTGATTCACTACTGAGCCGGCCTCCCGCGGCGGCCAGTTGTCATTGTTCACAAATCCAGGTACACAGCTTCATTCATAGTTCAGCGACTCAGACCTGCATCATGTGGAACGACGAGGAGGACAACAACCCGTATGGGACCAGCTTTGACCGCCGAGACTCAATCACATCTTCCTCAGGCAATCCCACCTCTCCCAGTTCACGCGACTGTAAGTTTGCTTTCTTAGTGCTCTTTTGCGCCATTCCATCTTTGTCTGCTGGGACGCCGGTACATAATGTGGGAATCAATAGCTTTGGATGACTCGCCGGATGAAGCTGATGCCGACTGGGAATTTGTAGACTCCCGCTACGAACCTCCGCAAACGCCTTCGTCCACCAGCGAGGACCGCCCGCCTCAAACCTACCAGCGTGAAGCGAGCGACTTCGACAGCGACAACGAGTATGCAGCCCAGGCTCCAGGTCAGCTGCCTAGGAGGAAGCCAGGTGGTTACGACAGTCGCATTGAGCAGATCCTCTACGAGAATCCCGACCTCCCTATCATGATTACGGATGCGGGAAAGAGCCCCGAGAGCGGTGGAAAGTACATCGTATATACCATCCGAACGGGGGTAAGCTTACGTCGCGTCTGATTGTGCCTGCTCTTTATTAATCGTGAGAACTTGCATGCAGGACCTCGAGGTGCGCCGCCGCTACTCCGAGTTCGCGTCGCTACGAGATGCTCTCACCAGACTTCACCCCACGCTTGTCATGCCTCCCATACCCGAGAAACACACCATGGCCGACTACGCTGCAAACCCGACGAATGCGAAGCAAGACCAGCAGATCATCGACTTGCGGAAGCGCATGTTGGCTGTCTTCTTGAACCGCTGCCGACGGATGCACCAAGTGAGGGAAGACGGGGTGTGGTGGAGATTCCTCGATCCTAATGCTAGCTGGAGCGAGGTCCTCCATTCGCACCCCATCGCATCCATTCCGAAGTCCGTCTTGAAGGCACCACCTCTCGATGCTGCCAACCCCACACCAGGGCACCTTTACCTGCCAGTGCCCTCCTCATCGGCAAGGCTGAAGGGTCCTGCTGGCTCGGGGCCATCGCCCACATTCGATGGTTCTGGAAGTGTCATTGGGTCCCAATTCTTGCGACGACTACCTCACGATACCGAAAACATCAGTGAGCAAGAGTTGGATCCCTACTTTATTGGCTTTGAAGCTTCCATTAAGGAGCTTGAGAAACTGTTGATGGGGCCAATGGAGAAAGTCAACCGACGAACACTTAGCCACCTGTCCGCGCTATCGACTGATCTTAATGACCTGGGCGCAAAGTTCAATGCGTTCGCTCTCTCTGAGCAGTCGCCTTCGCTCGCCGCCGCGATTGAACGCGTCGGCCAGGCCGCCGACTCATCATACATTGCAACCGAAGAGTTGGCCAGTTCACTCGGGGCGAGTTTCGCTGAGCCAATGAGGGAGAATGCGCAGTTCGCTGGCGTCGTGCGAAGCGTGCTTCAATACAGAATAATGAAGAGAATCCAACAGGAGATGACTAATGATGAGCTCCTGAGGAAGCGGGCCCTCCTCGACCAGTTAGAAAGAAGCGAAGCAGAAGCACAACGAATCGAGAAGTACCTCAGCAGCAGTCAACAATTTGGTGGATCGCAACATGTGCAGACTCCACGACGATCGTCAAGCGTTAAGGAACATACTACCCAGCATCACAGGGATGGGAGTAACGAAGACACGGCATCGATCGACTCCGACTTCCCGCCCACGCATGATGATGTCACCTCGGCACCTTCGGCCAGAGTGGGCGCTCCAGAGCGTTCCAGCTCGAATCCGACCCACCGAAAGTTACCCAGCGGCAACTCCATCACCAACAAAATCTTTGGGCCCATCCGTCATGCTATACAGGGCGTGGCCGACGTAGACCCGGAGAGAACACGACGCGATACTATTGGCAAGACGAAGGAGAGCATTGAACAACTCGAACAAGCCCAGGTGGTCTCGGCGCAAGATGTGAAGGAGGCAAGTGCGAGCATTCTGAAGGATCTCAAGCGATTCCAACACGAGAAAGAGGATGACTTGAAGCGTTACATGGTGAGTTGTGACAAGCATCCTTCTTACATACGCGACGATTGCTGACACGCTTCTAGCTTGCGTATGCCAAGAGCCAAATCGAGTGGGCTCGCAAAAATAAGGAGACGTGGGAGGAGGCCAAAGCCGAAGTTGAAAAGATTGACGAGACCTAGAGCAACTCACTCACGACCACCGGCCCACATGTAGCACGACTGCTGTCACGCGGCCTGGGCGCTCCAGACAGGGAAAAAGGCGTAATTTTGGCTCAGCAGCAAAGCAACACTTTGACGTTGCCATATTGTAATCAATAGGGATGGATAGTTCATACACCGTGCACGCTTTACTGCTTGCTCACATTCGTAGCAGTCTTGCGGTCTACGTTACAATTTAATGCTTTATGAGTACTATTTCGTGGGATTGATTCAAGCAAAGAAAAGCCTTCTGATCTGATACTAGTCGTATGAACAATCGGGATCAACATATAGCCTGGCATTGCGACAAGAGCCGAGAGCTAAGTGCCAGCTTCGAAGAGTGTCATGGCGATCGAGATTTGCAATCTCACAGCATCTTACACCCAATGCTGTTGAGAATACATAACACGAACCTCATAAGAACACGGGTATGACGATAATACACTAATTAGCAGCATGCCCTCCAAAAAGCTGCAGCCTGGCCGAAATAAAGACATCTTTTCTCCACTCATCACTACACACTATTTTGTCCTCACGAATCTCGCCACGGTATACCCCCAAAAATCCCCCAGTTCCAAGTCAAGAAGCAAGAGTGAGCTTGTCCGTCTGCGCTGGAAAATGACAAGCAGTACCGCCGCTTCAATAAAATTCTGTAACTACTGGTCCGTCATATCGCTGACTTCATTTCGACATCGTTGTGGGCTTCAAGGCACCTGTCATCCTCCGGCGGACTGCCTGGCGCGCAGTCGATCGAGTCGGCGCGTCGCTACGTATTCCTAGTCAGAATTCTCGCCGATTTCGTGGTCGCCCACGGGTTTCCTTCCCCTCGTCACACGACTAGAAGTAGCTTTGGAATTTGCCTTGTTTGACGCGGCAGCTTTTCCCTTCATGACGCTCGCTTTGATGGCGAACTTGATGGGGCTGTCTGCCTTGGGTGCCGCGCGTGCGGTAGCACTCCGACCCCTGCGGCCATTGGCTTTCGGCGGGGCAGCATCCTCTTCCTCTTCCGGCTCGTCTGGGTCTTCATCGCCTGGATCATTCAGTTCGCTCTCCTTAATAGCCTCTGTTTTCCTCGGGTCTTCGTCCATTGGTTCAACTTCAGATTCGGCCTCCGGTTCGTCCTCGATTTCCGAGAGAGAAGACTCGTCATCTTCATCTTCATCGTCATTCTTTACCGGATTGCCGTCACTATCGTAGTATTCCCATCTTGCGACCCCCTCCAGCATGTCTTCATCGTCCTCTGAAGAGTCTCGCTCGACATAGGTTGAATTTCTCTTCGAACGGCCGCTTCGGCGTCGGTCAGCGGAGTCAGGTCCCGGCGACGACGAGGCAGTCTTGCGAGATCTTGCCGGAGCCTTCTTCTTGACAGCCGTCTTCTTCACAGAAGCAGATTTAGTGGGCTTCGCGGCAGACTTCGACTTGGCGACAGTTCTTGAATGCGCTGTCCTAGCTTTCTTCTGGGCATGATCACCTTCGGCGCGTTCATCCATACTCTTTCGTTTCTGGCCAATTATGTTAATTCGGTGTGTATATTGAATTTTGTGGGGTGCTGCATGTGCGTACCTTCTTTTTATCAACACTTTTCAGTAGATCATCCAGGAGTTCATCCGCACCTTCGGGGAGAAACTGCTTGCTTGCAATTTCTTGCGCGGCTTCGTGGTTGGGGAGCGTCGAGTAAAGTCCCAGCGGCAAGCCAATTCTTCCGCCGTAAGCCTGGAAGCTCCAATTCTTCCTTTCCTGCCACTTTCGCAGGATAGCTTGCGCAAGATCGCTGAGCACGTAAAGATTTTCACTCTTGGCAGGATCAATGCCGTCTCGCGTCTGCTTAACTCGTTCTGCGTATCTGAATATCATCCCAAAATTTTGCTCGTTGGCTACGTTGCTGATGTAATATATCAGGTATCTAGCATGGTCCATAAGATCCTTTGCGTCCGCACTGTAGTCTGGATGATGTGCAAGCAATGAAAGCAGCCTCCCCATTGTGGCCTCCATTACCGTTTGCTTGCTTTCACGGAACGATCGAGCACGGGAACGGATCCAAGTCTCAATCTGCTGTTTGACGTCGCCGACAGGCTCAAACGCCGTCAAGAAGATCATTGTGTAAAATCTTGGCCGTAGCTTGTTGTTCACCAAATATTTCTGGAGCTTTTCGATAAAGAGATGACGGACTTTGGCAACTGGGTCCAGGGTAAGCATCGCCAAACGATTAAAGTCCGCATGTGAGAAGAGCTCCTCGAAACGCTTTGATGTGCAAAGCTTCAAGGTGAGCTGCCCTGCGCGTAGTCGAAGCCGAGCCTTGTGGTGATTTGGAGTGACCTTGGTTTTGCACAATTCCCCTTCGTTATTGACTAGAGTCCGGAGGAGCTTGAAAACGGTCGGGGTAAGTTTCTTGGCTTCATCGACGTCCTGAATACCACAAAGTCGATTAACAATCAACTTGAGGGCCCAACACTTCAATTGGCATTCTTCGTCAAGGTCTGCATCATCTACCCATTCGGGATCAGAACCCTGAGCATCCGTGCGAACCTTTCGCAGTACGTTTTCGAGCGCCATTTCGACGATCTCGTCGTTCGCGTCAGCAGTGACCTTGGAGGCCAGAAGTTCTAACTGACTAACGGCAGCAAGCTTATTCAGGAAATGGGGAGAGTCGTACCCCCAGTCCTTCCGCACCCTCTGCAGCAGCTCCGTGGCAGTAACGAAGCTCTTGTCGTCCTTCCGAGCCATCATAATATTGACGGCATATTTGGCAGCCTTTGCCGGTTGGCCGTAAAGGGCGTAGCTTATCAGTGCCTGTGTGAATTTCTTGTCCTGGGCCAGCTCCTCCGGGTACTTCCTCGAGTAGGATGAACACGCCTTGAGGGTTTCAACCAACCCGGTATCATTCTCCCGATTCGTAGTGGGTGCTCCTGCCACGAGATCCTTGCAAAGTTCCCCAATATGTGTTTTGAATAGATCCGGGATATGTTGCGAGATTTCGGTAGTGATTTGCTGAGCGGCCACTCCAAGTTTGTCCTTATCATTCTTGGAGTAGTCAATGAAAGTCGATAGATGACTCTTGCTGAACATGATGTAGGCTGATCTGTAGAGGAGCGGCACCAAAGTGTCGAGCACATGAGGTTTTGAAGTATCTAGAATCCTCTTGTTGAATTCCTTGACCGCCCTGTACATCGTCTTGAAGTCGCTTTCGAGGCTTACCACGAACTTGATCAGATTATAGCTCCGGCGATCATTCAGCGTCGCAAAATTATGAAGATCTGTTTCTGTCTTTACTGAGTCCGGGAAGAAGGTGCAAATGTATTGGACCGTCTTCTTGAGGTTTTGTTTCGTGGTCTCTCCACCGCGTTCTGGCACTCCACCGTTATAAGCTTCGCACTGGCGAACGAAATTCTCGAGCACGCGAGAGAACTGCGGTTGCCGGGTTTGCAAGGCAAAAAAAGCCCGTTTCGCCTTTTCATCCAAGCTTCGGACAAGAAGCAGAATGCGTTCTGCCCGGATCTTATCCGGATCATAGGGGGAGTCATTTGTGGTTTGCGATTGGGAGTTTCCATTGGATGACTTCGTTTTGGCCTTCTGCGGTGGGAAAGACAGCGGAACAAGGCACTCAAAGGCGACTCTCTCGAGCAAGATGTTGAGTTCAGGATCATTGGCATAAAATGTGTTGAAGATGCGCGTGGGGATGCTGGACAACGCAGATGTTACAGCCTCCTGATCTGCGAGGAGTTCCCCTGCCGCCACTGCCCACAGCTTTCCAAGAAGAACCATGGCTTCGACGCGCACAGGAGGTCGTTTGTCTCTGCACCGGTCAGCCAGGGTGGACAACACCGAGTCGGCTTTGTCAACGCCTCCAGTAGCGGCCAGCTTCGTCACAATATCTCGGAAGCTGAAAACTTCGATGGCCTTCACGGCAGCCAACCTGACCTTCTCATCACTGTCGTTGAGCTTGTCTCGTAAACCGGCGATGAGCGTCGACTCGTCTTCGCGGCTCAAACCGATGCCTCCAGCCGAGGTCGAAACAATGTACCCAACGGCGGACGTCCAAGCCGCACGGATTAAAGGTGACTTATCGTTCCGCCGGGTTGCAAAGTTATGGAATGCTTGAGAATGAGTCTGAGCGAATGATAAGGGCGAAATGGGGGTTGTGAGAATGCTCGAGTCAGGATGTTCCGGAGGTTCATCGCTCAACCTAAGAGCAGGGTACGCTGCCGGGTCCAAGGCAGGTCGTGGCGGAGGTCCAGCAGCGCCGATGCCAGATATCATATCCCCAAGAGTTTCGGTCGCCAATAACCGCAGCTGTATGTTGTCGGCTTGCAACTCTGCGTCCACCTGAGGAACAACATTTTGTAGCACCGTGGGCGCGGCACGCCAGAGCTCGCGAAGAAGTTGATGAGCTTTCCGTAGCTCCTTGAAGTCTGATTCGGAAGGGCCGCTTGGCGCATCATCGTCATCCGAGTCCGCCTCATCTTTGTGCCCGTTGGTCTGATCTTTCCCAGTTATGTCCATTATCACATCGCTGAAGTACTGGCTGACGTAGCGTGCCATCTTCTCCGGGCATGTGTTGCAAACCGTTTTGGCCATGACATATGCCTCCGGCTCCTCCTTGGGCAGAAGAGTCGTTTGACTGCCGTTAAGGTCGGACTTGTTTCTGGAGCCGCCTGGAGGAGCGGCTCGCAGGAACTGGGCCATTATCACATCCAGAACACTTGGAGGCAGGTTAGGGCCTTCGTCTATCAAAGTAACCAAAATATCGGTCATATGGAATTCGACATCTTTCGCAACCTGCTCCCCAGAACTAGACATGGATGATCCCGAGATGCCATCGAAGAACGAGGAGAATAGATGCAGTAGCAAATCTTCCGCATTTGATAGCTCGTTGATCAGAAGAATACTTTTGACTTCTGCCAGAGAGGTAAGCACGTATTTGTGCTGGGTGTTATATGCATTGGCCGGATCCCAAAGTGCAGGCAAGATGACTTTGACTAGAAGGCCAAAAATGTCCTGAAGGGCGGCTTGTTAGCAACGGCTGTCTCGTCTCCCCGGGAATGACGCGGGAACAGCAAGGAATAGAAGCTCACCTTCAGCTGCGTGGGAGTAAAAGGGGCATCTGGTGCACACAGTTTGAGAATATCCACCAGGCATGATGCAGCGTATGCCTTCACGCCTCCTTCCTTATGCGCCAACAGGTTGTGCGACGCAAGCTCTTTTGCGACTTTGGTGAGCGAGTCCTTATCGACCGTGTCCTGGTCCATATCGACCAGCTCCTGTGAAAGCTTTTCGAGCCGGCGCAGGAGCTCTCCAGTATTGATTGGCTTCCCAGCCCGCCATGACAGTGGCTCATCGAACTGCAAGCTGACAAGCTCTTCCTCCATTTCCTGATCTTCCTCCTCCGGGACTTCGTCCCTTTTTCGGACCATTATGATCTCCCCCGAAAGATTGTGCTGTGCGGCTGATCTCGATTTGAGTGGTTCGTGGGAAGTATCCCCGTTGATGTACGAATCGGCGACGTGTCTCAGGAGCGGGGACTCGACAGGCCCGAAAGACGTTGGAGAATCGGGTCGATGAAGGTGTCAATGGTACTCCTCAAGTTGTTATCCAGTATCGCTAGTAGAGTGAAACGATAAACATTGAGGTTGTGAAAGTGCGCAGAGGCGGACGGAGCCAAGGCAGCGCGTCGGTAGGGCCGTAGTAAATGATGAGTGGACTTGCCTCAATCGTCTTTTGGGGTTACGCGACTCTGATTGAGATGAATTGGAAGCGGCGCGATGGCCCCGTTGCGATTCGCCCTTAGGTGTGTTTCTATCCCAGCTAGCTTGCAGGGAAAGAGCCATGGGCCCAAGCTCTTATTATCCGAGCGTCAGGGTAGCTTTCGGCCCCACAAAAGTCTTCACACCTTCCACTAGCAGGCACTGCAGGCAAGGAAGGTGACAGAATAAACGGCACACTACTTCGTATAGGTATAATAATATGGGATAGCTCGATATTCTAGTGGCATAATCTAGTGGGGTAATGCGAGATAGCCCGATATTCCAGTGTACTAGACCAGCTGAGTCTGTCGTTTATTTTGTCATCCAGCTAACAGGTTAATGTCAAGGAAAGTTCATCAACTGAACGCCTTTGTCATCAATATTTGATGTTACCCAAAATTCGTCCCTTCATACAGTGTTCAGCTTCTAAATTTGGTTGATTCTTCCCAAGTATTTGAAAACAACTCTAAGTATGCAATTCAGTAATGCTCCATATACACGATGCTAGCCCATCAACAGAACTTGCTTGCCCCATTCCTTGATTTAGACTTGATCATAGAAGTTCAACACCAAGACTGACTCTGCTCTAGATTTGTAGTACATGTTCCGCAATTGATGTAGGAGCATCACAGCCACTCCGCTCAAATCCTATGTCCACGTACTGTTCTGCTTTTCGTGATCCTGGCCGGGTCAACCGTTGAGGGCCATCTGTTGAGAATGCTCTTCGAAAGGAGACCTCCCTTTAATATGATCAACTCGTAGCACTTGTTTGGCGGACTCGAGCCTACATTTCGTGAAGACCGCTGATGGCAGTATCAAACACGCCCCTATAGACTCCGACGTTGTCCTTTTCCCACATTATGTCCAAGAACGCTGTATTTCGTCTTGTCAACATGGTCTATGATAATCATGGCTGTGCTATCCTGCTGTTTGCATCCTTGATTACCCAGTTGATTTGAAGAAACCGCAATTGGGAAGTCGACGCGCAACCATCGTGGAGTTACGACCATCGTTACTTCATGTATCAACGTATCAGTGCAAGCGAAGTTGCCAAGCTGTCATACGCAAATGGTGCTCGGCCATCTGGGAGTCAAGCAAGATTTCAGCCAGCTGGTTGACGTCTGACCTGAGTACCGGGCTGACCCAAGCTAGGGTTCAGGGAAATCAGTCCTATATTCGAGTGTAAATATTGCAGAAGTTAGCAGAACGAGGCCTGCTGATCCAGAAAAGCTATCCTAGAAGTACCAATATCTTGATCGAACCCTTGAGTCACCAGAGCACAAGAGCGCCTTTTCCCACTTCACCCTTTCTTGGCTATCTTGCATCCGCCATTACCTTCTCTACTTGCATTGATTTTGTACTACTTATAAATTCACTTCAATCAGTTGACAAACCACTCTGTAGTAGTTTGTGTATGATAAGTCCCTCCTATCTCTTCTGCTGCTCACCAGACCCCAGCTTTTATTCCAACTCATCTTTCCACCCAAGTAGTGTCCTTTCGTATCCATCAGGATTGGATCGATCACGTTTCTGCAGTTTCCCAAAAAGAAATCCTAAAGCTCTCCTCCACGCTTTGGGCCAGTTGCCAAAATCCATCTTTAAGTCCCACAACGCGTCTTGCATCTACACCTCAACGTCCCATCACCCTCTACCTCAACACCCTCAACACCCTCAACACCCACATTCGTTTCTCCCACTCGTTCCCATTTGGAGCCATAATTGTTTGAGTCTTCCTTTCACAAATACCAGGTTGGCCAACATTTCGACTCCGTTCGTCAACAACGACGCCGTATCTTGGCCGATCCGTGTCTTGCACCAGTCTACAGTCATCATCACTACACTCGTTTCTTACACTGAAGATCTTGCTGACTTGGTATTAGCATTGAGGTAAGAAAAAGTCCCCTTTGATTGGCTAAATTGCGCCAGTCTGGTCAAAAACTGCGCTCTTTCCTCGTCCTGCTGAGTTTGACCCTCCCCTACGCGTCACACGCGACCTCGCGATTGACCTGGCAGCTGCTCAAAATAATTTTCTTCAACCAACAGCCATCCATTTTTCATTTTAAATCAACTCATTCTGACAGTCATCGTTCATTTTCTTCAGCTGCCTCTGCAGAAATTCCCTTCGTTCATCTTTACGCTGCTAACATCTCTTCGCTGGTTGCCAGCTTCGTTCCTGAAAGACTCGTTCACATCGTCACGCACGCAACTTTCGGAGATCCAATTTTCTGGCAAGTAAATCAATTCCATATAATATCTCCCGAAATCAACCAGTTCCTTTCCCAATTCATCTTTGATGGTATTCACCCATTTTGGTTGATCGCCATCAACCACGCGTCTATCATCACTCCCTTTTCTTCACCATCGCCACCTAAATTCCTTTCGTCACACATTCATTCAGTCATAGATTGCCTATCTGTTTATTTCAGTAGGAAAATTTCGCTATCTCGCTAATCATTTATACAGCAGCCTCAACGCCTCACAATTGCGATGCCTTTCTTTGCCGAGCGTGGTACCTCGATGCCGCAAAACATCCGCCGGGATGATTCTGAGGCCTGGAGCGACGTCGACACGCTCAAAATGAGCACCACCGCTGCTACCGTGAAGAACGACACCATGAAGAAGCCAAGTAAGCACTCAACCCCTACCTCGCACTCACCACCTCCTTAGACCAATTCTAACATACTTGATTGCAGAGTTCCGAGGCTTCTCTATCATCTATGGCGTTATAATGATGGCCCTGGTTGCTGGTGCGATCTTCGCCGCTGGTATCTGCTACTCCAAGCACGATGGTAGGTTGCCTGACACAGCTCAGTTTCACCCGCAAGTCTGATTATTGTTGTAGCAGAGCGTAGCGACCTACCTACTGAGATTACTGAGGGAGGTTTCGCTCGCCGAGGAGAGCCCTATGGTTATCACTCCACTTGGACTACCAGTTCTTCCTCTTCCGTCCCTGAGTCTGTCACCTCTACCACGCTGATTGTGTCGAATACCACTGTCTCCCAGACCACCACCGAGCATGCTAGTGAGACACCTGCGGCCGTGACCATTGTCACTCCCACCTCGCCCGTTGTCTCTCATGCTACTGTAACTGAGGCCAGCACCGATACGGTTACTCAAACTATCTTCGGCACCCCTCAGGCTTCTGTAACCGAGACTACTGTTACAAATTCAGTGCTTAATTCCAGTGCGACTGTCACTCAGCAGACCACCACGGATGCGCATGGAAGTACCGTTACGATTACGAAAACGGTTACTCCGTATGCTTCGGGCGATTCGACCATCATATCGGCAACTACTTCTACCTGGAGTCCTGTTCTTTCGACTGGAACTGCAACCACAACTGATGAGAATGGTCATACTATTACGATCACGAATACCGTTACTCTATCTGCTTCAGGCAATCAGACCACCACATCGGCGGTTGCTTCTACGAAGACTCCTGCTACTTCAACCAATACCCAAAATCACACGGTGACTGAGACTGTTGTGGTTAGTCCAAGCATCACATTGGCGGCTACTTCTACCGGGACTTCTGTTGTTGCAACTACAACTGACGAAAATGGCCACAACACCACCAGTAATATCACCGTTTCCCCTTCGATTCCCATCAATACCACCTCGAGCCAGTCTAATCTTGGAAGAACCACCGTCGTGAGCACTAACATAACCTTGTCCACTACGTCAGGCACAACCTTTACTACGACAGACGTTGCGGGACATCCTAGCACTGTCACAAAGTACACCACAGTGACAACATCCCCTACTGTATCCCCGGTTCCCCAAGATAGCACTGTCCAAGTGACGACTGTCCAAGAAACAACCACGACAGTTTCTAGAGGGAGCAGCACTCTGTCGGGCTCGGAGTTGACCCTCACGCAAACAGCTACAGTCATTCCACTTCCATCTTCTGGGAGGACCACTGGTACTGCTGCCGGAGTGACTGGCTCTATTCCTCAACGGTTGTCTACTTACTCCGGATGGAACACTGCCACAACAGCAGTGACATTCACTACCAGCAGTGATAACTGCACCACTAGCTTGACTACTACTTTCGAAACAACTGTAACTAGGTATGCTCTTCTCCTTCTCACCTGCCCTAAGCTGTTCTGTCCTGACTTATTTACAGCAATGATGCCATTACTGCCAGTTCACCCGAGATGAGCAGCGCACATACCCTCAGCACTCGTACTGTCACCACGTCACTCAGCAGCATCTCGTCTAGCATAACGCAGTCCGCGCCGGTGTCTTATAAAGAGTCCATTATCAGCAAGGAGACAACGACTGAGGTGCCGACGATCCATGTTAAGATGACAACCACAACGACCGAGTCATCCATGCCGACCGCAACTGATACTGTAACGGCTGCTGGACACACCACCAACACCCTAACCTGGACAAAGGACAGCACGCGCACTGTCACTATCTTGGATCCCCAGACAACTGTCACTGTCCAGACTCCCTATACTCCTCCCACGGTTACTGTGACCACGACGACCACGCTGAGCCCTTCTCCTGGTGTCTGCACTGCCAGTGTGAGCGTGTCACTCATCACGACCACCATTTTCCACACTGTGTCTCCTTCCACCACTGAGGGTCAGCAACCGTCAAGTCGCGAGGTTACTGTCCAGGGTTTGAGTAATTCAAGCATCGTATCTACTTCTGCATTCATGCTTACCGTCTCGATCAACCCCACAACCACCTATATCGCTCCTCCTCGCAGAGTTGATTCGACGACGACTACTTCAACTTCAACCTCCTGCCACGAAACCACTACAGGTGTCAAGACGACTGCATCCGCCGATATTACCACCGCATATAATACAGGGCCCTCTTCTTCCACGAGTAGCAGCAATAACGATTTTACCAGTAGTTTGATGTCCCACGACATGACAGATATCTCGATAACCACCTCGCTGGCCACCACCTCTACCGTGAGCCCAAGCCCCATCATCTCCGGGAACTCGACCGGCTCCATCACGTCATCCAACCTCGTCGGCACTGGCACTAGCATTCCCGTGACAACCGTCTTCTCAACTACCACGGCGAACGTCACCGGCTCCTCAACGAGCGCGACCACAAGCATAGGTCCGATCGCGAGCTCTGGTGCCGAGAAGAGAGCCTCTCCCAACACGATTGTCCACTGGGGCGGCAGCAACGGCGGCGGCTCGGTCAGTTGCGCTGTCATGCTCGTGGCTGTCATCTGTCTCCTCATCTAAACTGCTAGTGTGTCTTTCTCTGCTCCTTGGAGTGGTTGATACGTTGGCAACCATGGTTGAATTTATTGATGTGACGATGAGAGAAAAGAGATTTGGCGTTGCGATGGTATTTGCTCATTTTGCGCTTTTGGCTGGTCTGCCTCTTTCTTCATGATGGATTCCACCATTTCGTTAATGGTGTGTCTCATCATCTTCACTTCTTCTTGGTGGTCGGGTTGCACCTCGTCATCGGTTCTTCTTACACCCTTTAATACTTGACCTTCCCTTGGCATTGCAAGGATACTGTAGACCTGGCTCAGTTCGTAGGCAGAAATTGATGACATTGACAAAACTCTTCGCAGTCTGGCACATGTTAATTTGGACGTTCCCTTTTGCAACGATTGATGTTGGATCTAACAAGTACTTCATTTGCAGAATATATGTTTCCTCCGCACTCATCACTATGTTACTTGGATGATTGGGAATTAATGATGATCGCTACCCTTCATTGCGCCTTCGGAACTTTCGCGATGGTCAGCCACGAGTAGGCGAACTAGAAGGCAAGATGACGATTGCGCCGCAGAACTTCCAAGTCTAAACGAGCGTCTCACCCTCTGTGGTATGATGTTAACAGCCGAGGGTACCAAAGTCAGAACAAAGTCAGAAAGACAATACTTGATTAGTAAAATCCCAATTGAGATTTGCGAAATCGGCTAACTGGCTCGATGTCTCGAGGTAGCTCCAAGCGGCAAACGGCAGAGGTTGGGAGAATGGCTCACTGCAGGAACAACTACCCTGTATCAAAAGTGTCCGCTCTAATCTGATTGGGCTTCGACCTCGCGTTGAGCCGTCCGTCTCCAACGGAGCCGGAGAGACTTGTCAGATTGTCCTTCAACATTATTCGTCAGTCATCATATGAAGAATTCTAGTCAGGAGAGTCAGCGTGAACTTAAATACCGACGTGGGAGCATCATAATGGAAAGGGTACGGGAGCTTTCTCGTCTCCGGTGACATTTTCCCCTCAAATTTCGAATCGACTTGGTCATTCCAAGTTCCGCAGCGGTTTCCAACGGACTATTTGACGGAAGAGCAGTCGAAAGAAAGCAAATGGGTCCGAGGGCTTGCACCGCATGTGCAAAAGCCAAGACGAGGTGTATTGCGTGCGGCAATCCCAACAAGTGTGAGCGGTAAGCTTCTCGGCTTGAGCAGCAGGGAGGACCGGGAGACGTAGAGCGATTTTAGAAGGAGAGACGTCAAAAGGTGACCCGGGCTGATGAAGGTAACAGATGTGAACGCTTAAATAAGTCATGCTCAAAGCAGACTCCCGCGCCGCCAAGGCTTCGGAAGGGTCGAAAGATGACGAGAGTTGTGGAGCTGGAGAAGAAATTGGCCGATCTCAGTTCTCAGTTGGAGATATCGAATCTTCATCTGCCAGACCTGGGAAAGCCTATCCTGAGGAACCCTGGCAGTGTGAAAGAGAATTCGGACAGGGAGAAGGATAAACCGGAGAAAGACAGCCAGGGTCAGACTGAATATATGAAGAGGATAAAAGCATACTGCTTCTTCAACCACATGTTTCCCGATTACAGAGTCGCGGAGGGTGGTCATGATTCCTCTGGGCTTAACTTCAATGCCATGGGCGACTGGGCAGTGAGTTAAAACCATTGCTGCAGGGGCATATTGACTGATGGGCAATAGGAAATGGCCCCACGTTTTCCTGCTGGAAGGCCTATAGCCAACGAACCGCCTTCAAGTAATTGGCCTCAAGGCGCCGAGGCCTGCACCCTTCTGAGCGAGTATAAGGATAAGCTTATGCATATCTTTCCATTCGTCATCGTGCCACATGACTTGACAGCAGCGCAGCTCCAATGGAAGCGACTGTTCTTGTGGAAGGCCGTCATGGTCGAGGCTTGCCATCTGGATGGGAAACGTCAGCTCGAGCTCGGTACAGAGTTGCTGAGGGAGCTCAGCGAAGCGGCCTTCACGAGACCTCATAAGAGCGTTGATTTGCTCCAGGGCTTGTTGTTGTATCTTGCTTGGTAAGCTTGATGTCTACGAATTTTCGTGTAAATGAACTGACCAATGGCGAAATAGGTTTCATTATGCTCTGAACAGTTTCCAAGTGACGAATCTGCCATTCTT
The DNA here is from genome assembly GCF_002105095.1 of Pseudomassariella vexata. NCBI lineage: Eukaryota > Fungi > Ascomycota > Sordariomycetes > Amphisphaeriales > Pseudomassariaceae > Pseudomassariella > Pseudomassariella vexata. The sequence continues at coordinate 161,686 of NW_024467969.1, forward strand.
GGCTAGGTCTCTTTGCGTCAACCTAGGCTTCAACGACAATCAGATCGCCACCAGACAAGCGGAACATGGTTCTGCATGCTTGGAACACATGCGAGCATTTGCCGGTACATACCACCTGGTGACCAAGTGAGTTCTGAACCAGCCTTCCTGACAAAGGCATTTGACTCAATGCGTTTTAGTGTTTTCACCACAGGCAAGAGACCCGGTGCTCTAATGAGCGCGGCCTACATCGAGGTCATTTGTCGCATGATCGAGCAGAAGTCAGAATATCCCACCGATGAGCTCCTCGTACGGCTGGTCAAGATCCAGCAAATTGCGCAGTCAATCACCACAACATTCTCAATAAATCACAACTTCCAGAACCCGCCGTCTTCCGTCCTCCCTCTACTCGTGGTGGTGAGGAGCTTTCAGGAGCAGATTGACGCCTACAAGGCACCCTTGCCAACTTACCTCCAAGACAACAACCTCATGTCCCATGTCCGCATCGCTGAGCTCTTCCTGTACGGAGTCGCACTGCAAGACACACAAGAACTTGGCCCCGGCAACCTGCAATTCAACGACTGCCTCGAGCTCCTCTGGACTCTGTTAGGAGTCACCAAAGCTTTCCTAGCACTGCGCTTCGCGAGACCCGTCACTGAGGTTCCTCGCTTTATCTGTATCTCCTCCTTCGACTGCATGTACGCTTTCATGACCTGTCTTAAATTGTACAACCTCGAAGCCCCCGGTTGGGACTTGAACCTGGTGAGGCAGGACCTCTCGCTGGGCGGTCTGATGGATAGACTGTCTCATGACATGGAGCTCGTCTGCGATAGGCGCAAGATCCGGCAGACCCGAGGTGGGCGGCAAACACAGGGATTGCTGCCGGACCAAGACCCGTTTCAGAGGCTGACCTCAATGCTCAAGGGGATTAAGGCCGTGTTGGATTCTTCGGCGGTGCAGATGACGGGAATTACTGGGGGCGGCAATTTTGGGGCGACGCAGATGGCGAGGCCGCCAGCGGCCGTGAATGCCATGCAGCAGCAGAATCTGGATCTTGGGGCAGCGCTTAGTCCTAACATTTGGCAGGAGGTCTTCAATGATAATGTGTGGAATATGAACGATTGGGGTAGTCAGAGGTTTAGTCTTCTCAGCTTTCCTGCCGAGTCATAGATGGGAAACCTGGATTGCATATCATTAGGAGGCACGTTACTGCCGCCGCATTTAGTTGCAATGATTTCCCGAGCATCTAGAGGACAAATAATATAAGCTAGCCTGATATTCCAGTGAAATAAACCGGCGTACCTTGGTTTTCTACCTAGGTATCCTGTTTATTTTGTCTTCAGCTTGTCCATGCTTCACAGATACGTAATAAATACCAGACCTCACGTCGAAAAGCGAATCCCTATTGGAAGGGATGGCGGCAAGCGCGCTGGTAAGCATCTGCAATGCTGGTCCTATATAATTTCAATAGTGCTGCCTTCCTGCCAGTATCGGCTGAATCCTTTTCGTCTCTCCAAACCTAGACCGCTACAATACAGCCATTCTCTCCTAAGAGCGCTCCGTCTCTCTTTTCACATCCACACATGCATTGCCTCAAGGTAATGCCTTGTCAACATATCTTTCGCTCATGCACTGGGTCCTTCCCGATCGTCGTGAATTACTTATCATTTTGTCGTTGTTTGAGATACTCCCAAAGATAGCCCGGAATTCGATTGCGAGCGGTTGCCGTTACTCCCTTTCAACAATGGAGTCGCAGAACAAGTGCCCGACAGATCTCGACATGGAGCAAACCAAGCTCTCCGTTAGACTCCCCGTCGAACTATTCCTTATGACACTTGACGAACTGATTGCACGGCCTCTCGACCCTTGCGCAACCTACATTGGTCATGCCAGAAATATGCGCTAGCCACACTACAAGACTGACCAAGAATCCCAGATATGTCAAGCCACACTTTGATATTGCTGTCTAGTGCCACATGCGTTCCGAGAAATGCAGAACGTCTCTTCTACAAAACAGTCACATTGAGAAGCACGGAGTCCATTGTGCGCCTCATTCGAAGTCTCATTGAGGAACCTGATCTCTGCACTGTCTCCTAAGACCCCGCTTCAGGCTCGAAGCCGTCGTGATGTGAATATCCTCAGAATAATGAAGCTGGATTATCGCACATTCGTGACAGAAAGAAGGAATAGGCGTCCAATTGATGAATACGAAGCCCAGACCGCCACCAGACTACATATGGCCTTGCTTCTTCTCCCTCGATCTGTTGAGATACTGCTCATACGGTGCACATCCAAATACACGGGTACGCAACAAGAAACGGCAAGGTGGAATATTTTGGAAAAAACAGCCCAAGGCATTGACAGTCCTTCCCATCCATTCCAACATGACTTCAAATCCGGCTTCAGCTTCGGTTTCGCTCTCTGCATGCTGGTATGGATTACAGAATGAGTCTCTTCTGAAAATACACCAAGTTGCAGGTCTAGTAATGCGGGTTCAGACATTAGGTCACCTTTGATGAAACCTAGCATCAATTTCAGCTTCGGCAATACTCAACATAACAACAAATCTGAAAATAAATCCTTGCGATACAGCGCTGTCGACTGGCCGGAAGTTCATTGGTTGTCTAGTATTGATGATGGAACGAACAAGAATACAAGTTTGCCGGTCTTCCATTGTGGAGGTTCCCCTGGTAGTGGCAGTATGATATGCATTTGGACTCACAGGATTGAGACTCTACTGGTTCACGAACGAATCCTGCAATTTGAGGAGATTTTTCTTGTCGAAAATATAAGGCAGGCTTTGGTGCCATCAGGAAGAGAGCACACCTGGGCATTGTGCAAGAGGTGAAGTTCCACTCACCATCTACCCCAACGACGGTAGCCGAATGCCACACCCGTCGTTGAGGACCATTCAGTGAGAAATATCATGTATCGGCAATGATAATAAGGCCTGGATACTATTACTGGAAGATAGGCATGCAAGACTTTGATTAGTCTGAGGCTAGATGTGACATCGAGAAGATGTGCCGAGGCACTGCTCGCTTGCATGTGCAAGATGTCATGTGTGTCCCATGATTAACTATATACATCTGACGCTACTCACTGCTCGCTGCTGTTATTTAAGACTCGGAATTTCCGTGAGCCTGCAATGTTCTAAGCCATTGTCAAGAAGAACACAATACTCTTTGGTACAGCAGCAATACTACTTCGTCAACGTGAGGTAGTTCTGAATGGACAGGGGGTTACCCTGGAACGAACCTGCAAACACGACTCGGATCTCTTCCAAAGCTTCAAAGTGGCTCCAGCAAGACAATCTTGTTAGGTGATCATAAAAGACCGTGGAGAGTCTGCACATGCGTTTGGGCCCTGCAGGTTCATAAGTCCTGGCAGAATGTTCAGCAAACAAGCTCATCAAATGTGCAACGGTTCATGTTCAAAGAGTCTGGCCCCACCTGCACCCCATCGTAGGCAACTTGTAGCGAAACCTCTAATAGTCTAGCTGCGTAAACCACTAAAGAGTCTGTAAGGGTTTGTGCTAGTAAGTAAGTCCTGCTGCGGAGTCCTTAGCAATAATATCGGGGTCTGACGTATGGAGTATAGGGCTCTGGGTAACTGAAGTATTCAAGTAGGGTAACTGGGAATAGAGTCGTCAAGGCAGTTTGCCTCACCAATGGGTTAGATTGATGCTTAGATTGATCACTGAAGTAGAGACTGTCTATCTATGAAACGCCTGGGAGTCCTGTCCCTTATATATCCATCTCTCCTTCACTGATCCTGTTGGATCATTTGGATCGATCCATGATCCTCTCGAGCCTGGCTCGAACTGGATCTATCTCGATCCAATATATCCAGGTACCGAGATACTTAGTCACGTGACCTTCGTTCCGTCGTTCTTCCGATGCGGGGTCCCGTGATCCTAGCGAGCGTGTCCACTCTGGCCTGCCAACAGGCCTTCTTTGTTGGTCCAGGTTTAATGGTTCGTAACACAACTCCAACGTGACCACATGTACGAAGTAATTAACACCCAATTGCACACCCAATTCCTAGCTAAATTCAATAAAAGCACATGTACGGAAATGGATTTGACAGCTGCTGTGGCCCACTATAAGCTTGAGCTAACTACAGGACGAATATATCGATACCATGAGACTACAAAGGGTATTTTACGCCACGCCCTCTATACGCCTATGAATAGATAGTCCTAAAGAGCTGTTATCTTGGGGCGGCCTATGCGGTGCCCAGAGGCGAATAATTTAGTTACTTCGTAGCTTGGAATATTTTAATAGACTACTCAAAAATCATATTTAGGCCGGTTATGTGCTACGCAGCTATATGTCAGGGTACGGCTAGGCCGAAGGCAATAGTACAGAGTGATGGGGAGTAACGGGCGTCCCTCCTACGTAGCACCGGGTGGTCACTGGCGGTCTCAGGTAGGGGTGCCCACGGTGATGCATTGATCTCTGCTCCTTCCCTATCCTACTTCGAGATGGTCCTTATATAGATAGCTAGGCCGCCGCTTGGACCCGGCATAACAGCAGGGTCGGCGATGCCAAGGATCTTGACTCTCGTCATCCCAAAGCTTCACATAGATTGTAATCATGACTCGGGAGTCTTTTGTCCGAAACACCCCTCCGGCGCCCCACCGGTGTCTTGCGTTCAGTGTCCTGACACCCACTGGTGCCTATGGCATTCTGTTCTCTGACACTATAGCTGCGCGGACTTGAAAAGAGTACTTATAGCTTTTTAATATTTATCGATAAAAATACGTGTAATTTTTCCCTAAAAGTCTTTTCTATAGTGGTTAGTAGCCGATTAATAAGTACTGTGTAGGTGTGTGACTGTGGTGACTTACTTGACTTTAACACGATGGGTTCCATCGGCTCATCGCATTACATCACCAATGAAAGCACAACACAGATGTTCCGTTGCTGCGTAAAGTTTGGTAAAGTTCCGTCGACCTGGGATTGTCTTTTGACTCGCTGGTCATGAGGTCCTAACTTCGCATTGTTCTGATGATTTCAGAGGTGGCAACCATGAGTCGACGCCTGGAAGTCGAAGAGTGGATCATCGAGATATCAGCGCCAAGACGACTCATCTGCCCCCTCAACAAATAGAATCGGGTGCCGCCGTCGGTGAGAACTTCCCCAGGTTTTTTCTCTTGACGGCCTTTCAGCTGGAAACCTTATTTGCAGCAGCACAAAGGCACGCCTTGTGATCGTTTTTAGCTCGAGCTCTAGATCGCAAGGCTCAAGTCCTTTGTCTAAGAAGTTGGGATCAGTTCCTTGTGTTTATCGAAGTCTGACGACCTCTGAACCAGCAACGCAACTGCGAGGGTTCGGCGCCTTGGGACAGCAGCCCACGAGCTTGTGAACAGCCCAACAAACCTTCAGCAAGCCTCTCCCGCTCGCGATAAGACGAACACTAAAGCCATCCCACACCGCAAATTTTCTCCCACTGATAGATTCGATCGACGCCTTTCCGAGATGTCGCTTCAACTGTACATGGTCTACCTGGCCTACTTTATCGTGGGACAGGTCGCGCTCACCATCGCCCTCTACATGATCTCCTTCATCATACCGAAAGCGGCCTTCGGGGCTCGCTGCTTGGCCGGCTACATGGCGCTGATGATCTGTGCTATTTATGGGGCATTGATTTCGATAGCATTGCGCATGGTTGGGAAAGAGCAGATTGCGCAGTGGACGACGGCGCGCCTCTTCAAATACCTCATGGCTTACTCGACTGGCATCACGTTCGAAGTTGAAGACCCCCATGGATACCTCAGCACCGTACGACCGGCCGTGTTCCTCGGGAACCACCAGACAGAGCTGGATGTGCTGATGTTGGGGTGGATGTTTCCCAAATACTGCAGTGTGACTGCGAAGAAGTCTCTGAAAAATTGGCCTTTCCTCGGGTGGTTCATGGCCCTGAGCGGCACCGTCTTCATTGATCGCAAGAATTCGAAGGATGCGAGGCAAGCGATGAGTGGTGCGGCAGAGGAGATCAAGAAGCGCAAACAGAGTGTCTACATGTTCCCCGAGGGCACGCGCAGTTACTCCAAAGAACCCATACTTCTGCCCTTCAAGAAGGGTGCCTTCCATCTTGCTATTCAGGCTGGTGTGCCCATCGTCCCTGTCGTCGCCGCCAACTACTCTCACATACTCTATGTCAAGAACTTTACTTTCAGAGCAGGCAAAATCCCCCTCAAGGGTAAGCTGAATAGCCCTATCTACGTGCTCTACCTACGTGTTTCTCCTGAACGCTACTAACGTCCTTTAGTGCTTGACCCAATCCCAACGACCGGCTTGACGTCCGCAGATGTCGAAGAGCTCACCCGCACGACTCGAGAGCTGATGCTCAATGAGATCGTGATGCTGACGGAAAAGGCACAAAAGCGACGTTTTGCGATGCCCGCGTCGAAAGGCAACGACGGAGTCCTCAAGGCGAGTGGTGTCGAGGCGACCATCTCTTGAAGACTTGGGACACTTTATATCTCACGCAATACAAGTGGGTAGACTTGGAGGATGGTCTGCATCGCAAGTCCAGTAGGACGGAGAAGAAGAAGCGGCCTGATGAAGTTGGTGCATGGAGGAAACCCTTTCAAGTTTTGACGCAAGTCTTTACGTATGCATTTGATACCCTTAGACCGACGCATTGATGTTTGGGCGCTAGACACACTTTGGTTGTCAAAGACAGCGGTCCACTATCTGGACTAGCACCAACTACTAACGTGACCCTTGACGGCTTATTTTACGACATCTGCATATACTTGGAGCGGGAGTCGGCAAGAGGCATTGCATATCAGACTTAGAGTTCAAACACTCTTCAAGTTGGTACCCGAATCAAAGTACCATTTCGACACGCGAATACACGATACGTTCATCAAATTGCGAAAATGTTTTACAAGTATCAACTCCTCCGTATTAATCATGGAGTCCCGGCAGAATTCATCTCACGCGTCCCTCACGATCGTACGGGTTTGGCGTGCTTGCCACGCCATCATGGAAACACCGAACAGAATTCGATCATTCTACGCTGAAGAGGAGCTGCAAGATGGAAGCGAATCGACACACACCGTGTGCTATGTATACAACTTCTTTGACTGGATGATATCAGACGATGGAATTCCAACACATGCAGGTTCTTCCATCCATCACTCGGGTGCTCCATTCACTCCATAGTCCCTCCTTCCAGCAGTGCGGTTACGTCTTGACGTAAGTGGGCACGGTGGGGTAGGACAACGGCATACGTAGCAGGTTTCGCATGGCATCTTCGATCTGGGATTCCGTGTTGAAGCTTGATGAGCAGGTTACTGCATGCCAAGAGGGGCATCGTGTTGGATTTCTTGGCTTTTACCAAAATGAGCGTATGACGAGTTCAGCCTGCGAGGATGATCTCATGTTAGAGGCCGCCAATTAGATGTTTCAATCTCAACGCAGCTTCCCACAGTTTTCTACCCCGCTATTCTTGTCGCTGCCGTTTTTGGCCATGAAATATCCCATATCCACATCACGCTCTATACACGGTGAATGACGCCAGGGGTCCATTCCTTTGACTTGTGTCTGTGAGACAGTAGCATCGGTCATAACGGAAAACAGGAATTGTGCCCACAGAAGCAAGCAGGGCCCAGTCATGGCAAGCCGCTAGCACATTCCAGGAGTAGGTATCGAGCTGTTGTCATCGATGCGTCCAGACCAACCCGCAAGTAGATGAACCAGTTGCCCCCACCAATGTTTGCTGACGGGGCGATGCGATCCAGGTACTAAGACATGCCATCTTAACACGCAAACCGGATGAAACATGGCACAGGAAGAGAGAGAGAGAGAGAGAGCTACGCCCGACTAACTACAGCTGAAGCTACTTCGGAGGGTTGTAATCTTCGATGATACCACTAGTTGCGATGTCTTGATCTAAACCTCATCTGGTACTGATGTCATGGCGATTGAGGAACTAATCCCACGTGGTCTTCGATGTACCTCGACATCGACGGCGCTTGTCATGGGACCCGACGGCTTGACATCAGCTACCTCTGGCCCTGGTATACCGAAGCAAGAGTCTATAATCAAGGCTGGCGTCTACTTATCTACTTTCCCGAGCCAGCTGGTGGTGCTGAAACAAGACACACAGTTTGCCTTGTGGAAAGCTCGGTAGTGACGTCGCTTCTCCCAGCAGCTCTGAGCTGTTCCCCCCTCATTCAGATGAGTGAAGCAACCAAGGCAAGTGTCTTCTTGTAGGAAGAGGCAGGAAAGCAAGTTACTGGATGCTTCCAACGTTGGTAGTATAAAGAACCCAACCCCCGGCGTCTTGGTGGCATGCTCTTTGCATCTTCGTTTTGTATCATCCCTAGACACAATTCTACTAGACTTGTCACTCGACCATCATCATCATCCAACCCAGTTTACAATGTCGAACTACAACAACGATAACGAGGACGTAAGGCTCCTCCTTTTATATCGTCCTGCTGAACTGGGACCTCAGCTAATACCTCATATAGTCCAGCTACGGCGAGGACCGCTACGTATGCTAACCCAAGTATAATGGCCTCGCAGACGTTCCTCTAATCAAGCTATAGGGCGCCAACCGCCAGGCTGGAGATGGCACCAATGAAACTGGCCGCACGGGAGGCTCGGGCAACGAGCGCGGTATCTATGGAAGCTCTGGTGACCGAGACACCAGTGACACCGTATGTGATTTCAAATTCAACTCTGTTTGATTTCTCTTGAGAGCAAGAATTGTATTGTCAGGCATAACATTGAAGCTGAAGCTTGTGCTTCTGTGCCTTATGTCAGAACTCTAATTCTGCTGCTTGATCCTGAACACTATTCGTAACTAACGCGCGTCGCCACAGTATGGTTCGGGCAACCAGACCAGCTCAGGCTACGGGTCCAGCGGCCGTGGCAACGATGATTCGTATGGCTCCAGCAACACTGGTGGAAACACGTTCGGCTCCTCTGGTCGTGACACCTCGGACACATACGGCTCCAGCAACACTGGTGGAAACACGTTCAGCTCCTCTGGCCGTGACACCTCGGACACATACGGCTCCAGCAATACCGGACGGGATACCTCGGATGCTTATGGTTCCAGTGGTCGCGACACCTCTGACACGTATGGATCGAGCGGTCGCGATACTTCGGACACCTACGGATCCAGCGGCAACAAACCAAGCGGCTTCGGCGGCAACAACGATTCAGACAACTACGGCAGCACCGGCAACAAGCAGGATAGCTCGTACGGGTCGTCCACTGGCGGCGGTGACTACGGTAGCTCCGGCAACTATGGTGACAAGTCTGACAATAAGGGGGACTCTAACCTGGGCAAATTCGCTGAGAAGATTGGGAGTGTGTTCGGGAGTGATAAGTTGACCGAGAAGGGTAGAGAGAAGAGGGAGCAGAAGGGAACTGGGGATGATAATTATTAAATGTTGATGTGGTTGAGTAGGCATGTGGAAAAGGTCAACGAAGTTGTGGGAAATGATCAATACGAAAGTGGAGAAAGGACATCGTTACATAGCAATAACAGTACCTGGGATTGAACCCTATTTGCTGTATAAAGTGTCATTAAATCCACTAGATATGGTTATGAACAGTGAATCACGTTCAGATTGATACGGCATGGACAATGCAACTCTAGTTTCAACGATAGTACCTTGATATTCCCTGTAGCCTGATTGACGGATGCAGGCAACCCCGCCTAAGTAATGTCCCACACCCATATCGTCAACAGAGTAAAAGCCCCTTTCACGATTTCTGTCCGCGACGGCCGCTCCTGCTGCTGATCTTGTGGCCGGCTCTGGCACTCACACCGCCAGTATTGTAATTGGACCCGAAGAGTCTGGGAAATATTTATTTTGAGGAGGGGTTTGAAGATGGAGGCGGAGGAGCAGATGGTGGCTGGAATAGGGGAAGGGATATATGTCAACGAGCGAGCTTGTAAGAAAGAAGGACACTAAAATTGAATCAGGGGGAGGAATTAGCCCTCCAAAACCAAAGGCGAGGCCTTGCGGGTGTTACAATTAGATATATCAGCATTCACGCTCGCGGATAAAATAGAACATATAGAGATGTTTGGTGGCTGTGAGATAGTGCTCATATTCACGTGTATTGATGCCAAGTTCCCCTAAAGTGCTAATAGCCTTCGAGCCAAACTACCCTAACCTAGTGCTCAGGAAAGGGGCAACAAACAAATTTGTGTCTTGCGGTTAAGCCCAGGGCACCCGTGAACCTAGGAGAGATCAAAAGCATCATGGCCCAACACCAATGCGGGTTTAATAGGGCATCTTGATCGCTGATTGAAGTACCCTCAGTTCCACCCAGCTCCTTTGGCAAATCCGCCCTAGTCGGGTAGGGACAAAACCGGTCACAAGGTGGATGAACAAGGACACCAATCAAATATTGGAAATTTGCTCGTGTTGTTCTATTCCGATTAGTCTATCTCAAAACTCTATCCTCACAGCCTTATACTACCATCACCCCCAAACCACCTCCGAATATCTATATTGCTTCCAGCCGCCCCCGATCCACTAGCCTGAGACTCCTCGTTACCACCCATCCACTTGGGTTTCTTGAAGCCATCCCCGATCTCCTGAATCCACTTTGGCGTATCTATCCCATCAATCGTATTTTTGAACCGATGGCCGAAACTCGTGAAGAAATTGTCGTCTTCCGGATCAGCGGCCGGGCCTGGGCGCAAAGACTGCTCTCCGCCTCTGGTCGGGTTGTCGTGGTAGCCGGGTGAAGTGGCAAATGGCGTCCTGGCCCCACTTTCACTTCTAGATGCAGGCACTGGCAGGATAGGGGTAGCTCGAGCCCCCGAGGCCCTGAAAATTGGGTCTGCTCTCCTTCTGGAAATGGACGTCCCGTTCAATTCGCGCTCGATCAGGACTCGGCCTTCTCGCCAGGAACCAGTACCGTAGCCCGTCTCGTTCTCCTCCTCGTCATCCACGAGCTCGAGGTCGAAGCCAAGCATTCGTCTCACCTTGCCGTACAGACCAAAGAGGGTTGCGCATACGGGGATGAGGACAAGAATGGGAAAGAGATTATCAAACCACTTTCCCAGAGGCGTTAGGTCGATCAGTTTTCCGAGGAACCGATAGAATATCGTCTTGGTGTATATCGATGGCGAAAGGAAGGTCATGAAATTGTACGACAGCGGCACGCTTAGTCTCGCGACCTGGCTGGCGTACCAGAATGCGGATTCGTGACCCGTGTTGCGGCGGACCAAGGCACGGCCTCGCCACACCTTGACCTCGGTCACGGAGGTCAGGGCGGCAGCGCACATGTATAATATCCAGAGCGCGGCGATGACTTGACCGGCCAACCCGACCTGGCCTTTGTCTCCCGTCCAGTGGTGGACCACGCTGAGGCGGATTACCGATAATTTCGGGAGCGCTACCTTGACCATCTCGGACCAAATGATACACGCAGACGCCAAGGCGAAGAAACCTCCAAGGAAGATTCTGAACGAAGGCAGAACATGGAAATGCAGTAGGTACCGGGTATAGGGCGTGAGCAGAGTGATGCTGCCGAGCGTCGACGCATCCGGGCTAGGCCGGCCAAAATCGAGCTTTTTAGAAGCCGCCGAGTCCAAAACTGCCTGTGCCTTTGCAGCATCCTGTAGGAGACGATGCCATTCTTCGACGTATCTGGATCTGGCATGACGCGACTGAATGAGTCGCCGCGTGAGATCCGCCAAGTATTTCTCCGTAATCACCGTTGGAAGAACGCGACTGTCGACATCTGAGCGAGGGACCGCGGCGGTTGGTCGAGATTCGGGCATGTTGCACATGTCGGCCAACTCCTCGATCCAGTCTTGGAAATCCCTGGCACTGCCCGTCTTGCGCCTGCTCAGTTCCGAGACCTGCATCTCCAAGTCCTCCAGAGTCAAGAGCGCATCCTCCATCTTTTCATGTAGTCCTGGCGCATGCGCCTGTAGTCTCTTGAGCCTCCCAGGTATACTGGCTTTCCTGAAAATCTCCCGGGGAATCGCAACAAGTCCGTGGCCCATGAGGTAGATTGCCAGCACCAAACCCCAGCAGTATGCCAGAGCCATGACCAGACCCTTGAAGGACTCGTAATGAATTCCATAGGAGATGAAGAAGTATAGGAGCCCGATGATTCCAGAACCGAGCAGGATCGCTTGGTACTGCGCGTTTTGGCGCAATGAGTAAAGGATGCGGTCCTTCGGCTCTCGATACCCGGCGTCGGAATACTCGGCGAGTATGGGTAGGATAAACCTGCCAGCTCTCTATCAGTACTTCTGGATTACGAAAATCCCCATGCGACGCCCCATACCATGTAAGCACGAAAGTCAGCCAGTACGTGATCCTCCACGACACCAAGAGCAAGCGCTCCGGAAACCAAATGCCCCTCGCAGCGTCATCGTCGGTCGCAGCGCTCGAAGCAAGATCGATGGGTACGAGGAGTACGATGAAGGCCGGCAGCCACAGGGCGAAGAAAACAGGGACGAGAAGGTAGGACGGCGTCGTTCGCAGCGGGAGGTAATGTCGAAGGATGAGGAGGACCACCAAGGAGATGATGAGCAGCGCGATGGCAGCAAATATCTCGGAGCCCGCGGCTGATGCTGCGCTGAGTGTGTGTATCATCCTGCACTATCCGAGAAAGCCTCCATTAAATTGTCTCAATACAGACGAACAATGTAGAAAACCGTTCAAAAGAATTTTCCTGAAGGCAGGAGCCTGAGCAGACAACGCGACTACTTTCAACTTGGAGACTGACGTAGTCGGGGGGCAGAGTGGGTAGTCTCAAATCAGAGCCCAGTAACAAGTGGAGTTACAGCGGGTGGCTGAGATTGGTTTAGCCTCCCTGCATCAATTTCAAATCGAAATTTGAATTTTACGCTTGCTTGCGGTAGTTTCCTCACAGGGGTCGGCTTCCAGGTAGGCTAGCTCGTTCCTGGCCTTCCTATGCAAGGAAAGACAGGCATCATCACTGCATATGATTCCTTGTCTGTTAAAATTGTCTATAGATTTCGAGAAACTGGTTTCTCTTCGGGCAGGCTAGAGGTGCTTTCGAGCCAGACACCAACGTTTTGCAACTGTCTTTGCCATCCTTAAACTTCAATGAAAGATTCCTAGTTGTACACAGTTCACGGCGAGAACTCCAACCAATCCGCATATGATGCGAGTGCATATGGGGTGTGGATTGTGGTATTGGGGAAACTTGGTTACCTAAGCTAGCTGGCTGGCCGAAGGGCCTCTTGTGCTACCTATTTTATCTTATCTATAGCTGCAGGGCGACCCTCGGGGTCATGTATCAGCATGCCCGTAATGCAACATGCTCGGGATGAAGGTTAGGTACAATCCAGCGAGTTTTCGGGAACCCAGTCCCATCATTTCGCTATATTAATGCTGCGGATGAAGACTAGTAAATCACATTCTTTCCTTGAACATCAAGTTATGACCAAGAGAGAAAAAAGAATAAGGGGGCGGGTGGGGGAAAAGAAAGAGAGGCGAAGGAAGGAAGAGAGAAACAAACCTCAAAGCAGTCCTCGATTATTTGATTAGGAAGCCTCTTGTACCATGAGACCTTTTTATGACGATTTCAGGAGTCTCGCTGAGTGTGGGCGAGGGAAACCGCTATTTTATATATGAAGACAGAGCTTGTGATGAGAACAAAGCAGTTGCTTCAGGCACAGCCTGTCACAGCTGTATTAATCATTTTCAAGTCAATTGATGTATCAAACCCAACAGCGTCAAGACGGTTGCTAAACTTCACCTTTCAATCACATTAACCACATAAAGAATGCCCCCAACGGTATACGTTGAAACCACAAGATTCCAGACGCCGCTGCTAGATACCCTCGAATGGCGAATGGAAGGAAAACGAACAATAACGAAGAACTTAACCGTCTCTCATGACAAATTAACGCCGCCATAGATACCAAATAGTTCAGAAGCCTCGATGGCACTGAGAGCCTTGCATGTCGTAACTGGGTAAGTTACGCCGAGGGCTTCTGGATGACGTAGGTTTTGCCGCCCGATATAGGCATGGGATGTTCTGTTGTGCTGTGCAGCTGTGTGAGATGACGAGGAACCAGACGAAGAATGTGCATCGTGGGAGATCAAGTCTTATATATTCAAGTCTCACCATGATGTTCATTAGGTCGCCACGGCGCTGCTGATACAACAGTACAATTGTCTAGTACAGCGGTAAGCCACCAGCAGTCGATATAGCACGGGCCTTTGGGGCAGCTGTTGTGTTGCTGGCTTTGGCTCAGCCATGAGCTCAGCCATGAGCTCAGTAATTTCCCGTGAACGAACATTAGAAAGCTACCAGCGTTCATGTAGTCGGAGGGGAAGGCCAGCTACAGCTCTGCCGCCACACGTTTTCGAGCTGTCGAGTCGGCACAATCCGAACTGAGGCTCTGTAGTCGGACGCCCAGTCGTAGCGGTGTGCCCGTGGGCGTGCTGAGTCAGTCAGCCTCATTGACGACCGTCCACAGGACTGTTTGTGCTCCGGAAATCAGGGTTCGTCACCTAATGCATGTTAGCTTAGGGGATCGGCTCTTTTGACACTGCGGGGGTTGCACGTCGACCACGTCGCGTCGCCAACAGTTGAATGCTGAGTGACTTGAAACTGCGCCTGACAACCCCATCAGCAAATCTCCCCAGCTCAACACGGTCTTGCATCCGCCATGCAGGCAAATATTGTGTCTCGATGCCGCCCGTTACCTATCGATTTGTGGACTCACATTAGCGGTTTCGTTACCAAATCGCGCTACCATCCCCGCGTATGGTTGTACCGTCGACTGATGTCACACAAACCCAAATCCAAAGCCGCAAATAGCTGTGACAGAGTAGTTTTGGTTGAATTTTCGACATGGTAGAAGCCGTTAGCCACCGTCAGAAAGTCAGCTGCCGTACAGTCAAGCCACGTTCCAGAAGCGTGAAAAGGTAACGGGTCTACATGACAATTTAAGAACCGGAGAAGCGACGAACGCAACAGTAGCCTTGCGATCAATTGATTGGTCTCAACTTCTATGCAGCCTCTCGGATCGTGAAGCCGAAATTTCCAACTGTCTTTTACTACGTAGTCTCTCATTACTTCAATCTGGACGTGTTGCGATGCCCGGACAGAAGGAATCCCGTATAGATGAAACGGTGCATAGTTTGAAGATGCTCCTCTGAAGAAGACCCTGAAGAGTGCAGACTTATATGTTATGAGTGAAGTACCTGTGGATTGCCGAATGCAAGCATTCTAGAAGGTGATGGCCGGAATGCCTGGCCGCAACTACACGCCTAAGTGGAACAGAGCTCCGATTAACCGTAATGGAATGATCCGGTCTCTTTTCTTAATATCTAAATCGGTCTGTTTATATGTTTTGCGTTTCACCTGCACAGCATAGATTATGATGTCTAAAGCCATCTAAGATAATGGTGACGCATGCGTAGATGATCTCCAGACTCGCCTTGGCGACTAATATAGAGGCATTTCGAGCATCCTCGATAGCTAGCTGGCTAGATCACTCAGGCTGGATCTGACGATTAAAAACCTCTTGTGTCGCTATTAATCACTAGAGTCGTTACAGGTGGTAGGCTAGGACGTGACTATACCCTGGAAGATGTACCCAATAATTGTGTTAGAGATCGGTCGATGAGCCACAGCAACGCTTAGCTTCCCGAGGAGTAACGAGAGGATGCGATCGAAGCTCTAACGGAAGGTGCATTTTGATCTTCTTAGAAAATAACAAGAACGTGAAGAGACTAAGGTAGAATGACGCCCGAAACTAATAACTACCGGAGAGGTGAAGGCTGCTGAGGAAAAACGCGAGAAGCGTTTATGTAGAGGTAAATATCCTTCAGAGGTCGCGGAAGAATGGACGAAGTGGTCGATTTGACGCCGCGTCTGGATGCTGGCCTCCATAACTATAAGGCCGGTTCAGAGATCCTTTGTCAGGAACGGCTAGGCCGCAAGGCAAAAGTACAGAGTGAAGGGGAGAAAAAGGTGCTCCCGGTGTTGATCTTCGGGTGGTCACAGGTAGATATGTTTGGAATGGTTTATTCATCTCAGGCCTTCCTCTTATTCCTCCTCTGAGACACCCTGAGACACCCTGAGACACTCTCCCCTTATATAAATTCCTCGGGTTCCACGATATTCCACGACCTCCCACGACCTCACAATGCTCTGACACACAGGGCCCGCGCCGACGGGGAGCCGGCGCTCTAATATCTGTAACAGAGCTAGGAACACATCGACCAGTTCTGACCAGCACTAGGAGGCGTCTTGCGTCCACAGTAGATTTCGTTCCTTGAGAAGACCAGCCTAGCGGATGGCAACAAACGCATGCCCTATCAACTAGGTTAGGGGTCATTTGATAGAAGGGACGTGCTGTGCAAGGGATAGCCCAGCAAGAGTACCGAAACGCAAGGCTTTCAAAGACGTGACAGCAATCGTGGGCTGAGGCATTACAATGCGAGTCCCAAAGATGAATTGGGCAGGGGAAAGGGTGCTGCTGAGGCAGCCAGCGCGAGCAGCATGGGAAAGAAATTAGCGCGAAAAGCTTTCGTCTGTCGATCTACGGCCGGTTGCAACATGTGAAGTGTGTTTTATTAACGAACAACGCCAATGTAATGCATCTACACCCATTGAATTTTCTCGCATCTGGTACATTGCTTAACTGTACGGTAGCTGATGAAGAGAACTAGATTTCAAGGCAGCCAACGGCTTCTTCAACGCCGAAAATTCAACCAGAACTACCCTGGCCCAGATATTTGTTCCAGGTCTTAGAGCCATCGTTAAACCGCGCAACGCACATGGAAATTGTGCGCGGCTACGTGTCCAGTTACAAGGAAGTAGGCCGTGGAGCCTGTGACCAAAGCGCACCAGAGCCATGGGATCCGAGTGAAGTCTCGTAATATCATGCGGATACTAGAATGAGCTGCGCGACTACATGGTGACACAGTGGGGGCCCAACCAATAGATGAATGACGTTTCATAAATCAAACCATGCAGACCATGCTATAACAATAGTCCTGATGGGTGCACGACAGCCGCATAGAGGGACATGGACCCCAGGTTCTCGGGGGCACTGACGTGTTTACTGACCGACCACCCACCCTTTCAATCTGGCTCTTATTGGCCCCCACGCAGAAACCTTCTGGCTGTTGTGTGAACAATACATATTGAGCACTCTTGCTTGATCTTGAATATGCATTGCAACGCAAGGTCCAGTTACACGCATCAAAACTGCACTGTAACTCTGTTACTCGCCTGCCAATGAGATGAGGTGCAGTCTAGAGAAGAGCTGTCGGCATTAAACCAGATCAAATCGAGCGTTCGCTTATAGACTTTTGCTCCTGTCCGCCATCATATCGCCTGTTTTTTGAAGTGAGATATTTACTTGAAGTTCCGCAACGCTGGCGCATCCACTTGAGCGATTTCTCGCGGCGGGGACGAATCGTCACGTGTTGCCAATAGAAAACCTTGACCGCCGAAATGAAGGTTCCCGCAACAAATCCACATACGTTATTAGGGTCATAGTTTGCCAGGAGGCTAGTCCGCAGAGCCACTCACGGGTATGAACGATGCCTCTGGATTTCCTCATCGGGAAAGCCGCGATGGCTACAGGGGATAGCTTCGAGCTCTGCCCTATCGGAATCAAGTGGAGCTGTCGCCAACTCTAATATCTGGGGAAGAATCTGGTCCCCGCCCCTTGCGCTGCTGCATTTCCAATCATAAGAATATAGCAGATCGTGGCTGTGTCTACTTTCGTCGAACTCCAGTTCTATGCGGTTCACATGTGGCCCCGACCTGACGGGAGGCCGCCCTCTCCTCACCGTTGACGCTTTCTTTCCTCGGCCACCCCAAGCGCAGCTGCTTGCTGGAGCACAACCGCATCCTGCGCCGACAGCGGCAGAAATCCTGGTTTTTCCCTCACCTCAGTCACTCGTGCACATACGGCCTTTGAAACAGTGCACTAGCTCTCTCCTCAGAGCCTTGCCGGATGTGCTACCCAGTCAGCAACACTGTCAGGCTTGATTTCTGTCCACCTGCGAACGTCACTGCGTGGGGTCTCTTGGCGGTTGACGCCTGTCATCAGGGGCTGTTTGCGTTACCTAACTGGAAAGCTTCGCGTGCGCCGCACCGTCCGCAAACAGTGGCTTTCGGACTAGAGAGCCAGACAACAGACAGTGCCGGCTCCCATTTTGGAGATATCAAGTCGAGGTGTTCCCGACAGGTCGTCGTACTGCCCATGACTTGGGTTGTATTGCTCATATAAAAAGACCGCTAGAAACTTAACTTATAGAAAAGGATGCTCGCTTATCTTGCGTCTGCTGCGTCTTGCCCCTACCCTCCCGTCATTTCTCGACCTTTTGTCTCGTTTGTGTCACCTTGCTCAACTTATCTGTAACCCCAAACCGCAACCATCGTACTTACCTGTCTATGAGCTCTCCTGTGATACAATGCCAGACAGCAATATGGATGAAACAGAACTGAAGCAGCCGCCAATAGATCGAAATATTCGCTGGGGCGACGAAGAAGCAGCAACGACCCGACCATACCGCGGCTCTACCCTGCGCCGTACAAACTCCACTGGCTCGCTCTCCATCCACAGCGTGCGCTCGAGACGCGAAGTCGAACCTGGCGTCATCTTGCCCATTCAGTACCGCACGGTGTAAGCAGCAGTTTTGTGTGAATACAACATTTTGTCTAAACGAAACGACTTGAGTTGTGTGTACTGACAATTTGTCTTCGTCGCCCAATACAGCTCCTTCCAAATCGAAGAAACCAAGAGCAAAAGCAAAGATGTCGCCGCCGTTGAGAAGGCGAGGGACTCAGCCACCAGGGGTCGATAACCACCACGTCCCTTTTTTGGCGCAAAAAGACCCATTGCTGACTTGATTGTTGGCACACAGAGCTGTCTTCGCTGGACTGGCACACCATCTCGTCCGATGAGGCCATACGCCGGTTGGGTTCTTCGATGAGAGAGGGGCTCTCGGGTGAGCAGGTCGGACGGAAAATCAAAGAATATGGCCGCAATGCTCCTTCGCCACCCAAGTCGAGGACGCTGCAGAAATACTTGGGCTACATGTTCAAGGGGTTCGGTCCCATCTTGCTCATTGGCGCAATTCTCGTCTTCGTGTCATGGAAGCCGCTTGGAAACCCGCCCGCTTTGGCTAACCTGGTAATGCATATTCATACTCACCCTGGCCAAAGAAAAGTGAGTCAGGTTCACTAACCAGATGTTCCAGGCGCTGGCTATTGTGCTCCTCGCGGTCTTCTTCATTCAGGCTGGCTTCAACATGTTCCAAGACTGGAGCTCATCCCGTGTGATGAGCAGTATCAAGAACATGCTCCCCGAAGACTGCATGGTCATCCGAGACAGCATCCAGTCGTCCATTTCCGCGCATGAGCTAGTCCCCGGTGACATCGTTTGCATCAAAGCTGGCGACAAGCTACCGGCTGATATGCGCTTTCTTCATGTGTCTTCCGATGCCAAGTTCGACCGGTCTATCCTTACGGGAGAGTCCCTGCCCCTTGCTGCGACTGTCAACTCAACTGATGATAATTACCTTGAAACCAAATGCATTGGTCTCCAAGGTACCCATTGTGTCTCTGGCGCGTGTACCGGCCTCATCGTCGCAACGGGTGACCGAACTGTCTTTGGAAGGATAGCAGCTCTGACCAATGAACCGAAGACGAAGATGACGACGCTCGAGAAAGAAGTGCTGAGATTTGTTATCATCATTTCTTCGATTATGCTGACCATGGTTCTTGTCGTCTTGATTGTCTGGTACGTGACCCCCCGAATTGAGCAACGGGTATAATGACTGACCGCAGCAGGGGGGCTTGGCTACGAAAAGACCACCCGGGATGGATCAACGTGCCGACTCTTATTGTGAGCTGTGTCAGTGTGGCAATTGCCTTTATTCCTGAAGGCTTGCCTATCGCCCTGACAGCCGGTCTTACCATCACGGCCAATATCATGCGACAACACAAGATTTTATGCAAATCTTTGAAAACCGTCGAGACCCTCGGCTCCGTTTCTGTCATTTGTTCTGATAAGACGGGTACACTTACCGAGGTGAGTACTTCCTTGCTACCAAGTACAGTTTTGGGAGTTGTTGTATGCTGACAAGCCTTTCAGAATCGCATGACCGTGACGAACTGTACCGTTGGCGAGCACAACCTTACCGACCAGGAGGCAACACTCGACTACAGTGAAAGCGCAGCGCCAGACGTGGCCGGTATCATTACCAGCGCCGTTGGTCAAATCCGTTGCATGGCCGGACTCTGCAACGCAGCTGAATTCGATGCCGCGACCATGCATTTACCTATTGAAGATAGACGCGTGTATGGTGATGCCACCGACCAAGCCATCTTGAGATTTAGCGAACACATTGGTTCCGTGAGTCACTTGCGTCAATGTTGGCAGAAGACCTACGAGCTCGCTTTCAACAGCAAGAACAAGTACATGATCAGGACTTTCTCGCTCTTTCGACCGGACTGCTTGACAGATACGCTTCCTGAGGGCGAGGCGGATAGCTTCCAGGCTGATGATACGTGAGTGCTCAAAAGAGCGAAGTGGTGAGTGTTCTTGGGATTAAACTAACACACATTAGACTTTTGACAATCAAGGGCGCGCCCGATATCCTCATCAAGAGGTGTTCCCACTTCACCAATAAGTCGGGCGACGCTCACCTCCTGGACGACACGATGCTAGCCACCTTCGAAGCCCTGAAGAACACGTACAGCAGCCAAGGCAAGCGATGTATCCTCTTCGCGAGGAAAGTGATCCGCAAGCAAGACATCCAAAACCAACCCGGGACCAGCCAATTCGAAGACGAAATGTTCGAGCAAGCCAAGTCAGGCCTGACCTTAGTCGGTCTAGTAGCCATCGTCGACCCGCTCCGCCCCGAAATCCGCGACGTCGTCTCAACCCTGCGTCGCGCAGGTATCCGCATCTTTATGGTGACGGGCGACTTTGCCCTGACGGCCCTAGCCATCGCCCAAGACGCCGGTATCGTGAGCACGCCCACGCCACTCGTGCACAACGCGACCGACCTGCCCCGGGAAGCTGTCTCCGACGAAGCGAAACCGCAGGACAGGACATCGCTCCTGATTAGCGGCCCGGAGTTAATGGGCTTGAACGAACACCAGTGGAAAGCTCTTACCGAGTACGATGAAATTGTGTTCGCGCGCACAACGCCTGAGCAGAAATTGCGCATTGTGAGGGAGTTCCAGGTCAATGATGTGGTGGGCATGACGGGCGACGGCGTCAATGACGCGCCTTCGCTGAAGGCGGCCGATGTTGGCATCGCCATGGGAAGCGGCTCGGATATTGCGATTGAAGCGGCTGATATGGTCTTGCTTGACACTTTCTCGTCTGTTGTTGAGGCCGTGCAGTATGGCAGGGTCGTTTTTGACAACCTGAAGAAGGTTATCTGCTATTTGCTGCCAGCAGGTAGTTTTGCTGAGTTCTGGCCGGTGATGACGAACGTTCTGTTTGGACTGCCGCAGATTTTATCATCATTTTTAATGATCATTATTTGGTATGCATCTACTCCTCCACCTCTGCCCCTTCTCCCCATGGGGAAAACTGGCTTACACGCAAACAACTAGCTGCTTCACGGATTGCGCCGCCGCAACGGTCCTCTCCTACGAAAAACCCGAAGCCGACGTCCTGCTGCGCAAACCCCGCAACATCAAGAAAGACCGCCTCGTCAACTGGCAACTTGTGGTACACGCATACGGCGTCGTAGGTGTGATGGAAACGGTGGTTTCATTCGCCATGGCGTACTGGTACCTCGAGCTGAACGGCCTGCGATTCCGTGACTTGTGGTTCTCGTTTGGAGCTCTGCCGGAGGGGATTGATGCCGAGTTTTATACCCAGAAGTTGAATCAGGCGTCTTCGATTTACTTCGTTAACCTTGTTGTTATGTAAGTGATCTTAACCTTTGTGTATTTCACGCCAATAGTCGTGACTGACGAGGGATTTAACAGGCAATGGTTCAACCTCCTTGCCGTTCGCACTCGACGATGGAGCATATTCCAGCACCCACCACTTTTTAACGTAAGGACTTCGAACTGGTACCTCTTCCCGGCTATCGTCTTTTCGTTGTGCATGGCCATCCTCTGGCTCTACATACCGCAGCTGCAGTCCGTTCTGGGGACGTCACCTGTGCCGACGGCGCACTGGTTCTTGCCCATGGCTTTTGGTCTGTTCATTCTATTCTTGGACGAGGCGAGGAAGTTTTTGGTGAGAAAGTATCCAAATGGTCCAACTGCCAAGAGTGCATGGTAGAAATTGGGGGGGGGTTGTGACGGGGTTGAAGGCTGGGTGCGTGGGAAGACGGAATTGGTGGTTGGGAAATAGCAGCCAGGCGTCGGGCGCTGGGAAAGCAACTTTGTGAGTCGGGTTAATACGCGAGAACACACCTATCAGGCAAGGTAGCCAACCTAAAATGACAATTTGGGAGAAGCCGATGAGAGCAACCGTCCCGTCGAAATATCAAGGGGAACCATTTGGTGGAAAGGAACTGGACGGCTAACTTATCCGGAAGTGCGCAGTACCTAACTCCAAGACTTTCACGATATGAATGCCTTGTCCCTAGCTGCGGGATCTGGAATGTGAAGTTGGCCAACAGATCAAGCAAGTGACTTTGTGTGCAACATATCTGCAACACATCGTTCGACAACACGAGACGGATATGCCAGCTGAATGGCTGTTCCTAGTCATGTCCTCGATCATCGATACATCAGAAAGATGGTCTTCCTCGGAAATAGGAACCGGCAAAGGTTAGTCGTGCCCTGCTGAAGCATTGCTGGAGTTCCACACTTCCAGAGAAACGAAACGAGTCAAACTTTAACCATACCAAAGGAACCACATACTTTAGTGGACCGGTCTAGACATTTGAATTCATCGCCACATTGCTGTGTGTAGTGGAGGTTCTGAACTTTGCTGATGTTCGACAGTGGGGAACATCGTCGGATGTGACCACTGACAACTATGCCCGCCGGTGTGGAGAAGGATCAGGTGCAGGACCTCATCGATGGGGGCAAAAGTCGAATGGAATGTAGAAATGGCTTGACGCTGGAGACGGGTTGACGGGATGTTGCTGCACGCCGGCGACCAAGTCGGGATGAAACACTTCCGGTTGATGGAGAGCTTGATTCACGGACACAACGGAAGCTGCGGCCGACGATACAGATCCTGATGACCAACTACTATCAGGCTGGCAAATTTCAGGCATCGGATGATTTAAGTATAGTAGCTCAGCATGTTGCATCCTATCCATCTATACTCTTGCACATGAACCTGAAGCCTCAACGATAACGACTGTAATGACAACCATCATGGAACAAGTTCTTGCCCTTATCTCAAAGCGCAGCCCGGTCATTGCGTCCATCTTTGTTCTCCTTACGACTGTGTTCCTGCTGTCACGATATTTCGGCAGTGACGTATATGAGCAGATTCCTTTGGTCGGGAAAGAGCTGGGCAACGCCGAGAAAAGAAGAAAGGCGTATCTTGATCACGCTCAAGACATTTACCAGAAGGGCTATAGTCGCTTCAAGAACAGGGTTTTTCGACTAACAGGGACTGATGGTATGTTGATGCTGGAAACACGACGCCTCAACAACTCCGTAGTGTGCCACGTCTGATCAGTAACAGGGGACAGGATCGTCTTGCCTCGTCACCTCGTGGATGAGGTAAAAGATCTTCCCGATGACTATATCAGCATAAACAAGGCCTTCGAAAAGGTATGATATCAACCCGTATTGTTTTGACGATGCAAATGCAGAGCTAATGTGAGTCAAGATGAACGAGGAAAAATATATCAAGTTTGGGCAAAATCCAGACCACGGTGTATTCTTGGTTCACGTCATCCGAGCTGACCTCACGCGGAACCTCAGTATGTGGTGTCATCTCTCAAGCTGTTCCACATACCTCGAAGACTCATTAACGTAACAGATCGCATCAACCCCCAGCTAGCAGCCGAAGCGGCCTTCAGCGTGATAAACGAGCTGCCACCCTGTGACTGTGACGACTGGACTCCAGTAGTAATCTACGAGAAGCTCCTCCGAATCGTCGCCATCGTCTCCGGTAGGATATTCCTCGGCCCTGAACTGTGCCGAGAAGAGGCCTGGTTACACCATGCTATCCACTTCACCGTCGATGTGTTCCGGGCCATCACGAAGCTGAAGCAATGGCACCCTCTGTTAAGACCCATTGGGCAGTACTTCATCCCGGAGTTGAGAGGGGTGGCGGAGCACCGTCGAAAGGCTCAGGAGTTCCTTAAACCAGTCATCCTGCAAAGACGGGAGATGATGAGGCAAGGGGGGCCATTGCCGGATGACATGCTGCAGTGGATGCTGAACAAGGCGGAGGAGAGTAACGTGGGAGACAATGGAATGTCGGAAATGCTCCTCGGGCTTAGTCTGGCGGCCATACATACAACCACAATGACAACCACGCTGGCGTGAGTATCATATAAAGAGCACCACTGTCCCCGAAGTTCAAGCTCACACTTTACAGGCTTTACGACCTTGTTGTTCGACCAGATCTCGTGCAAGAGATTCGCGAGGAGATCAAGTCTGTCCTTGCAGCCAACAACGGGGTGATAAGTCTACATGCTCTATACGACATGAAACTTCTCGACTCGCTCTTGAAGGAATCTCAAAGGACGAATGTTTCCAGCTTAGGTAAGTCGCCTATGTCACAGCCCTTCAAGCAAATATTGGAAACTTGGCTGACATTGCGCAGTTCGCTTTGTCCGTCACGTTGACAAACCGGTGACACTCAGTGATGGAACCCATTTGCCAGCAGGGGCGATAATCGAATCGCCACACAAAGTCATCTTGAATGACCCCGAGCGCTACTCAAACCCGGAAGTTCGTGTCCCATATTGCGGATCATGCCTCGTATACTGCTCTGGGAATATCCCAACCATGAATGATGCTATGGTCTGAATTTCCGGCTAACTGGATCAGACATTCGACCCCTACCGCTTCATGAACCTGCGCACCGGAAACACAGCCGATCCGCTCAACTACAACAACAAGGAGCAGTATCAATTCGTCACAGTGACCAAGGACTTCATGGCCTTTGGCTACGGCCGGCATGCTTGGTGAGTATTTCAGCATTATACATCCATCCTACATAGACATATACACTTGCGCTAACAATTGTGAGCCCCGGACGCTTCTTCGCGGCGAACGAGATCAAATTGATTCTCTCACGCCTCTTGGTCGAGTATGATATCAAAATGCCAGAAAATATTACTGAGCGCTATGCGAACATCACGAGTGGTCTCGATGAGATGCCTGATACGACGAAGGAGATCATGATGCGGAGGGTGAAATCGGATGAGGGCTAGCATGAAGGGGGGGTTGATATGAGATGACTTTGGCTTCCTTCTCTTGTTCGGATTTCCGGGAAATAGGTTCTGTGAGATATGGACACTTGCTCCGGGGTGTCGAGACCTATACAGGCTTTTTTTCTTCAAACAGCAATGCCACCTCGCCAGTCTGCTTCAATAGCGATGCATATTGACGGTTCCAAGATCGTAAGAGTTCCGGAATATGTTTCGTGCACCCTTTATGAGGGCGGCGTGCCAGCTGTGAGCCCGACTACGGACTACCTGACGCTGGAGCAGAGTTGCAGACATGCCAAGACTCCCAAGTGTTGGTTGGATTGAACCTTCATCAAGATCATGCAAGTTTGACGGGTTACTGAGTGTCAGTTGAAGCGGTCAAGTTGATCTGATCGAGACAATGGATGCTGCAGAAACTCCGGAGCTGAAGTCAATGCGCCCCACCGGGTCGGCAGGGATCCCTGAACCCGTTGCTCAGCAACGCTCCTTTCACCTGAAATACAACAAACCGCAGAGCAGTCCCGTAGTTCCAAACCCGCAGTTCCAAACCCGCAGTTCCAAACCCGCACAATTGAATGCAAGTTGCATTACTAGACTCAGCTCCTCAATCATCTTCAAAACCTTCTTCCCTCTTTATACAACTCAATTTTGTACTGATGGAAACAATGGCGTCTCGCACACTGGAATCTCACTTTGAGCGTATGTCGGTCAACGACGAAAACGACCCATGCGATGGCACCAAGTTATATCAGAAGTCCAAGGTAAGTCGTGATAACAAAACACATCGTGTATGGTAGGACCAACTAATGATAGAAACAGATGACAGCGACGACGACTCAAATATCACATAGCTCAACGCGACCAAATCTCTACAAAGTCGCCCTCCAGACGCAGAACACCAACACCGTCACCGCCGTCACCCTGCCGTCCCAAGCCGCACAACGGAAAGGGCCTCCCTCTCCAACACGAAAACCCCTCCCCAGTTCTGCATCCAGATCATCCGACGAAGTCGTCCAAGTCGAGCGCAAGTCCGTCGTCCTCGTCGAACAGCCGACGGTCAACCAATTCCACCTGGGCATGTTCGAGATCGGCCGACCCATGGGCAAAGGCAAATTCGGACGAGTCTACCTCGCCAGGGAGCGAAGCAACGGCTTCATCTGCGCGCTCAAAGTGCTGCACAAGAATGAGATCCAACAAGGACGGGTAGAGAAGCAAGTACGGCGCGAGATCGAGATCCAGAGCAACCTGCGCCACCCCAACATCCTGCAGCTGTACGGGCACTTCCACGACAGCAAGCGCATATTTCTGATCCTCGAGTTTGCGGCCAAGGGCGAGCTGTACAAGCACCTGCGGCGGGAGAACCGGTTCCCGGAGTGGAAGGCGTCACAGTACATTGCGCAGATGGCGAGCGCGCTGCGGTACTTGCACCGCAAGCACGTCATTCATCGGGATATCAAGCCCGAGAACATTCTGATGGGCATCCATGGGGAGATCAAGATTTCCGATTTCGGCTGGAGCGTGCATGCGCCTAACAGCCGGAGGAAGACCATGTGCGGGACGCTCGATTACCTCCCGCCGGAGATGATCAAGCCGGGCAGCTCGGATAACTTCTACAATGAGAAGGTGGACTTGTGGGCGTTGGGGGTCTTGACGTACGAGTTTTTGGTGGGCGAGGCGCCTTTTGAGGACACGCCTGTTATGACGCAGAGGAGGATCGCGAGGGCAGATATGACAATTCCTTCTTTTGTCAGCGCCGAGGCTAGGGATCTGATCAAGAGAGTGAGTCTCTCCCCATCCCCATTTCACCTCCACCCAAACGCAATACCTGCAACTAACACAACTCAAAGCTGCTTGTCCTCGACCCCGAGAAGAGGATACCCCTCGAGCAGGTCCAACAACACCCCTGGATTATCAAGCACTGCCTAAAGGGTGAGAGGGTGGCAAATCGCGAGTCGGCAAAGGGGAAATGAACATGACAAAGTAATGAACTGGGGCAGTACCAAACTATATGATTAGAGCAGAGGCGTTTAGGAGACGGCGATCTGGCGTGGGGATTTTTGCATCAAGAGGAGAGACCTGTTTTCATTCCATTGTGTATCATCGGAATACACAAATCCTACATTTTTAGGACCTGAACTCCTTACGCCTCTTGATCTTACCGGTATTATGGTTTTGTACAAGCCCTCTGATTCCAGAGCGCCAATTGTGTGTCTCCCACATATCATCTGTAGACCTCGTCGAATGGCCGGGTATCTGAAAAGCACGAATCCCACACCTGATTCACCACCTTAACCGCCTGGACATCATCCTTGCATCTCGGCCTCGCCAGCACAGACTGCACCGCTCGTTTCCTCACGCAGTCCTGGAACTGCTGTGTCAATGTCCAGTTGCCCCGCGTGAACGACTCTCTCGTCCATCTACACTCGCCGCTCAGCATCGAAGCTCGAATCTGTATCATTTGTCAGCCATGGTTCTCCCACCATACTTCCCCCCCTCTCCCCCCACCCTGGATCGTAGTGATGGAGACGCAACCTACCTCCGTACAAGCCGCATGCTTCAAATCCTTATCCCCCACCCAATCCACCTTCCACCTCAAATGATCCCAAGCATGCACCATCTCATGCGCGAGCGTATCCTCCAAATGTCCCCGATCCCGCACCTCATTCGCGCAAATCAAAATCCCGTGTCCGGGACTAAACCCCCCACTCTGCCGATGCACCTGCCCGTCCTCCGTAAGCCGCGCCGGGCACCGTCGACACACCACATTATCCTTATCCAGTTTCCCGTTTAGAGACTCGACTTTTTCTCGCAGGAATCGGACCGTGGGGGAGTGTGCGAAGGCGTGGTCCCGGTAGGACTCGCAGGTCGCGCAATCTCGCGCTTCGTGCGCTTTGTACCGGGACTCACGGTAGTGGAATGCGCCCTCGGGGGTTATTTTGCCCGTCAAGATCCGGAAGTAGTTCACCCACCAGGCGGTTCGGGGGTCGAAGCCGGTGCGTGCTGGGTCGTTTTTGACGATGGCTGGGAAGGGGTCGGGTTTCTGTTGGTTAGGGGGTGTTGGAAATGAGGCGCCTGCTTCGGCGGAGGGGAAATTTGGGGTTTGGATATCGGCGCCCATGGTGGTCTGGTTGAGGGTTGAAATTGCGAATGTTTTGTTACTTGACGAAAGCGAGGCCTACCTAATCCTGGCCCGTGAAAGCTTGGAGTCCCCAGAATTGAAGGTGTTACCCTGAAAGAGGAGCTGAATCCAAAGCGGTGACCTCTTTCGGTTGTCCAGTGCCAGTGGTGGGTCGGTTCTGCCATCCCGATGTCGGGGTTCGCCCAATGGGAATCTTTCCGTTGCAGCGAATGCTTGAAGCTTGTTGGACCTTGGAATGGACAAACTCGTGCCACAAGTCTTTCCGATGACAACTTTCGGAGACAATGCGCCCTGTAAGAATTTCATACCAACCTCTCCAAGTCACTATCTTGATTCTTGGTTTCGTGCCACCTTTGGTAGTCTAAAGTACTGATGTTGCTTTCAAACTCGCAGATATGAAGGGCCCGAAATCACTTACCGTGGTTATTAAACTTGGTGAGTTCTAATGTTGGCTTTCGGTCCGGGGTGTTTTCTGAGTACTCCTATGAAGCGGTCAGGGGTGCTTGACTTACACAGTATTCTCCTGACGAGACCATTGCCTTATTAGTGGGGTGAATTATAGCTGACCTTCCAACCAGGAACTAGCTCTATTGTGGACGAGCAGACTCATGAACCCCTTCTGCCCATCTTAACCCTCATCGTCGCGACGGCTGTCAAGTTACGCAAAGATGGCCACAAAGTTGTCATTGTGTCATCGGGAGCCATTGGCGTCGGCTTGCAACGCATGGATGTTGAAAAGAGACCCAAGCACCTCTCCAAGTTGCAAGCGTTAGCAGCGATTGGTCAATGTCGTCTAATAAGCCTGTGGGATAGCTTCTTTGGGCATTACCGTCAACCTGTTGCTCAGATCCTACTTACAAGAAATGACATTGCCGATGTAAGTGGAGCGGGGTTATCAACTTGTACAAGAATGACTGAATCCGTGAACAGCGCTCGAGGTACCTCAATGCCCAGAACACTGTCATGGAACTCCTGGAAATGGGTGTCATCCCCATTGTCAACGAGAACGACACTTTGGCTGTTGCCGAAATCAAGTTCGGTGACAATGACACCCTCTCTGCCATCACAGCTGCCATGGTCCACGCCGACTTTCTGTTTCTCATGACCGATGTGGACTGCTTATATGATAAGAACCCACGGTCAAACCCCGATGCCCAGCCAATAGAGGTAGTTGAGGATATCTCGGCAATCCAAGCAGATGGTAGCAAACTCTCACTTCCAAACTTCAAAAGATTACTATACTAACACATTCCAGTCTCGAGCGCCGGCTCCGCCCTCGGCACCGGCGGAATGGGCACCAAAATAGTAGCCGCCCGCCTCGCCACTTCAGCAGGCGTAACCACGGTCATCACGCGTTCGTCAAGCCCCGGCAACATCGTCAAAATAGTCCGCTACGTGCAGGCTCTGAAATCCTCCACCCCCTCATCCTCCCAACACACCCCAACCGTAGAAGAGCACCGCGACGACCCCCTGTCCCGCTCAACTGCCTCACTCTCCCTCGACACCGTCAAGCCCCCCTTACATACCCGCTTCCTCCCTCTCGCCCAGCCCATCAGAGACCGCTACTTCTGGCTCCTGCACGGCCTCGCCCCGCATGGAACAATCTATGTCGACGCCGGCGCACACCGCGCCCTCGCCGATAAGGCGGGCTTGCTCCCTGTGGGTGTGCTGGACGTCGAGGGGCACTTTGCGCAGCATGAGGCGGTGAGGCTGGTGGTCGTGGGCCGGGTGATCCCAAAACCACCAGAAGGGGACAAGCTGTGGGAAGGCACGCCAGTCGAGATCGGCAGGGCGCTGGTCAATTACTCGTCGATTGAGATCTCGAGGGTCAAGGGACATAAGAGCACTGAGATCGAGGGGTTACTCGGGTATGCCGATAGCGACTATGTGGCCGATCGGGATAATGTGAGTTTGTTCCGGAGGGAGAGCAGGCCGGTTACGCCGACGCTTGCTGTGGAGGGTGGGGGAGTGGCGGGGTATGAGATGGGGTCGACGAAATAGGGCAGCCCGACAAAGTAGAGAATTAGAGACATGACTTTAGGGCGTTCTGGTTGGATCACGGGAAAACTGGTAGACTAGAAAGGAATAAGTAGTCGCTCGAGTGCCGATGAATTGATACACATTGGGTATAGCAATTGTGTATAGACCCCGAAGAGCAATCCACTTTTGACTGTGATTCGAAACCACAAGTATTGTGACAAACTCCCAAACTCCAACTATGCAACCATGACGTTTCCTTCCCCAGGCATGGGACTTGTAGTAACATGGCTTCGTCTGATTGCGCCAGAGCCTATGCCGTACAGTGCTTGTGGAATTGCCCTGCTCTCACGGCTCACCGTGGGTCCCGATGGCCCTGATCTCCCTCGAATTTTGTCTCGGCTTGCAGCGGCACAAGTATCATCCACTACGAATATAGGCCGATCATGCCGCTCAACCAGAAAAGAGTGTATCTTCATCCCGAAGGAATTCTCCACAGTCCGCCTGTCTAAAACACACAACACCAGTGGGATCAAGTCGTCTTGATTCTGCCGTGCTCCTTGCCGTCACTCCGAAACCCAAAGGGGTGTCATTCATGGAATACACGACCACGCCTTGGTGTTCAGGGCAGTCCTCGCTCCATCTACAAGTACGGGTGGTTAATTATAAGTTTTCTCGGGTACTTGGGTAGACTTACCGGCCAACATGTGCCTTGACAACGTTTCCGCCGTAAAGGAAAGGCATTTCACCGTTGGGCTTAACCTGTTGAAGAGGCTTGGGTTAGCGGCTACTTGTCAAAACATGGCTCTAAAGCCCCAGCTCTTCTCTTGCAAGAATGAATGTAGGGCATGGAGCACGAATATATATATATTCGGTTTCGAGACAGGCTTGGAAACGGATTCATACCCAAATCTTGTATCTTGCATGTCTGCATTGAATAACATTAGTAATTGTCTCTGCAGAGGTCAAGAGATGTAGGTCCCCAGATTCTACTCACTCGGCAAGAATAGGGAGGGCGGTTATGTGCAGTCGGAATTTCCCTAGAGCGAGTCTCAGCCACGCTAGTTCGGGGATTCATGCATCTTTGCTGTGCGAGCCGTCATACCAGTTTTTGTGAATTTGCCTGTAGAAGATGGCTGTTAGCTTGACCGCATTCTAGCTTGAATCCAAGGGCAAAAACAGTGTACGGACCTAAACAAGTACCCAAAGATAACAGGCGCTCCCTTTGTATTGACGTAGCGAGGTTCGAAATCGAGAGGAGTACATAACTACAACAGTCAGTCTAGCTTTCCTGTAGAGAGGAATTGTACGCCTTACTAGACTCTGTCCTAGATTCAGCATTCCAAAGTTAGCAATATGGCCTGTAACAATTCATTTTCCGCAGCTTAGGACCTCCCAAAGCTGACCTTATTCACTCGGAAGACATATCGATCGGCGTCAGGCGAGTCTGAGAGCGGCGCAATGAGGTTCTTCAAGCTGGAACCCGTGTAGTTGGCCAACTTGGCGAACAACGTCTTCGTCTCTTCTTCCGTGAGGGCGCGCATTGTGAGGCTCAGGTTCTCAGGTCGGCTTAATTCAGTTCAATCCGGCGGTCAGTCGCGCAAGGTAAGGTCTCGTTCTCGAAGCAGCTCAGTGAGCGCCGGCGCAAATGGATTCGATGGTGGAGATCGCGATACAGAAAAAATGGCGGTGAAGGCCGGCAAAATCAGCGGAAGGGTCCCCGCAGTGGATCTTTGATTGGTGTTAGTGGGGGCAGATCCCTGAATGTCTCATGAAATTTTAGTTTCCTCATCCTACAAGAAGCGTCCTCTACATATCAATTCGATGAGCCAACTACACAGCTTCGCCATGGCCTCAAGACCGTCCAAAAAAAGGAAGCTCACTCCTCCTCAGTCGGAAGACGAGGAGGCGTCTAGTCGTTCAACCGTCAAAGCCCAGAAAGCCTTCTTCAAGAACGCTTCAAGTTGGGACTTGGAGCAGGATTACGAGACGAAAGCTCGCAAGGGCAAGAAGAAGGAAAAGGAGAGCACCCGGCTGCCCATCAAGCTTGCCGACGGTCGTGTGCATCAGGTTCACGTGCCGGTGGAGGAGGCTGCTTCAGTTGCCAGTGATGAGGACTGGTTAGACGGCGACGATGCCTCTGAGGATGAGAAGTCAGAGGATGATGAGCCCGCTTACATGGAACCGGATATTCCTGAGCAGCAGCAAATTCTAGAAGCGAAGGAAGAGCTTGCCAGAATAGCCTTGATGTTGAACGAAACTCCGGAGGAGAATTCCGGTGCTTTCCGAGCAATTGCCAAGATCGGCCAATCCAGGATCGAGGCCATACAGAAACTCACACTAGCCACCCAATTAGCTGTCTACAAGGATGTCATTCCAGGCTACCGGATACGGCCAGCCGCGGAAAATATGGCCCAGGAGAAGTTGTCCAAAGATGTGCGATCGCTGCGGTCATACGAGCAGGCTCTTGTCTCGGGATATCAGAATTACATCAAGGACCTGGCCAGACACGCCAAATTGGGGCACAAGCAGCAAGGCGCCAAATCAAAAGGACCAAGTCTTGCCAACATTGCCATCACGTGTGCCTGTACTCTTTTGACGACGGTACCACACTTCAACTTCCGCAGTGAACTGCTCAAGATATTGGTGAGCAAGTTGAGTAAAAGGATTGTGGACGACGACTTCAACAAATGTCTTCGAGCAATTGAGACACTCTTCCAAGACGACGAGGAAGGCCGGCCAGCCATGGAGGCGGTTTCACTGCTCTCAAGGATGATGAGAGCGAGGGATTACCGAATCGACGAGAGCGTGTTGAACCTCTTCCTCCATCTGCGACTGCTCTCCGAGTTTTCAGGAAAAGCCTCCAAAGACCGCGTTGATCACGATCATGCAGGGCCCAGCAGCAAGCGGCAGAAGCAAGAGAAGAAGTTCAGGACGAAGAGGGATCGGAAGGCCATGAAGGAACAGAAGGCGCTGCAGAAGGATATGGACAACGCCGACGCCCTCGTCAGCCACGAAGAGCGAGACCGCATGCAATCCGAAACCCTAAAGCTCGTCTTTGCAACCTATTTCCGCATTCTCAAAGCACGCATGCCGCATCTCATGGGCGCTGTGCTCGAGGGCCTTGCAAAATACAGTCACCTGATCAACCAAGACTTTTTCGGTGACCTCCTTGAAGCTCTCAAGGACCTGATCCGGCATAGCGAAGAAGACGAAGAAGAAGGAGAAGAAGACGACAATGACTACTCCTCCTCGTCCGTTCGTAACCCAACCCGCGAAGGCCTCCTCTGTACCGTAACTGCCTTCGCCCTCCTCGCGGGCCAAGACGCCCACAACGCGCGCGCCGACCTGCACCTTGACCTCTCCTTCTTCACGACGCACCTCTTCCAGACCCTCTTCCCGCTCTCCCTCCACGCCGACCTCGAACTCGGCGCGAAATCCCTCCACCTGCCAGACCCGGACTCTTCAGCTCCCCACCCCGCCTCCTCCACCGCTCGCAACCGGGTCAACCTCCACACCACTACGGTTCTGCTGATCAGGTGCCTGACTTCCATCCTCATCCCGCCGTGGAACATTCGTTCCGTGCCGCCTTTGCGGCTCGCGGCGTTCACGAAACAGCTCATGACAGCATCGCTGCACATGCCCGAGAAGTCGACGCAGGCGGTGCTTGCGCTGCTTGCTGACGTGGGCGGCACTCACGGACGCAAGATTTCGGCTTTGTGGAACACTGAGGAGCGGAAGGGTGACGGGATGTTTAATCCTATGAGCGATAGCGTCGAGGCGAGCAACCCGTTCGCAACCACGGTGTGGGAGGGCGAGATTTTAAGGAAGCATTATTGTCCCAAGGTACGGGAGGGGGTTAAGATTGTGGAGAAGGCTATGGTCCATGGACGGTAGATGGGCAGATGGAAGATAGAAATAAAACCTTGAGGAAATTATCCTTCAATATCGGATCAATTACATGATCTTTCCGATGCGTACCTATTGCACTGAAGCTACGTTGAAATTTATCAAGCCACAAGAAGACCACTACTTTTGGTCAACCATCATCTACTAAACTATATCCTATAACAGGTTATCCTGCAAGAACAAACCACCTACACACAAAGAAGGGAAATAAATTAAACCAATGGGCCAATATTGCAGGGGCAACCTTCGTGTTGTCTAAGAAAGTAGAGGAGCATCTAGACATGTTGACCAGACCACTCCGTATATCTTCCTTTAGGAGTAACAATGAGGTAAGTCATTAGTTTTCCTAGCATCGTACTCTCAAATACAAAGATAAGTTCCAAGCCTTGCTGCATTACGACACCCCATGCCACTTTCCATTTCGATTCCTCCATTCCATAGCCGGATCATGTCAAATATTGGGGGAAAGAGGTTTGAGATGTGCCTGAGACAGCCATTTCCCAGATGAGTTCTTCCTACAGGTGAATGGCTGCCGTTTGCGAAACTTGGTCAGGAAGTACAGTCAGAGATGCCAACCACCTTGACGTCTAACGCCGTTGAAATGCATCAGGGAAGTCGTGAGATACTCTATGTTGCTGATAGAGACCATTGGTTGTTGGTATAAATGGTAATAAAGAGGTGTGCAACCTCGGCAAGTGACAATAGCCACGCATCGGTAGCCAAATACAGTGTATAGCGGCTTAGGACCATGCGATGGACACCTGTCAACAACGATGTGCCAAGAACAATTATGTCCAGGTTGGGCAAATCGATCACCATGCCGAGCGCGGCGAGTTTTCGTCAATCAACATCCACTATTTTAGAGGAAAAACCACGGACTGCACTATAATGATAAGGCTGAATTCTGTCGGGAAATTTGGGATCGATCGTTGCAGGGTAGTATTTCTGGATGAATTCTCCCTGCGGTCCTGGAATAACGGAAAGTTAGTATGCAATCTTTGTCTGAAACATATCGCAGCGTATTGTGATAAGATACCTGACTGTGTATGATGCAAAGTAGAGCACTTTGTGGGCATCAAACATGCTTCGCTCGTTACTTCTGTAGACGAAATTGCCCGGAGTTTGCCACTATACCGCTTAGCGAAGACCTGGGTAACTTTGCAGTGACTGCGTTGTACAGGGGGTGGTGAAACGAGTGCGCAAACAATTATTTTCATCGAGAAATGGTCCACACTCGCATTGGTGACAGTCGTAATAACAGCATCAGCTCGCGAATTGTCGAGTTATCGAGACCCAGTTGGGAGACTGCTCTGCGAGATGGCAGATAATTGCTGCAATATGGGAAAGGATTTAAGAAACGAATCCGCCATAGTGAACAGCAGCACCTCTTCTTGTCTAAGTGGACGATAGGCTCAGAAAAAATAGCGTCAATGTGCAAGAATGTCGAAGATGTGTCGAGTCCAACATGGTAGTCATGATGGTGCCCAGGATTGGGCACCCATGTCAGAATGTCCAACCTTGGCCGACAGGAAGAGATAGCTTTTCGTTTTCTGGGGTTTCTTGGGTTTTCGACTTGTCCTCCATGAAGAACAGAATTGCTCCGATACGTCTCACTATGTTGGTTTGACTCGAGGTTATCGAAGGCAGCGTCTGGTGGATCAATGGCATATGATCCGTCAGGTTTCAGGAACGCACTGTGGCCTAAGCCCAGCGAGAGCCACCAAGTCCCCCTTTAGCCTTAGTCTTAGGAGAGTAACCTCCGAGTTGATCGATGTGAGCTGGAAGAGGCAACGGCTGGGCAATGTATGCCGGGGTCCATGACGGCAAGCGCTCCTGGAAGAAAACATTAGTGTGAGCGGCTTAGTAAATAAGACATCGAGGAGGGCCTACCGGGTAGTCAGATGGGCCTCGCAAATTATTTGCAGGGGCTGCCGGGCCTGCATTCTTCCCTCGAGTGTCTTCTAGGGTGCCGTGGCGACTCTGACTGGCTGTGATACCAAGTCGGCCGTCGTCATCCATCTCGATGTCCTGGCTAGATTCGCTGTTTGTCTCAGAGAGCTTCTGCCTGTTCCCAGTGTATGCCATCACGGGGTGATCAGCCATGAGTGGATCATCTCTCATGTTGTCAAGGAGGGTTACACTCGCGGTAGTAGTGGTGGCAGGGGTCTCGTTTGGAACGTCCATGACTGCCTCAACAGTCATGAGTCGGTCTCCTACGTTCGCATCGTGGGGGTAAGTATGCAGTTGATGGAAGGCAAGAGAAGGAACTCGTGAGTACTTCACGACATCGACATTGGCATTGGTGAGAGGCTGCCGGTTTGTCTCAGAGAAGCGGCTGGCGCCGAGACCGCCATTGAGACAGCCTTCCTGGCTTCTGACGTTGTGAGACAGCACTTTGTTCGATGTGACACCTTGCGTCTGAAAGGGACTCTCTCTGCGTCGAGGTCTCTTGGCAGAATCATCATACTCGGCGGATGCTGATCGCTTGATAACGTCATGCTGAACAGATTCATGGGTATACGGGGGAGGCGACGGCGGAGCACCGAAACCCTGAAGTCTCGGCCAACTGGAGACGGTGTCATAATTGGCGTCAGTCATGTTGGTAGTTGATGTCGGTGACGAGGCATTGTACAAGGACTGTGCCATACGACCTTGGGATGGGCCACCGCGACCGGGCGCGGATCCAAATTCAGATGGTCCCGATGCGAGGGATTGAGGGTTGAAGTTCACACCAAAAGCAGCACTCGGATCACGAGGAGTGAAAGGATGAGACGGATTGCCGCGGCCGGACGAGAAACGGCCGGACCGAGAGGCAGAGTTACCACCGCGACGGGCTGTGGGCTTGTTGTTGTACTTGCCTCCTTGTCTATACTCCTCCATCACTAGACCAACTCAGTTAGTTTTTGTCACATTTGGGGGGCTAACAGGAAACCCGGGAGGCACAAGTTATATCTCAAGTGTGACAAGTCCTAGATAGCACTCCTAGGCAAAGATGGAACCAATAATTGTGGGATCTTCCTACTTTGGCGGGCGAGGTTGATATCACCGTATTCAGACATGGTGCCCATGGAGTGGCAACTTTCTGGGTGCTTACGACGATGGCGATGATTTACCGAGAATGTATAAGTTTCTGCAATTGTCAGTACTCGATGTAAATGAAGGCAGGATGAAGGAAATAAATATACATTATGCAACCAAGAACTAAGGTCGAAATAAACAAGGCCTCAAGCGGTAGAGTGGGATTAGCTGTCAATAAATGGGGTCTTGTTGGCGATAGGTCAGAGCAGATCTCTTGATCCAGTCAGTATGTCTGGATGATGCTTTGGGAGCTTTGTCAGTTGTCGATGGATGGACTTAGAAGACTGGTCAAGGGATATGGATCTTGCTGAGGGTGTTTACTGATCGCCAGTGCCTTACTCTATTCCCAAACAATGTGCCTTGTCAAGAACTTGAGATGATGGAAGGGATCAATAAATACTCAAGATCTAGTTGATCTTGAGTTAGATCAGATGTGTTTGCGTAGGCTGATGGTGAGGTGGAAGGATGGAGTGCGAAGTCAAGGTAGGAACAGTCGGCGTTTCTAGTTGAGAAAACACGAAAAACATGTGTTGCGACCAACCGCACCTACGGATTTTACTTCATCGTGTGAAAGAAGGCAGCATAGAGCCGGATTCTTGCTTGGCATGGCAACCGCAAGTTAGCCCCTGCTCTATTGCTCCTTCCTAATCGCAAACATGTACACCAAGGGTACATGGAAAGCGACGGAACACTTGCTAGAACGGCACATGAGAAAGCTGGAGATCAAAAAAAGCAACTGGGTTGGCTTTATCTACTCTCCCAGGGCTATATACTTGTATATATACCAGAAAGTCTAGTGTATCATGACGAGAAGAGGCTGCGAACTACCAGAGTACATGGAGTCACATAATAGTGAAATAACTCAAACACGTAAAGAAAACGACAATGCCGAGATCTTATCCACGATTCTCCATCTAAGACAGCCTTCATCACATCATGATATCGAAACTGAAAGAAGAACTCATAGGCTCCATGAATGTCTGCGAGTACCCAGGGAAATAAATGTATGCATATAAATGCAAGCCCGAGCCATTGTTTTTACACTGTTAACAGTCTCTCACAAGACTCCTGAGCTGAATTTACAGGCAGAGAAAAAGGGGCGACTGCCTAATCCAGCAGGTCTGACTTGTTTTTGTTGTTTTTGTTGATGGAAGTGCTAGCTAGTTAGAGATGAATCCGGTAGATGTAGTTCTGAGTGCCCCCTTTGGTTGATTGACATATCCTTTCATCTCGATTGCCTTCCCTGCCGTCTCTGGCCTACAAATGTCTGAATAGTTTCGATCTTCGTTTCCAAGTGCGCCGTCTTTTGAGCCTCCTTCAGCCAAGGTACATCAATGACAGGAACGTGTTCGCGGATGAAGTCAATGAGCGCCTTGGAGTTTGGAGCATCTTCACGGAGCCCTATGCAGGACGCGCATGGAATTCCAATGCACTCAGATAGCCGATCTTGGCAGGCTTTGGAGAGCCCAACTAGCCTCGTGGGAGGCCTCGAAGGATGGGTTTCTGAGGCCACAGCCACCATCTGTGGGAGGTGGTTGGTTAGAGTACTCGATTGGCCTGCCCGAGCCAAGAAGATTGCGGTATAGTAGAGGCCACTTGTTTTTTGAGCGGACGGTTCTAAGTCGGAAGCCGCCACCGGAGCTGACTTATCTCCTCCTGCGGCCATACTATGCAAATGGCGAGTGATTGCGGCGAGACCCACATCGACATATGTTGAAATCTCGGGAGCTGGCGGCGAAGTCGGTTCGGCTTCTGCTACCCCAGCCTCCCTGCGCTTGCGTTTACTAGCCCGCTTGCCCTTCGACGGCTGAATGTGCCGCGACCGGTATTGTCCCAGCGGAGAAAGAAGACTACATTTCAAGGTCAGCTTCGTAATATCGCTTGTTTGTTCATAGACCCGTAAGAGGCTGCGAGAGAAATGCTCCATCGTGCAATTGAGTTGGCACAACAGCAAGTGTAGATAACACGCAACTAGCCAGGCCCTGCAAAGTCAGACAAGGTTTGAATCACCTGCAGAGAAGCTCCAGGATCGTATCTTGATCTTCAGAAGTCACTTGTGGCCTGCCAAATTATGTCAGCATCACAGAATCATAGCGATTAGAATTCAGAAGCATTTACCAGAGAACTGCCGAGTAGGGCGTATCCAGTTGGAACACAAATTTCTTCTTTTCCATCTTCTTCTCGCGAATTTGGTTTAGGTGGCAGACTTGCAACGATTGGTGTTATCCGTCGGAAGGATCTCCGGGCTTGAAGAAGTCGCCCCTGGGACGCAACGGGCCTTCCTCCAGATGGCAAGTCTTTTGGCTCACTAAAGAGACAATGCAGCTAATCAAAGACCGGTTTGACACTTCTGAAAAGGGGAAATAATTCGTTTTGGCACCAAGTCGATTCATTCCCAGAAATCATAGGGTAGACTGGACCTTTCCATCAATTTTCATGCAGTTCTTTTCCAGGTATGCATGTAGGCGGATTCCTAGTAAACGCATGGGGCAAGATGGCCATAGCTTTTCTTCAAAGTGGATGCCAGCCAACTTGCCGAACAGCGACAATGAAGCTCCAACGTTCAACCACAATCAGCGAGCCGAAGACAGTCAGGTTGCAGAACTCAAAGTTGGGTTCCTGAAGTCGCTTGCTCTAGCATGTCATGAGATGTTGTTGACAAGATCCCAAAAGACACCTGAGACTGTGGCAATACTGTTGACTAATCGTGTGAATTGCCAGATGTCCTACCAGGATGAGGGTCAGCGAAGAAGGTTGATTATGTCTTGATGCTGTCAGACATTGGATAACAAGTCTTTTTTATTAGCACGTGTATGTTACTAAGTTCCAATTGCACTATGTATGCTGATACCTTTTGGTAGAATATATGTCTTGGTCCCATCGTCGGCCTCCGAGTTATGTCACAGGCAAAAAGAAAGCAGCCATGCTGGATAGATGCTGCCTGTCCTACTCTCCTTATCGCCTTCGTTTGAAATCTCATCATTCAACTTCAGAACTTCTACACATGCGGCTCCCACGAGCCGATGCCTATGAGTAGCTTGCTGGACTTTTGCGCAAGGGTGTTGACAAGGCTACCCCTGATTGGTTCAGTAGATCTACTAAGCTATCCGGAGAGCAAACCAACAATGAAACAACTGTAGGTAGGCACTTGAAGTTGGACCATCTCAAAGCCTCGGAGGGTAAACCAGAACCTTAATCATCCACCGCTGCGTATTGGGCATGGGACACCAAAGTTCACCGATTTTTGGTCACTAAGCAGCAGAAAAGCTTGCAAACGGTACAAAGTGGCCCGTAGAAGTCAATATGGGCTGAGGAAACTGGCTAACAGCCTGCGGCCTCCCAAGTTTCCTGACCTACCCTTGTCTAGATGTTTTAAGTCCGTATCTGAATGACGACCTAAGAGGTCCCCTTGTATCTCTCACTTGGACAACACTGTCGATCATTTCATTTACACCAATTTGCACCTTTTACAGTCACTTTGAGAGCTCGAGCAGACGTGTGCATCAACTTTGAGCCCCAGTTCTGTTCGGTGGGCCGACGTGTGTTTGGAGAAGGACATCCATTCATAGGGCTGGCCAGCTACCGCGGCCTGATATCTGCAAGAAACCCAAAAACCAACCAACCAACACTTGATGAACCAGAACTTCCGCTGGAGAATTTGAGGTCAACTGCGGAACCAACATCACATACCTGTGAGATACCTACAGACGGGTAAGTTCCCACTCAAGTTTCTCTTATTGGACAATTCTGGTCCTTGTTCTATTTTGCGACCAGCTCTCATGCAAGAACTTTGAGGAAGCTGCCCATCTTCAAGTGGACCTAGTAAGGCACGCAACCAGCCCCAAATCCAAATTCAATCTGAGTTCAAGAAGCAATACTGGCGGGTCCCGGGTAGTTCGCCCTGCCGTCCTGCTCACTCGAAAGCTGTGCACACCATTGCTAATGGCCTGAGTCCCTGAGTCCCCACTGGTGCTAATTCCTCACTGCTTCTTCAATCCCTGCCTGTTCTTTTTGGGCAGAGCTCAGGTTTGCTGCAGCTGCCTGCTCGAGCTTGCGCTGATCATTTGCACCTCGCGCTTTCCAACCAATTTATTGCAGCGTGCACCACACACGCGTGGCCAACCGCCAAGCATTATCTTCCACTTGAACCACCGTGACGTCGACACCCCCGACTGACGCTCAATGAAAAGCAGCAGTTCATGCAACACCAAAAATGACAACTAGATGTGGCCAGTGAACAGCTCTATACAGCATTTGAAGAAGGTCCAGACGTGACAACATCACTTTTTGTCACTGACGCTCTTCCCAGGTACGTCTTGCGCTGCATCTTTTGCCCTGAGAGATAAGACATTCACTATCACCAACTCCCTGATCTCCCGTTGTGTATGTACTTCCTTCTCCACACGCCCAATTCCCCCACCATGGATTAGCTCATGGTCACCACCAAAAAAGTACCCGTACCTATTTGGAGCTCATACCAAACTCCACGGTTTCCATCACCAAGCTCTTTGGATGTTTTATTCCA
This sequence comes from Pseudomassariella vexata, assembly GCF_002105095.1. Classification (NCBI taxonomy): domain Eukaryota; kingdom Fungi; phylum Ascomycota; class Sordariomycetes; order Amphisphaeriales; family Pseudomassariaceae; genus Pseudomassariella; species Pseudomassariella vexata. The sequence goes on from NW_024467969.1 coordinate 203,626, forward strand.
CATTGCCAATATTGCCGGCTACCCTACAAAGAGAAAAGTCACGCTACCACTACTCTACTAAATCCTCGTTGTAATCTAATCTTCCCCATCCTTTCCCCCCCATCACCGTTTCGCAGCACCTATTCTTCCTCCCCCGCATATTCTACACCACCAATGCTAATAGTGCAGGCTGAGCCGCCGAGCTGTCTCGCGCGATCTCCCCAAGCTTCGAACATCTCTGAAGCCCGAAGACTTACAGCCAGATGGAACAAGATTCGAGATCCTCCGAGTCGCGAGAACGTGCTGTCTCTTCCGAGCCTAGTTCAACCCGACCCAATCCTTTCGACGACGGCGATCTCGCTGCCCGTAAACGCCGGCGTACTTCTCTGACGGGCTCTCGTAGTAGATCTGTTGAGACATTGACATCTCAAGACGAACGGCGTGGAGCCTCCGACTCCATGATGAAGCTGGACGCGCCAGATCCCGAGCCCGCTCCGCCGAGCACCCCTCCTCAATCTGAACCCACCATCGCAGAGCCTCATTCGAGCAAGGTCACGATCAACCTGCGGAATTTCGATAGCCTTGAGCCTACACCCACGTCGCCCCCTTCTCCCACTCCGGCTCGCTCACAGGACGATGATATCAAGGTCAGCGTCGAGGAGTCGGAAGTTGAGATGGTTCAGGCTACCCCTCCCCAGGTGATTCTGTCATCTTCACCTTCGAGTGCGCCCAGCCCTGAAGTTCCGGTCATATCTATTGATGATGACGATGAGGAAGAGCTGGACCTTGGAGCTGGCCACCCTGCCATTTCCATGATTGGAGGGGCTAGCAGCATCGACTTGAACAGCATCATGCAGGACTTTCCGTACCACGCTGCAGAGGAAACATATTACGATACTGTCGTACGCCTCGTGCAGTACTTCCAGCAACGTAAGTCCCACCACGAACATGGAGTATTTTATTCCCTAACCAAAGGCAGAACCCACAAGTCTTGACGATGTCCTTGCTCAAATGACGGCATGGTTCGACAAATACCTGTTCTGTGCCTGCGAGCCCGACATGTGCAAGGCCGCCGTCGAGTCCGTCTTCGAGAATAGGTCATTCTGGCTGTCGATGCCCGAGATATTCTGGCACGTATATCTTCGCAGGTAGGATGCACCGTCTCGGTCGAACCCGGTAGTTCGCAAGCTAATTAGCACTGTAGAAATACGCTCGCTAAGGCTAGAGATACCCGCGACCTTGCTGGTCAGTTGTTCGCGCAGCTTGCCAGGCTCTCAGCTCACTTTGTCGTCCTTGACATACTTGCACTCCAGCGCGTACTCGTAGACGAGGATTTTAAAGAGCTGTATCTCATGTCCCCCACATTTCTTATTTGTCTCGGCAACGTTACGCGAAAGGAAGAGAGCGAGCTATACAATGGCTATGCTGTGGAGACGGTCCCCGAAGTCACGGAATTGCTTCACATTTTCCAGAAGTTCCCAGGCGGATCCATGTCCAAGCTCTACCAACTGGCCGAGTTGCAGACTAGTCTCCTGAGTCGATTCCCCAGAGCCACGATGGATAACCTCATGGGCATTTGCAATATCGCAGATGGCATTATCCGGGATAGCTTCCAGCGCTTGAGCTCGTCCCCGGGGTTATCCCATTCTTTGGATGATCGTTCCAGAAAGAACTTGGTATGGGGCTTCAGACTTTTCAAGACGGCCTCGAGTGCCGTGGCCACCATAATGGACAAGTCCGTAAACCATCTATCAGGAGATTCGGCGCATGCCCTCATCCGCTTCTTGACGCCCATCTTCCTTTACAGCCTACAAGGAGATCACGAGGAAGCGGCTAAGCTTGTTCAAGAGCATCGGGCCAACCATCCAGAGGCCCCTCACAGCTGCACATACGATGCAATTTCGAATGAATGGCGGTTTGGGGTGTTGAGCAACCTGATTCGATCGCGCCAGATGCAGCTCCGGGTCGTCGCTGTTGGCTGCATGTCTAATGATCTTGTAGGCCTGTGGAAACGATGCAGCAACGCTGGTGAGGATAGTGCCCAATCAGAATACCTGCGCTACTTTGCGATATTCTTGACCAACACCGGACTTGTGGACTATATTCTTGGGCCCACCTGCCATCCTGAGATTACTCAAGAAAGTTCTAACATCATCGGCTTCCTGATGGTCACCAAGACTTACGCGCCTGCGCAAACTGATCTTTTCTGGCAAACAGTAACTTCGACGCAGGATCCGAGAATCGCCGAGGCTCTTACCCGCATGCTGGCAAAGATCCTTCACTTGATGTACCCGGACAGCTTGGCCTACTTGTGCGAGAAGCTGCATAGCCTGCCCATTGAAGCCTTCACTCCGCAAATGAGGGAGTTGTTTGATCAACTCGTCAAGGCCCTACATTCACGAATGGCCCTTAGCGGCCCAGCACATGAGTTTACCCCATATAGACTCTGTCTTCGGTTACTTCGAGAGTCCTCGGTCTACGGACAACAGGGCTTGATAGCTCACCCCGACGTTCATCAGTTTGCTATGGCGAAGATTAAGGAACTTCTTCAACTACCCGGCGGCATGAGTGCGGAGATTCGCTCAGACCTTCTCCGAAGCTGCATAAGCGACATCGAAGCCAAAACGACCACAACATCGGGCAGTCTATCCGGGTTGTACATGATGATTCGTCAATCGCTGGTGCGAGACCTCACCTCGCTGGTTACAGAATTCGATTTCGCCCGGCTACTGGTTGACGAGCTCGAGTCCACCATAGCGATTGCGCGGGGAGTCGGGTTTGTGCCTGTATTTGCAGCCCAGATCGGAAACGCGCGCCGTGAATTATTAGTCAACACCATTGTCAACCATGGTTCCACCATCAACTCCGACCAAGGGAAAAGGCTCTGGGATCTTCTTGTGGGTAACGGAGCTGCATGCCAAGACGACAGAAAGATGGCCTGGCAAGTTTTGAATACAGCAGTCAAACGGTCAGACTGTGAGAATGCGTTTCTACGCGCCTGCCTCCAGGAGTATCTTCTAGACCTACCACCTCGGTGCTATTGCGAGGGCGCCCTGGAGTTTGTCCGTGCAGAACTCCTGCCACTTGCAAATGACACAAACGGCATCTTATTTGAAGACGGCAGTGCCGAAGCAAGAGTCATAGAGCTTCTTTGGCAAATGATTCTGCGAGCCCCCGCCCAGACTATCGAATCCCAAGCGATACATACGTTGGTAAACGATGTCTACGTGGACAGCAAGTCGATTATGTCATTTCCACTGCATCGTGCACGAAAGGTACACTTTAGCGTCGTAAATCGATGCTTGCAGCAGTTAGAAGCGGCGGCTCAGAAGTTGAAAGCCTACGGCGATGATATAAGCAGCAGGGATGATGACTCGATGGTTATTGTCCCATCTGAAGAGCAGCAGAGAGAACAAGAACTGAAGTTCACCAGATCTCTTGCCGTCTTACGAGCGTTCCTACGAACCCTGCAAGGCAAGGCTCACTTTGCGGCTCCCGACCTGAGATCTCTGATGCTGCAGTCACCCGGGCCAGTGGAAGGCGAATCGGCCGAACTCAAATATCAGTCCTTCGATGGCGACAGCCAGACTGAAGTGAAGCCGCTGACCATTGGCCGAAGGAACACGGCCGCCGCATTGCTAGCGAGCCTCAGAGAGGCAACCGGATTTGACAATTACAGGATATTCTACCGTGGGGTTGCGCTTACGCCGTCCGAGGACCAAATTTGCAAGTCTTTAGAAGATCTGGATATCCACGATGGCTTAATCTTGGTCAAAAGAGAGATGGTGTCATCCCCAGTTAAGGTCAAACCGGGTGCATCTTCGCTCGAAATCGAGATATTGAGCCATTTCAAAGATTTGTGGGAATATCTGAGCATGGATGAAAAGCTGGCCAGAGAGGTAACACCTGGTTATTTATTAGACCTGTTCCTCGTCGCTAACTGCAATCATAGATCTACCACTTTCTCGTGAAACTTCCCGCGGACCAATCCATTCTAGAAGCCTTTGAGGCCAGTTCAACTTCGTATCGAGACATTTTCCCATTGGGTCAGCCGTTCAAGTCACTCTACGCTATCCACGCCCTGCGTGAATACCTGAGCACCCGACGCCTCAAGACTCAAGTCATGCAGGTCAGCATTCAGGACGCCGAGAGCCAGTACAAGACTGCGCTCGATCAGGAGGATGCAACCCTGAAGGCTATGTCTCTCCTCGTTGCCGCACTTTGCGACTCTGAAGTCGTTGACAGATGCTCCCATGAAACCTTGCAGGTCTTGCTCTGTGACCACCTCGTGGATAACTTTGTGCAGCTGCTCAAGGGTAGGATTCGATTCATTTTGGTCTTGACTTTGGGGACGCTAATATCTCGCCAGAAAATGCGAACAGCAACCCCTCTGTTGTCCCGTTTCTCACTGCAAAATTGCACGAGCGACTTCTAGCAATACTTGGAATCGGAGTAGCCGCGCAAACGTCGCCGCAAAGCCTCGAACTTATTAGTCTTTCATTTGAAGCAATGCTGGAATGCTGTACCAGGAGCCTTGACTTTTGGAATGTATTTCGGCAAACCCCGACCGTGAAGGCTGTAGTACAGCGTCTTCTGCTCACTGACGACAGATCGTTTGTTAGAAAAGCGGTCGCCAAACTGATGAGCAGCAAATGCTTTTACAATCATGGCCCTTCAGTAGTTCTCGCGGTTGATTTTGCTGAGCTCTTCTGGTCCATGATCTCCGAGATTATTCCACGTGCAGCGGCAGAGTCGAGCAAGTGTGAGGAAGTCTTCAACATGTCCTACTTGCTAATGAAGCACCTGGCCGAGGCAAATTCGCCGGCTCTTGATCTGCCAATGTGTCTCTCGCAATATGGGGAGCTCCTGCTCTCACACACGACCGTGGAAGATATATCTCGTTCGGATCGAATCGATGTCATCTCCCACGGCCTCATCTCGATGTTACACCACGGCATCAAGGTATCTTGTGCACGGAACGAGCCACTTCGATTTCCCCAAGGCTTTGCGCACAAACTATTTTTCAAGCATCTCTTTGCAGGCAATAGTGACAATGGACCACTCATACCGCAAATTCTATTGAATTCTCACGCCCGAAACATGCTGTGCGAGACCATTCTTGTTCTGGCTAAAACCACCCGCCGACAATACATCGAACTGCTGCAAGACGTAGAGAGCTTGACCACCCCGACGCGAGACCACCCTTACAAGTATGAACTGCCGCAACAATTCGACCGGACCAAAGTCGTCCGCTCACCCTGTGGTTATTCTGGCTTGCGGAACCTCTCCAACACCTGCTACCTCAACTCTCTGTTCACACAACTCTTCATGAATGTTGGCTTCCGACGGTTCATATTGGATACGCCATGTCCGAATCCAGACACACACCAGCTGCTTTATGAGACTCGAAACCTTTTTGCAACACTCCAGGATAGTGTCCGCAAATTTGTGGATCCCCAGATGTGTGTCGCGCAGATTATGACCTACGATGAAACGCCCATCGATATTCACAATCAGATGGATGTCGACGAGTTCTACAATTTACTCTTTGACCGGTGGGAGGCCCAGATGCCCACAGATATTGCCAAGAAGGCCTTGCGATCTATTTTTGGTGGTCAGCTGGTTCAACAGGTGAAGTCAAATGAGTGTGAGCACATCTCTGAGCGTATGGAGCCCTTCTCCGCGATTCAGTGCGACATTAAAGGCAAAGCTAGCCTGGAGGAAAGTCTCCAGGCATACGTCGATGGGGAAATCATGGAAGGAGATAACAAGTACAAGTGCGAAAGTTGTGATCGACATGTTGATGCCGTCAAAAGAGCTTGCCTCAAAGACGTTCCGGACAATCTTATCTTTCACCTGAAGAGATTTGATTTCAACCTTCGGACCCTCCAACGAAACAAGATCAACGACTACTTCCGCTTCCCAAACCAAATTGACATGCAACCGTACACTGTGGAGCATCTAAGCGATCCTTCGGGCACAGCTGAGCCCGACGTCTTTGAACTTGTCGGTGTTCTTGTCCACTCAGGAAACGCCGAGTCGGGCCACTACTACTCTTTTATTCGAGAACGCCCCAGCACCAGCGCTGCAGAAACATGGGTCGAGTTCAACGACGACGTGGTCAACTCTTGGGACCCTGCCCATATTGAGAGTGCTTGTTTCGGCGGGCCTGACTACCGCCAGTTTGACAATTCGGGCGTGTATGAGAAGGTCTACAGTGCATACATGCTGTTCTACCAAAGGTCATCGTGTTTGGAGAACGAGCAAGAAATGCTGAACTCATCTGGCAGGCCGAGTCCTCTTCGATTCAACCTCCCATCGGATCTACAGTACCAGGTGAAATCTGACAACTGGGCTCTTGTTCAACGACATGTTCTGTATGACCCTATTCATATTCCGTTTGTATATAAGGTTGTTTCCCAAGCCTGGGACAGCGAGCAGTGTTCGGAAAACCACCAGGTAGAGAACCTGGCCTTACAAGCGGCACTTGGTCATCTCGATCAAGTTGCTTCACGATCCAAGGACACTCCAGATTTCGAAGGGCTCTACAGACTGCTCGTCCGAGTTTGCCGGCGGTGCCCGCGATGCTGCTTCACCCTGACGGATTATTTCACGACGCATGAAGAACCACTACGTATGCTACTGCAGAAGAACGCCGACGGAGTAATCCGTCAAGAGATGGGCAACATGCTCATTTTTGCGTTGAAGAACATTAGGACGCACTATCCAGAAGACTATGGTGTTCCTGATCCCGATGATGATGCTAGTCACGACTTCAAATTTCGGGAGCGGTGCCCTCTGACGAACATGGCAATTCTTTTTACGTTGCTCTGGGACACATTCCATACCAGTCTTCGCGCGTGGGGTGAGTACTTTGGTACGATGACCGACTTTGCTCAGCTCGGGAGACCTGAAGCTGTCGCCCTGTTGGACCAAGACTTCCTCTACAAGACTATCATGGTTATCGCTGCGGACCCAACATTCGACCTTGAGCCTCAATATGCGCGCATGCATACAACTATATCAAGGCGCATGGCTACAAGGCCCCCGAACTACGAGAATGTGATCGCCTTGATAGATACTCTCATGGATGTAATGGATCCTAAGCTGCACTTTGCCGAATTTTCCGATCTACGGTTGCCGCTGGCTCTTCAAGACGAGCCGGTGCCCTACAATGCTGCAGAGGTTAATCTTATCCACCGAGAATGGAATCGAAACGCGCAAGGTAGTGTCTTCGTGGAAAAGCTGATCCAAATCAATCAGAACCACGTATCAACTGACGCGATTCTTACTCGACTAATGGATTTCAGCCCCCAAATGGACCAACGCATTTTCCTGACGTTGCGGTTGGGCATCACGGGAGGTCTCGTCACTCATGCAATCGGACCCTATCTGCGCGCCGCTGCACACTACGTGCATCACAGCAGTAACGCAGAACACGTCGAGCGTCTCATCAAGCACGTGTGCAAACAATGCAAGAACATCCAGGGTCCAGATGGGGCGGACTTCTTCGAGTTCATCAAAGACACTTTCAGCTCTTCCCGACGGATACAGGAGGACTTTGAAAAGGTGGAGATAGAGAGCCTGGACCTCCTGCCCTCATGGGCCCCGGGTCTTCTCGGATACATCGACCACGCTGTCAGTTATGACGTGACACTGTTCTTGCGGCAACAGCTCTTCAGGGAGGGAGCCGTACCTGGCTCGGAAGAGGACGAACCGAGCCAAGAAAAGTGCCAGGCGATCAACAACGCAGCAAGACGGCTTGCAATCGAGTGTCTGTTGTATCTGCAAGACACATACGTCCGCCGCGGGGTGCAAGCACCGAAGGACACGGTGCTCCCTCTCACCCAGGTAATCAAGATGTGCGGCAACTTCTTCAATACCGACGAGGGCAGAGATGATGGCATGCGTGTGCAGTATGAGGGACTCTGTCAAGGTATTGTATCCTTAGTGCACACATTTAATGAAGATGCGACTGACAGATGAGCAGCTGTGAACGAGCCCATGACACGGCTCATGGTGGACGAAATTGAAGAGGACGGTTCCGGTATGTGGAGCGACTCTTCCTCTGCAACCGTTGACGATGAGCTGATCGACTGAAGACTGGGACAATTCCATTGGTTCATCGGAACAGATGGACAGTCTGGCCGATCTGAGTATGCAAGCCACTTGTGATGTCAATGACCGGGATCTACCGTGACGCAAATTTATGTGCCAAGTTCAACTTGACTTGCGCTTGAGACACGATACAGCTCTCAAATGACCTCGTCACGCATATTCCGAGTCGGGAAATGATGGGACTGACTGAATGCTTTCGTATGATGGAATGATGCATAGCAAGGGCGTGCCAGGCGTCTAAAGTTAGGAAAGGGGGAACACGTTGTTTGGCTCTCATGGTTCTATCTCTCTTCCGTGCTTAGATGGTCAGCCAGCTGGATCGAAGAATAGGCTGGCGGCTTTATTGTACGAGTTATTTGTTGCATAGGGAACGAATTGGTCTCGGGGCGAGAACCAGACAGGTCTGTCCGAGAGTAAGTGTGGATCAAGGATTTGCCACTTTGCTCAGTTTGAGCATATGATACACCCACGGTCTTTAATTAGACAGCATGATAATGAACAGCACGATGTGATTTTGATGTAGACTGGTATGGTTGGCTAGGGCCTGACGTGACGTCTGATGGAAAGAAGATTGGTTTGCTGGCGGCGCGAAAAGTTTGGACTTTTAGAACGAGGAGTTGAATTTCCCAGGGGCCTTGATGCTAAGAATATCAACAAGAATCGTCAAAGAAACTGCAATAGCTCATTTTACTTACGATTCGGGACGATAATAATAACGAGCGACGCCGGTGAAGTTCTACATTACCGCTCAGGCTAGTTCTAAATTGTAATGCACACGAGAGCATTCGCACACCGCGGAAAGGAGCGAGGCGATTGGCCACGGAGGGATAGAAATATATAAAAAGCTCTGACAGGGCCCAGAAAGCTCTCTGTGTGTGGTATTGAGAGTGCCGATTGGTTGTGACGGCCATGCCGAAGTGCGGGAGTGCGGACGGGAGTATGCGGATGCCGGGCCTGGCCTCGTGGGCAAACCAAGGAACGGACGAGTGTGATCGCATGGAGAAGAGCGCCAGCGGCGACGATGATTGGAGACGGGCCGGCGACTAAAAATGTATGTTCAAATGGGAGACTCATCACACCATTATCTGAAAATGGAAATTGTCGAGCCAATCTCGCCGAACCTTGATTCGGCCAGAGGAGCGGGCTGGACTTGTCTGTCATCATCCCGTCTGTTGGCGGCCTATTTTTGTCCTTGCGGCTGTTGGTCTAGGCAAAGTCCAGTCTAGCTACGATCATGGACATGGGTAAGACCTGACTAGCACCGCAGCAAATCCGCAGCCCGGCACCTATTTTCGATCGTTAAGCGCCCAATCTGCGGGGAAACAGGCACACCTATCACAGGTCACTGTCCAGTCAGCAGCTGCTTCCCCTTCAGTCGATGTCGCCGCCCGGCCCAAGCCTGGAATTCAGCACGTTTTGCTCGAGTCATCATCACGAACTCTACACATCGCTCTCCTTTTCTGGCCAAGGGGAGGGAGCTTCATCTGAGGGCTGACAGGGCTGTTCCCGTTCCAGGCCTCCGTCACGCAACGCCAGCCCCTACCACCGCTGCAACGCAGGTGTCGTCTACTTGGTACCCGCAGGTCAGATGAAACTTAGCGCGAGAATCTGGGCCTTGCCGTTCTGAGATGCACCGACGCATCGTGGAATAGAAACAGAAACGAAGTACGTACTCGCTCGCCGCAGGTAGGCCGCATGTAGACTAGGTGTGGGGCCCACCCCATGGACATGTCCTAGGGTTTGGCATGTTTCAATTATTTTAGGTACCAGTCGGGCGGTTATGAAACGCCAAGGTGGTAATCACCTTCGAAACATCAGACACGCAGTATTCCCCCGTCTGACGCTTTAGCGCAGATCGGTTGCTGTTGTTTCGACCCGTTCGTAGGCATTTCGGTTTCGATATATCTATCCTGGGTCTCACTCGACTCCAGCAATTGTCTTAAATTATCCTGGACAGTAGATCACCAGCAACAACCAACACAAGACGGGACACAGGACATCCGGTCTATTCTCAAAACTCCCACGTCTCCACAGCCTCCTTCAACACCGTCTTTCTCTAGTTTCTTTGACAGCTTTTATTGCTACCCATCATGTCGTCTCTTCTGAAGCAGCGCATATCGTCGCCGCTCGAGGCCGGCACATCCATCCTGGACTCGCAAAATCTGCCTTCCCATCTTACACAAGCCCTCGAGTACGCCTCCAAGAGGCTCACCCGGAGGGCACTGCACATCACCTTGGTCATCGTGCGCAAGGAATACCAACTCCCCTCATCAACACCACCATGCGCGACGCCCACCTCCGTCGCCTCAACCCCAGCGTCGCCCGAGTTTTCCATGGGCGCCATCTCCCCATCTCGATTCGCCTCCCCGGTCGTCGGATTCAGGTCACTCATCCGCAGGGGCACTAACAGCTCCATGGCATCCATGGCGTCCATGGCGAGCATCTCCACCACAGCCTCCGATTCATCCTACTGCAGGAGCGCAGCAGTATCACCGACCTTCACAGACTCTTTCGCCAGCCCTGCTCCCATGACCCCCATGACGCCATGCACACCCGCTTCAGTAGCAACAATCAGCACCGTCAGTTCAACTGCTTCCAATGCTTCTGCAGGGGGGCCCAGCCCCTTTGGCATCCGACTCATCTACACCACTCCCCTCTCTGCCAAGGACGAGAAGATACTTCGATCCACCATCATGAAAGCCGAGCGCAAGTTCCGCATCGGAACAGGCTGGTTGCCACCTGCAGCTACCGCTTCCGCCTGTGGCCTCAACGCGGACTTGGTCCGTCGCAGTATCCTGCAGAACGAAGTCTTGTTCTCCTCCGAGGGTCTGACACTGCTGGGGCTAGATAGACTATACACGTTCAAGTCTGCGCTCGCAGCCTACGCGCGAACAACTCTTCCGCCGTCTTCGCTCTCGTCCCCCATTTCGGATAGCACACGCATCGAGGACGCGGTTGATGAGTTACGGCGACTGGTGCTGGCCAATGGTGGACGACAAGTCGCAAAGTCCGACTTACACCGCTCATATGAATGGATCGGAGTCTCGGCCAGCGCGCTTGGGGACGTCGAGCGCATGTACCGCCGGGCCTACGGCGGCCTGGACCGGAGCGGCGCATTTGAACTCACACCCGAGGAGAGAGAACGAGAACGAGAAGTCAGGATGGTAGTCAAAATCGGTACACCCCCGCCAGCAAGGACACCAGTCGCCAGGACACCAGTCCTTAAGCTGCAAACATCCTTCAGCCATAACACGGAAAGCGTCCTGCCTGCCGTTATGCGACCAGTGCCTGTCAAGGCCAAGACGCGGGAGGAGCCCGCCAAGGCATCAAAGGACGAATTCATGGACCTGGAAATCAGCCTCGACGGCCTTACACTGGATATCCCCACCGGAAACGATAGGTTCCAACGCGACGAGGAAGACGGCGACGTCACTGCACGCCCGATTCCCGGCCAACCGTTCTGGAACGGCCTTGGCGCGTCCATTGATGAGATGATGCTGCAGGACGAGGGTCTCCTAGCACCTGGGAGCAACCGGGCGTCCCGATTGACGATACAGCGCCTTGGGCCCATGACGCCTAATGGGTATGATGACATCTCGCCCGTCACGCGGGGCGAGTGGGGGTTTTTGTTTTCGGGGGACAGTTGGAAGGGGGGGAAGACGGCTGTGGTGGAGACTTGTTGAAAATGAGGAAATACGAAGTCGAAAAGAGGAAAAAAAGAAAAGAAAAGATGTTTACTACTCCAAGAGCGATCTTGCTACGATATTATGAGGGAAGATAAATGGCCACCCCTAGAATTTGGATAGCCATGTAACAACACCATACCTTTTCTTGCATATATAGTTTCTTCACCGAGATATCCCATAATTTCGATTCGTTTTCGATAACTCATCGTCGTTTACTTACTGTTTGCTTACTCTCTCCAGACTGTGTACGAAAGGCTGGTATTTGTTGGCCTTGGAGTTGGGAACCTCGGTAGTAAACACATGCCATGCCTTTCTGATCCATCCTACACGTCGTGTTATGTGGGGATGCTTGCGAACACATCCTTGTAGGCGTTCGCGAGGTTTGAACCAAATCGCAGGTAGGTCATCTGGGAGAGGGGTGTCTCAGGTTTGCCAGCTCCCGCAAATCAAGCGAATTCTTTCTTGAACGGATTATGGCCCTGTCTGTCTTCGGGTTCTACTCGTTCGCGATATGCCATCCAATACCAACAGGCAATCCAGCACATACCCCCAGCTTCTATACCATGCCATGCCGCAACGTGGTCAATCACCTCACCTCCATCCATATTTGGCCCCTGCCTCATTCCGATTATTCCTCCCCTGAGCAAAGCTCTCCTCAAGCGCCTCGCGTTGATTCTGCACCTGGTTGACCAGCTGGCGGAGGTTATGCTTGCCTGGTGCGATGGCCCGCACCGGGTTGTGTATTTGTTGCTCGCCTGCCGCCCGCAACTCCTCGTTGTGCTTGTACTCGTCGTCTGTGTTAAAATTGATGACGCGGGCGGCGGATTGCGCCGAGCCGGGCGCACCACGACGCCCGAAGAGCTCCCGTCGCGCCGTTGCGGAGAGGTTCATGCTTGAGGCTATTGAGTCGAGGGATTCGTCTGTGGAGGCGGTGGGTTGGAGTTGGGATTGCGAGTGGGAATAACTGCTGGCGAATTGGGCGTCGTAGTCGGCAAAGGAGTCATGTTGGCCTGATGAGGTTGGGAACATGGGCTCGTAGGTACCGTTGGAAGGGCTGGGGTCTATGGGTGTGGGCTCGGATGGCTCGTCGGAGATGGAGAAGAGTGATACTTTCTTCTTAGCAAGTTCCTCCATTGGCGATTCTGGTTGTGATACTGGCATAGTAGCTGGTGTACTTGATTTAGGCGGCGCCTTGACAACTGATGTTGCTTTCTTCTTCGCCGGTTTCCGGGACACTGACAGTGGTTTGAACATCAGGGGCTTGCCGACTAGTTTAACCTCGTCTGCGGGCTTCTGCCCCTCTGGTATTGACGGTTGTTGCGCGGGTTGTCCATTCAGTGACTCCCCATCCATGCCATCTTCGTCGTTATTCCTGCTGAATCCAGGGGCTGCCCCAGTTTTCAAGTTGACGCCCGGCCTCGGCGCATTCTTGCCACTGCTGCTGGCTGTCGCGGGTTTTCCAGCATTCTTTGGCGCGGGGAGTAGAGAGTTGAAACCACTGAAGGCTCCTCCGGCGGTTCGCTTACGCTTTGCTGGAGGCTCTTCGCCGGCTTTTGGTGTCGCTTTCTCTAGTACTGATCTGCCAGATAGGTTGACGAGGATCTTACGCGGGTTGGCGCGGTCAACTACCTTTTGAATCGGCTTCTTTGCAGTTGTCGCTGATGCCGTTGGGGCTTGAGGAGTTGGCTCTGGCTTTAAAACGGTTTCAGAGTCTGACTCAGAGTCTGAATAGTCGACTAATGCCATGTTGAACAGTGCGAGAGTCCTTGAGGAGCTGGAGAAGTTGCATGTAGGCTGGAAGATGTTAGTCTCAATACTTGATATCCAGCATCTGGGTTCTTGCCAGCCGCGACTCCTTAATGAAACCTAGCTCCAGGCGGAAATGCCCCGCGTTCTGGTTTATGTACACAGGTCCGTGCGCCGTGGGTTCGCTCCGTAGTTTCCACCATAGATGCTCCTGCAAGGCTGGCTGCTGGAGGGCACTCAAGCTAACTTCGCTTACCCAAGGTTGTTTCACCGTCTGCCCGAAGCCGCCGTCTTGCGACCGATGTTATTCACGATGCGTTGCTCTTGTTATTTGGCTTGAAGGCATTTCATGGACTCTGGAACTTATAGAGCCTTTCTGGGCACTATTCAACTGATTGCCATTCTGACAAAGCCCACCGACCTCCCCGCGCACGGCCGGATCACAACCGATGTGCCCATTGGCACTCTTGGCCAGTAAGAGCGATCAAGGTGGACAAGAAGCTGCAAAGACAAGTCAATCGGGGCTTACTTGGAGTCAGAATAGCTACAACACTTTATAACAACTCTAAGAAGTGTCGTTATAGTCAGAATTGTGGGAACTTGAGCCACGGTGCCACGGTTTGTGAATCCAACGGCCAATCACGCACAACGGTGCGGGTGCAGCTCAGTTCACCATTGCGCCGGCCGCCCACAACAGTATACAACTGATCAACGGAAGCCACTGGGGGGCACCATAACGGCACAGTTGGGAGATAGCCTAGGGTTTGCAGGAGCAGCTGACGGGCACATTCACATAGTCCCCTGGGAGACTACGAAGAAGTCGCCATGTCTCTCATTCAAGTTGAAGAGTATGTTTGCAACTCCAGTCATGGTTGCTGCTAGTTGCTGACGCTCTTTTGACTCAGTCTGGTTTCTTACCAACTTCGCACTAGCTACCTCATCGAGGTCGCTGATGGAGTTGGGGAGAGACTCCTCACTTTGAATGACAGCTTTCTCAATACTGCCCCTTTTAAAAATGCTGGCTGGCGCTCAAACCCTGCTTCTATAAAGCGAACGCATTCGCCGCCCATTCCAACTGCAATCGCCTCTGAGTACTTTCAGGCCCCCCTTCGATCACAAGGTCTTACCCTTGAAGATGAGGCGGAAGAGGGTGGCATGCTCACCGGGGGTGGGGCCGATACTACTGGGCCAGGCATTGCTATGAGACGGCGCAGAGAACGACGTCGAGAGCAGATGGAGGAAGACGACAGCAGTGATCTCAGCGATGAAAGTGACGAGGACGCGGACCAAAGAGCAGCGCAGCAGATACGGTTCGCAAAGATGCCGGTCAGAAACCGCTCTGGGTCTTCTCCCATCCAGTCGTCCAACCTACGTCAGGCAGGGGGAGTGTCGTCTCCCCGAGCTGCTCCAGGTGCTCGACGAGGGTCGCAGTCTGCGCTGGAAACAGTGAAAGAAAGGGCACGGCGAGACACAGTCACTAGTAGTGAATTGTCCTCCGAGAACGAGTTTGACGCCTCGGGTTTTCACAGGCAGAGGGAGGCTGCTAAGGCTGCTACAAAGGCCACCAAACTCCAAGCTCAGATTGCGGAGGAAGAGCCAGGCCAGGGCGTTAAGCGTGTCGAGAGTGACCTTCTTGCTGAGGAAGAAGACTCTGACATATCGGATACATCTTCCTTTGTCGAGAGTGTCGACTCAGCTTCCATTCTAGCAGATGTGGATAATGCGGTTGTGCCTGCCGACCCCGGACAGCAACTCGTCGGGACTCCTCCGAAACAGCTTCTACGGCAATCAACCGTTAGGAAACCCCAGCCTCCTTCTCAGCCGCAAGTGTTGCAAGCACTCCCACCTCCGAGACCCATGAGCATAATTCGGCCTCTGAGCATGATACAGCCCAGAAGTTTGTTGTCAGATGCGTTCAAGGCCAAGAAAACAAAGCCCGCCATGCCTTTCGAAAGGTTTGCTTCGCTATCTGGCCAAGGCGAGTCAGACCGGCTGGCACTACGAATATATATGCCCCACTGCGAATCATCATCCAAGCCTTTCGAGGTTCTCATGAGACGGCATGTTCAAGAAGAAGATGGCACTTTTAGGCCAGTCACCGTGGCGGATCTAATCGGGTTGAGTTTGTGGAGGTACCATGAAGAAAAGCTGGAACCCCCTATACCCAGCGACAAAATGAAGGTCAACTGGTGGACTTTGAGGATAATGGATGGAGACGAAGTTGACGATGACTTTCCGCCCTTGGAACGCAGGAAAGCCCTCACCTCCTTCACCATGGCCAACAATAAAGCAAGAGGCCGCCCCGCGCATGACGACTTTGCCGTGGTCGAAGCATCCGAGGAAGGATTTCAAGAAAACCAGAGTCTCACGCCTGAGTTTGAGCTCCAAGAGGTGGCCGAAGATACCGCTGATGAAGCAGAGGTAACACCGCGAAACACCCCTCAGCCAGGTCCGCCTCTTATTGCTCCTACATCAACTCGAAAGAACCCGATCATCAACACTACGTACCGGCCAGACTTGGCCCTGGCAGACAAACCAACATCCCAACCCCCGCCTGCGCCTGCGGCTACAAAAGCTCGGGGTCAACAGAAGCTTCTAAAAGTTCATATTCACTCGGCCGATGTCGCCCCTGGCCAAATGGTTACCCTAGACGTCACGACCGACACCTATCTTGCCGAAGTGCTGGACATGGTGTGTAAAAAACGGCAGCTGGATACGAATACCCACGTCCTCAAGCTCCCAGGATCCGGGGCTGTGGTATTCGTAGACCGTACAGTATCCTCAATCGGCAATGTGACGGATCTGGAGCTTCATCGTCGCCGATTTGCTACAGATGGGCCCCTGGCCATGACTGGATCGCCGAGTAGTTCGTCCCCGAAGACACACATTTGGGACGCTGCTATAGCAGCTCAGAAGAAAAAGAAGGACAAGGCCGGTGCACCTCACCCGCTTGCCCAGATCCAAATGGCCGTGAAGCTGGACGAAATTGGCAGTAGTAATGCATACAAGAAATACACGGTTTGGCGAAAGCAGCCTATGCGATTTGTTGGTATGAATGAGCGGATTCTCGCCATCGACGGCGAGTATGTCTATATCCAGCCCTCGTCAGGGGGCAAGGTGGCCCGAGAAAGTGGCAAGACGACGACTGTGCATTTCAGCAACGTTGTGGGATGCAGTATTTCGCGCAGGCATCCGACATACTTCAAGGTAGTTCAAGTTTACTTCTCCGTCATTCATGAAACAGAAACTGACCCAAGTGCACAGTTGCTTGTATTCAAAGCCAACGAGAGCAAGCGGTATGATTTCGAATCCAAAAGTGCAGATGAAGCAGCAGAGATCGTGACCGAGATCAATAAAGGGATCTCGCCTTATAACAAGGACATATAGAGGTGCGCTTGTGCCATAGGAGCCTGCCTTGCGTTGCTGGCAGGTGTTGCCGCAGGGCAGCCGCATACCAGAACTCCAGCTGTCACGGATAAAGCGACGAAAGCTAACAAATGACTGGCCCTAGTCGCAAGGAACAAGATGTCCGTTGCTAGCGGCGAGGTTGTGTATGTGACAGGTCACCATAGCTGAGGTTCAATCACGAATTGGCCGCTACGGTGGCCACCCACGGCGAGTCTGCGATGAGCGACGGAGAATGATTCAAGTTGGACCAGGAGGCGATGCATCGGCCCGTCTGGTGATATCAGTTTGCACGACGGATCAAACAGGGGGGGCCGGGCGAAGGGACGAACAGGAGCAACTAGGAGTCGAGTCGGTAGTCGTGGAAATCAGCCTTCCTGGGACATGGCAGAACGACTTGCTTGTACGCAGGGCAATAGAAGAGCAGCGGTATGATGGATCACGGCATATGTTGGAATCGACCAAGCCAGCTATGCTGCAAGGGTAATACTTGATCTTGAAACGCAGTTACACGCGAGGAATACTACTGGGGGTTCACATCGATCAATGTACGACGGGTGTAACGCCGCAAACAAGCAGCCAAACGGATCGCGGCAGATTTGAGATTCAATTGCTGGGAATTCATCAGCACAGAAGGCGGTCAAATCGGCTGGAGTGAACTGAATTGGCCATCAATCAGCTCAAGTGGCAGGAATTAATACTTGTTTAGGAAAGCGCAACGTCGTTGCTGCCCCAGCTGCTGCCCCTTCCCGCGCAATCAGCCAACAAGCCTGGACCACTACTTATTCACCTCCCGCCTCCATTCACCACCATCTTTTTCACCTCTCTTCTTCAAAACCACAACATTCCTTTCGACTCTGCATTTTTCACCTCGATCATCCTCTCTACCTCAATACATCTCTACAGCATCCTTGATAAATCATCAATCCTGCTCAAGCATCCCACACCTTCATCCCTACACCGCCAGGACCACCTCACCCGTCAAGATGCAGATCAAGTTTGTCATCGTCATGGCTATGGCCACCCTCGGCATGGTAAGTTGCTGCTCTACTTGGCCTCAACTCTCTCCTCCCATCATCGCACCTTCTCGTCCTCCATTTTACCCGCCTCGTCTGTCCCAGTCGCGGTCGTGTCGCAAGCAACAAATCACTTCCTCACATGTCACCCACGCCTTGTCGCCCAGCATACTGACCTTGATTTTCTTTTCGACAGGCTGGCTTCCAAGTCAAGGTCGTCGAGCAGGCCAACGAGTCGTGCGGCTGTACCGTCACCGTCACTCCCACTTGTTCGTCAGTCGTGGTTCCTGGTTTGCCCACCGCCGAGTCGACTACCCCCGTTGTTCCCACCACCGAGACCTCAACTGCTGTCATCCCCACCACCACCACCACCTCGGTTCCCGCCACCGGCGCTGGTGCCTCATCGACTCCGGTCTACTCGGTTCCCTCGCTTAGCACCACTGGCGAGACTACACCCGTCACCACCGGAGCTACTGGCATCACTGGTTCCTCTGCCACGGTTGTTTCCACCTACATTTCCACCCCGGCTACTTCGCCCGGAGCGGGAACCACTGCCCCGTCTCCCAGCGCTCCCGGAACCACTGCCGGTGCTGGTGCAGCTGCTCGCCCCACTGGCGTTCTCGTCATCGGTGCTCTGCTTGCTGGAGGTGCCCTCTACGCCAACATCTAAGCAAGGCAGGTACCATTCAATCTCACGTTTGGTCCCTGGGTCATTGTGGGAGGAGTCTACTTCTGATGGATGGTTAGGTTGGTGGAGCAGTAATGAGACATGAGCTGCAAGATATGGTCTTGAGGCGTTCGTTGCATAGGGAAAATGGTCATGCTTGGACTTGAGTGTTCCTTATAGGACGGGAACTTAGTCAGACTCATCCCATAGCAACTAATTGATATGGTTCTTCGCGACACAAACTGTATTTCGTTGTCATGGTGAGAATTTCCACGCTTGTCTGGTCTCCTTGATGGTGAAGTGATCGGGCGATAGTCTCGCCTTCGCCTAGTCCATTAGGCCAAGGCTTGACCCACCTGGCCAAAATCGCCATTGAGGTTTCTCTCATCTTCATGGCGTACTTTTAGTGACGCGTCTCGATGCTATCGCGAAACCACTTGGCACTCACATCGTCTTCACACCTTCGATGCTGGTCAGTCCAGAGCATCTACGTACAAGTGTCATTTGTTATCTTGCCATCAATAAATGGCCGTCTTCTAACAAACCGTGTCTATTGATTCATAACGGTTGACGTTGTCGGTAATTCATGATATGCCGGCTCCAGGCAAACCAACGACTCCTGACGCAACACCAGTCACTACTTCGCAAGCGGCCCACGATGTAACGACAGCAAACCAGCCACCCCCAAAGGAAATTTTTTGAATAATGCTTGGCACGGCCACGTACATGGTGCGTGATCTGGTGATACGGTGCTGCGGATATATACACCTATGTTTCAAGCTGTATCGGCTCCAGGCGACCTTCCCATTGGCCTCTGGTTGTTCGGCGGGCTGGCCTGGCGGGTATATTTCCCGCGCCCATTCACTCCGTCTTCGAGCGTATCACTCACGATTTGAAAGTGCATATATACATAGTTTATTTTGGCACACGTAGCCGCCACCGCCGGCGGCGACGGTCTGTCCCTGGTTGCCAACGATGTCGTTTCGTGCAATATTCTCCCAACTTGCCCTGGTTACTTCCTTTGACTGGTTTGGTGGAGTTATGGATGACGGTTACGTATCTCGTGAACTAATAGTGCTGAGGTTTTGTCGTCGACGGTCCTAGGTCAAAGGTATATGGGCATATGGGTGTTGGCTACAATAGATTTGGATTAATGGTGGGCTGCGCATCGGAAGCGACCTTACTTGTTGAAGAATGCCAACCAGCTTCACAGTGGCCCTGTCATCATAAGCACAATGTCAAGCGGCTCTTTCCATACGCTACGTTATTTTGGCCTATACGACGGAAGATCCATCGCGAATTCGCGGCTTTACTTCCTTGGTTGAAGCTGATCGCACGTAATGCAGCGCAGGCCGTGGAATACGCAAAATCTTAGCCGCAGGCTTGTAACAACGTATGCTTTATGGAGTCTCCCGTTGGACAAAAGTATACGCGAGTAGCTCGCATTGGTCATGCTATTCTTAGCTCCTTTCAATTGGTCTTCCTTCACAATACCCGACATGTCGGCGGTTCACCCTACGGCCTGGCGTGAGGCCTTCTACCTTTGGTATCACCCATATTGCTGTGGCTTTCCCATCTGTGCTCATGAAAGATGCGCAGCAACACGGACGGAATCCCATGTTTTCGTCCTCTGTCCTAGCCCGTACAGCTTCAAGTGACGTACCCAGTCGGGGGAGGAGATAGGGGTACCTCGAGGTGAATCATGCTTCCCCTCTACAACAAGGTCACCGACGAGGACTTCACAAGCATGCCGAATTGTATCGATGCAATTGCGCGATCATGGTAAGTCACGTTTGATCACAATTTCGATTTTCCCTCTGCGCTATTCATCTGCTTCCCCTCGTCGTCTTGCTCCTTCACTGACAAGCTCGGAAGTACTGCAGGCATGATTCTCCTCGGAGAAGAGCCAGGCACCACTGCGTACTTGTCGAAATCAGTCACGCCCGCGTCGCTCCTGAGGAAGTCCTCGTCCAGCTCTAGTCGACCATTGACTGTCGAAGCAGGCGAATTCAACATGACCAAGATGGCATCAGAGAAGATGGTCGCCCTTCTCAAGTCCCGTGCCTCATCTGGATTCTTCTCCACCATTTTCAGAGTAGCTCCAGATTCGATTGCCTGGAAGAAACACACGTCAGCCAACTTCGACATCACCTGGCTATTCCTCACGGACAGGCATACAACTGCAGGCCATACACTCGTAATAGCCATCTCTCTCAACCCCTCCCTCTCAAAATCCATGGCCAACCCCTTCGTCAACACGCTCATGGCTACCTTCCCCATGGCATACGCCGTCTTGCCCCGGAAGAAACGGCTGTATATCGGCGGGCTGACGACGATGATCCTCCCTGTGCCGTGCTTCTTCAGATAGGGCAGTGCGGCTTGCACCGTGCCATACAGACCCTCTGGGTTGACGCGCTGCATGAGCTGGAAGCGCTTCATGGGCGTATCTTTAACGGGGGCCCACCAGATGGCGCCGGAGTTGTAGACGAGCACGTCTAGACGGCCGTAGGCCTCGATGGTCTTGTTGATAAGATTCTGGACACGGGCGAAATCGCAAGTGTCGACTGGGATAGCGGTTGCGTCACCGCCTGCGTCGACTATTTCCCGCTGCACTGTGCTGATGGTTGACTGTGGGGAATTAGGGTCTGGCGGGAAAGGGTGGAGTTTCTGCGCATCGCTTGTGGATTTGGCAGAGACAATGACTGCGGTTGTTGTCAACTTACGGTTTCGAAGATAGGGATTGGGTAGTGCTGTGTCACCGGCATATCCGTTCTTGGCTAAGTCGATGGCGACTTGCCTGCCGATGCCTCTAGAGGCTCCTACAACGAGTGCTACTCTCTTTTCGTTCATGATGATAGTTTCGAGGTGCGGTTGGCTTGAATTCTTTCTCGGGACAGTGACACTTTGGTGAAAATGGGCATTATGAAGTACAATCTGCCTGGATGCAAAAGCAGCACAGCCGGTATGACGACGAGTCCAGGCCTACGATCTCGAGATCAGTAATCTCGGCAACAGCGGGTATAAGTGGGGCTGGGTAACAGCCGAGGCAGCTTGGCAGCATCTGATCTGCTGAAAGGTGAATCCGGGGAATTACTTGCAGCTCACGCTATTCCATCTCTTACCTACTCAACCGCTCAGGTAACCCATGTTCACAATTGCAAGATGCGATAATTTGCGATAATCTTCTATTGTAGCCAAATAATTGCATTGTCACACATAATCGAATCAAGCGCCCCGTCAAAAGGCGCGTTGCAGTCATGGGGGGTCGGATTGAAATCTTCCTCGACATTGGTATATTATTGCACTCGGCGACGATAAATCGCTGCTTTCTATTGCTGACTGAGACACAGCGTCGTTGTACAGCTATGTAGCCTTTACGAAATTACAGGAGACTAGGCCACTGCTCGAAGCCCATGGTGTAGAAGTCGAGTACGTCTTCGGTTTGACCCCAAGTACACCCGGGCAGAAGGAGTAACGTGATCTACTAACAACAATCCACCCACCAGCATCAAACCCGTCCTCCTCGGCGGCATTAATGCCGGCTCAGGTTCGACTCTCTGCTCATCGTCTATCGACGACACTCGTCCCATCCCACCAACCCCCCCACTGACCATTGGCCATTACAGGCAACAAACCCCCCTGGACCCTCCCCGCCAAAGCCGCCTACGGCCGCTTCGACGTAACCCGCTCCAAGAACGCCGCGGGACTCTCCGAAATCAGCCCTCCAGATGACCTCATGTCAGCCGCCCGCACGATGCTCCCTCTCCGCGCACTGCATTACATCAAGCTCAACTATCCCTTGTCGACGTACCTAACGGCGTGGCATTACCTGTTTCACATGTTCTGGGCTGTGCACCGGGATATGAGTTCTGAAGCGGGGCTTGCCGTGATTTTGGGGGAGATCCCCGTGGACTTCGGGGCCGAGACGGCGGGGCGTGAGGGGAAGGGGCATGGGGAGGAGAAGCTCTTTGGTGGGAAGGATGTCGAGGCTGTTGTAAGAGCAACGCAGGAGCCGAAGTTCAAGGAGTTGTTGAAGGGCACCGTGGCGGAAGCGCTGGCGAGGGGTGCGTTTGGGGCGCCGTGGTTGTGGGTTACGAATGGGGAGGGGAAGAGCGAGCCGTTTTTTGGGAGTGACCGGTGAGTTTGTTGTTGCATCTTGTGCGCAAGAGGAAAACCACGTGTGACTGACAAATTGTAGGTGGTATTTTGTTTATGATTTTCTTGGATTGCCCTATCAGAAGATGGCTTTACTTCCTCCTAGAGATAGCTCGGGGGCGAAGTCCAAGTTATGAGGATACCAGAGATTTGGAGGCAGATCATATGCTACGTTCTGTTACTGTGGATTTATGAACAGCGTTTAGCAAGATAGACGCATCAGAGTCATAAGCTCAACTGTGACTTCTCCTAGGAGTCTTGGTCGAACGATACATGCTTTGCATAACCTATGGGGTCCACCAGTAATTGAGTTGAGATCTTCGAAACGTGATCATTACAAGACTATTGTTCGTCCTCAAGAAGCGCATACGCCCCAGAGAACTCCCCAGTGCTTTCAACTACGTGACCGCAGAGACACGCCTGCATAGCTGTCAGTTTCTCTAGGCTACTGAACATAAAAGGGGGGGTTCTCCAGAGGCTATCAAGATGTATAACCCTGTAAAAGCCACTGCCTCCCTTAATGGCACGAACGAGCTTCTCAGGTCAAATCAATGGAACTGTCTTAACTCTGCTATCAATGTTAGCATGATTGTGATGACATGGAGGTCTGGACTTGGTAGATTGGGACGGATGAGGGATTGGTCGGCACTTGGGCAAGCTGGGAGGGTATGGCCGGTTTCGGCAATATGGTAGATATGGACTGGCAGTCTATGGCATAGCAACAGCATTTCCCAAGTTAGTGTAATATGAGACAGCTGGGGTTGACCAGGGAGTAGCTGAGCATGAATCAGCAATGAAATTATGGTGATGATATATTATGACGTCGGCTGGTGTAGTTGGTCACTTCGCTGGTAGATAAGTCCCGATTTGAGCCTCGCCCACTTGGGTCGGTGACGAGTCGCGGGTTCGAATCCTGCAGCTGACACACAAGGGGGTTTAGTCAACCCTTATGGCGCGCTGCCCACCTTGTTGACTTCGCCTACCTAGCGATAATAGGGAGATTGGTGCAGTTTAGGATTACGAGCATCCTAGCCAGTCGACCGTCAAGCACTACGTCGGCGGAATATAACTCGACAGCCGGTCCAGAATTCGAATCGTTAATCCGGCCCCTTATCGGACCTCGCCTATCCGATAACGCTCGTCGGCGAACCCGTCCCCTCACGATAGAAGGCGCGCAGCACGCCCTCTCGCCGCGATTCTTGCGAGCGTCTAGACCACGTTACGGTCTATCCACTTGAGCGTATGGTTGAGATGTATACGCTCGACGAGAACCCCAATTAGCAGATACTACGACTTGTCGCGACAAAAAAAATAGTCGAGCATCTTCTGCACATCAGCAGCATCCCACCCCTGAGGACGAATTTAAGTGCCACGTTACCACACTTATCGGTAGTTCAGGCAGGGGTTGTAGCACAGACTTAGGGAGGGACAGGAG
This sequence comes from Pseudomassariella vexata, assembly GCF_002105095.1. Lineage (NCBI taxonomy): Eukaryota > Fungi > Ascomycota > Sordariomycetes > Amphisphaeriales > Pseudomassariaceae > Pseudomassariella > Pseudomassariella vexata. Next base: position 227,833 of record NW_024467969.1, read on the forward strand.
GTTTAGTAGTCGTTTGGCTACAAGTTTACCTGTATAACCGCCCGACGCGGCTTAAGGGCCCGCTATATCATCTATAGCCCCTTAAGGGAGTACTTGTAGAGGTACCGAGGGTTAACACCTACGGCGTATTTAATATTATTTATATTATGACTTTTGAAATCATCCTTATTAATATGATTGTGATTGTTGTCATTGAGTGGGCGCGTTTGATAGCCGTAGGTCCGTCTCATGAACAGCGTAATATATGGCAGGCAATTGGCACACAGTTTTCGAGAGCTAGATCTAGATGTGCTTCAGTAGTTAAGATCTGAACGACACTTGCCAGAACATCCATACCTTCAAGTCAAATGGATCCTCCCCGGAGTGTCATCTTGAGGTAGCCTATCTTAAAGTAGTCATAAAACCTCGAATCGACTTTAATCTTGGAAATTTGTAAATACTGCGCTTTCCTTCCGACTGAATCTATCTTCATTCACCAACAGCATCCTTCGACCTCGTGGAATGACCTTGATATGTCTTGAGAATCACCCACCCACACTTGACAAGTCCAACACGCACTCTTCTGATCGATCATCTTCACAGCAAACATGGTCCCTTCTTCAGTTTAAGTTACTGAGATTCATTTTGAGATCGCGACTAACCAGTTGTGTCCAGAATGGAGGTTTGAAGCAGGTACGTGACTTTTCACCAACCATCCTTCGTCGCGTCATTCTACAGGAACGCTCCTCAGTTTCTACAAAGGTGGATTTGGACACTAAATCTTGCACTGATTATCCTGATGACAAAAGTTTGATCTAGTCCTCACTCAAGAACGGCACCTTCCTGTCCTCTGTTGATCACGGAATTGTTGACTGCTATCCCTCCGTCACCTGAACATCACGTCGTTATTTATTCTTTAGCAAAGAATAGGCAGAAGTGATCTTGCAATTGATGCGGCGATAAATGGTCTGCTGCGAGGTATGTTATATTCATCTGTTGTAGCAATTTACGGGTTAAATAGAGAATATGCTGTTAGGGAGCCGAATTTGGCTGGCACAGGCTCCCGTTTTCTGATGTCGTGACAATAAAGCATGAGATGGATGGTGGTTGCTCGCGTGTATTAGGTACTTGTGCCTCACCCTATTGACTGATACTAAACTCTGCATTAGTAAGATAGTTAGTAATCTTACTAGCAACTTTATTAATTTATTGAAAAGTAGTAGGCGTGCCTTTATATATCGAAGATAAACGGGCTAGCAGTAGTGATTTAGATAAGGGTAAAATATGTGAAGGTCAACCCTCGCAGACTCACTACAACCAGGTGACTTACAGCTGGAACACCTGCCGTGGCAGTGTCAGATGGGAAGCCAATCATAAACCTTGTAGGAGCCCCGCCAAGCGTGGATGACTTAGTCGCGCTCCCTCAAACCTAAGTTGTCATCTTCTTTCCTTCGCTCCTTAGAGTAGAATCTTGGTCGATAGCACCTAATCGAGGTCTCTACCAATGCGATGCAACCCAGGTCGTGACAAAATAGATATATACCGGTTTTCTTCAATGCTCACGAGATAGGTAGCTTTTTTACGTATATCCTCGATAATTAAGAAGAATTCTAGCTTATACATATTAGTACATCGATCCCGTACTAACTGATCGAGGGGTTTTGTATGCTATTGCTTTGACGCGAGTGCATATATGGTGTGAATTCTTGTATTGGGAAAGGTTAGCTAGGTCAGTTATTCTAGCCTGGTAGTTTTATAGCTCTTATCTTATCTTATCTATCTTATCTATCTTATCTATAGCTACAGGGTAACCCTCCTTAGGGTTACGTATCAGAAGGACTAACGTAGAGGAGCTAAAAAGACCTTTTTAAATACCGCAAAAGAAGTTAGAAGACGTCGATTAGTAGGCCGATTACAGCCTATAGATATCTTCGAGATAGGCCTTAGTTAGCAGTTTTTACGTAGGTTCTAACTGAAGGTTGAAATCCGTCGAAAAACTCGCCGTGTTGGTGAGCTCAAGCGAATCCGAAATAAGTGAGGTGTGGCACTGGTGACCAGAGCGCTAACGATTTCTCCTTCGCTGAACTTTCCCCTGAACCCCTAGGTCGTTGCCGCTGACACGCAGAAACGGTCAAATAAGAAACCACTTGAAATTAGTTATAACCAGCCCCTTCTGCATTGATTCATAATTAAGAAGCGGTCAGTACCAATACGGCTTCCCGGAATCAATGGAGATATTCCCAGAATCCAGCTTCTTCAAGGAGCGACGAGCGCCTGCGCTCCCTACGCCAGATGAGATTCGAGCAATTAATAAAGCAACGGGCGGTATACGCAGCACAAACTTTAATCGCCCAACCCCTGTCATCGTCCCGTCGCTAGGGCTCGTTGTCAAGTACGGTGCCGACGTGGCCATCGTCGAAGCCCAGATACAAATGATGGTACACAAGCAACTACAGGACCGAGTACCAGTCCCTAAATTCTTCGGCTAGACTGAGGATGGGGATCAACGATTCATCTACATTTCCTTTATCTAAGGCGAGACGTTGGCGGAAAGATGGCCTAGTATGAATGAAAACGAGAGACGATACGTCTGCGAAGAACTCAAGCAAATGGTTAATGCCTGGAGGACATTGGAGCATGGCGGGCATGATCATTTTATCGGTAAGTCCACCCATTTAGCATCAAATGTGCACTACTGACACGAAGTTTGACTTCAAAGGTAGTTTAGGGAAACGGCCACTTAACGAAATCTTTCTGAGAAACCACTCGGCACTTGCTGGGCCGTTCCAAGGGGCAGACACAGTCCAACCAGTTCAAGCTAGTTGTGACATTGACATTGACCTCGAAGTGGCTTCGGTATTCACACATGACGATCTTGTCCCGTGTAACATCATCTTGTTGTCCGGACCTGTTCCGAAGGTGGCTGCAGTTATCGACTGGGGTCAAGCTGGGTGGTATCCCACATACTGGGAGTTTTGCAAGGCTCGGCGGGTAACGCTACTTCCCAAATACTTCGACAGCGTCTCTCAAGAAGAGTGGCATAATACGTACTTACCGATGATTATATATCCAGTGGACGAAGAAACCTACTACTATCCTTGGCTTTGGTTTGTCTTGTCTAAGGGCATATAGTCAGGTGACTAACCCGGCATGGTCTTTGTTCGCACGGCAGGGAAGGTCGTGAACGTTTCATCTGCGATACTAGATGTTTATGTACAATTGGAGTGTATCAGGAGTGTATTATGGTGTTGCGTGCCCCAGGCACACTGTCTGTGTGCTGGGTGCAGCGCTTGGCCCAATTGCTCATACCTTTGGGACTTAGTCCCATCATCATCACCAATACAACCCTCTTACCTGTATTGCCAACATATTGGTTTCTGGAACGCAAAGGGTTTTATTTGATGCCAAACCTATTGTCGCGGGTATTTAAGTACAGAGTGAAGGACAAGAGTGCTAGAGAGAAGTCGGTTGCTAATCACCAGTTGGTCACTAGCAGTTTAATGTAGGGGGCTCAATCACGACAAGTTAATCGCTGCTCCTCCTTAAGATAGGAGGGCTATAGCAGTCTCTCTATATGTAGCCGACCCTTGTATAAGCTAAGACCCGGCACGCTACTATGGCTTATTCGCATCTAATAGGACGCCCCCCCTTTATAGCTTCTGTCCTTAGAAGCCGTAAGTTATTAGCAGCTCTGCCCCTAGGAATCGATTCCTAGGGACTTAGAACTCGTAACCTTAACGAGTAAATAGAATTCTACCTACTACTGGCCGTAGATATAAGACTAACTATGATAAGGAGATAACGAATTGTCTGATGAAGACTTCAATTTTGGAAGATCTTCCTACTTTTCGAGGGATATATTGTTATGTGAATATTCTGTGCGTATTCGCCTCACTTAAACTCGAATTGCTAGATATATTAACAACTTCAGTCTTGTCCTGATTAGGGCTCTTGAACTGAGTGAGTGTAGCTGTAGTGTCGATCCAAATAGCTGAATTCTAAGGTAGTAACCGAGGTTCTTCGAGAATAAAAGTATTGAGGTATCCAATTAGGGTTTCGACTTTCTGAGGTATGACCGCTATATCGGTGACTTGATCGAAGTAGTAGTCGTCGGCTGATGTGACTTTCTTATAATCTATAACTGGTGCTAAATCCTGGTCCGAAGCGGTCTCACTACTAATTATCACAGCTGGCATAGACTCTGATATATCGGCCAATAGAACCGAATATTCGACAGTTGTCTTACTTTGATCCGAGTCAGATATATCGGAGGTATCAATTGTGGATCTTAGACCGGATGTAACAGATGATTCTAAATCTTGCGAGTAAGACTGGCTACTCGCTATTATTTAGAATTATGGCTTAACTTCAGCTTTGTTTGGCAAACAGGCGTGATTCGTTTCTCCCTGACGTTGACCAAGGTGCCACGTGGTATTGACAGTGAGCTTTTTTAGGCGCCGGGAATTGGTGAGAAACAATGTATCTGCCATGTCAGGTTTCGGGGCATTACTATAGCATGTTTAAGTTGATAAACCGTTCAATCTTGGCATCGCGACTTCCCATGCTCGTTCCCAGCATCATAATACACCATACAGTCCAAATAAAGATGACACGTAAGAAGATAAATGAATTTTTTTGTCCATAAGAAACAAATCGATGGATTTGTTCTAGCAGGACTTGGACGTTAGCAAAGAAGGTTTACGCTCCTTCTTGGCAAATGCAACTAGTGACACTCTGCCGACAAGCTACATGTTCGACATGGCGCCGGCTATCATTTGAAACCCACTTCTTCAATGACTAAGGACGCGATTGAGGATTTCAATCTCTGGCTAGATCCTGCAGGCTTGGATGATATGCAGATGATGATGAGTCTCTCGGTCCGTCCGTCGCCGCTCCCAAGAGTATGAAAACTCATCATCTGCACCACTGCATGAGCGAAAAGGCAGCAGCACAAAGCATCCTCTCCTCTCCACTGCTAAGTCTGTAAACAGCTACATCCGCAATGACAAACTGTGTTGTTTTCACGCTGAGCCTGATGGCAGTGTTCACGAATGCCAGCCCGCTCAACACTCCTCGAGCGGCTGTCAAACCCGTCATATCAGGCCAGCCGCAGTACATCGGTCTCGTGGAAGACCCAAAGCTCAACCGCGACTCGTGTACTTCTACTCGTATCGGCAACCGAGACTTCTGGACCTGCCGCGACTCCATGTCGTACAGCGCCAGCAGCCTTCCCATCTGGACAAGCACAGCGTCCTGGACCAACACCAACCTAGATGGTACACCTATCGTCACTTATAGCAATATCACCTGCTACGGCGACAACCCAACATCCTACTTCCCCTCCGCCGCAGACCAATGTGGCCCCCACGGCTACTGTGGCGGCGACAACCGCTGGGTGCTCTGGCCCGACACGCGTCCACTTCCCGTCTCCGCCGACAACGGGGTCGTCAAGCTCTATACCTGGATCCGTAATGTGCACATCAAACTTCCCCTAGGGCCAGTCATCAACGGTGACGCACCTAGCACGTCTCTCTTCCGCTCAGACTACGACGGAAAAGGCGCCAATTCTCTTCCATCCGTGGAGCTCGTCAACAAGGCCTTCTACCCCGTCGGTGCCGTCGCCTTCGGCAACTACGGCTGGGTCATCAGTCCCACCGACGGCTTCGCCTACCTCTACGGCGCCATGAAAGACGGGAAAGTCGCCGTGGCGCGGGTGGATCCCAAGCGCATCGAGGATCTGTCGGCTTATCTGTACTACTCCTCCGCTCGTGGATGGTCGAATACACCTCCCTCATTTGCCGAGACCAGCGCTGCTATACCGAACGCAGGATCGGGACAGCAAGGGACGTATTACTTCTCGTCGTACTTCTCGTCGTATGTCTGGATTGGCATGCAGGGTGGTGACAACGCTGATTTCTACATCACGACCGCACCGGAGCCGTGGGGACCTTGGGAGCCGGTGGAATTGCTGTGGAGGGCCCCGGTGGGGACGAATAAGTTTGGGTTGGTGGCGTATTCGACTCAGGCGCACCCGGATATGAGTGAGAATGGGGGGGATGGAAGGGATATCTATTTAAGTTATACCAGGATTGATTTGACGTTCCTTACGCCGCTGTATCGACTTCAGTGGGCGTAAGGGACGGAAAGTGAGGGTTGGTTATTGAGTATCAAATGTGATGAGGCTGCATTATCAGCAAATAGAATGATGTTGCGTACATATACTCTTCTTGACAATTTGCTAGTCTAATGTGTCACCCATTAGATTCGAAACAAAATATGTTTAGTCATTGCATCTTTGAAACGGATAGTTTATCGCACAATTCTGCTGTCTGAAAATCATCGAGATCATCGAGAAATCCGACTCTGCTACATATTGGCCAAATGTGGAAAAGAGGAATTTGGAAACAGCCTATGAGATTCTAATCACCAGAATAGTGTACAAGAGAGGATCGTTTTATGGAAACTAGGGCTAATCGTATGAATAAGGAAGAAAGCTGGTATAGAGTTTGTCCCCCGCGTTCCAGGCCGAGAGTAGCCAGAATAGGGTCAGGATATCACTGATGTAAGAGCAAATGCAGTACCTAGTGAACTCAAATAATAGCTGACACAACTCAAGTTGAGAATTTCAGCTATCCAACGCAGTTATGTCCTTGCCATAAGTAGGTGACCGTTAGGCTCATGATCTAAAAGACATTCCGAACGTCCAAATCACTCCAACCATGACCCAACCCGAATCGGCACCCATCTAACCTCAATACTCTCCCCGTTCCCAATCACCGACCAAAACCCTTTCCGCTCTTGCTCCTGCAAATACCCAATAACGGTCATGTAATACCAGCAATACGAATACATCTTCGATGCAATAACACCCCGCGCTCCTCCACCACACTGCTCCCAATACTCCTCGCGCGCCTCGCGGAGTGCTGCGGCATGTAAGCCCTCGTATCGCTCGGGCACGCTGCTAGGGAGACCCCAGGTTCCGCCTTGCGAGGTGGTGAAGGAGCGGAGTTGCAGAAGGATATGCGTCGGTTTCCAGGTGATGGGGCGCCATTACATTCTCGGGACCGTTGGAGGCTGGCCAGCGAGAGGGGGCGGGGGTTTGTTTGTTTGCGAAGGCGTGAAAGAGTTATTGCTGTGGTTTGGCGAAATGAAAAGGGCTGAATAGGTGGGTCTGAATATGGTTGGTTGATAATGCTTCAGGTATTCATATATTCAGGTCCGATCGACCCTATAATAGAATAATAAGAACTGAATCATGTCGTACTGAAGTAATCACGTCGAGGTCAACCAGTCCCCTGATATACTCGACCACGTCTTTAAGAGACCTATGTACAACCAAAACCAAAGTACGATGTACTCACAATTCAAAAGGCGAATTTGCTGGAAATAAGTTCAATCGACACCCAATTACTATTCATGTAATTACAGGTTTCCCAGCCAAAGCACTACGATTGTCATCTAATAGACGGGTTTACCGAGACAAATATCAACCTCTACCTAGTTTTTGTTCCAGTCCTTGAGATTGAGACGTGCGAGTCCGAGGTACCTCAAGCGCGGTATCCCCCACGTGTTTATTATAGTGCTAGCCGCTTTGAACTGAGATCTGTGTGGTGCGGCAAATCCGGTTGAATACCAACCACCCAGCTGTGCGACTAGCCGATATGGTAATCTTGGTAAACGTTCCCAGCCATTCCCAGTAATGACGCTAAACGGGTCTTGCAGAAGAATTAGCACTGCTGATAGGGGATTCTATATTAGCACCATCAGCTGATGGCTGCAATTAGATCGCTCTGGGACTGGACTAACCGAGATGAGAAAGGTTGTAAAATACGTGTGGTATGGCTGGTCACTTCCAGCAAACCCGATCACGTATCACCTCTTGGAACCAGCACTGGAATCTGTACACATGTTGTTGATATGCATATCTGAGTTCGACTCATGGGGGGTCGTGCAATGTTACTTTTTTCCCCTCGGCTCAAGATACCCTTTCAGGTGCGTTTCTTTTCACCTGTTGTGGTTATTTCAACAACATGAATTCCACCCATGGTGTTTCGGCCTGAAGACCAATGCGATGGTCCCTTACTACAGTTACGGATATCGGAAAAATGTACAACATGAAGCCTACGTTCCATTTCAGGGCACCTATGGAGCCATTAGGTGACTTTGTTTGGGATAGTCCAAATGCACCTCTCTCGTTTCAGACCACTTGTGCTGCACAAGCTATGGCTCAGGTCTGGCGGCTTATCAGATCCAGTGTCGGGATGTCAGCCGCTTTTGAGCTACAACATCCACTACCAACCCATCAAACGAAGACCAAAACGACAATATCCGATATCAGCACAACAAAGCAGACCGAATTGAACGCGACGGCCTCAACCACTGACTTGGAACATGTGGACACATTCCCCCTGATGAGTCTACCTTTAGAGGTCAGACTTCAGGTGCACCGATGGGCGCATCTCATGAACGACGTGAAGGCAAATAAGAACCCGCAGCGGATATCCGGCTCCCGAGCTCACCCTTCGGGGACTGGCTTGCCACAAGAGATGAGAGTCGTTCCAGCATGGTCCAGTCCAGCAGCTCTGGTGGTACTGGACAAAATTCCCGGTGCAGTCACTAGCAAGGACAAAAAGCCAGAGCCCGCCCAGACAGACAATCTTTCCGCGCCGTATCGACCTTTCTGCGGGCTGCCCACTGCCCTTCTCCAAATCAACAAGCAGATCTACTATGAGTGCAGAGAACTGCCCTTCCGGGAGAACGAGTTTGCCTTTGTCAACACCCTGTCCTCGGGGTTATGGTCAGCCCGATCGTTCATGCAGGGCCTTGAGAGATGGCAGAAGCAGGCCGTGAGTTTTGTGCGACTGGAAATCTTGTTGCATGACTTGACGGGAGAACCTGCTACGAAGTGGCTAGAGCTTTGTGAGCAGTGGTCTAGTAGATTGCGCGGGTTGAGACTTGTTATTGCTAGTGCCGAGGGAGAGTATACACGGCCGGGCTCAAGGGGCGAAGCATCGAAGGTGCCAGCCAAGAGTGCGAACGGAGAGGCGCAGATGTCGATCGAGCGTGGCTTGAAGATGTTGAGTCATCTTGAGTATTTGGAGGTCGAGCTCAGACTCGTGAATTGGGATGGTGCCATGAAACGGAACTGGTGCAAGAATCTCGAGACGACGCTCAATAAACCGAAGGTTATCCTGGACAGACGAGTTCGAGCGACGGGTATCCCTGAGAAGACGTGAGAGTGGGAGTCTAGTCTAGCCACATTTTAGGGTTGGGGTACTTGGTCACACTACTCGTAAGGTCCTTGCAAGACACTACGCAGTTATCTCACTCGGTAGGATTAATGATGTTGCATAATTGTTCAGTTTCGTAATAAGAACGCATTTCACATGGTTATGAAGAAATGGAATTTGAGAGCCGCGGCTTTTAAGTTTTTATACTTCATGGCTGTTGACTTACTAGATGATATATCTTTATAAGGAAAGCATAGAGTGTTTAATAATAGAGACAGATGTAGCACATATTCTTAAATCGTTTGGTCATGAGAGAAGGCGTGCAATTGATCATGCAGTTGGTCAATCATCCTTAAGTATTTAAGTAGCTCCATCATATATTGCCGAGAATTTATACACGAATTTTAACTGCAAAGTGAAATACGCAGTTTAGGTAGTTCAGACGCAAACCAACATTGATTAGACTACACCATGGGTCCATCCCTGCCACGGGCTCTCTGAAGCAACATTTCAAAACACAATGGCGAACTCACGTCAAACAAGTCATATTTGAGCCCGAACATCCAGCTGAGCTCAACGAGTGGCTGAAAAAGAACATGAAAAATCATAACACAGTCATTGGCTCGACGCCCAGACTTGCCAGTATGGCACATGCCTAAGCTGCACTGGCGCATCGAGGAATGAGTTGCTTAAGGAGCTTCAGGAAGCATGCACCGAGCCCAACTTCAGCGACCCATGCCGTCAATTTATATTCTATGTTGGGGGCATATATGAGGACATGGTGGGAAACTAGGAGTGATAGAGTAAGGCTTACGATGACTATATTCGCTCGTGCCGCCGATAAGCATACTTTGATGAACTCGCAGCGCTGGAAGAGGAGGCCTATCTGGATTCCCAATCGACAACTGGGATTATGGAAAGTATCATAATTGAGGCTCCCCTACCGCAATTTCAAGATGCCCCTGGCGTGGGCTATGAGAAATGTTCCCAGTTGCAAATTGGGCCTCCCTGCGCACATGGTACATGCCGAGCTTTGTTTGATTTCGGCCCCAATTCTTAGAACGGCAACGCTGAAGGGCTCGTGGTATCATGGTCCTTAGCCGGGACAAGGTCCCTAATTGATATACACGAGAAGCTGCGAGAAGCCACCTACAATATGGCGACACAAGTCACCCGGATAAAACCTCGCATTGCTTTCGTTGCTGGCTTTCTGGTTGGTTTGAAGAATAGACGTGAGGGTAGTGATAGCGAAGAGCCTAACAGGAAGAGGCGAAGGGTATAAACTGACGGCGCTTCGATCTAGACTGCGTCATCACCTCATCGCGACCATCAGAACAGTAAGAGCAATGGGAGCTCACCGAATATTTCGGGGTTAATGCTCGCTACTTTGCATGATGGCGTGGCGGCAAGTTCGAAAATAACATGGATCAACAACTTGGGGGCTTAATCGACTTCTCGAGAAACGCTAAGGGATATCTCGTTGCCCATATCGACGGCATGGAATTTCCGCAATCCGGCGGGCCAGATGCTGCACCAGCTACAAGAATCCTGCTACAAGACTTCACAAGCACCGATGGGCAATATGGTACTGTGGTATGCCTCTACTCGACATCCAATCAAGTGTGACTATGCCAAGAGGCATCTCATGACTGTAGCGACACCTGGTCCTACCACTGAGTCAAGTGTGAATTCTCTTTTGCTTCGCGCTGCCCTTGTGGCTACATCAGCTACGATGTATGCATCAGCAGCTGCGCCTCCAACAAGCACACACCCAAGTATACCGGCGCGCCCATCTCCACCTCCACGCCTTACCAAACGCAGCAGTGCAACATCGGCTTCAGGTGACAGCGGCTGGGACGCATACGAAAGCATTCCGAACCGCAATGTCGGGTGCACTGTTTTACACTGTAGGAATATTGTAACCGTAGCGCACTTCAACCCGATGAAATAACTCTTTCCAGGGAAGATGCCTGAAGATGGATATCCCCAAATTAGATCCCGAACTGACACTGGGATGAGAACTCTATTTGACCTGTGCCACTGGACTTGCATATGCCAGTATACCTAGGTAACCTCAAAGCAGACTGCTTATATTACCAAATCGACTATACACTGGAAGCCGCAATCAGGAGTGTGCTTGACGAATGCAAATCCTTCTTGCGAGAGAAGACAGTGGGAACTGGCAATTCAATACATATTATTTTGGCATGGCGGCTATTCTATGGAGTATCCCAGGGTTGCAATCAGGTTCTGGTGAAAGGCCAAGACGCAGATCAGGGGTGGGCATACCGGCGAAGAATAAATTGTCGCGGTTAAAGTGCGACGTCATTCGCCGAACCGTGCGCCTAAAATGCAAAGGACAACTTCCAATCCACTGAAGTCTAGCAATTGCCGAAAGCACGAAGCACGAAGCACGAGGTGACCACATCCCCGGACTCTACGCTTATACCGCTAGGGATTGACGTGCATACATGTGAAGGTTCAACTTGGAAGACCGAGCCATGGGCTTTCTCGCCGAACTTGTATCCGGCCCCCTTAACGGAGCAGCCCAGCAACGTGAGAAGCACCGACGCTCATCGCCAACGGGAGACAAGTCACTGCACTACGACGACAGCCCCCTGAGTACCAGGGCGAAAAGCGACAAGATCAAATGTCTTGACGGATTACGGGGTATCGCCTGCTTCATTGTTTTCAACTACCACTTCCTCTGGCCATGGACACCACTCATCATGCTCGGCTACGGCGCAAGGCCGCCCAGGTCCCTTGAACCCTACGCCGAGTACTCGCAGCTGCCCATCATTTGTCTCACGCACCGCGGCCGGCCCATGGTCGCTATCTTCTTCGCTATCTCTGGCTATGTCCTCTGTCGGCACGTTTTGAGGTCCATACAGAAGCGGCATCTAGAAGCCGCCTACAAGGCTCTCGCGTCGGCTGTTTTTCGGCGCGCGTTCCGTCTTTACATCCCGCCGACCATCAGCCTCTTCCTGGTAGCGATGTTGGCGCAGATGGGTGTCTTCAAGCCGGAATACGCCATTTACAAGGGACCGGACTCGATCTACATCAACGGCACCAAGGGTGCCTGGCCGGGCCACTTTGGTGCTAATGGCAGCATGACTCTGAACAGCACAATGGGATTGAGCGCGAATGGTTCGATGCACCACCATCACGGTGCTCATCGCTTCAACGCGACATGGATCAAGCTGGGCGGCATGTGGGAGGAGCACCCCATCATTCATCCCAACATGACCACGGCACTGTCAAATTTCACGGCTGTGTATGCCGAGTGGGCCAATCCGTTCACGTGGGATCCTCGCCATCCGCGCCTCGACCCGCATGCCTACACAATCCCAATGGAATTCCGGGGCTCAATGGTTCTGTACACCCTCCTTCTCGGCACAGCAGCTCTGAAGGCATCTTGGCGGCTTTCAATCGCGGGATATCTCGCCATCTACTGCCTGATCATGGGCCGATGGGAAGTCGCCACCTTCCTAGGGGGGATGATCATATCCGAACTCGACGTGTTGCGCACATCCAGTCAAACCGACCCCATCCTAGGCGATCCCAACAGCGTAGCAAAGTCCAGGCGCCGCAGTGCGGTGTCGCCAGGCATGAGCAATATCCTTCACTACGTTCTTCTATTTTCATCCCTATACCTCCTCTCCTATCCCGACTCCAACGCGGCCTTCACCCCCGGCTTCCGTACCCTCTCCTCTCTCACGCCCCGCCACTATGCACCCAGTGAGCGCTGGCGCTTCCACCAATCTATCGGCGCGCTTCTCCTGCTCCCTTGCGTTATGCGGAGCCCGTTCCTCCGTCGCGTGCTCGAGGGCCGGATACCGCAGTACTTGGGCAAAATCAGCTTCTCATTCTACCTGGTCCACGGTCCCGTGCTCCATAGCATGGGCTTTTGGATCATGCCCAGGCTGTTTGATCAGCTGGGCAAGACGAGGGGGTTTGTGGTGGGGTGGTTCATACTAGCGGGAGTAAGTCTGTATCTGGCTAGGGTGTGGTATAGGAAGGTTGATGTTTGGAGCGTGGGAGTCGGGAAGCGGGTTGAGAGGTATATGGTCAGACAATGAGATAATGGGGGCTGGGTTTCTTCTGTTGGATATATACAGGACTAGAGAGAACTTTATGTTGATAAATTAAGATCCCTTTTATAGTAGAACTAGATCGGGTTCATAGATCGCTTGTTCTACTCCATAATATGAAAATTATCACGCCAGAGGCGCGTTTTGCATTACCGCGGTGTATCTGTGTAGTGTGTCTATTGCCATTCAGGCAGCATCCTGCCTAATATACCACGCGATGGAGCTTTCCTGAGCTCGATATGCACGATTCATTGTCTCAGCCTATCAGATTTCGTCCTGCATAGTTGGAGCCTACTCTCCGAAGCAGCAGCCTGGCACATTGGGATCTTTACCCTTCTCAACCTAACCCAACCTCGCAGGTCAACAGCTCCGCATCTCCATCGATAGAACGACGATTCTGCAAATAATCACCAGCAAAGACGCATCGAACCATTCCTGCAGACTACAAAAATTTAACACAGTTGGCGCAACACCGCCTGTCGGTTCTGAGGAACCATCATGGTGACCCTGTGGTCAGGGGCAGGCTAGTGAAGTCGTCACTGTCTGAACCATTCGGTGGCCTCAAGTTACGCAGAAGTGTATCGTACTTCGCGAGGAAGGTCGACGCATGACGATGCGAAAGGAAGACGATACAAAGCACCTTAAATCAAATAAATGGGCTGCAGACTAAAACGATTCCTAGTAATTCGCAAACCTATAGATTTAGAGATTAAGAAAACCAAGCTTCAGATTCGTGCATACAAGTCTAAGGATGAGTTTTTTGAAGATCCGTCCCCGACGAGGTCCAATTGTTATAACGATCCTGATAGCCATTTGACGAATGAGTAGTTGTCGAGTTGCGGAGGCTTAGACCGCTGATTCCGACTTTTGACTTACAAAGAGTTCAGAGGCGCTAATGTTGTGAGGTATGAGCAGAGGCGGTGTGGGGTATGATTTATGGTGTTCCAACAAGCGAGAATAGTTTACTAGTATATCAAATAGAAAGTACTCTTATATACTAGCAGGAAATAAAGCAGCTGAACTGAAGTAGGGTGGCAAACCTACATCTCTCCTGAAATTGGTCCCTCCTCTAGTCGACGACGTCCCAGCCAGTAGGCTAAATCCTGACTCACCTGGGTACAGTACCCAACATGGCACTTTCAGCTGAACAAAATTTCAGCTGCTCGCACACTGAATATCCGAGTACTTTAAGCAGAGACCCATTATTTCCTATCAAACCTCTCGAAATGTTTAATTTCCTGTACAAGCAACCACTCGACCTCAATCAGCCCCCTTCTTACCCTCCGTGAAGAACAGATCCGACCATGTACGAGCCTTTACAATCACCAGATCATATTCGACTCCTAAAAATCATTCCAAGCCAGGATGACACACGCAATATCGAAATCAGCATTATACCAACCCCTCTGCAAACCGCTCCCCAGTACGAGGCCATTTCATACACCTGGGGCGATGCTACCCAACTCGGCAGCGTGACCTGTCAGCCAGGAGGCGTACTCGTTCAAGTGACGCAAAACTGCATATCGATCCTCCGCCGCCTCCGCCAGCCCCAGAAAGAACGTCTAGTCTGGATTGACGCAATCTGTATCAACCAACAAAACATCCCCGAGCGCAACGCCCAAGTCGCCGTCATGGGTCGGATCTACGCCTCCGCCAATCGTGTAGTGATCGACATCGGGGAGTCCAGTGAAAGCGGGGAACAGGCCCTCCATTACCTAAAAAACTGCGAAGAAACTGTCCTGTACGAATTCGTTCTTGGTCTGAAGATCAAAGATACCGTTTGCAACTTGTACGAACGGCCCTGGTTCTGGAGGATCTGGGTTTTGCAAGAGGCCTTTATGGCGCGGGATGCGGTGGTTATGTGTGGGCGGACCGTTGTGCCCTGGTCCGCTTTCAGGCCGTTCAGGATTTGGGTTGATGCTAGACCAGCGGGGGAGACGGAGAATTATCATGTGGCGCTACCTCACACCGTGCCGCAAACGTTGGTAATTGGAAATTGCTCACAGAGGAGCTATAGGGCTGAATCAGATTTGCTGCGTTTGCTTGTGACGGGGCGAATATGTCGAGCGACTGATTCAAGGGATAAGGTATTTGCTCTTTTGCCAATGTTGGAACGTGTCCCGGAGGAACTTCGAGCGGATTACTCCAAGTCAGTGACGCAGGTCTATGTTGAGACAGCCAAGTATATTCTCTCAACTTCCGGATTGATGTTTCTTTCTTGCATTCAGCATCACAGCGACCAGGATGCTTCAAACACTGCGGAACCAAGACTGCCGTCGTGGGTACCTGATTGGAGCCAAAGAGTTATGGAGCCCTGGATGATAGGTTACTACCGCACAAAGCCCACGTACTATCCGCTTTCAGCCGGCCGTGATAAGAAGTGTGTCGCCAAGGTCCTGTTAGGCGAGGAAGGTAGCCACCGCCTCCAAGTCCGGGGCAGAGAAGCCGATACCATAACGCATACAACCGGCAAAGACATCTACATCAATTCCCCAGAACACCAAAACAAGCAAGCAGTGGATAGCTTCTTCAACGAATTCTCAGCCTATCGAAAGCAACTCAATAATCCAGCAACCCTTCCACCACCGCCCTACTGGGAGCCGCGGACCAGCGAGACACGCATTCATCCCCCTGATTGGCTGGCTTACCGCGTTGGTCTTCCAATAGAGAGGCCCATACAGTATACGGATAATGATCTGATTGACAAAATCACGCACTTCCTCGGACCCCGGCAGCTCGTATTGACGAAGCGTGGATACTTGGGGATCGTGCCGAAGAACGTGGAAGTGGGCGACGTGGTTTGTTGTTTTCTAGGATCTGGCGTTCCACATGTTCTCCGCTTGCAACAGGAAGAGAATAAAAAGGAAAGTCTGGGAAGGACGTATAAATTGATGGGCGAGGGGTATTTTTATGGGTTGATGGAAGGCGAGGCGTTTTGTGGGATCGACATGTCAGAGGATGCGTTAAGTGGTGGGTCCCTGGAGGACTTGCTAATTATTTAAGATTGGCATGCTATCTATCTGTTAAATGCCTTGATACTTCATTTACTCCTGCTTACACGCAAGAAGCGTAGAAATGACACGAAAGAGTAGGTTGTAGCTTGGACTTGGCTAGATCAGAGTCTTACTGTGTTTTTCTCCGCGTGTTCTTGGTTCCTCACGTTGACGTCGACAAAGCCATATGTACTGGTGTAAATGGAAACAGATATATGGAGGCGAGGTGGTGCAGAAGCCAGCGGGATTCGTATTGCAGCTGCAGTGGTTGCGTTGCTGATAACGTGAGCTTTTGAAGGATAGTATGGGTTACAGCCCAATCGAATTGTAGCTGCATTGCTGTTTAAAGATAGTGTCTACTCTTGATTATTTAGCTGTCTTGGGATATAGATTATACTGTTTCAACTGCATCTGTAAGAAGGGAGATTTTACCCATTCTGGGCCAAACAGTTTAGAACCAAAGCTATGTCAGTCAGTGGCGCCTTGCCTTTTCGCCTTACCTGCTGCTATAATGTTCAAGATACGTGGTTTACACTAATTTTTCGATCTTTGGATAACAACCTCTAGTACTATGGCGAGTGGGTTCGCCGACACAGTATGATTGACCTGATATAAGTGGCTGTTTCTGAGATGAGGGGGTCATGCGGTTGATCCCTTAAATATCCACGAATTCTGTGGCGTGCCTCAAGAGTTAGTGCCATCATCGTCATCATCACCAACACAGCTCTCTTGCTTGTATTGCCTACACATTCTTTACTTACTGGTTCTGACCTCAGCTCGTCTGTCACCGAGCGCTACTCTCCTCGACAGCTCGCCACGGTCGCCAGCATGGCCCGCCTTACGGAAATACCTCTGAAAATATTCCAGTTCATTTTGGAGTAACGTGGTTTAACACCGAGTCGCGCACTTTTTCAACTTTTCCAACCTTTTGACTTCAACACTTATTTCCTCAACAACAACACCATGTCAGTTCAAACCCAAGAAGTCAAAATCAACCTTGCCATCGAAGCTATCCGATCGACCAAAAATATGAGCCAACGTCGAGCAGCAAAGCTATACGGTGTACCCGAGTCCTCACTCCGTGACACAATCCACGGTCGCACCCCACGTACCGAAATCTGGCCGAATAGCGCACTACTCGCCAAGATAGAGGAAAGAGCTATTTTTCAGCATGTACTTGACCTAGATTTGAGAGGGTTTCCTCCCCGGCTAGAGGGTGTGGAAGATATGGCCAATTCCATTCTTGCGACGCGGGGTACCCGACGCGTCGGCAAGCTCTGGGCGCATCGCTTTGTAAAGCGAACCCCAGAGTTACAGACGCGTTTTTCTCGCTCGTATGACATCTAGAGGGCCCTCTGCGAGGATCCAAAGATTATTGAGGACTGGTTCCGGCTTGTATCGAATATGAGGGCCAAATACGAGATCCAGGACTGCGATATGTGGAACTTCGACGAAACGGGCTTTATGATGGGCGTTATTCAACGCTCGATGGTCGTTACCTCGTCTGAACGTAATGGTAGAGGCAAGAAGGTCCAGCCAGGTAACCGGGAATGGGCCACGGCGATTACCTGTGTCAATTCGGAGGGTCGCGACATCCCGCCATTTCTGGTAATTCAAGGGAACTATCACCTTGCTAATTGGTATACTGAGGGGGACCTACCAGCCGATTGGGTAGTCAAACCGACCGAAAACGGGTGGACGAACAACGAGACTGGTCTAGACTGGATCAAACATTTCAACAAGCACACTATCTCGACCAAAAGAGGCGTGTATCGGCTGTTAGTATTGGACGGGCATGAGAGTCATACATCGGCCGATTTCGAGTCTTATTGCAAGTCTAACGGCATTATTACTATCAGTCTGCCCCCGAACTCGTCTCATCTAACCCAGCCACTTGATGTCGGGTGCTTTGGGGTCTTGAAACGTATATACGGTCGAGAGATTGATATATTTATCAAGTCCCATATTAACCACATTACTAAGGTCGAGTTCTTTATCGCCTTTAAGGAGGCTTATTTAAAGGCAATAACCGACAAAAACATCAAGGCAGGGTTTCGAGGGGCCGGCCTAGTCCCTCACGACCCTGAAGCCGTTATCTCGAAGCTGGATGTTAGGATTCGGTCGCCTACACCCGTTAGCCCCTCTCTTCTAGATGCTGACCCTTGGGTTTCGCAAACGCCAAATAACCCGACAGAGGCTCTCTCGCAGTCCGATTTTATCAGTCGCCGAATCGCCAGACATCAGGGAAGCTCTCCGACCCCAATTTTTGATGCTATTGGCCACCTTGCGAAGGGCATAACTCGATTAGCCCATGAGAATACCCTCTCGAAGGCTGAGTGCTCCACCCTTCGCAAGGCAAATGAGGCACTAAGCAAGCGTCGGAGGGCAAAAACATCGCGTGTCCGGCAAGGAGGTGCACTTACTGTCGAGGATGCCCTGGGCATTTTATCCCGGAAGGACGCGGAGACCCAGGTAAAGGAGGACAAGCGCTCTAGGGGGGGTAAAGAAAAGGCTGGTCCGTCGACTGTACGACGATGTAGTAAGTGTAAGAAGACCGGACATAATGTAAAGACTTGTCAGGTCGAACTATAATTTTCAGATGTATATAGTTCTGAATAAATTTCAATAAACTTTAGTCTGCTGTGGCTTTTTAATTGAACTTGAAATTATAGCGTGGTAAAAAGTGCGCGACTCGGTGTTAAACCACGTTATATAATCCACTCAGCGGGCCTTGCGCAGTGCATAAGATTGCGACTTGTCTAGGAAGCGAAACACCCTTGTACAGATGTAAAGATACATCGGATAGTTATCGAATGGTTGATGCTAAACCTATACTTTCCGTTGCATCTTACTCAATTCCTCTATAATCATAGCAACGTATTCGACTTCTCACGACGACAAGGTTGTTTCACTGACTTATCAATGGATCAATAGCACCCCATTACTCGATAAGTAGCTGGTGCGTACTTGGCAGTTGAATTCTCAGGCTTGGCCTCAGTTTTGTGTGACGCATCTCCCGAACAATAGGTTTCTTGTCGCCCAACTAGTCAAAGGTGTGTCGGAATTGCCCCAAGTGATCATTTCCCCCTCTAGACACGTTGGGCATAACCTTGTCAGCCTCAACCCTCCCTCAACTTGCTAGTGGCCACCTTTATTACGATCATTAGCCCACGTCGGCTGCACCTGCAGGAGCAGTAAGTACCTCATCCTACAGCTCTTCCCGACCCCGCCCCGCATTCGTGTCTGGACAGATCACCGAGGTATTTCAAAGTAAGCAGAGCAAACATTGCACGTAGAACTCAAATAAAATACGACAAGCTGCATGTCGAAATCTTCTGGGGAACTGTATGTTCAAACCACCAGCCGTCCCCTGCAGACAACCGCCTGCGTGTCCATCTCTAAACTTCCCATATTGCATATCAACATCACAGCTGCTGCGCTGTCCCGCCGTGCTGGTTTGCGGATTGAGACACCGCCGCCATGGATGCATCCGAGCGGCTGCGGACGGCCTCGTGGCGTTATTGGGCCATGTCAACAATATTTTACGTTGTAACGGGCATAGCGGTCACGGTCATCATATCAGAGCCAACTCGGTCCCTGCCATCAGCTCAACTTGGGGTGTGCATAGTGTTGTTTGCAGCGTTGGGCTTCTATATCAGCGGGTACAAGAAAGAGCTGCGCAACTGCGAGAGGATGGTGGCCCTGGGCTGTGAGCCTATTCGCACGTGGCCGAATGATCCCTTCGGCATCCGCTACCTGCTGGATACGGCGAAACACGTCAAGGCCAACACACTCCTGCAGCAGCGTGTGCAGCTTTTCAAGGACATGGGCCACACGTTCAGCCATCGACTGTTTCCCGAGACGGATATCACCATCACCACCGATGAGCCCGAGAACGTGAAGGCCATTCTCAGCACAAAATTTGACGACTGGGCCATTCCTCCAGGGCGTATCCAAGGCTTCCTACCGGTGCTAGGCCGTCACTCGATATTCAACGTTAACGGTCCCGAGTGGCAGCATTCCCGGGCCATGCTTCGCCCCGCGTTCATCAGGAACCAGATATCAGACTTGGAATGCATTGACCGCCACATTTCTAAATTAATTGCGCACATCCCAAAGGACGGCAGTCGTTTCGACCTTCAAGCGATGTTCGCTATGCTGGCTATCGATACTATTTCTGACTTCATGTTCGGTCAGTCTACCGATATTCTCGGTAGTGCACCAGATACCTCCCTCAAGTTCGGTACCTATTTCGATCGATCGATTGAGAAAATCGCGTATCGTTCACGCCTCGGTTGGATGACACAACTTCTACCCGATGCGGAGTTAAAGGAGTACACGCATTTCATGACAAGTTACATCGCCAAGTATATCGCTGAGGTCAAATCCAAGGGCAGCAAGAGTGCTTTGGCCGACGATAAGAACAAGTACGTCTTCCTAGAAGAGCTCATCAAATCTGGAGAGCCGGACAACGTGATCCGGGACCAGATTCTCAGTATATTTGTCGCGGGACGTGATACAACAACCAGCGTCCTTACATATCTTTTCTTCGAGCTTTCGCGACATCCAGAGGCCGTCGGTAAAATCCAAGAGGAAATCCAAGATCTGGGCGTAGCTGATCCTTCATGGGAGCAGCTGAGGAACATGAAATACCTCAACTTGGCGGTCAAGGAGGCGCTCCGTCTCAACCCGCCGGTAGCGACCAACGCTCGCGAGGCTGTTCGAGACACGGTTCTCCCCACAGGAGGTGGCCCTGACGGTAAATCGCCCGTTTTTGCCCCCAAGGGTACTAAATGCCGGTACCAACCCTGGACTATGCAGCGACGCGAGGATATCTACGGTAGCGATGCCGCCGAGTTTCGACCGGAGAGATGGGAAGACCTACGGGTCACTCATGAATATGTTCCGTTCAATGCAGGCCCACGTATTTGTGAGTTCTTCCATAACAAATGGCCTTTGGCGGATGCGTCAAGCCCATTACACTTGTTCATCACATCTGTCTGACGGACCGTGTCATAGGCATTGGGCAGCAGTTTGCATTGACGCAGTTAGCTCTCGTCACATTCCGCCTTTTGCAGTCTTTCAGGACAATCGAGAGAAAGGATGACAGGCCGCCTTTGCAGAAACTCGGTGTTAACACATCGATGTTGCATGGCTGCTGGGTGATCATGATTCCGGTATAGTGGCGAGGAAGTAAAACGCTTTTGGAATCTCGAGAGTCCCACCTATGTATGGGGCGGCAACCTTTTCATCCGCATCGTGATGATATGACAGGCGACCAAGTACTACGTTTCCTGCGATGCTATGGCGGTGAAGCCTCGTGGGTGAATAATTTTGGTTGTTCCGAAGTGATGTTTTCTAGGTTAGTGTTGACGAGGCTCAATGGTCAGCCAAAAGCTGCCAGGATCACTGTATGCATCGTTATTTATCACCTTGGCCCGTTTTGCCAATACTAGTCCTTTTTCCCAACCCAGACTAGTTCGTGTTGGGGATGCCCAGCTAAAAGTTCTTCCACTCAAGACCTACTTGAATAGTCTCTCAATTTATTATTATTATTATTATTAAATACGCCGTAGGCTCGAAGCCCCCGGTACCTCTACTAGTACTCCCGTATGTCAAACCGTGCCCTAATGGCTGGACTAAATACATACGCTGCGTCGTCGGTTCGCCCTATTGGCGACTGCGTTGCGTTCACTACCATACTACGTTGGTTCTCAACCTACCAACAAAGTCCCCCCTGAGAAGATCGATGCTATCTGGGCCTTGAAGCTGTCCGACCCGTCCCTAGCAGCCATCTTACAATAGTCCCACTAACTACTGGTTCTCCTGTTGCCGTTGCGAGGTCTCTGCGAGAGTATAGTGGCCGTGGTGCGATGGCGGCCCGTAATCGTTCCCTCGGTCCTTCCAACAGCCCGCAAAAGAGGATTACGTGTTCTGCCGTCTCAGGGGCATCGCCACAGCGGCATAGCGGCGAGTACACGCCAAAAGCCCCTGTCTTGAATAAGAAGGCTGCTAGTCCTATTTTTTCCGTCCTGATCTGGCACAGCGTAGACGCCTCCAGTCGGTTCAGGCCGAAATACTTGCCCCCTTTCGGTATCTGCATCGAAGGGCCCTCCGGTTCCTCAGCGATAGCGCGTCGCTGGCGATCGTGATGCTCTGCTCCGGTGAGCCATCTCTTCCTCCAGTGGCCGAGGAGGGCAGCCGGGACCTCCTTTTCCTCACTCATCCACTCGGAGCCCCGGGCCTCCTTTTCCATAGTGTACCCTGCCGGTCGGAGTAGCTGCGACGCCTGCTTCCTCTTCGCCGGCCTATCCTGCCGGAGTATATGTGACGCTTTAGCGCTCGCGCTGCGAAGCAGATTTCTCTTCCCGCTAAGCCGTAGCCGTTCTTCAAACTTAGCAGCCCGGGCACTAAGATAGAGGTCTAGTGGCGGGATTGCTGCTTCTGCTTCCAGGTGGCGAACCGGCGTCGCTTTGTGGGCGCTACAGACTACCCGGAGGCACTCGTTCTATATCCCCATCAGGCTCTTAGCTGGCCCTGCCGGTTCCTCACTTATAGTATACCACGCAGTCGCCCCGAAGGCGATCGCGCTACGGATAACCACCGTATATAACAGCCTCGCCCGTATAAGATCGCAGCCCCACGACATATTGACTAGATTTGTCAGGGCCAGCTTTTGAGTTGCCATTTTTGTTTTAACACGCTCAACATGGGCGTGCCACGTCAGTTTGCGGTCGAACCAGACTCCTAGGAACCTCGCTGAGACTACCGGCGACACTGTGGCGTCCCCAAGGCGAAGCCCCCGCGTCTCCACGCCGTATAGACCACGTCCTCAACTATACGTATTGCCAGTTCGGTGGACCTCCCAGCGCGGTTACCCATTTGGCCGTTTGGTAGTAGGCCGGCCGCCTCAGCTACTTTGGTAATACGCTGGCTCATCGCCGTCTCTATTACCTTCCCTACCGTGCTAAGCAGGGCAATGGGGCGCCAGCCGCCAGGGGTCTGCTTCTGAGCTGTCATTTTATTAGGCTTAGGGATAACAACCACCCTCGCTGAGCGGAAGCGCTCCGGGTAGTACCCCAGCCTAAAGCTAGCTGTTGCCAGATCCGCTAGGATCTCCCATAGGGGTTCACCGCAGGCCGTTAGCAGGCCAGTGGGGATCAGGTCGTCGCCGGGAGCCTTCCAAGCAGCCGTTCCTTTGATGATAGACTCGATATCCATTGTGGTCACCTCCCTAGGGACGTTCAGCTCTGGTCTCGTCTATAATAGGCCGCGATCGAGGTCCGATAGATCTATACACGGGTCTGGGAAGAACCTCTCAACCTCTCAATTTAAAACTTCCGCGCGCCAGTTGATCTGCCGTTATATAACGTTCTTCCGTCTCGTGGAGCCCTAGTATGGTAGGCAGGACGATGCGCGTGTCTCTGGCTGTGTTTCTGCAGGCCTTGACGGTTTCTTTGCTTTCTCGCCATTTTACAAATGCTTTCTTTTCTCTGTTTAGACTTTATTTGTACCACCATTGTCATTAGCATCTTACTTAAGTAGAAACACGTGACAAGATTTTCTATGCCGCATCAGCAAGCTGACACCAGCACTACGGTTCAGAACTTTCCGATTGGCTGGTAACATCTCTAACAATCCTTGCGCCACGGCTTGTTTTCCAGATCCCAGCCTCCTCCAATCCCAAGTAGCTTATCGAGCTCAGCCTGCTGGTATTGCTGACAAGGACTGGGTCGCTACAAATACGTAGACTTATTAAACACTTCTGTGATAGCAGTGAGTAGATCATTCGATTGTCAAGGTGAATATAAACACTGGGAACGTCTTGCCTCCCAAGCATGGATGGATCCCCGAATATGGACAGACATTATCCGATTGTTCCGATTTACCGGAATGCCGATTTCATATGGCCTGGGACTAGAGTAGCATGGTGCTTCTTGGCCTAGGTCATACTGCATGCAGTCGAGCACCTTTCCCACCAGTCATAGCTGTTGCGATATGATCTGGCAGATTTGACGGGACTGAGAGCATGTATGCAAGATTTGGTGCGTCTTCAGCCGAAGCCTCCCCGGAAACACAATTAGACTTGATGTCGTGTCTCTACCCCGCTTACTACAAAGATACCAAGATGCAACCCCGAGTAAGCTTGAATCTCGACTCCGTTGATCTATACTACACATCTCTCGACCCCCAGTGGTTCAACACCGTGTTGCATCCACGGAGATTTGTCCGCAACAGCCGAGATAGAAGTCACGAGTAATGCGTCTATCGTGCAACGAGATGCGTAGATAAACGGCCCGGACCCGGAGGCGTACCTACCGGAGCGGTGGATTGAGTATAGAGCTGCTAAAGCGGCAGAGATGGAGGCGAGTCATTTTGTTTTTGGCATTGGACCGAGGGTTTGTTTGGGGCAGGATATTACAGCTATAGACATGCAGAATTCATTCCTCAGAGAGGTTAATACGATTGTGGGATGAACTGGATGAGGGTTAGTTATGATGTGCAGATTGTCCGGTGGTTCGATATGAAGCTCGTTTCTGGGGCAATGGCGTATAATAGGGGGCTGCGAGTACGGTTGACTCCACGAAATGAATCGGTGTGAGCTTTACACAGGCGTCTAGCGTTTGACCATGTTATATTCATTGGTTGGTTCAGGTAAGTATGTAGCAATGTGATCTGGAATTGGGGACCTGACCGAGCACACGAGACGGGTCTGAGATGAACAAGACAAAGGCAAGGGCTCCGAAAGACGTAGTTTGTTGAGGGACACACAATAGAAATGAAGTGTATTATGGTAAGGAAAGAAAGCTAGGCTAGTGTTGTTGGTCTGGAACTAAGTAGTGGTTAGCGTAGGTACCACCTCTGACATAGTTTGAAGCTGTTGATCAGGCTCAGGGCTTGTTTGTTTGTCTTTGTTTCGCAGAAAGCTCTTATCTAAGCATTCCCAACGAATTACAAGATTCTTTCTGATTGCCATCCTACAATTTCCTCGGAGCCTCCTCGTATTCAACCTTATTAACCAAACTCCCCAATCCATGACTCATAACGATCCGGACATCATCTTCGGGCTTCAAATATACCGGAGGATTCTTGCTGACCCCAATACCATGCGGCGTCCCCGTCATGATCACCGTGCCGGCCTCCAGCGTCGTCCCCTGCGAAAGATACGCGATGATCTCTGCAACTGAGAAAATCATGTCATCCGCTCGACCCTGCTGCATGATTTCCCCGTTCAACACGGTCTTCAAAGCGATCACACTGGGGTCTGGTATGCGCTGGGTTGACACCAGACACGGCCCCATGGGCGCAAACCCATCAAACCCCTTTCCGAAGCCCCATTGTGCTCCGTTGAACTGGTGCTTCCGCGCCGACACGTCGTTGGAACACATGTACCCTAGGACATACATCAGAGCTTCATCGGCAGCCACGTTTCGCGCCGTTTTGCCGATGACGACGGCTAGCTCGGCTTCATAGTCAGCTTGTCCATCCGTTGCTTGGTGAGGAATGACAAGGGGCCCGTTGGGCGCATTGAGACACGTGGAAGGCTTGAAGAAGAGAGTTGGGTGGTCTGGCAGCGCCAGGTTCATCTCTTTGGCGTGGTTGCGGTAATTGAGCCCGACGCAGCGAATTGTTCCCACCTCGCTCTTTGAGAGAGGTGGCAGGAGGCTCTGGATCGTCAGGGTACGTGAGGTGGGCTGCGCGTCAAGATCCAGCGCTGATGTCGCTGAGAGTTCTCGTACAGAGACTGGTATCGACTGTGCCAAGGCGTCTCCAACTAGAGAAGGGTTAATATGGGCCTCTTGGAAGACGGGCTTTTGCAGGACTTACTGTCGAGGTCCGCATCTTGTGGCTCTCCGAAGTGCTCCTTTCCATCTTCCCGGGCTATAAAGCGCACCAGACGTCCCCATTTCTGGGTAGGTTTTAGTAAGACGAGTTGTAGCTAACTCGAGGCGAGGCACATACTGCATGCACCATGATGATTTGATTCGGAGCTGTGCTCGAGTGAAGAGACTTGGATTGCCGTGCGGGTGATTTGTATTCGATTACCAATTCTAGCACCTCAAAAAACTGATTAATACCGATCCACTTTGTAAATCTCCTGGAGCTGTCAAACTTGAAATAACTTAGGTACTATAAAGCGCCGCATCGGAGTCGACCGCTGAGTGATACTGGATAGCATATCTTCACGCTGATCGGATCGGCGATTGCGTGCCGGCCGATTGCGGACTTCGTGGACGTGGCTTTACGGCCCCGAATGATAAGTCAGTTGCATTTGGCAGCCACCATAGTCTTTAATCAGGTCAGACATTGATACAGGTTTGTTTATTCGAAACATAAAACAGTTGATGTGGTCTACTCATGCCAAAGGTGGAATTTTGCTGCTGCGAGCCATCCGTCCCAAGCGTGAGCTAGGCCATGTAGCAAAGAACCTGCATGGCAACGGCTAGAATGCATCTGCAGCCATCGAATACCCATCCTGTCCCGAGGGCGCAGCGTCTCTCAACGTACCAAAGCAAACGAGTCTGACGTGTGGTTTCAATATTCGAGTTATCGAAGTTCAAAGGCTGTTCCGTCTTTGAAGACCTGAAGTTGAACCCATTTGCGGATTGACCTTCCCAAATACCACGTCAATATAGAAGACAGACCCATCAGACGCAACATGGCATGGAAATTGCACCGAGAAAATTGCCGTCACACCACGCGAAACAAGGTCTTTCCCACGGATTACAAAACTCGAATGTTCTACAGAGTTATGGCTTGGTCGATCTCGGGCTTTGGTGGATACTTATATGAGAGAGATGGGCCTGCGCTTCGGGTTGCCTAGCTTGGCACCATGGAGACGTTCGACACCCTCTCGCCAGCAGCGACGGTGGAAACGACCCCATGGATAAGATACCATGCTATTATCGCAAAGGCTTTGCAGATGACGGCGATTCATAATGCTGGTCACCTCAGCATCGCACTTCAAGATGCCGCAGCTTAGACTACGTCACAACGACTGATGCTCCCAGATGTTGGAAAACCTGAATGTACCTGTCATTGTCGCCCAAATCCTCCAAAGGATTCCCTCAATCCTGGCTGCCAAGAGACGCCACAACCGTTGCTGGACAGATCGGGCAACCCCTGCAAGCGGTTCTCGGAATTCGCACGAGGCGCTTGGCAATTGCTTGATTTGTCGCCGCATCTCGCCGACCACAACTTCATCTCTTTCATAGTTGGGCCAAAATGCTTCGCACAGTGAGAACAACAGCGGCTTGTCCGCGATGAAAGCTTACTCAGGCCAGCCCAGGGCACATCCCGGTACCGTCTCAACCCACGGGCGCGTGCATGGTCGCTTAGAAGAGTCGGAACGAAGCTGGGGTCATTGGTAAGCTCCTGCCCCCGGGGTAATTCGAAAGTGGGTCGATGTTGTACCAAAGCTTCAGGTGGTGCCATGGTGCCATGGACGAAGCTAAAGACGATAAGAGCGCGCGGCGATAAGATAATTGAGTCTCAAGTGCTTCAAAGTCGATGCTCTCCCCATGGCTAATCCCCACGTTGAAAAGCTTGTTGCTTTGAATTCGCGGCGAAGTCGCTTCAGATTGCCACGATGTTGATCGTGCAGATGTATGGCGCAGCTTCGACTGGTCGAGATGTCGCGCACAGCGTTTACGCCATAATTGCTAAAATAATCGGTCCGCAACTCGACATGGCCCACCATGACGTAGCTACCCGCGTGGTGGGATGACCGTCCTCGATGGTATCTCCAGACTGTATGACATGAAGTGGCGGACGGGTTCACCGCTGCACAATGTTCGAAACTGCTTTGCAGCATGACTCCTCAATGGAGTACAACCAGTTCGAGGCTTGGCCGCGGCTGAAAAGAACAGGTGCTACCAAAGAAACCCCGGGATAAACGGACGGAGCCTCGGTGTTTTGCTGTCTGTTGCAGCTTACCATGTCGTCATCAAGACGTATCGTGATCCGGGACATGCTACCGGGGCGCATAGCGCGAAGTTGTATTTACCCTGTCCTCAGTATGGAGACTGGGGTTTCCCCGTACACATCTCCATGCGTTTCCCAGTTCTCCAGGTGAATCGCTGATCAGTTCTTTGCCAGTTTCGACGGCACTCGCGAACCCGCAGGTGTATTTAAGTTGGAGCAATCCCCGGTTCCGTAGTCATGCTTAAACCCACGACACAACGCGACGCCTGGTTACCTCAAACTCACCGTCAGCAAGGCACGCCTTACTCGTTCGGGCTGACCAGGGCAGCTGCAAGACCAAACCAACCCGCGAGGCAACTCTCCTCGGCTCGATCTCTATATAAGTAGCAAGGTTTTTCCACTGCTGAAATCTGTTCATCGTCCATCCCACATACTTCTCTCCCTACCTCCGAAACTGATTCGCAAACATGGATCATAACGAAAAGTCGGGCAACTCGGCTCTCGAAACGCCACCTCAACGGCCTAATACCAATGATGTAGTTGGAAACGGAACCGTCCATGGCCACAGCCCCAATGTGGACAAAAAAACTGGAAAGCGAGTCCTCACCCCTGAGGAGTGCGAGGACCAGCTCCCCTTTACGTACTCGGAGTTCAAGAAGTGGTGGATTCTCAGCGTTATCTTCCTTGTGCAAGTGTCGATGAACTTCAACACATCTCTCTACTCCAACGGTCTTGGTGGCATTTCGGACAAGTTCGGTGTGAGCGAACAGGCTGCTCGTGTTGGCGCTGCGATTTTTCTGGTTCTGTACGCTTTCGGCTGTGAATTATGGGCGCCATGGTCTGAAGAGATAGGCCGAAAGCCTGTTTTGCAGGCGTCGTTGTTCCTCGTCAATGTCTTCACTCTGCCCGTTGCCTTGGCCCCGAACTTTGGTGTTCTTCTGATGGGGCGAGCTCTCGGTGGTCTTTCTTCCGCCGGCGGCAGCGTCACGCTCGGTATGATTGCCGATATGTTCGACTCGGATCACCAACAACTCCCCGTCGCATACATTGTGTTCTCCTCCGTCGGTGGCTCCATCCTGGGCCCCATCGTCGGAGGGTTCTGTGAACAGTACCTGGCGTGGCAGTGGACCATCTGGATCCAGCTCATCTTTGGTGTTTTCGTCCAGGTGCTTCATTTCGTAACCGTTCCCGAGACGCGAGAAACGGTAGTGTTGACCAGGATCGCGAAGCAACGCAGGAAGCTTGGCGAGGATGTCTGGGGACCTGATGAAGTTGATCCCCTCTGGGAACGTCTTACTATGAAGGAGTTGCTTCACACCTGGGCGCGACCCTTCCGAATGTTTATCACAGAACCCATCGTACTCTGGCTTTCTCTTCTCTCTGGGTTCTCCGATGCTCTCATATTCATGATGATTCAGTCTTTCGCTTTGGTCTACAAGCAATACGACTTCACCCCGTCGCAGATTGGCTTGTCCTTCATTCCTATTGGAATTGGCTATGTAATCGCGTGGTTGATGTTCATTCCTGCCATCAAGCGAAATATCGCCCAGCGCAAGAAGCGACCCGAAGACGAGAAGGTTCAATACGAGTCGCGAATGGATTTGCTTTTGGTGCTTGTGCCTTGTCTGCCCATCGGCTTGATCATCTTTGCGTGGACTAGCACAGGGCCGCCACTCCACTGGATCGGCACTATGGTGGCGTCTGCGATTATTGGTATCGCAAACTATTCTATCTACATGGCTACTATCGACTACATGATCTGTGCTTACGGTCCATACTCTGCTTCGGCAACTGGTGGAAACGGTTGGGCGCGCGATTTCCTGGCCGGTGTCCTGACGGTT
Organism: Pseudomassariella vexata; assembly: GCF_002105095.1. Classification (NCBI taxonomy): domain Eukaryota; kingdom Fungi; phylum Ascomycota; class Sordariomycetes; order Amphisphaeriales; family Pseudomassariaceae; genus Pseudomassariella; species Pseudomassariella vexata. The sequence continues at coordinate 257,892 of NW_024467969.1, forward strand.
CCCGCCACACCATTCTACACTAACATCGGTGCCGAGAAAGGAATGAACCTCCCGTACGCCTCTACCATCCTCTTTTGCATCTCCGCGGTCCTCGTTACCGCCGTTTACGTCATCTACTGGAAGGGCCCCATCCTGCGAGCCAACTCTCCGTTCGCTCAGAGCCTCGCTCACGGTGTCAACCCGGAGAAACCAGGCGAGTCGCTCCACCGAGAACCGTCGGCCCACATTGGCCCAACATCACGACGAAGCTCGTATATGGGTGCTAAGAAAGCCTCCAGTCGGCAAGCTAGCCGCAATGTGAGCCGAGCTAACAGTTACGATGGCTCGGCTGCGCATCCGAACCCGCACCAGAGGGTTGCCCCGGCGGAGCTGAATGACCAGCTTAACCGCCTCACGACTGTTCGGTCTGAGGCGGGCGAGCAATAGTTACTTTGTGATTTTTCTTGTTCCAGATAGAAGTTAAATCTAATGCGAGTTCACTTTCAGCTGCTGCTTTTTGTCGTTTGTGTCAGGAGTCGAAGTATGGCTTCAGCGCAGATTTAGAGATACCAATTTGTATTTATACCCGCATCGATCTGGATGTTTTTTACTGCTCAAGCAACCTTGCAACTTTACCAGTGGTCACACACCACTTCCTCTTGCATCCCAAGTAGTGATCAAGTCTGACATGGTAGTACTTCATAAGCTAAATGCACAGCTGTTTTAACCGTGTTCATTCCGTACGGATGCTGATGGATATTGCTGTACCAAGCTCATTGCCTAAACGAAAACTTGGTCGAAAAGTTTTCCACAAATTTCACTGCTATACTGCTTCATTCCTTCGGAAAACGCTGCGGGATGCTACGGCGCGTCGTACTTTCGGTCCGGTTTTGAGGCCGGCTCCGAAACGCCGGCATCGCGACAGTCGACATTGAATCAAAAAGTGGAAATAGTGGGCCGATAGCACTCCCTCCGAACCGGTGTACGTAGTGAGTCAATTGTTATTGTCAGCTCGCTCGATGTGTGATTAGACATGACGTGAAAGTCGTAATGAGCGACAGCCAAGCACATTGGCCCATGCCGTTCGCCGAGGATGTACAGAACCGAGGGACAAGGTTTACGTGGTCCTGGTCTTAGTGACAGAATAACACGGAAATGGTGGGCGGCTGGGGTCGTAAGGAGTCTTTATTGGCGTAACTACATCGTTCTCCAATTGATACGCACCAATTCCAACGGTCCATCGGGAGGAAGCTGAACACAGACGACAGTTTGTAAGCGGAGGCAGATAGACACGCACCCCTGCAACATGTTCCTCATCCATCTCCAACTGATCGACGATAAGCATGGGCAACCCATGGCAAAGTGCAGCTCTATGAGATAAGAGCTGCCGACATGATATAAGAGGCAACAGGATGTTGTAATTCGGCGATTCGGTTCACCAGATCAGCGGCACACATGTTGATCGATCACAAAACCGTTGCTTGCTTTCTTCGTTCGAAAAGACCGCCATGTCCGCCGCAAAGACGTCACTCGACGTAAAGAGCACCCCGGACAATGACGTCGAACCCTACTCCGCGGAGCCTTCCGCCGCCGACCTCTCCGTGGATCCGGCAGCTGAGAAACGGCTGCTCCGGAAACTCGACCTGTTCCTCGCGCCGATGATGGTGCTGTTCTTTCTAGTCGCATACCTTGACCGCAGCAATATCGGTGAGTTCCTCCTACATATTACTGCCAAAACAAACAAGTCACTAAACCCCCAAATAGGAAATGCCGCCATCGCCGGCATGACCGACGACCTGGACCTCATCGGCAACCGGCTCAATGTAGCCGTGACCGTCTTCTACGTCACGTACATCGCTTTCGAGATCCCGGCATCTCTGGTGCTCAAAAAGGCCCGACCGAGTCGTCTGATCCCATTCTTCATCGTTTCCTGGTCCGCCATCATCATCGGTAGCGCCTTCATAACCAACTATGCGGGCCTGTTGGCCACTCGACTGCTTCTCGGTGCATTTGAGAGTGGATTGTTCCCCTGTTTGACTCTTTACTTGTCGACGTTCTACAAGAAAGAGGAACAGGCGAAGCGGATTTCATACCTTTTCGTCGCGGCGGCACTTTCAGGAGCGTTTGGTGGGCTGCTCGCATATGGACTAACATCACTCCATGGGGCTCGAGGACTGGCGGGGTGGAGGTGGTTGTTCCTCGTAAGGCTAACTCCATCAATACCACACGAACCTCTCCACTATGCTAAACCCCAAATGCACAGGTCGAAGGCATAATCAGCATGGCCGTCGGTCTCACCGCCCTCTTCATGCTGCCTGACTCCTTCGAAACAGCCTGGTGGCTCAACTCCCAGGACAAATCCCTCCTCCGCCTCCGCAACGCCCAAACCGCCCTGCAAACCGGCGGCCCAGAATCCGAAACGGTGTTCTTCGACAAGGCCGAGGTGAAACTCGCCTTCGCCGATCCCAAAGTATGGCTATCGGCCGCGTGCCAGTTCTGTGCAAACACGTGTTCCTTCGGATTTGGTACTTTTCTGCCCGTTATCATCAAGGGCTTCGGGTTCAGCAGCTTAACGACCCAATTACTAACCGTGCCCGTCTACATCTGGGCTAGCATGGTGTACATCTTCGTCTCCTTCCTCGCGGACCGCTTTAACCGACGAGCCGTGTTCATGGTCCCCATGGCGCTGGTCACCGCAGTAGGATACGCGCTCATGCTGGGAGTCAACATGGAATCGACCGCAGTGCTATACTTCGCCACATTCGTCACAGCGACGGGGATCTACTGCGTAGTCGGTCTGAACGTGACGTGGGTGTCTAACTCGAATGCCGGGTACTTCAAGAGGGCTACCGCGATTGGGGTGCAGCAGACGGTGGGGAATAGCGCGGGGATTATGGCGGGCCAAATCTATAGGATTACGGCCAAGGATGGGAGGTATACGATTGGACATGCGGTGTCGTTGGCCGCTATCATGGTGGCGGCTTGTGGGTACTGTGTTATGTTCAGTACGTTGAGGGGGATTAATCAGAGGAAGGATGGGATGAGTGTTGAGGATAGGGTGAAGGAGATCGAGGCGGGGAAGAAGGGGGATAGGCACCCGGATTTTAGGTATGTGTTGTAGTGGATGGACAGTCGCGAAACTAATATCGTGCCAATTTACTCAAGTGATGCATGTCGCGTCGTATGCTCCGTGAAAGTGATTCTGCGGGATTTAAGAGAATTACCTAGCAAAGAAACAACTACAAGCCAGCTCGGACACTATATCGGGCAGAGGCAGATAATCGTCGTAAGTCCCTTAAATTATATCTATTTTCTGACCATGGATTACACCATGTGACTAGGTCTATAATTATTATCCTCGACTGGATAACCCTCGTTGTACACCTGTTGTGAAGGCTGATAGGTCGCAAAAGTCGTCAGTGGCACCTCATCAACGGGCCCATTCTTGTTTTTCTTCACCTTCTTCTTCTTGCTAATCAGAGAATCTGCAATACCAATACCCATGGCAATATTCATGATTCCCGCCAAGACGAACCCAATGACAACAGAGTTGGCCATCCCTATGCTCTGCGTCAACCCGAGCAGGATGGTCTGCAGGTCATTGAATCCACCGAGACCTGCTGTTATTCCCAGACCGAAAACGGCATTCTTGAGGATTGCGGCAATTTTCACGGGCCATGTTGTTTTAAGCGATGGGTCCAACTCAAGCGCCGTGGCGAACTTGACTTCGCCCCAGTGGAGCGCGGCCATGGGGACCATGAGGATAATTGCGATAAGACCAAGGATCTATGTGTCAATCGGGTCAGTTACTTTTGCGCTTCTAGTTTTTGCGGTGGGATTTCCATACCCCATGACTTCCAGTAAAATGACCCGCAGTACCGGGTACCTGAAATCCAAAGAACAGACCAGCGGCGGCGGTAGGTATGAAGAGGCCGTACAAGACGATGTGTTGAGCCAGCGGCGCTTTAACAAACTTCTCTGGTTTCTGTGCAGTGACTGCAAGGTGGCGGTAGCTCTTGAAGGCCATGCCGATGGGGAAGATGAAGAAGAAAGCTAGAGCTGTGACGAGCACTTGGGTTTCAGATGTTAGCCGTCGGAATTTTATCATGCTCGTGAATGTTACTTACTGTGGATAACGAGATTCCTCATGAACACGTCGGATGCCTGCCCGTTGATTTCTGTCTCCTGCCGCTGCAAGTTTATCGAGTATGTGTTTTTCCCGTTGGTCACGGTGGCGGACGAGTTTCCCATGATGCTCGCGACTGCTCTGCCCGTGAGGTTCAATGTCTGCGAGTCGGCGGCGAGGAGCCCCTTGCCCTGGAGGTTTTGTAGAGCCACGAGGAGGCTTCCGGTGCCTTGTTCACCGAGGGTGTCCACGGCGCTCTGGAGGAATGAGTTGATGGCCTCAGGCGTGTAGTTAAGAGCACTGGCGCTCCGTGCTTGTAGGGAATGTCTGATTGCTGGTACTGATTCTAGGCCATCGTCCGATATAGCACCTCGACTCTTGAGTTTTTCAGAGCTTGCTACCGTCGTATTCGTCGTAGGATTCGTCGACAGCGATGAGTTGAGCAGGAAAAGTCCCATCAGAAACCCTTTTTCTCCTAGCCCCTGAGCGAATCCGAAAGCGCCTCCCCTGACAGAGTCGTCAAAGCTGACTTCTGTTGCCGTCAGCGTGTGCTGGCTCGTGTCGACATCAAAAGCGGTGCCGTCGAGCAGACCAGGGACACCGCCGACAGTGTCCACCCCGTCTTGTATACCCTGCAAGAAGCCAACCATAAACCCCTTTGTGATCTTGGACATGTCGAGACTCGTGTTGCTCGCAAGAAAACTCGATAGGGAGTTATTGGCGAACACCCCTTGTGCCACCGAGGCTCGAATAAAATATTCAGCAAACGCAGATGCTCCAGACTCGGCGAAACCCTCCACGCCTGTTGTCGAAGTGGAGATTGACGTATTTGAGTTGGCGTTGAAGCCTCGCTGTATTCCCGTCGCCATTCCTGAACCCAATCCTCTGCCACCATCGACGACTTCTTGTGAGAGGTTCGTTGGAGAGTTTTGGACCGCCTGGGCCAGATATGCCGCCAAGCCCACCCCCAGGCTCTCTGCCAGCGTGTTGAAGGTGTTATTGGCAATATCCAGACCATCGGCAGTGGTCTCAGAGATCGCCCTGGCTTGATCCGTTGACAAGATAGACAGAGTTGTAGCTAGTCCCGCTCCCACTCCCAAGCCGACGGACTGTCCGACGGCGCCGACATTGTCGACCTGTGCGAGTGCATCGTCGAGGGAGCCATTGAATAGGAGAGGCGATGATGTTGATGTATTCACGGCGCAGAGAGTGACGTCAGCGAGTGACAGGTCTCGACGGTGAACTGGTGCAGCTATGTCGTTTCCGTCCAATTGTTGGCCAGCCAACACGAAATCATATCGAGAAAATATAGTTAAGACCAGTGCCGCCCAGAAGGGCGTCTGGGTAGAAAACATCACAATATGTTAAGTAAATTAGGGGAGGATGAAAGCAACGGAAAATCGGAGCGGTCGTGTTGGTGTTCGGGTGCCTTGTGTAGTTCGATGGCAGAAGGCGAGTGTACAGGATATACCGCTGCTACGTGATACACCATTAAGTCTATAATACTTTTCTTCTCATAGCAGCAACAGAAAAGTACAAAGACGTTATATAACGGCTAAATTCAAAGCATGCAGTGTGTCTCAATATAGATCGACCCGTGTGATCTTCTTGGCAGTTCGATTCATTGATATTAGTGTCTTACAGTTTCAGACGGCAAGCTCGGTTCATAGCTCAATTGGCCCGGTAGTTCCCCTTACTTGATGAATGGTGATGGGGACCGATAACGAAATTAGCAATCGGAGTCATGGCTTAGGGGCTATGGAATCTGGCATGGAATCTGGCATGAAAGAATTGCTTTAGCATATACGCGTTTAGCTGTACTGTAACAGTATATGTCATAGTGAAGGACCAAAGTGGGTTCCATTTAGACTAAGAAAGGGGAAATATGGCTAAGCCTTTAATATTGGTGACGGGGAAGAGAAGCGCTTGACCGGGACGGCCAGTGCTTCTTCCAGTTGGACGCCATTGTACACCAAGCCCCAAAAGTTCCACTCTCGTATCTTGGTGCGGGACTTTCACACGAGCATGATTCGCTGCATGGCATATCCACAAAGTTCCAAGTCACGAAAATCGGTGTGTTCTTCTGGGCCAAGCAAAAGGACCAAATTGCTTGATGCATATGATGTGTGGCTGGATGCCCGCCCGTGAATTATGGTATCGGGTCCATATTTAAAACGATAGACGTGATGAAGTAGTCACGAACTCTTGGCTTTTCCTTGAGAAGGAGAAAAAGTAAACACAGTTTGATCTATGCAGTCTGGCTGTTAACAAGAACCCTTGGCGTTGTAATTGACCCATGTTTCCACCCGTCACGAGACCCTCTCCGGATCAGATATTGTCCGCCATGAGGGCAGGAATTAGCATTGACAATCGCATCACCTGTGTAAGTGGACGCTGCCCTTCACCATCTCAGAAACCTCTACCTCGAAATATTGTCCCTTGTTCCTGTCGGAAAAATTGGTCGCCGTCGCGACAATGTTCCAGATATCTCGGCGCAAAACGCATCCTTGGCCCGTCATGTTGGCCAGAAACGAATGTCGAGCTGTCGCGGCTGAGAACAACGGATCGATGTTACGCCGCTGCCCCGGACAATCTTGAGGCAGGGGGGGGGGAGCGGCTGAATATGTCGCAATCTTCATAAACTTTCATAGATTGTGGAGTCGTGGTTCGTGAATTAGGTTGGCGCCGCGATGGTAATGTCGCGGGTATAGTGTGGAAGTTGGGTAGCGCGAATTGTTCTAGGTATCTTTCGTCGGAAAGCCGCCAGGTGATGGCCGACATGGATAATACAACAGGGACGACTTCTAAATTGGGACTCCAAGCTGTGTCGTGTTCACCTAGAATCGTCAGATGGAGCCCCAACGTCTCCTCCGGAAAGCTGTCAAACTCCCCCATGTTCTAAAGCGGAAGACCGTGAGTACTTCGCCGCCCTGCCACAAACCCCCGTGGAATCAATCGGGGCTGAGTTCCAACTTCACGGTGTTATTCGCAAGTCTACGTCCATCACTGGACTGCAAGCGGTTTCGGAAAAATCAACTATGTACACATGAAAGACCACCCCACCCACGATTCGACGTCGCAATTTTTTATCGTGTGGATAGTAGCGAAACGGTTTCCGAGCTTGGTTGTGCTTGGCATCGAGAAGCCTCGAGAAGCCGTTCTAACATGGCTTTGGGTTTCCCGAAGATTTCCTGGGTTGCCATTTTTCTCTACGCGTGGTCAACAAATTCAATGATTTAGAAGCTTCGGCAGTGCGCGCCTCAAGACACCCGACCTTGAAAATGTGGTTTACTTGTGAGGGAATGTCCAGGGCATCATCTGGGCGGCCAGGCCACGTCTTCCGGGTGGCCATGAAGTTAACAGCGCAGTTCATGGCGGCGTCCGGTTACCTCTCTGAGTGGCACATCTCGTGCATGATGAAGGGTTGGTCTGGAACATGGTGAGGATTTGTGGGAGCTGGTGGTAGATATTGACTTCTGTCTGGTCGTCGTAGACCGACATTCCGAGACGGAGGGCCTGTTTTCGTGTCGTGGGCGATCGTTGAAGATCATAGGGCTGCCCAACGTCAGCAGACCGTATAGAGTAACGAAATGCCCAAACTGGAATGTATGGCGGATATACTAACTTACCAGGTGCAGATATTAAATCTCATTTGATCAACATTGAAGCTTAGGCATCATCTTACCGAGCTAATGCGTACTAGCCCCAAAGCTGCACTATGCAATCGTGTATTAGTGCATAATTAGAGCCAGACAAACCCTGGCACATGGGCGGAGATCCACGCTTTGTGTGTGGGTGGATATCTCGGTCTCGCTTTTTTCCAACATAGCAGAAACATATTGCTAGGATTGGCACCCTGAAATTGCCTACGTTGATTCCAAAACCCGCGACGCCCTGCTTGAGAATGTGTGTGTTTTCTTCAATCCTCGAGACTTTTAGAGAAGGCCGTTGTTGATACCCAGGTATTAAAACTGAAGACGCACACACAAATACAAAGAAACTATAAGAACAAGGCCTGGGCAGCCAAGTTTGTATCCCACCAGGTTCATTGAAGACGACTCCAGGTAGCCGTCGTGATAGAGGCTTCCACTAGGCTGAAATCAGCACACCTCTATTCTGCTGACTGGCCGATTGCCACAACCTGGGGTCTTTCATGATCAACAGCGCAGGGCTTCCATAACCATTTGTAGAAGTCTTACCTACAATCCGTGCATGACCAGTGGTTGCAGAACAGCTTCCTCTTCCCCTGAAGAATGGAGGTCCTGCCGGCCCAGGGTTCATGTAGTGAATGGGGGGCCGAGGTGGGGGTGGGGGTATATCCGCGGGCTGAGAGCGAACTAGGCCTTCGTAAATCTGCATCCATCTGCCCCACCCTACATGCTTGAAGACTGGGAATCCGGAGAGATTTGAACCTGACAGCAACGATAAGCTCATGGGGGTGAAATGCATACGAACGGAAACGCAATTTTGGGCCAAGTACCGCTCATTCATGTCCCCGCTAGACTTCACGTTGTAGACTCTTAGCAGGATGTCACCGATACAGTCCAATACTAGAATCGGCATTCTGACATGTAGTGGCATTGTCGGAGCAAGAGCAACAAACCATCCCAGGGTTCCAATTCAAATAACAGCTTCGAACAACCAACGGGTTGCTGGTAATAACTGGACGAATATATGTGTAGGCCGGTAAATATACAGACTCGTAGATATACACACATGTGGATATCCACCCCCCGCTCAATCGCTTCCAAGGCTAAATCTCACACATATCCGTTTTTCTGATCAGCTCGCCGACGTCACCTTGTCAGACGTTAGCAAGAAAGCTTGTCACAGAGACTTAGGGTTTGAACTATTCAGCACCTGAGAATGCCGAGTCGGCCTCTAGACACTTCATATGCCACTCCATATGGCTCGCCCAATCGGCGCCAACGACGCTGTTAATCTCCCGCAACACATGATCGCCCCAGTCCTTGAAGAACCAGTTCTTTGCCCCGGAGGAGTGCAGAATTACGCAGTAATACGAGAGTATGATCAATGCCACGGGATGACGTTTCCGAATGAGATTCATGAATTCGTCGTCGAGGCCAGTGGGCCAGGCCATGCAGACTCTAACTTTGGGGATGCTGGTGGAGGCGAGCGAGCTGTTACAACACTTGCGCAGACTGGTGATGGTATTTTGACATAGAAACCTCGCGTGCATATTCATATCTTCGGGCAGCGCGAACATTTCCAGACGCTCGTTGATCTCTGTGAGCAAGGGGCTTGTGTTGGCGTAGTTGGGGAGACGCAGCAGTCGGCCCAGACAACCGACTTTGATCTTGTCATCCCAGTTGTCGAGGATTGAGCCCATGCCCCGGATGAAGATGAATACTTCGATCAGGTCGTCGATGACGTACATGCTGTCTTCCCTGCGGTGGACGGAGAAGCGGGCGAAGGCGCTGATCATGAGCAAAGATGACGCCGCAAAGAGCGGATGGCAAGTCTCGTCATCAATCGAGGGTAGCGCACATCGCAGGCCTTTAGCCGCGTGATCTTGGTGGTTAGAGGCTTGCATAAGGTACATGGCGCGTTTGTCTGGTTCGAGCACGGCCAGGTGATACGCGGCGATGGCGAGGATTTGGTGTAGTAGATACGTATACTTCAGGGACATTTTGGGAATCTCAGTCTGCCATATTGTGAAGACTTCATTGGCTCGCGGCAGCGTGCGGTAGGTAGAGACTGTCCAGTGATGCATCAACTCCAAATCGGTTACCCAGGTGCTGGTCGTTGCCGTACCAAGATCCCGCGCCACATCCGCAAAGAACAGCAGTGGATCGAGATTCACGGCTGGCGGCGTGAGGTTGTGACGGGGAGAAGTATGGCTCGCGCCTAATACAGACGCTGGGGTGAGGGCTGGGGCAATGTTGCGTAGTGAACGTGAGGCAGAAGGCGCTGGATCACTCGAGACGCTCACCCAGGACTATAGATAATGAGCACGTGTTGCGGCGAGATAACGCTTTATTTAGGGTCTACTCACATTGCTCCGGCCCTCGCCTGAGGTAAACATCTGTTCGGGCGAGTTGCCGTTGCTAGAGGTAGCTGGGCCGGATCTCGGCGGGGTCTTAATGAGGCTGCATCTGACTCCATGTCTTATACAGGCGGAACAGGGTACCTCCTCATCACACTGTGTCTCACTGCGTCAGTATGGCTATCCTCAACTAACCAGCAGCAAAGTGTGTAACGAATTGATGTTGTGATACCTTGACCCGTCTTTGCTTACACCTCGCGCATCCGGTGCGGGACTTGCGATACCCCAAGCGCGGCATGGTCTTCAACCGCAGGCCAATCAGTGGCAGATAAGATTGCGAGCGAGACCGAGTTTGCTAGGTGGATTGCTAAGCGACTCGTCGGATCTAAATGTGATAGGATCTGGATTCGGTGGTGTGCCGATCTAAACCCCTAGAGGCCTTCGCACTTCGCTTTCCAAGCACACAACCAAGTCCCCGTTGCGCAGAAAACTAGAACGACTGGGATTCTTCGCAAAGGACACGTTGAAACAAGAAAATCTCATTAACCTTCGGTGAAAGAGACCCCACGCAGAGATATAACGGTGATCACTCCCGCCGTATGCCCTGTCTTGAGCTTTTGATGGTTGAGAAGGCTAAGCCAAAACAACTCAAAACGTCATGGCTGCAAATAGCTGCTCACCCTTCACCCGAGCTCTCGTGGATGTTGAACAGCTGAACCCCACAGTAGGCAAGCCGCTGTCGTGGCTATGACGGGATTCAAACCCAACCCAAACCGTCAAAGGTCTCGACTTCCGCGTATTTGCTGTCGAGTCAGTAGTAACCATGCGTAGGTAAGCGGCGTTGCAGTGCAATCATTGATGGAGAAAAAGGGCTGAAGCAGCACATTCCAGACAGGCATGTCAGCCGGTAGACGCGTAGATCGACCGGGCTGGGCTGGGCTGGGCTGTGTGTGGGAGGATGAAAAAGGAAAATGAAAAAGGCAGGGGCCGGCAGCGTCCTCTATGGTCGACTTCCCCCAATTACACCGCTTTACGAATACGAGATGACGAGTGAAACCTCCCACAATCCGCATATCCTAGCCCTCGCAGCAAAGCTTATTTTATGAGTGATTGCCGTTCCCGGATTGACCCAGGCATTATTTTAATGAAAACCTTCCAAACGTCTCTTCATCGCAATAATAAGGCTGAGGTGTATCTTATTGCAGCTTACCTGTGTCAAGGTCTACAAACATGACTAATGTTTCGTGCCAAGCTCACGAAACATGACGGCCTTCTCGTGCAAGTTCACCATACTCGACTATCGTCGCGCGTTTCATCTTATGTGCCCGCCTGGTTACAGGTTCTGCACTTCCGACATCGACAACCTACACCACTACCCAGTTGGGTACCACCTCATGCCCGTCCAAATCCCACATGACCAGTCTAGGCTGGTTTCCATGAATTCTGGTAGTGGGCCTACTGGTTCAATGCTGCAAGGCAGCTTCAGCTGGCCCATAATAAACGCAGCCTTTGTAGCAACCCCCACCCCCTCCAGTAACGGTAGTGGAAACTTCTTGACATGTCCCCATAACCTTCAAACTATCTGCTTTGGGCCATCTCATTCATCGGTTTCAGAGAAGCTGCGCAGCATACACCATGAGCAGGACCGAAGGATCTGCAGATTTTCATGCACTAAAGCAAACAGCCAAAGACAGTGAAACAAAAACCCCGGCAAGTATGTGTTCGAATACCCGCAACCGGGATATCCCCTTCCCGGATCACGATGCCCCAGAATGGTGGACGCGTCTTCCCACCGCAGCAAGCACGACATGACTCGTGCATAAAACCGTTCGTAATTTTCGTGTCGGGAGATTGGAGACTCGAAATCCATGGGTCGCGGTTGGTACAAATATTGTGGTTCGGTCGCTGGTGGGATACTGATCTATGCATTTATTTCACGTCTGTCTTGCCCACAGCCCCCGAATTGCAGGCTGTTAGTAATGTTGCATTCAGCTGACGATCATTGGTTCAGGCATCAAGGGCTCGCGGTGATTAAGGCACGCACAACTCCCAATGGAGGGGCACGATAAAACGAGCAGTGGCTCTGCTGACCACCTTACCACTGGTCCTGATTGGGAAATTCCTCTAAACGCAAAGTTCAATCGAATTTCACTGACGTCGAAGAATTCACATGGAATTGTATCGTGAAGCCCAGCCAGCGGGGGGACCACCTCTTGGTCTGATCGTATGTACTTCATTCCCCCAAAGAAACCGTTACTGCTACTCTACTGTGTTTCTTATCTCCTCACGAAATAACCCATTCGAGTCGACCATGTAGAATATGTACCGATTTCGGTTGCTATCCATTATACTACCCGAGGGTTGGGGTTTAGTATGAGGCTGGATCCCAAAAGTCTGACCTATTGCTGGGGTGATCTTCGACTGATCGAGACGACGTGGAACTACCACGGACTGGCTCTTGTGCGGGAGTGGGACTGGACACATTGAGCCACACTTCTCGAGCAAAGCGTTCGGGGTCGGCTCGGGCCGGTTTTGGCGCCGTCGTCTCAGTCACCTTTGTTAGAATGGGATCTGTGCCGTGGGCGCATATTCTGCCGATCGTGGCCTTGGCCATTGGACGACAGCATTTCTCAAAGAAACGGTAGCCTTGTTGTTCTGGCTCAGATCTATCCTGGGATGACTCGAGTGCGAACGCTCGGAGACGGCGACGTATGTCTCGTTGCAGTACTTCCGTTGTCATTCTCTCGTCCTTCCGTTCTTGTCGCAAAAGGGTGGCCAACTCACGAGACTCCCGAATGAGGTTAGTGAATGTATGGATGGCTGTCTCGGTTCTGAACATCGCCTTCTTGCTAGGCTCCAACGGAGCTTTTTACAGAATCACAATGGCCTGGCATCTTGTGCGGGTGCTTCGACCCAAGGGAAGAGCTTCCAGGTCTCGCAAGTTTCTGAGTCGCTTCTGCTGACTGTCGCTCTCATGATCTTGTACTGGCGCAGATTGTGTATCTCGCTGCTGTTCAGCAACCCGCTCCGGTGTCAACACAAGCGTGGATGGGGCCTCATTGGCTACATCTTCGGCCGGAGAGGCCGGTACATCTAGCTCTTTACCTCGATGTGGTCTAGCTATTGCCGCGGACAGGTTGAACCTAGTCACTCAACATCGTAAAAATAGCGTTACCTGCTGGCCAGCACATTTAAGCATTACAAGGTATGGGCCAGATTTATACGTTTGGTCTCTTCTTCGCCATATGAGGTTGACCTGACTTTGAGGACTCCAACGATGGCTGGCGCGGTGACGACTCATGTTTTGGGTCAATATGTATGGCCTCCACGCCTTGGCTTCCATCTCGAGCTATGTCTTGGCGCTACCAAGCTAGGATCGGGTCAAAGGATAAATGGATGACCTTTCTGACATATGGCGCAATGACTAGCACATGGGGCCTTCCAGCTGATCTTTCTTTGGAAGTGTCATCGGCACAGGTCCACGCCTCCATGAGCTCAGACACATGACGACAGCTGGGAACGCAAGATCGATGGCCGAGGGCCTGGAACACATTAAACCTTCTAGTCTCATTATTCTTTCAAGTGATGGTGTCAGGACTGTGATCCGTTGATTGTCGCATGCCAACTCTGGTGCATGTATACCAAGGATGCCGGCCAGTAGTTCTGAGAGTAAATACCTCTATTTCCGCGTGCTTGAACCCAGTGAAGTACAACCAGTAGACATCAGTTGTGTACGAGCCCTATATTAACGTAAAGCTAGACTTCTACTGAAGACTATAGTGATTATACAGAAAATAACTGTTACACGCAATGGTGGTCGAATATTTGAGAGTTGTAAGTGCATGACATTCTATCTAGTACTATGGAGCACGAAGGTTGGACGTAGTCCCAAAGGGCTAAGTCACGTGGTAACCTTGGTGGTGTTGGCGAAGCCCACCAAGGTTGCCTCACAATAACGAAATAATTAGAAAGTATTTTTATGTAGGTAATTACTCGACATAAACCTTATACAAGCTATAGGTATGTATATCTAGGCTAATAAATTCAAATTCTATATGATTTAATGTTCAGCAAAGAGGAGTATTCTAATTTATAATATTCAGTGTAGCGAAATTCGGTATTGCGTTGCAAAGCACGCAGTTTTGGTAAAACCTTGTATCTCGTAGTGCCATAGTCTTTATGGTCTTGCGCCATTCAATGTGAAACCTAGGGGTCATCGACTTTGTCCGATGGGCTGCCTCCCAGCTTTCTGCAACGTGCATGGCAGCAGATAAATACGAAGCATTCTATTGGTCAGAATATTTCATTATTTGTCTCTGTAACGCTGCTTGCACAAGCACACCCAGCTGTACAGCACACCGGCCATATTATACGTGCGCATCATTCCATATAGAAATATGATGTTAGTACATCTATGATATTTTGGTCTCGTGCTCTGTCGTATATATAGAGCGCAAGCCTTCGCAATAAGCTGATTCAACTATGCAAATGTACCAACTTTCTTGCTATCATAATCATTACGTGGTGTCTCGGGCAGGGGTATTCTGTAACTGGTGTGCCATGCAATACGGATCACCTCATAGAGTTGCGGAAAACAGTGGAAGACGGTGGTATCAAGTATATGGCCACATTGGGAACTATAAAAAAAAAAATATTAAATACGCCGTAGGTGTTAACCCTCGGTACCTCTACAAGTACTCCCTTAAGGGGCTATAGATGATATAGCGGGCCCTTAAGCCGCGTCGGGCGGTTATACAGGTAAACTTGTAGCCAAATGACTACTAAACCTCCTGTCCCTCCCTAAGTCTGTGCTACAACCCCTGCCTGAACTACCGATAAGTGTGGTAATGTGGCACTTAAATTCGTCCTCAGGGGTGGGATGCTGCTGATGTGCAGAAGATGCTCGACTATTTTTTTGTCGCGACAAGTCGTAGTATCTGCTAATTGGGGTTCTCGTCGAGCGTATACATCTCAACCATACGCTCAAGTGGATAGACCGTAACGTGGTCAGACGCTCGCAAGAATCGCGGCGAGAGGGCGTGCTGCGCGCCTTCTATCGTGAGGGGACGGGTTCGCCGACGAGCGTTATCGGAAAGGCGAGGTCCGATAAGGGGTCGGATTAACGATTCGAATTCTGGACCGGCTGTCGAGTTATATTCCGCCGACGTAGTGCTTGACGGTCGACTGGCTAGGATGCTCGTAATCCTAAACTGCACCAATCTCCCTATTATCGCTAGGTAGGCGAAGTCAACAAGGTGGGCAGCGCGCCGTAAGGGTTGACTAAACCCCCTTGTGTGTCAGCTGCGGGATTCGAACCCGCGACTCGTCACCGACCCAAGTGGGCGAGGCTCAAATCGGGACTTATCTACCAGCGAAGTGACCAACTACACCAGCCGACTATAAAGGTTATCCTAGGAGAGTCTAGGTTTCATTCATCCGAATCCTCCTCCTTGTTTCCTCTAGTGATTGGTCAATCCGGTGAACTCTATTGATTGGAGATGAACACCAGACGCTTCACGAAGCAAACCATTCTGATTATTGAAACATTTCGAGACTAGTTTCTCAACTTCAATTCTCAAACTGTACGACTCAGTTACGTCTATACCATGTGTCATCGAACTGCAGAACGTGTTGGATTCTGCAACCTAAGCTGTTTAGAGGCTGAGACAACGCTAAGATGTCACCCAAGCAATTATTGGACAATTCTCGAATTGCCCCGTAGAATCTTTTAGCCTTAATGGTGCTCTGGGGCTTCTTCCATGGTATGATCGCGACTAGTGTCCAAGATGGGATGTTCGCTATCTTGAGGCTAAAAGCCAGCAAAATTTCGTTCAAAGTGGGAATGTCTACGTCCAAAATGGTGCGCCAGGGGTCTCGCGTTATTAACCGACAAGCTTGATCACAGTTTCGTGCCATCATGATATCAATCTCGGAAATGCCTGTACTTTCCTGAACTATCGGTTTAAGATGATTCATGAGGTTTGACAGCCCAAAAGCCAAGGCCTCGTAGGCCAAAGAATGAAGTCATCTTCAGGCAGAGTAGCTCTGGTATTCTTGGGTTGACTTGACCAGGTCTTTATCATGTACACGGACAATTCCAGGCATGCTATGACATGAATGATCCACTGTATCATACACTACAAATAATCAATGGAACATATAGAAATAGCGGATGAGCCACTTCGATGGCAGTTTTTGTCTCTATTCTACGCGGGGTTCTTCGCCGGGTTTGGAGGTGGAACAACTGAGAAGATAAATTGAAAGTTGTGTTCATATTTAGGCAATTTTTCAGTCTGGTAGTACAGTTTAAACTTGAAAGTAGTTATAAAAGGGACGTTTAGATTGGGAAAGAAGTAATCCTTCATATAGAACCTGTGCTAGCCCTCTCTAGCTTTCCAAATGTTGCACGAAGAAGTTGCCTTTTCTTGTACAAGCACAAGATGGAAATGTTTGGATTCAATTACATGACGTGTATATTAAGGGGATGTATGATCGCTAACTAACGTATATTCCACATCTTTTCCTTTCTGAAGATGATATATACTACTTGTGATATGCCACTGGGCCCCTTGTTGGATATTTTTCTTTTACGTCAAGTGATTTTCATTGAGGACAATGAATGCCGTCAGAAGAATATATGTGGTTATTAGACTTGTTCACACAGCAGCTATTTCATCTTCCCTGGCTGCATTATTTGCACTCTGAAATAACTTTCTCCCCCTAAATGTCGCATATACGGACGCACAGAGCTTCTTCTAGGATTTATTTTAAAACATGGCCATCGAGGTAGGTGTTGACTGATATGAGTTTGAAAACATGATAGCTGGTTATGCTTGAGCACTATTACCTGAAATAAATCAAGTCTAGAGCCTATCTAGATGATCTGAGGAATCCAGAGATCAATGGACCGTGAAGGCCAGACCTTGAAGTCGACGAAATATCCTGTGCAGGGAACAATGCAAGTGATACCGGATGTTGTCCAGACAGAAATGAAACTATGCATGTTAATTGTTGAAGTGCTCACACGCTTCACTATTGGATTAGCCTGGCAGGAGGTTGAATTAGGGCCACACGTCTCCCGCCTTGGATTAACTGCGACAAATCTCGTGGTGAAAAGTCCAGCTAGTTGTTATGGTATTCATGGGATTAATGAGTATGAATATTCAAAGCTGAGTGGCGCTGCAATTACTTATATAAGCGGTGGCATAAATTTGGGTCATCCTGTATTAGGTCCCACGCATGAACGTAAGTAAGCAAGTGAAATGGGTAAATGAAACAAGTAAATCACGACCCTTTCATAGTCGGCTTTGTACCAAATAGGATTATGTCAAACCCCAAATACGGATATAAGCAAGGAGGTATACCAAGTATGTGAGTGCCCCCTCATGGATGGTTAACCACCTGCCCAACCGTGAGCTAGTCAGTCATTCAGCCATGTGCACAGCCACTGTCTGTTAGCCACTATGGTGCTGGGCCACAGAGACTCCGACTTTACCTCGATCAGAAGGACTGCATGGGCCTTCAAGGAGAAACACACTTCACACTAGACAGATAATTGAACCATATTTTCCGGGATGCCTGACGGCGAAATGCTTGGCTGGGATATGCTGGATTCTAAAGGATTCGGAAGACGATAAGCTCGACCCGGAAGGTTCTGCATCTACAAAATATGCTGAGTCAGGTCGTGACCAAGTACGAGTGGGATTCCAGCCGAAAGCAGCGAGGAAAGAAGTCTCTGTGTAGATGCAGTTCATGAAACCAACCCTGAAGTGATCATTTCGGCGACTAGATAGCAGCCGTGAACGACGACCAATGAAAAAGGGCCAGCACGAGAAGATTGGAAATGATTAGGATCAAGATCTTTCTAGGGTCCTTGGAAGGCGATTGCGTCAAGACACAGCTCAGTGGGACAAAGAACAGATGAAAGGTGAGAAGCACATGGTCCTGCAGGGTCTTACTACGGATCCACGATGGCAACGGCGAGACATTGGGGCGAAACTGATTCTATGGGAGATCGATATCACCGATGCCGAGACCTTCCATGATGGGTACATGCCACGCCGGCAGGCCACGGCTTATACAAGCGGGCTGGGTTTCAGGAGGTCGGACATACGGATTATGATTTGGATGAATGGGCACGGGGTGGGAAGGGGGAGAATGATGGTGGGGGAAGTTCACGTTTACGTATATGATTAGGCCGACGAAAAGGGGTGCTTGGTTATGTGCGGTGTATGGAGTGAGATGGGCTACACAACGTTGCCGAGTTCAGATTGCTCCATATGATCTACAAGGACTAATAGAGCAGACGGACCTCATATAAAAACATGACTTAGAACTCAATGACTCGATTCATCCAGAACCTGAGTATGAAGATATAAAAATAGCGTGGGTATTTGAACAAAATAATGACAAAGCAAATAAGTTAATCGCCCTCTCCTCCCTCCCATATACCATATATGACATCAAGGACTCCATATCCTCGTCCTTACGCCCGAACCATTCGCCGGGTTCAAAATAGACATCCGATCATCATCCAAAGCACTCCCCCCAAAATGACGAATGTCTTTCAAAACAATATCCCCTCCGCTGCGAGACGCCAACGTTGCCGGCCTCGACATCGTTCTAGGCCTCGAGCTACGCGTGGTATACGTCGGCGCCCCCCGATTCTGCGGCCACGTTTCATTTGTATTCTTCCGCCATCTTTTGGGAACAAAGGTTGCAAGTAACTTTTCGCGGAACGGCCGAGTGGTGCCAAAGACTATGAATGCCACGATGCTGGGAGTCACGCCTGAGATGTAGCCCCGGATGCTGGAGAGGGCGCGCTTGTCGCTAAGGTCAAGGACATTGTCGGCTATGTTTTGGGCGAGCTTGCGTTGGGTGGCGACGCGGGGCAGGATGGCCAGGATTTCAAAGGTGCTGGGGAGTCAGTTAGTAATATGCCCTGCTCCTCGGTCGCGTTTTTCTTCCTCTCCTTCTCTTCTTTTCTTTCTTGGCGGGGCAAAAGGGGTGGAGGGGGGGATGGGAAGGGTTCCGAACCCTTACCAAAGCATCAAAAGCGCAACCGTAAGACGAATCACAAGCCAACTATCATACGTCCCCCCAGTTCCAGGAATCGACAACTTCCGGCTGTATCTGCCACTGCTGAAGCTTGTCGTTGCGGATGATTTCTCCAGTTCGCGCGAGACGTTCCACGTCCTGAACTGCCGGCGCGATTCCATGTACTTGGCGAGTATCATAACGAGGAAGATGGAGCTGCCGATAAGACTGATGATGACTATGTTCAAGTTAGCCACAGGGGTACCCAGTGCATTTTTCTCTTCCATAAGAGGACTGCTAAGTGAGTTGATGAGGTTGCGTCGATTGGACGTACATTGCGCATTGGCAATAATCATGTAAGTCGTGTACGACCTCTGAGCGAAGGGGAACTCGAGTAGAACGATAGTAATCGCCGTAAGCGCGAGCGGGACCACTCTTCCCGTAATGGAAAATATGCGCTGGGGTTTCGAGTTCTGCGACCACCAGCCGTATACGGTGATTGCTAATGAAAGAGCACTAAACATTTTGTCAGCAACTGTTGATACTTGGTGTGATTGGAGAAGGCTGTCGTACAAGAAGAAAACGAATGTAGATTCGATGTTGAAGGCAAATATCCCTATTGATAGTGTTATTAGCATATGAACAGGCTTGCATCTCATAATCCAATCTGCGCATGAGGGTGACAGCCACTCACTGATATAAGACAGAACCAATTTGAGTCCCGTCGCGCCCCTGTGGTACTGCACCTCCGCACTATCGGCATGGTCGCGCAAATCGTTGAACTGTTCCGTGAGGATATCCTTCCACAGCACATAGTCGTAAAATTGTTGAATGACGCTCGACAACGTGGCAATGAGTGCGAAATAAGCAATACAGGCGATATCTTTGACTTAGTGTAAGAAACGCGAGTCCAGCCAAAGTCGCTCAATGTGCCGAGATAGATTAGATGCGGGTATGACTTACAACTAGTCCTCTCCCGATGCGTCCAAGTAAGCCATACGAGCAGAATATTGCTGATCAGACACACAAACGAGTAAAACAGCGCACCGGCGGCGTCTGCGTAGACCGCCTTGGGGAGTTGAAACACCATCTCATCGATCACCGCATTTCATATTTTTGGTATAGAAAAACTGAAAAGAAAGAGAATTAAACGACTTCACTAGAAACGCAAGCTACGTAGATGGTGTAAGTCCGGGTTTATGATGGATGTAAGTCATAAACTAACGAACCCTAGGGGAGGGGTGAGCCGCTGTGGGGTCTTTCGCCTTGACGTAAATCAGCCCATGCAACTATACACAGGGGCATGACTCGTGGTGCAGACGCATCATTATTATTCGGCACCTTGCCCAGTTGTTTGAGGAGTGTGCTTTGCAACGCACAATTGCCGCGCTTGGTTGATAATAAACAGGTGATGTTGCATTGGTTTGATCAGGTGGAAGAGGTCTGTATGTATAAAACGTTTATTGCGTCCATATTGACCCCACTATATTTCCCGACCGCTCTTGGTAGGTTGGAAGAGTGAAATACGCAACCAATTAAAATACGTTAGACGCCTACTAAGTATATCGAATTCAACTTGATGCATCCATACACGCACGGCAAGGACAAACAACGGATAATAAATAGAAGATCCGAGAGAGCTTGGACTGCCGTTTTTCGATAGGTTCGGCGGTTGGTATTGCAACCGATCCGATCCGAACCGAACCGTTACAATGGAGGGTGGAGTCGGGGTACTACGTAAGGAGCATCGGAAACGGGTCGATGGATCTCCTGAAGCCTGCCTTGGCCGAAGGGTCCTCCAGGAGGCGCTTCAGATAATCCAAAACCGGGAATTCGTGACATTTTTTCGTAACTTTGTGGTTTTGTGGTAGGAGAACATAGCCTCTGTGTAACCACGTGGTGAGGGTGGAGAGAACAACGTCGTCCTGGTTAGGTCAGTGCATAACGGGGGCTGAACGGGGTCAGATGGGATAAGAGTTATCTCCTTATTATACGGGAGGATTCATTGATGAACCCTCATGAATACGAAGTAGTGATGGATACGACAAATAGGGCAAGCATATTATATCGATGGTCAGGAATCGCCGTTGTTGGAAAATTGCCCTTGCTATCAATCCACGTGCGTATCTAACCTGAGCCAACTTCTACATCTGGACCTTCTGCTTTTCCTCCATTCCCTCCCTCAAAATAGCGATCTGTTTCTTGATCTCGGCCCACAAGACAAGCTTCTCAAGATCACCGTCAGCATCACCCCCTCCGAGGATACCAACCCATCCGTCGCCCAGATCCTCAGTCCAGCCGGCCTCGTCACTCTTCCCAGGCTTCTTCGACTTCTGCGCGATGGATAGCAGGGCAGCGACGAAGGCTTCCTGGATATATGCGAAGCTGAAGTCGTCCGTGGTCGCAGCAATAGCGTTGCAAAGCTCGTTTGGGAACTCGATATCCTTGTTATCGGACAGCTTGGACTGCCAGTATCGGCAGTACAGAATGCGCTCCTTGAGGTTCGGGTCGGGGAAGTAGTACTTTCGGTCGAATCTCGAAGGGCGTTTCTGCGTATCGTTAGCTTGGGGCTTCTTATGGGGTTATTTTCGGTAGGGCTTACGGAGATACCGGGATCAAGACGATCCAAGTGATTTGTACTTCCAACCATGAAGACGCCGTCGTTGTTCTTGAGCCCATCGACCTCGTTAAGGAAGTAGCTGCGGACGCTATCCGTGACGAGCGAGTCGAGGTCCTCGAAGACCAAGTAGCACGGGGCGAACTCCCTGGCCTTGGCAAAAATCTGTTGAGTTGAGTACTCGGGACCACTGAACTAATTGGGAGAAGGTTCAAATCAGCGCATGCTACAGGCACTTACAGCGGCGATGGCACCCACCGAGCTCAAGCTACGGACGTAGAGGGTCGGCACGGCTGGCTTGAGATTGTACAGCATGTGCATGGTCGCCTTGATGGAGATGGTCTTTCCGTTTCCCGGGGGGCCGTGGTAAATGATGCCGCGCTTCCAGGGCACCTTGAGGCGGGTGTAGGTCTCACGCGAGGTGAAGAAGGTCAGGTGGTCGTCGATAACAGCTTGCTTCATGGTCGGTTCCAGGATGACGTCGTCCCACGAGGCCTTCATGATGCTATTGAAGAGCTCGCCGCTCTTCTGCCAGTACCCACCGTCGAAGACGAGAATCTCCCCGTGCATGTCGGCACCCCATCGCCCGACCTCGAGAATTAGCAGCTGCGCCTTGTCCTTGGTGGGCGTTAGGATGTAGTAGTTGATCACCGAAGGGTAGTTCTGGGAGCCGTCGCGTCCGTCGACGAGGTAGATGATGAATTCCAGGCCACGCCACTTGTAAAGATACTTCTCGAAGAAGGGACGTTCCGCAATTCCGCCCTGGGCTCCGTCCAATCGTCGGGCTGGGGCGACGTAAAGGTCCCAGGACAGCGACTCGGGGTTCTTCCCACTGGATTCTCCAATGGTTTCGAAAGAGGCCAAGCCGGCCTGGGCATAAGCGATCAAATTGCAGGTCCGGGCCGGGGTGATGACAAGCTCGAGGTTGGGATATTGCTGTTTGAGCGACTTGGCCATGACGGTGTCCGTGTTGACGCGTTTGGCGCTGGAGTGAGAGAAGAAATCTCGCGCCGTACTGTCTTCTTTCGGGTGTTCAGCCGCCTGGGCCATGAAGGTTGCCTTTGCCCGCTCCCAGTCTTGCAGGCTCTCTCCGAACCGGTCGGCATCAGAGGTGTGTTCCCGCCCCGGCCGCTTTGCCCATGCCTTCAGGGTTTGTTCCTGCTGCTCTTGCCACAACTTCAACTGGGCTAGGGTGTCAGGGGCGAGGCCACTGTTTTGTATGCAAGCGTCCATGTCCTCCAAGTGCTGCTCAGCCAGCTGCCCCAGTCCAGGGCGGCCATCGGATTTCCCCGAGGCATCCTTGTTATCTTTATTGGTTCGAGCTGCCATGCTTCTCGTCTTTTCCGAGAACGGGACAAATGAAGTAGAAGGCTTCAAAAAGCCTGGTATAAGGTACATAAGGTGGTTGCCTAAACACCCACGGTAGACATGCACAGCTGGTGTTCGTGATCACTGATGAAGTGCGGGGGACCTAACTGCGCCACCCATCCTACCGATGGAAACCCAGCAATGTTCCCCGACAATCAGTGAAGCGAGGCGTCTGTGGAGTTGAATGCTGGAATTGTATGGATGTATCTTGAGCTCGGTTCAATTATGACGTGTTGCGGTTGGCCCGTGGAGGATTTAGCCTTGGGCGTCGGCGGTTGGTGTCTCGGCGACGGAGGCTTGGTGCATTTTGTGGATTGAGGTACAGCGCATCCCTGGCGCTACTGACCATGCCCGGAGCCTAGTTAGATGCCAAGCTATTCCCACGCAGCCGGCCGTCTATGCATAAAGTCTATTTTTGCCTGGTTTTGAACAGGCATGTTTATTCACAGAGCTGGAAAAGAGGGCCTCTAGGAAAGGACTACTCGTAAATGCAACAGGGCATACATCGATGGCTGCTACTCGATGCTTTTTAAGTCTAGTCATGCAAAGTTGCTCGGGGCCAAATTAGTAAGTGAACATAGAATGGATATACCAAGTGTGGTGGCACCGAGTTTCGTTACAATTATCCAATGCAATGTTGCCACAAATTAAATAGTTGAACAGAAAATGTATAGGATTGTGGTCTCAATATCTCTCTCTACCAGACAACTTAAGTGACTGTCATGCCTATGTGGAGCTGGTGTTATTAAGCAGTATCACTGGAACATCATTGAAACGATCCCTTGGTTATGATAGTGTTGCCAAACTAAACCATGACCATCTCCTTGCCTTTTACCAAAGGAAATCCTCCTCTCGCAGAACTTGATCGTCCTTCCAGACCAGGATGATGCAAATTGCCACAAATCCGTTGGTTTCGCCAAGACCAGCCACCAATCACTCTTTGATGGCATGTACGAGTGAGTACAGGTTAGGTAGAGTGAATCGAGGGTTAGCCATTCATCCAGTAGCATCATCGCATTAACTGACGTGTTAAACTGACAGCGGGACTGTGCCTCTCTGTCTGGAACCATTGTTGTTGCCCCCGCCTGGAACATCTTCCGTGGTCATTGCCAGATCGATATCCTACCACTTGACCCGAAGCATTGATACTTCAATACGCCGGGATAACTCACAAAGGCTTGAATGGCTTCGTGATATCCAAACCACAACAAGCTCAGACACCCCATGTGTGTCAGCCCTCAAAACTTAGAACTTCGCGGTCTGCTGTGAGTGATGAAAAGACACCGTCCTTGGTCAGCATGAAGACGCTGTCGGTATCAATCTTGGGGTTTGAAAAATCCGGCTAAGAGTTTGCTGGTGCGGATCTTAGCCGTCAAACGTTGGCTTGCATTTTACGGCGAGAGGTTGATCATTGGTTTGTTAGGAATTTTCAATCATGGTGAGTTAGCTGATGATTTGGGGCGGGTGAACTTTTCAGTGACTGTGGGGATGCAAAGATGGTTGGTGGTACAACAGTCTAGAAGGAGCACCACGAGAAGCTTGATTATAGCCTTCAGTTTCTGACTTCATACAAAACATGTGGTTTTCTTGCTGAGACGCGGCCAAGCTTGGATATGAGAAGTTGTATATAAAAAGGGCATATAGCGACGCAATCTTACCCGACTGTCGCTTCTCACTCGTTGAGTATTTTTGCAGTAAGTCTAAATGAAGAAACTGATCGACTAACCACACTGCTGCTTGGACTACTATTTCTGCTTCCCCCAAACTATGCAGCCAACCCTAAGTTAGTGGGCACAAATTCTGCGCGCGAGTATAGTATAGAAGCCCTATCAAGCTGCCTATGAGCTTACTATGTGTTTGTGCTATCTATTTGGCACATATTGACATCCTGTTTGTCAAATAGTTTGGCCCATTTCAATTTTATCCTCCCCGCTCAGCGTCACAGGATACTCCTTCCTGCTTGATGAATGCCACACAACAGAGCTTATATTGGGACATGTTAGCTTACACACCTCCACAAACATCCAAAGCACTCTCACTAGGTCCTCCATTTCTGTGTGGTCTTATTCGGGGGTTTCGCCCTCCGAACACCATGCTTCCCGAGCGTGAGTGAGCGCAGCGATTGCGGTCAGATTTCCTCCAGGTAGGTCATCGTCATGTTTGTCGGGAGGCTACGAGCATGAATATTTATACGTACAGATACTCGAGGACTGAGAAGACGGCTAAGCGGTGAAGCCGCCTGTGTCGTCGGAAGCCGAATTGTAGCATGTATCTAGGCCCGGGGAGCCTCCAATGTTGAGCTTGAAGCTGATAAGCTTGTGGGCGGCATGGAGGGAGAATGTCTGATTAGCTAATCCTCCTCTTCTTTTAATAACACTGTCCAGTTCTATTTGCGAAAAAATTTGCCAGATGCTGATCTTCTTTATGGCTGGATACGTCAGAAGCTGAAGGAAATCGGATTGCCCAGGAAGCTTAGACAGAAGTCTGTGCATGCCTAACTTGCTTCATAGTTATGTGGGTAAATTTCTTGCGGCCCAGGATCTCAGAATCCATTAGGCTGAAGGTAAAGCTCCCAGAGTTTCTGCAAAGGGGCCGATACATTGGTTAGGAACCGACTTCGTTGCAGGATTTCGCTGAGAACCATCTATCTTTCTTCTGGTCGGGCGAACAGAGTCATGGCTTCCCTAGATATGCATATGTCGGGTTCTTAGACTCTAATGATTCAGATTTAATCGGTACCAAGTTTGTGATGAGACATAACAAGGTACCAAGAATATTTCCTCCTGAGACGGATACCCAAAGACCAACGTCTCCAGCAGAGTCTGCTATGTAAGAGCAAGTTATGATTTCCGAGTTTCTGTTTAGCACAGCGTAGCGGACGCCATGTTAGGACTTTGCACATAAAGAGGTCGTATTTTTGCTATGATCTTTATGCTGGAAAAGGTCAGACAAACTTTTGAACCATCGAACTTATCTCCACAATCTCGGGCAGCTGTTAGGCAACCTTGGTGGGATTTGCCAAGACCACCAAGGTTACCACGTGACTTAGCCCTTCGGGACTAATTCCAATCCTCGTGCTCCATAGGACTAGATAGAATGTCATGCTTTTACAACCTCACAAATCTTTGACCACCTTTGCGTGTAACAGCAGCGTCCGGAAGAACAGGAGATGGTAGCGAGGCTCGTAACCAAGCCCCTCGCGTATGAACACGACAGTTTCTTACAAGATGGGAATGACCACATTCCAAAACCTGCGGGAAGTCTTGCCGAAAACTTATCAAAGTCCTGCGTCTGTGCTGGAGGATAGAAATGACAATGGAAACCCTATTGGAATTACTGCAAGCTATAACAGAGCATTAACTGAATGTGTTTCTGTCCTTCCAAGTCCAAAGATTCATTTCCCAGTGTTAGTATCACTCTTGATTATGACTTCGTCAGAAGTACCGAAGGAATTGGGTATATATAAGGCAAGAGCTGGGCTTGTCCTAATTAAAGAAAGCTTATTGATAAGTGCCAAGGCTTTTATATATTGTTATGTCATGTCTCATACTGAGCAATTACTTGTGATGAGACTGTTCTTTGTTTGTTCGTTGTTGGTTGGGGTCAGTTCGTCTGTCAGTAAATCTCCTTTGTTCAGTGCGGCATCCATGCTCCGACCAACACTACCCAGATATTTCCAAGTCCTTTGTTTCTACACATTTAGAAATTCTGCACAGCAGTGATATTCATAGAACAAACCGAGCTGGATTTTTCCCAAAACCTGAGAGGACACCTTTGTCAAATCGCGATGTGTCCCCATGACCCAGCGTGGATATTCTATCCTTTATCCTCTACCTGAGAAGAATCATGTGGCAAGTCGAGCTATGTTTCTCATGACCAGACATAATGACGAGAGCTTTTTTCAGATATGGTTTACTTTCTATATAGACTGATAGTTACCTACTTTTATGACCATCTTGTCCTAAATTCCGCATAAATATCTTCTTCCGCCTTCATCTTACACCTTTTAGACAGTGTACCTCTATTTGATTTAAGGAATTCAAATTTATTGGCCTGCTGAAATGCCTCGCTTCGCCTTTTTACTTCTGGTTGCCACTTCAGCCCTCCTTACTCAGTCCCTCGTCAGCCCACTGAGGTCTCACACTCGCGAGGCGCCAGTATGCGAAAGAAACCTGCTGGAAGACGTCCCAATGTCGCTTAAACCCAGAGGCAATCCGAACCTCAAGTTCAATATTGTAAATATGGCAAGCTTCGACGTCAAAGCTTATATCACGGGAGCAAAATGCTTGGAGCCCGGCGGCCCGGTTTGTCACCCCGGAGACGCAGTCTTCGTAGGGACCGATGGCCAGTTTTATAATCCACAGACTGAGTCCCCGATTGCCGCACCAGTCAAAAACACCAATATTGAGTTTCATGTCGACAAACGTGGGGGGACTGAGAATATAGTTCTGCCTGCTTACTTAAAGTCAGCTCGTATATGGCTCGTGGCCGACGGCGAGAGCCTAGTGTTCAGTGCACACGTTGACGGCGGCAATCTTTTCATGGACATGCCCTCAGCCACGACGGATGCGACGGATCCCAACCATAACAGACGGTTTAGTTTCGTCGAGTTTGACAGTAATCCCGATGAGCTTTACGCCAATCTATCGTTCGTGGACTGGGTCAGCTTGGTTCTCGGGATATCCCTAAAGACGAAGAACGGGACGGAGCCTCAGACTATCCCGGGTCTCATGAAAGACTCTGTGGACAACATCTGCAAAGCTGTTCAAGAGCTTGGAGGCGCTTGGGCAGGTTTGTGCATCAAACGAGCAGAAGACCAACAAACACTGCGCATCCTCTCGCCGAATCTGAACAACAGTCTTCACCAAGACTTCATACCCGACTATTACGATAAATACGTCAACGCCGTTTGGGAAAGATATGTTGGCCCTGAAGACGACAAGGTGAGTACTCGGGATAAGCTCATCCCATGTCTAGGACTCCAAATGTCCTTTATTAAATGCGACGGCTAACTGCTATATACCACCCAGAAACTCAAGATCAACACCCAGGACGACGGAAACTGCCATAAAGTTGACAAAGGCCATGAAGTCAAGTGCCAGGTAGACGTCGGCACACAAAATTTAACCTGCGACGCTGGGACCCCAAACCAGTACCTCAAGCCCACAACAGCTGATATCTGGGGCTGTGACTCGGGGCCCTTCAAGATCGATGGGAATGATGAGATCTCCAAAGAGATCGTCAGCCGTATAAGTGCTTCTTTCGTTCGGAGCACTCTGCTGCTAGACGGAGGCGACATCCAACCCTCAGTTGGCATGGCCAAGTACTACAATCCCGGTGGGGATTACCCGACCAACCAATACTCCAGGATCGTCCACGAGCATCTGATAAATGGAATGGGTTACGCATTTGCGTACGATGATGTTAACCCCGTCGGCGAGAACGCGGCTGGCGTCTTGAAGTCACCGGACGCTGACACTCTTACGGTGTATGTTGGGGAATAATGGCTGTATAGAAATATCGAGTTTGGGGGAATACTTTTAGCTGGAGGACATGGGGGTGAGTAAGTCTGGAGTAGTTGCTTGTCGTGAGGATAAATACTGCGTATATAATATATTTTCTTCTGGGATACGGGGCACAAAAGGCGGTAGCGGCATCGTAGATTGATGTCGATAAGTTCGGGATTCAACCCCTTTGAAGTGATGTGTTGGGAAACACATCAGGGCTTTACTACGGCAGTGCTAGACGATCTGGGATAACAACTCAGACCAGAAATGAAAACACAGAAACACTGAAGCACGTTGTAGATGGCCGCAGATTCCAAACTGGGCGGTCTTATGATGTTGTTAGATCTATGTCAGTATGGCGAGACCACGCCTATGAGATGTGAAAGCCACCGCGGCTAATTTCGAAGAAGTGTTCCTGAATTATTCTGTAGAAGCGCGACATATATGTCCACAAATAAAACGTCCACACATGGGCATGATTCGAGCTGCATTCACATGTTCCGAATCTTTGAACTGTTCAAATAAAACCTGGTATTTCATAACACTATATCAGTGTAGATATTGAAACCCATTGGGATCCTAGGCGCCATTTCCCCCAGGATAATCCGATGCTTAGCATCGACGAGTTCCCCGTCCCAAGTCTGTCTTAATATACACATACACATACACCCCAGCCCGCCGGTGCCGTTTCCGGTCCTCAATCATCCCACTCCTCATCCAACTGATCAATCAGCCTATTCTCTGCCTCCCGATCCCGACTCCTGCGCGTTGCCGACGACGAGCCCGAGATATAACGGTAGCCCCTACGACTGGGCAAGAACCTCGCACAAGACGACGTCGTCATCACAAATACATCCTATACCCATCATGTCACGGTCAGTCTCTGATCCTCTAAAGTCTCCACGACATCGCCGCCGTGCCAGCGGAGCGCCAGCGGGCCAGACTTACAGAGACAAAGCTCCAGATCCCAGCCCAGAGGGAGTAATTGGGCAACTGGCGCCACCCGCGCGCATTAGCTACGGCGCGCTGGTAGAATATACCCCCGCCTAGGTACACGAGCACGGCGATGATGAAGATGATGACGAATACCGAGCCCGGGCCCACGCTGCCGGGTTTGTGGGGCTCGACGCCGGCGCAGGCGTTGGGCGAGCGGACTTCGAAGAAATAGGCGCATTCGTCGGGGTCCGTGCCAACGAAGGATATAGCTGCGCCCGAGGCGATGGGGTCCTGGTTACACAGGAATGAAATGGTGGCAGACTTCCGCCGATGCGAACTCGTTTCTTCGGCTGTGTTGATGTCCTCGGACTTGGTTGCCGATGCGTTTTCGTCCTCGTCTCCGTAGTAGGGCTTGTACGACGCCCCCGTATGAACATTGCTCTTTTCCACGAGTGTTGCATCCCTCTTCTCACTTACTGGGCCACATGGCGACCCTCCCTTGTATTGCAACACCAGTTTCCTGCCCCGCGGCGTCAGGACGCTCGACTGCGAACCCAGACTGTACACATCCCCCTTAGAGACATAATACGCGCTGATGTTCTGCCATGCGCCTTTATCGACGCCTCTCACGTTGTCTATCGGTTCGACCACCGCCCCGCAGATGTTCAGCGTAAAGTTGGAGGCGTAATCGTACCCTCGGGCATGGTAATCGACCGTCGGTGCATTTTTGGATGCCTTGGAGCCATCGGCCGGTGCCTTGACGGCGATGTCTGGCCGCAGGTCAAAGAACGAGCCTGCAGGCGAGGTTGCCGTGCATGCTGTGGAGGTAGTCGTCTTGTCGGACTCGGCGAAGGAGGTGCCAGCGAGGGTGAGCAAGCAGAGGAATACTGCTTGCTGAGACCACGGTAGGCGCATTGTTCCGGGTCGACTAGGGAGTAGGCGAAAACTTGGGAGAGGATTATTGCGGTTAACGGCGGTCGTGGCGCGGGATGATCGGAGAAAAGGCTCTCATAAATAATCTGCTGTTAATAAGTACAGTATGGTCAATGGCTGTTGAAAAACCACCTTCAGATATCTATCGTTTTCAACGGACAGTCAACTTTTCGTATTAACAGCTGGCAATTGGCCTTCTCGGGTGCGAAGACCCCTGAGATACGTCAGCTAGCCCCCACGTTTAAACAAAGTAACAAAGTGATTGGACGATTTTGGACGAGCTGCGACGGAGGCAGCCGCCCAACGGCGATGGTGATGTTCCGACGCTTGCTCCTTCCGGTTAGCCTAATAGCTCTGGCCAGCGAGTTAGCCCAGTCTTTTCCTCTTTGGGACAATGAAATATATGGAAAATCGGGCCACGGTGGGAACCAAACTTTCCAGCAGGTTGAGCCCATGTCTATGAGCTCATTGGCTAGCTCTGACTTGAGACGGAAGAAATTTGGGAATACAAGGGTCGTTCGACGACGTCAACACCTTCTTGAGTCAGGCGCAGACAACCACCAGGACGTATATATGAAGCGCAATTTGTTGTACATTCAGTAAAAGGTCGTTAAAGCTATACAGGAGCCCCTTTTGCAATAGCGTCAATATGGCACCTCAAACGCAGCCTGCGCATGGCTATGAGTTTGGTGGCCCGTAAGCATTTAGTCTCTTCGCGTCGAATTCCATGTCGAGTAGGACAGTGACTGACAGACGCATACTTCCAGGATCGGAGCCGCCGGAATCACATTTGGTCTTCCGATCCTGCTGTACGTATTTACATTCGCTTGCAACGACGTCTCCGGCTGCCCTGCGCCCTCGCTTTTGAGCCCCAAAACGTTGTCGCTAGCGAACTTGAAAGCCGAAGTAGGATGGCCGACGGACGGCATCTGGGGACTGGCAAGCTGGGAGGCGACAGGGTGGACACTCGCGTACTACGTGTTCTCCGCCTTATTATACCGCATCCTCCCGGCAACTGAGATCGAAGGAACGGAGCTGTCGGCAGGAGGGAAATTGCAGTACAGGTTCAATGGTATGGACAGAAAACCCAAACCACCGTTCTTTCCTTTCCTAATCCAACGTGTCTATGTAGCCTTCTCATCGACCATGTTCTCCCTCGTAGCATGCATCGCCGGCACGATTGCTCAAGGCGCCGAGTTCCCCGTCTGGACTTTCATGGCCGACAACTACCTCCAGATCCTGACGGCAAATATCCTCATCGCTTACGCCATCGCTATATATGTCTACGTGAACAGTTTCTCAGTCAAGGTAGGCAATAATGAAAAGCGCGAGCTCGCCGCTGGTGGACACACGGGCAATCTAATTTACGACTTCTACATTGGACGAG
This sequence comes from Pseudomassariella vexata, assembly GCF_002105095.1. NCBI lineage: Eukaryota > Fungi > Ascomycota > Sordariomycetes > Amphisphaeriales > Pseudomassariaceae > Pseudomassariella > Pseudomassariella vexata. The sequence continues at coordinate 289,788 of NW_024467969.1, forward strand.
AACTGAACCCCCGCTGCACGTTGCCCCTGATCGGCGAGATCGATATCAAGGAGTGGTGTGAGCTGCGCCCCGGTATGCTAGGCTGGATTTTGTTCAACTGCGCCTTCGTCGCGAAGCAATACCGCACCTTCGGCTTCGTAACCGACAGCATCGTCTTTATTACCATCGTACAAGCCATATACGTGCTCGACGGTCAGTTTATGGAGCCCGCCATCTTGACGACAATGGACATCACCACGGACGGCTTCGGCTTCATGCTAGCTTTTGGTGATTTGGCGTGGTTGCCCTTCATCTACTCGCAGCAGACACGCTATCTGTCCGTACACCCTGTCTCGATGGGCTGGTTCGGCACTCTGAGCGTGATGGCCGTCTTGCTCGCCGGTTTCTCTGTCTTCCGTCTCAGCAACAGCCAGAAGAACACCTTCCGCACCAACCCCAATGACCCTAGTGTTGCGCACCTTTCATACATTGAGACGAAGACTGGCTCACGCCTCATTACATCCGGCTGGTGGGGAATTGCTAGGCACATCAACTACTTTGGTGACTGGCTACAATCCTGGCCTTACTCCCTGCCTACTGGTCTTTCGGGTTACATGATTCTTTCCGCTGGAAGCAATGTGCCAGGTGCCATCAAGGCATTGGATGGCAGGGAGATTGTACAGGGTGCTGCCAAGGGGTGGGGCATGGCGTTCACATACTTCTATATCCTCTACTTCGCTGTGCTGTTAGTCCATCGCGACGGAAGAGATGATGAGAAGTGCCAAAGGAAGTACGGTGCTGATTGGGAGAAGTACAAGAAGATTGTTAAATACAGGATTATTCCAGGTATTTACTAGGTCGTGGTGGTGAGTAGGGGATTGTGTCCGAGCATTTATTGTGTTTACTTGCTCGGAATGTACTATTTAATAACGTGTACGCATGTTAGCACGCAATGATACATGTATATGTTTTTGGTTCGGGGAATATTTGTTGGACCGCACCAGCCCTTCTTCTAGCTCATTCGTGCTCTTTCGTGCTCGACGGCTGATATACTGTATACAAGGCCCTTATGGCCACTTTCACTCCTTTGGCCATGGGGAGGCCAAAGACACATGCAATTCTATGCTTTATTATAGCTTGCAAAAAGCCCGATAAGATACCTGCCGCACTGCTAAGAAGCTCAGGTAGCAAAAGGTGAGGGAGGCTGCGACGCTACTAACTCCCCCTTAAACTCAATTGTCCAAAGAATGAGCACGTCCTTTACAGAAATCGGTGTTAGATAGTCAGTCACTACTTGTGGAAAAGGGCATTCTACTTGTCCAGCTCTGGGTATGGAGTAATTGCGTTTTTGTTGGAAAAGAAAGAAGGTGGCCCAAAGTTATTATCAAAAGACACACTAAAAGAGACCACCTGCATATCTACAACTGACAGTTAGTAAGTCAAGATCCATTGAAACAGTTGTGGTGTTTTAGTTCTTTAGTAGAGCAACTGTAAAAACCTCCTGATGTATGGACTCCCCGCCAGTATTGTTACTGACCCTGATTTGCCCAAAAGAAAATATGCAAGCCTCACCTTCTTAACGATGAAGAACCTATGCTGCAATACCTCTTGGACCATCCGAACCCAGTTTTAGAGCACGCCTCAGGACCCGCCTTGCAGCAACCCACTGGGGTGATATTCAAATCTTCCCGCCGAGAAGGGGTTAGCTTGCTTGAAGATCGAGCAGTGGAGACCATATGCAACACAAAGTTGATGCAGAGAGAAGACCAGGCGGTCATGAGGAAAGAAACGATAGGAGGAGAGAGAGCACTATAACGCATGGTCGAATGAACCAGCATCCTCGAAACTATCTTCAAGATTGAGATGTTAAACCAGTACCGAGCAGCGAAACAGGAATTGCCTGCTGCTGCGAGAAACATCATCTCTGAAAGAAAGAACGAAGACATATGAGGAGTCGTAAATGATTGGTCCTATCGAATACACCCCTATTAGTCTGAAGATACCGCCGTCGCTCTGGTGAAAAGCTAGCTTCATCCCCATTCCTTACAACTTCAGCCCTCGCCGCCACTAGTTCTGGATTCTAGGGTACGAAGGCACACCGTCTCCGTAGGCTGTCTTCGGGATACAGTTCGCTGAAAAAAGTCGTCTGAGGTGTATAGAGCCATCTCTCGACGTGTCGACCATCGCAGCAATGATTCCCTGGTAAGACTTGATGTCGTAAACCGGATGCTCCGGGAATAAAGTGTCAGGAGACTCCAGAGGTGCCCAGTTGATGTGCGTTCGTACCTCGCTTTCACAAAACTCGCAAGACCGATCAGTCGATCGGCAAGATGATCGTAGTTGATGCTAGCGATATCCAAGTTCGTGGCAAGCTGCCCTTCTGCTATGTCCACCACGTCTGGATCCAGCCATAGATTCCAGATCTGATCATCTTCCCGGTCCTGTAATGCGAACATGCTCCCGATCGGAAGCTTGCCTGTGGCCATGATGAAACCCTTACGGCCAAGACACATCAACCCCGCTAAAGTTCTGTATGGGGGTTGGCCGGGCTCAAAGGTAAAGGCGTGCACACATTTCCCAGGTGGGAAAACAGCGTCTGTGGGGCCGAGAAGAGCCCCGGCCTTTGCAGGCGTGGTCAGTTGCGCAAGAAAGATGAGGGGATCTGGTCCATCTGCGACCACAGCCTCCATTCTCATTTCCGGTGGAGTGCGCGCCGTATCAGCTGCGTTCAGAATGAAGAGGTTAGCTATGTTAACTTCGTCTGTGTTGTACAATAAATTGACATCCCATAGTTGGGTATTGTAGTCGGAAAATACGAAACACATATGCATTGGGTTAGAGCCGCTTCTTGTAACGTCCATAAACGACCATTCCACCAACAACGATAGATTCACAACATGATCTCCCCAAGTCTCATGGTCCGGACCCTGATGGCGCAAACCCAGGAGTCGAGTACCAAAACATGGGTGGCCCCTTGTACGTGTCTGCCATCTTACTCCGAGCCAACTGCTGGTCCTCATCGTCTCCGGCGACGTCAGAGGGGACGCAGATCTTATTTAACCGTGATAAAGTGGAGGGCTCTCTTTTATAGAGATCTTGTCGTCTGGTCGTCCGCTTATTCCTCACCAAAATTGTGGGCAAATCGCAGCCCACCGTTCATTGTTGTTCTTATGACTATCGTTACTTGCCGTAAGCTCTGGCTAATCTACAGTGGCTACACTGGGTGGTCCGTGCGGGGCCGAACACTGCCATTTCTGCCCACACGCCCTCAAATGGCCATGTGAGGCTCGGGAACGTCAATCCAAGCCTATTGAGAGCATGTTGCCGAAAACTAATGTACTATTTCTGCCGTTCGTGACCGCCTGCACCATCCAGCCTTCTCGATCTCACTGTCGCTCCTACCAGTCTTTCCTCGTGTTAGTTGCTAGGAACTAGACCGAGCAATTCGATGAATCGCTGGTGTTTCGCCTTGTCGAGCGGCTTCGTTAGCCCATCTGCAGCGTTGTCTTCACTGGCTACATGCCTGACAGCGACGTTGCCGGCGTTGACTTCCTGTGTAACGTAGTGGTATGCCACGCGAATGTGACGCTTTTCCTTCGTCATGGACGAATCGTTCGACCACTTGATCGCGCCCGTGTTATCCTCTAGTAAGACGATCGGTCCTTCTGGCATGTAGCCTAACTCTGTGAGAAAGTTTCGAATCCATGCTGCGTCCGCTGTGGCCATGCTCAATGCCACGAACTCTGCCTCGGTTGTTCCTCGCGCCACTACTGTCTGCAACTTCGATAGCCAGCTGATCGGACCGCCAGCCATGAAGAAAACGTAACCAGAGGTCGACTTTGCTCCATCCTTGCCGGCGTAACTCGAATCAACTGCTCCATGTAGGCCAAGCTTGCCGAACTCCTGGTGTCGGTGGTCACGCCTGTATTCGATCGCCAACCTGTTGCCTTTCAAGTAGCGCGGGACTCGTTTAAGGCTTGCCTCTTGTTCAGCCGTAGGACCGCACATATATCGCGCATGGGCTGAGGTCGCGAACGACGTGTCGGGCCGACTGATTACGGACGAGAAGTTGAACTTTCCAACCATCGATGAAAACCCTGTAGTTCTCTCAGGGCTAATACGCTGGTCTACCGCTCCCATGTACATGTCGTTCAGGCGCGATGGCTCAAACGGCGTGTCCATTGGTTTTGCGTTAGTAAAGCCAAGGGATTCAACTGCTTTCTCGATGTACTGCCGTTGATCGAGGTTGACACTGTCATCCTCGCCACGAGTGATCCGTACGCCCAGGAACCAGTCAGCGTCTCCAAGGTCATTCAGCGGCACCTGCCTCGCCAAATCCTTGGCTACTTGTTGTAGACGCTGCTTATTAGGGCCGAACAGGAGGAAATCATCTACGTACGACGCAATAATATCTCCTGTCTCTCGGTTGATGTAGATGGCGTCGTCATACTGTAGGGGAGTAAAGCCTAGCTTCTTGAGTATGCGCCGTGCTTCGCGCTGCCACGTAGCACCGGCCTGCTTTAGGCCGTAGAGAGGGTTCATCAGCTCGATGGTCTTCTCTGGCTCGTACTTGTACTTCGCCTTCTCGTCTGGGTACGCATCGAAATACTGTTTTAGCAAGGGGAACTGCTTCATAAATATTCGTTCATCCAATTTTCCATTAAGGTATGCCGCGATGAAGTCGATTTGATAGACATGCCAGCCAAAGATGCTTGCTAATGCCATTAAGATGCGCCACGATGTCGCGCGCGCTGTTGTTGCCGATGTCTCGTTGTAATCGATTCCTCTTCGCTGTGAGAAACCGCGTGCAACGATACGGCCTTTTAACCTCTCGAGCTCGCCAGTAGATAGGTATTTCTTCTTAAGTACCCATTTGGCGTCGATAAGGTGACCCTTTATAGCCTCCGACTTGTCGCAGAACCGGAAGGTGCCTTTCTCTAGGTTGGTGCGTATCTCTGTGAAGATGGCCTCAATCCACGCGTCCTTTTCCGGTCCTTCCATCGCATCCTTGAACGTCGGCGCGTCTGGCGTCTTGACAGTCAAGATCTCGAAGATCTGTTGTAGGCCGAATTGCGTAGCCATACCGAACAATATATCTTCGCTGCCCTCTCGCTCGAATATGTCCTTATACTCTTGCTCTAGCCAGTGTTTCGCTAGCTCGGTGTTCATTGCTTCGTGGGCTCGATCGGTGGGATTCGTATCGGCGAACTGGTCAGAGATGTCGGCCGATGTGTAGTTGACTCGTACGAGGCGGCCGGAATCGAGGAATTCGGCAGAGAATTGAGAAGCTTCGTCGTCCTCTACGCCCTCACGCCAGCAGTGACGTAGGAAGTCGTCTGGTGGCGCCTCGAGGACGAAGTGGTTATCGCTGTCATCGTGTTCCTCAATCGTTGCATGCCTGACGGCTGGATGCTTCCTCGGTCTGCCACGCTTCCGTCTAATGACGCCCTCATCGTCTGTAACATCGTCGTCAACGACGTTATTGTCTTTGTTCCTGACCTTCGAGATTGGCGTCTTGCCATGCCTATGGCGCAATCTCTTCTGTACGTCCTTCGAGCTAATCTTCTTTATCTTGGCTAGATCGCATGCGATGGATGGGATGACTTCGACGAGCCTGTGGTCGAGCTCGATGCCGGTGGTGTAACGAATCGTCCATATGAGCCTTTCTGCGCTAATATGGCACAATCTGCGGTGCCATAGGACGATCTGTTTCGTCAATTCGTCCGTGACCATGACTTGGCCACCAACTGTGGCCGTTCTGATGGCCGCTTTCATCTCGTACGCTTCTTGCTCACTAAATGCTTCCAAGCCGGCGCCCTCAGGCTGATCAAACTGGTACAGTGCCGCGCAAGTATAGTGTACCCCGCCCTCAGGCTGTCTGCCGGGTTCCGACTGTCCGTATGGCCATAGATAAAAACCGCGCTTCGGTATGTTCAATGTGGTAATGGCTACCTTCGAAGAGCCCATGATGTTGACGCAAGAGGAGCTATTTCCTTCGAGGTAGCCGCCGGCCTTAAAGAAGGACTCGCCGCTGAATATCTTTAGTGGAAAAGAGGGGATCAGGAATACATGTCGGGCCACGAGGTAGTGATTCTCGCCCTTTGGGCCAGTTACCTGATACTTGACTGCTCCAACTTTCTCTGCGTAGACAGCTCCTCCTCCTGTCAGGATGGGGAACTTCTTCTTTAATGTGGTCATCGTGCCGGGGAGGAAGTCGCGCTCGCAGTTCGTAATGTGGATATCCGATCCGGTGTCGAACAGGATGCGGTGCTTCGAGGACGGCAATATGTCTGCCGAGTGAGACTGTGTAATCATTGAAGTCGACTGAGGCGCCGCGTGCGACTTGGTTACCTGTTGGAGCTGGTCTTCGTGCTCTAGAATGGCCTCCTCTACCAGCCTCGTACTCGATGTCCTAACGGAGTACGTGTTGCCGTCGAGTAGAGTTCGTACGCCGTCGGGGAGCTTCGGTTGTGTGTGGTTGTTGCTCGGCTCCGGCGTCTGGCTCGAGGGCCTTTCTCCTTCGGCCCTTTTCTGCTGGGCGCGTTTCTTTTGGTATGCTTCCTTGTCTCTCTTCGATGACTTGCATTCGTGCTTAAAGTGGCCAGTCTTGCCGCATCCAAAACACTCGATCCCGCTCTTGTCCCTCTTCCCTTTTTTCTTGCCTTGTGCATTGTGGGAGTTGCCGGATTTACTGCTAGAATCCCTTCTGTCGCCGATTTTATGGTAAAATTCAGCTGCGAACTCGTCCATAACGTATTGCGCTGTTACGCCGACCATCTTCTGCATTTGGCGCTGTAATCGAACGAAATAGATGGCCTTGTCCTCAAGGGAGGCAAGGAACCACGTGACCTTGTCCTTATCATTGACTGAAGAGCCACCGTTTTCATAATCGTGTACGAGTTGTCTGAATTCGGTAACATGCTTAATTGGATCCTTGCCATCGTATTTGAGCGTACGGAGTTTCCCCCAGATTGTCGCGTGGATGTTATCGGCGGACTGCGCGTAGGTGCTTTCTAGTCTCTTCATGGCCTTCGTGCCTTGCTCAATGTCGACGATGAGCCCTTTTGGCTCGAGGTTACAGGCACCTCGCAGGTGTACGGCTATGTTCACTTCATCCATCGAAGTCAGCTTCATTTCCTCCTTCCAGCCGATCGCCTTAAGTGCGAGCCGAAAATCCGCGAAGAACACGCGAAAGTTCGTTGCCCCCTTTAGGTATTGAGACTTGTCTGGTTTGAATGAGAAGCGCTTCCAGCAGAGCCTTACGGCCGGCGAGCGCGTGCCCCGTGCTCTGTCATCTCCATCCGAATCACTCGAATCGTCTGGGTCGCTCGGCGGTTGGGTGCGGCGGCGGATTGCGTCTCGTCTTCTCTTCCTTTCCTTTCCGTCATCCGACTCGTTGTCGTCTGGTGGTGGTGGATTGCCGCCGGTTGGCCTTCTTCTCAGCTTCTCGAGCTGTTTGGCGATCTTTTCCTCATAGTGCTTCCGTAGCTGTTCTTCTGCCGCCTTAGCGGTTACGTCAGCGAGCTGGTCCTTTTCTTGCAATTGATCAAGCCCTTCGTAGGGTAGCCAGTCTACGGGGGGTTCGGCAGCCCCGTAATTCGATCGGGCTGGCTGGTAAAGTTCTTTTGCCTGCTCAACAGATGAGCGGCGTGACCGCCAAGATTTCGACCGTGAGCTCGGTCGCGATTCTTTTGTTTGCACTAGTGCGTCAAGTTGGTTCTTGTAGTGCTCAATTCGTTCGTTCTGCTGCTGTTGAACGCGCTGGTTCTCTTCTTCCTTGGCAGCGTACGTTGATTTTATCTCTTTTAGCTCTGCCATCAGCTCAGCTATCGACGGATGCTGATTGGTAGATGCGCTGGCGCCAGTGGCGCCGTCAGCGCTGTCAGGCGTACCTGCCTCAGCCGCAGCTTTGCTGCCCCGCGTCATCATGCGTGACGGCGCGGTTGCCACGTTGGTGGCTAAGGTGTAATAACGCGTGTTCTGTGTCGTTCACGTACGACGAGCTGATCTGACTTCAATAGGGCGTAATAATCGCTCCTTCTTCCTCTCACGTCAACAGATTTGACGGCGATTCAGCTAATCGCTGTAGGTGAGGATCCTTGGGATACGCGCGAGAATTGCCTTGCGATGAAGTCAGGGCTCACGATGATGATTATCTCGCAGAATGCGCGAGAGTAATCTCTGTGATGGTTGTCGACCTCCGAATTGGCGTAAAATAACGCATCCGTCTCTCTCCCCACGACGGCGATCCAGCAGCAGCTGTCTGATCGCACCGCAACGGCGGCAGGGAAGAGTCCTTGGGAGTAATCGCGATAAATGCCTTTTTATCGAAGTCTGCCGTTTAAGATGATCTTGCAGTAATGCGCTGCCTTGATCGTCTTCTGAGATGCTACCATGTGGGCAAATCGCAGCCCACCGTTCATTGTTGTTCTTATGACTATCGTTACTTGCCGTAAGCTCTGGCTAATCTACAGTGGCTACACTGGGTGGTCCGTGCGGGGCCGAACACTGCCATTTCTGCCCACAAAAATGATCAAGTGCAACAGGTGGCACCTAGGAAGAGTGCTTCGATTCAGATTGCCCAGCCCATCAGACCACACGTGTAACATAGCAATATAATCGGTATCTGGACGCTATGGGACCAGAATAACACGAACTCCCGTAGCATCGTTGATACCCGTATCAAGGAAATGGAGCCACATCGGAGAATTGGTGTACGACTTCAGGATCCACAGCAATCTCGATGCAATATTTGGACGCGTGACAGCTTTTGTGGTGTCTCATTTCGTAAGAGCTGTCGCTGAGCTGATAGGTGTTACATTTTCGAAAATCTTAGCTGTGATGTGAATTAAGCTGGTTTACTGAAAGATTCTACTGTATGGAAGCTTTTATGGTGGTGAGGAAGGCAAGCGCCGATAGATCGAGTCGGCTGAAAAGGTAGCTGAAGAGCCCTCAGGCTTGAGTATAAAGGATCGGCGACCAGCAGAGCGTACAAAGAACCTTCACATTTTCAACTGTATTCGCTAAACTGCCTGGACTGAGGATGGCTGTAGATCCTCAAGAAAAATCTCCTTCAACTGGATATTCAAAAGATAAGACAAGATTTGAATTAAAAAAGTATTTACTGTTCATGTAATCTAATACACTACTATAACTAATCTAGGTGGAAATGCGCATCCAGGAATTCTAGAAGCAATCCGATCGACAGTTTGTACGCGACCCATACTATCTCTTCATCTCCGGGCTTCGTAGTTCCACAGATGAAATGACTTTGGATGGAAAATACAATGAAAATAAGCTCATTATTACTTCCTTTTCTGCTGTTTCCAACACTATCAAGTTGAAACCAACCCATCAATTGTAAGTTTTTCACTTTCAGGTATTAAGGGGGACATAGTGGGTTATGAACTGACCTTTTAACGAAAGAAAGTCTTCGGTTTGGACACTTGTATTGGAATAGAACAAGACGCTAGCCTCAAACACCACATGATTAGTATCTAAATGAAAGAATTAGATAAATCTAAACAGATATGATGATAATTTTGACGACTTCCATTTCTGTATTCATTCGCTTTACCTGATGAAATCAACAGCAGGTGAAGTTATTCTCTGCTTATATTGTAGGGTACAAATGTCTCCCCGTGCTCTCTTTCTAACCAAGAGCTGGTTTCAAGGGTTGCTGAGCTGATGACTGAGATGGGTTCCTTCTCTGAATTAAGCACCGCTAGAGCCTTTAACAAAATACACCATGACTTAGTTGTTTTTAAAAGACTCAGGTTGCGGCAGGGCCTTTAAGGAGGCAGGAGAAGGTTTTTGTCGAGAGCGAAAAGTTTGCTTAAAACACTGTTTGTTGCGGATAGAGTCCCAGATAACATGATAACATATATGAGTATTGGGGAAAGTTGGGGAAAGCATACACAGCTTGTGACTTACAGAGTACTAAGAGATAGAACCAGCGGCAAACAAATAAAGGCGTAGCTTTACATGGAACCTTGAGAAATCTAGATTGCCCCAGGCAAGCTGCTAATATTGGTGCATAGATGCCGCCCAGCATATAGAGAAAACAAGTCCATACCATATTTTGAACTTATATAAACATATTCATGTCAGCTTACAATCTACTAGATATTTACGGGTCGTGTTACACTGCCAAGCAGAAGACAATTGTTTGATCAATGTCAAACGGAGCAAGGCCTGTAGCATAAACTTGAATACTGTTCTAAAATTAAAACATGACTTTGTAAATTTAATGGAAGTTACAGCTGGTGTGGGTATATTATGGAAGATATTTAGTCATGATCAACAATAGGGAGCTGTCATTGGAATGATTCTACCACCACAACAGCAGCCACCAGCATTGCCCATTTGCACTCAGGCTCCTCCAAACGATTAGCCTTTGGAAACAAAATGGTGCTTCTTTTGAGAAGACAGACAAATAACAGTCCAGGGAATATGCCCCCATTTGCGCACCTTGGTCTTGCCCATTCCTTGTCAAAACCAGGGGGCTATGAGTGCCAAGCCTAGTATTCACAACGTAACGACTTAAGGATCCTTGACATGGAACCTCTGATGACTACCGGAAATCTAATCAATGACATCATAGTTGATGCTCAAGGTTTGGCGGAGCAGTCCATATAATCATTACGCCTTACTACATAAGATCAATCAAGTAGGCACTCATTTTTAACATTTTCGTTGACGGCACTATGAATAATCCATACTCAAGCCCTTTAAAGCATGAGACTCATTCTTCTTATCCTTTCTCAGTCTCATATCGAACAGAATATATATATATATATATATGATCATAACCTGACTTTATTCCCATGATCAAGTATGTCTGATACCATTGACAATGGCGGAGCGGATACCGGGTCTACTTCTTCAGAAAAAAGAAGTCAACACCAGGCAGATCTCTATAGTCCTCATACGGTGAATCAGCAATATGCGTCAATGATAGATACAAGGTCACCATGTCAAAAACCTCTGCCCTGAAGGAATGACATTCAGACAGATATCGTATTGGAGCAACAAACTTTACTAGTATAACGGGAGTTATCTGGCTGTAAAGGGGGAGAAAAACCTGGATACTTACTCGGTTGGTGGATGAAGGGAACGCGGAAAATCGATCCCTACCTACACTGGTTGTACAATGGTCATAAGCTGGGTAAATCAGCTCGAAGGACATGCAGCACCAAACACCACAGTGATCGCAGACTCACCACATTCTACCAACCCGCTAAGTGTTCAAACAGAGCCCATTCAATTTCCTTGAAATCTCCAGGGAAGTAGATCACACTGCCAGCTGATAAATAGGCTTCCGGAGTCAGCCTAATTTATAGATTTTCCACATCGACAATGGGCTCACCCCTTTTTCCCAAAGTCACATTTTATTATTGATGTTACACCGAATACAACGATTCCATACGATATACAGTTGTTTCAACTAAAAAGCCTTAATCATATATAATTTCATATTATTAGCGAGCTTGCTGTTTCTTCCTAGTATTTCCTCGTCCATTATCAGATGTTAGAGGAGAAGCTACAAGATCAACAACTTCACAAGCAAATACTCTTGATTATTAGAGACTCACGTTCATATCACACTCGCAGCTCCTCCGTAAATATTTACCATTTCATGGAAGGCGATAAGCCATTCTGTTACCATTTTCGAATGCGTTCTATTCGGAACGAAAGAAAAAGCCAACCGGCTAACCCCAATGGTTGATTCTCATGTTAATATCACGTTCGTTATTCATGCCTAAAGCTGTGTTATTTTCAGCAATCTATGGAAGTCACACTATTTCTGTAATCTATAAGGCTCCCCCTACAATTCTGTTGAAAACAAGTTTACACATTGGACTAATTTCAGTCAATTCCCACTCCACACACTTGACTTAATAACCTATTCTATTAACTTTAACCAACCATCCATTTCCTACAAGAATGGCAAACAAGGACAATGATATCCCCAAGGCGCAAGATGGTAATACCGGCCAGACCCAAGGTATACAAATATTTCAAGCGTCGTTCCATGGCTTTTTCAATAGCTCTACTGACATAAAATCTCTCCAGGAAACATTAGTGGCAACAACAGCGCTACCAAGCAACCGAACAACCCGCCGGCCCAACGAACACGCCTCCCTGGATTTGGGGCACCTCTGCCAGCCGCACTTGGCTCCAACTTGAACTTCTGGGCCCTGCCTTCTTCAACCGCAATATCCGCGGTCTGCTTCATTTGCCAGCGAACCTTCAGCCGGGAGGATATTCTTGGAGGGCATATGCGCCGTGTACATTGCGGCACGAAGTGCTACTTCACGAGTTGTGGCCGGACCTTCGACGTTGATTCCGCTGTCGGAGACCACCTCCTTGAGCACAACGGTGGTAAAGGTAAAAGGGGAAATACCATCTGTAATTGGATTGAGTGTGGTAAAGTGTTCAACACCCGGCGTGGGGCTGACACTGCTTCTTTTCTCACCACCAGGCGGCTCGTGAGGCGACCGAAGTGTGAGTGAGTGATGGTGGGGCAGTGAAATTGGACTTACTCGATCTCGGGATTTTATAGCAAGCTTGTAGGAGTAAAGGGAGAATGGGTATATAAAATGGAACGACGAGCCTATGAAATATACTATAACATATAAACACACACATAAGAGCCTATTATTAGTTGGTGATAATTGACCTCAAATTTGCACTGAAATTTCGACTTTTACATCTAAAGCTCCATACAATCTATCGCAACCTTTCCTATGCAATGATTCGTCAATTAGATTTCTGTTTCGTTTGCAAATTGTCGACTTTATAACTAATAATATGACCATATTCTGCAACGAGTGGGTCCTTCGAATTTTGACGGTCATTTGGTCCTGCACATTTAGTTAAGTGTCAAATTATTCACTTATACTCTCAACGATCATACCACACGTCAGCCGATTCAGCTTCGGCTGTTCCTCCCTCAGAAGCCGTCCTTCTGTGGGGGACGGCTTCTGACCATAGTAAATTCATAGTTAAGTCCAGATGGCCAAATATTAGCTACATGCTTTTGGGTGAATATCACAACTTATGTTACAGAAACAGTATCCACGGCCAAGGGCCCCAAATTTCTGAAGTTAGTGATTGGATTGATGAGCCTTAACTGGAAGTTGCAAAAGTGGTGCAGTTGTGTTGCGGATGTTCAAGGTCAACTTCAATAAACTGGCGGACGTGGTAACGGAAAAGTGACTTTCTACAGGCCTTGTATATCACTAAGTTGCGTGAAATATCTCGTAACAAGTCATCAATGCGACTTTTCCATTGCTCTTAGTATTCTCTTGTTTCAGTGGTACATCTTGTTTTCTTGCTCTGCTTTCGTATGTAACTATCTCTGGTTACTCCTCATCTCTCTTGCTTGTTACGGTGGTCGGCCTTTGCCATATGTAGCAGTGGTCGAAACTTGGTGTGCAAGCCCACCCCGTATGGCAGCGGGGTTTCCCTTCATGATGACCATATATTGTGGGAAATACAAGTAAGAGAGCTGTACTGGTGATGACGATGATGAGACTACCTCCCAGGAATCTCCAGCTACGGAAGGCAGGGTTGACTGTCACAGCAGTGGCCCGAGCACGACCCAGTCCACGCAACATATTTCATTCCAGAGTATTTTTCAATCTATCTGCACGAGCAGATGTTGGAGCAAGACGTGGAAGATTTGTTGAGAGTGGAGCTGAGTAAGAGACTGTGCAAGGCCCTTGGTGAAGTCCTGGGTATATGCACGTTCTAGGGAACTTCCGTCCCCTGGATCCTATCAGTGAATGCACAGGTCTATATTAGGAAAATACGGCTCCTATGTTATAAACCTATACAGACATAGAAACGTCCTTGATGCGAGTGCATATGGGGTGTGAATTGTTGTATTGGGAAAGGATGGCCAGGTCAGCTATTCTGGCCTGGCAGAGCTCTTTCATAGCTCTAATCTATCTTATCTATAGCTATAGGGTAACCCCCATGGGGTCACGTATCAGCCCTAGTCTTTCACTTCACCCATCGGGTTGTTCAATTCCAAGCTTCCCGGACCCTTGTCTTCGCCATGCAGCATGGAATCACTAACGAGGTTGTTTCAAGAGACTGTGTGCAAGGCATCCATTTGTGAGAACTAATGGATGTGAAATTGACCAAACTGGACAACGCAAGGGTGTAAATCAATATCAGAACAAAAAACCGTAGAAGATACGCAATGGTTGGGCAATATCTGATATACAGCGGTCCGAACACGAACCCGAGCAAATACCAAAAACTCTTGGGAGCAAGCCGATCCTTTGACACCAGGATAGATTATTGTCCGTTCACCCATGTGTAACATATGTGGTAGATCTTCCCTGTAATTGGTTGAACTCATGCAGGCACGGGCTAAAGACCAACTGCGAGCAAGGGGTACTCGATACGGAAGGGTGGAGACTTGGCTCGAATTCGTATTCGGATCTACTCCCATCGGGAGGAGGCTTGGCATACAGCACTTACAACACGAGAAGACACTACACTCCTTCAATTATGATGAAATAAGAACACTTCGACCGTATATTTAAAGATGGGCAAGGAATTTCTATATTTTATATTTCCCGCTAACCTCGTCAACCCTCCCTTCTGTTTGCCCCCCCTTTCCCTAGGCGGCGAAGTTACATCCCGGCTCCCTAAGTACTCAAATTGCTACTACCGCAGGCCAGGAACCAGCATTCAGTATGCCAACCACGGAGGTTTATGACCAAGCGAAGAACATTGCCTTCGACAATGCCCTACACCAACAGTCAACCGAATCCGAAGGCGGCATCCGCGCCATGATGAACAAGAACAGCGCCGCCAATACTGCCGCCTCGAGCCAGTACTTCCAATACTGGGACAACAAGAAGGCTGAGGACGAGACAGATGCAGTCAGGCAAGAAAGAACCGCCAACTATGCTGATCTGACACGGCAGTATGCATACTTCCCCAGCCCATCGTTTTCACTTTTGTCCCCTGACGAGACGTCCTAGATATTACAATCTCGCAACAGACCTCTATGAATACGGATGGAGCCAATCTTTCCACTTCTGTCGATTCGCTCACGGTGAATCTTTTCACCGCGCCATTGCCCGGCATGAGCACTACCTGGCACACACCATGGGCATCAAGCGCAACATGAAGGTCCTCGATATCGGCTGCGGCGTAGGCGGACCAGCTCGTGAAATCGTGAAGTTCACCGGTGCCCATGTCACTGGTTTGAATATCAACGGGTACCAAGTACAACGTGCCAAGCACTACGCTGCGAAAGAAGGCTTGTCGAATTTGCTTGACTTTGCTCAGGGTGATTTCATGGTATTTCCCACCTGCCTGTTTCTTCCAGAGTGGAATAGTCGTATCAACAACAATGCTAATCCGATGTTTGCTCAAAACAGAACATCCCCTTCCCCGACAATTCCTTCGACGCCATATACGCTATCGAAGCCACCTGCCACGCACCCTCCCTGCAAGGTGTCTACAGCGAGATCTTCCGCGTGCTCAAGCCAGGCGGCGTGTTCGGTGTCTACGAGTGGCTCATGACCGACGCGTACAACAATGACGAGATTGACCACCGGCGCATAAGGCTCGACATCGAGCAAGGAGATGGCATTGCGCAGATGTTCAATATCGAGCACGGAGTCGGCGCCATGAAGGGTGCTGGATTCGACTTGGAGCTCCACGAGGACCTGGCTGCTGAGGATGATGGCCCGGCGCCTTGGTATTGGCCTTTGGACAGTGACTTGCGGTATGCGCAGACGTTGGGGGATGTGCTGACAGTTTTGAGGATGAATAAGTGGGGGAGGTCGGTGATGCATAATGTTATGTCTGCGCTGGAAACGGTCAAGGTCTTGCCTGCTGGCACGAGGAAAACGGCTGATAGTCTAAGTAAGGCAGCCGATGCATTGGTTGAGGGCGGAAAGCAGAAGTTATTCACGCCGATGTATCTGATGGTAGGAAGGAAGCCTTCGACTTGAACACGTTGCTTCCTCTGTTGGGAAAAGTTCGAGGTCGAGAGTTCGAGTCCGTCGAATGTCTCAATTTGTAAAACTAACTAGATAGAAGAAATAATGCCTATTGGCCTCGGCACATTCGAAGTGATCTCTTTACTAAATGGCAAGTGACTATTATGAACTGTCCCCAACATTCTAAGGAGTAGAAATTGTTACTCAAAAACAAGTTCGCCCAACTAATAAAACGATCATGTTCCACTAAGACTGGTCTGGTATTGCATGTTAGTGCCGTAAACCTCCAGAATTTCAACAGTCGGCCAAGTGGATCTCGTACTATTATGATATCAAACTAAACGTGTTCTCATTGCAAGTGTCAACAGGAAAATCTTATGCAACTACGAATCGCAGGTAGTCGAGTAGTGCTCGGCAAAGCCGGAGATGTGTGCCCAGTTGTTGTTCAACATGAGTGAGCGTTGCTGAGAATCAGTCGGTTTTATGGGACAGTGAGCGCACGAGTAAGGGAGTAGCCATACTGACTGATAACCTTGCCCTCAGTCTAGTCAGAATATTTCCATCTCCCATGTGAGCACCACGAACATTTCTTACATAGCGATAAGATATCATGTAGTATATGTGACCAACAATAAAAGGTAGCTCGATTTCGATAATGATTTTTGCATTTTAGGAGGGGTAAGATCAAGGAGGAAGGGACAGTCGAAAGTTAGGGAATCACCGATTCGCCAGGAGCAACACAGTAACTGAAAGCTGAGAACATCAGCTGCGACAGATTCACTGATTCGCTGATTAAATCAAGATTATGTTCGTGTAACTTATTGGCTCACACATATTTACAGGCATAGTTCACCTACCTTGCCACCACCATGCCATGTTTCGGGTGACGATCTCGTTATCAACGAAAAGAATAGTTTCACAATCTCGCACCATTCCTCCAGGCGCCATTCCTCGTCCCCTTCCCCGCCGCCAAATTAGACGGGAGCGTAATAACCTGAAAGTTATGCAACCTCTCACCAATCAAGTACGCCTCGTCCCTGACCCTGGCCTTCCAGCCGGCGAGGATATGCACAACCCCACTCAGAATCCAAAGATTAAGTGCGATTGATGCGGTGACAGGGTAGCTGTATCTGAAGACCGAGACGGTCCAATTTTCCGTTCCAGCCGAGCCCCAACCGTCAGGGTGCTCTATCAAGCCGAAGCGCAGAAGAGTGTGCGCTGTGCTGGGAGGGACAAAGATCAAAAGGAGAGAGATGACGAGGCCAGGAAGCACAAAGGCCCGGGTAAGTACGGCGACGTCGGGGTCAGTCCAGCCCCTTCTAAATACGGCTCTGACCGCCTGGGCGGGTCGGCCACCACACAGCGTCAGTGCCCTCGCACCAAGCTTCAGGTAAAGAAGACCCAGGGTCCAGGCTTGAATGACACGAATGGTGTGCGCGTTCTCAGCATTGGCGAAATGTATCCGTGACGCTGAGTCGGGAGAGGAGGCCTTCCAGGCATGTATGGGCATGAGGATGTAGAGCTCCACCAACAGCGTCACTAGGAGTGGGAACACCACGAGGAGCGTTATGTAAGTATACGCAAGCTTTGCCGCATGCTTAACGATTGCCGTCGCGTTGTTGACCGCTTCAGAATCAATATTTGGAAGCCGTCCATTGACAGCTGCAGCCCATTCTCTCATCCTGGCAAAGATCAAGCGTGTATGCCACGAAGCGTAGCAGAGCGAGCCGAGGATGTATACGCCAATACTGAACGCGTAAACATCATTTGTTCTGATGTGCGCCGGAATCAGGGCTTTGAATACCCTCCGCCCGAAAACAAGCGGGACAATGGTGAAGCTCACGCCAGTAATGGCCGCAAACAGCCAGATGGAGAGGATAAAGAGGAATATCCGCAGGCGAAAGTGTGGTGGTATGTAAACGAATTGGTAATGCTTGTCGTCCTTGAAAAGTTCCGTAATGTTTTCTGTAGAGCCATCGGAAGAGATATCACGTTCATCAAACTCGTGAAATACGGCATGGCCCTTCGGGATCTTAACCTGATCACTAGCTGGCGTGTGAACAAATCGTCCATTTGGGATCAGTTGACCAGATTCGACAACGTTCCTCTTGGCGACGGTCATGGGAATCATTTTGTCAGCTGGAATATGTCCCGCCGGCTTGTCTTTTCCAGGTTTGAACTGTGTGTGGCCTTCGATGATGTGGGTCCACGACGTCGGAGCGACGGTGTTGCTATCCTCACGGAGCTCAAGGAAAATCTTGCGGTACCATGGTAGGTTCTTCGCTTCCTCGTCAGCAAGTACTAATATACCCTCTTCGTCAATTCTTCGGTCGCCGAACAGGAACCAAGTCAGCCTCAACGCCCTGGCACATCTGCGGAACCACCAGCTGTACATCAAGCTCAATCCCTCACTCGGTTTGAAGAACTTGACGGCAAGGGGCATGCAGAAGTTATAGAACAACAGGTCGATGGGGAATTCTAGCACAGGTTCGTTGGAACTGTAGTGAATGGGCAGGACATGTGGAAGGGCGAGAGACAACGACCAGACGACACCGCCCAAACAGATGACCACGAGCGCCCCATAAACGAAAGCCGAAAACAAGATCTTGCGCAATTGAGTGGTGACAGTGCGTTCGAGAACATCACGAACGGGATGGAATTCCGGATCGTCAGGATCTCTGATGAAATCTACAGCGGCAGTTAGCATCACATTCAAGGCTGACCAAATGCCTGACACGAGGGAACACCTACACAAGACGCCTTTGCGCATGATCTTACGGCACATGCTCACAAACAGCGCGAAGTGGAACATATATCCCGTCCCTACAAACCAGTGTACAAAGATCGACGTGAGTGGATAATTATAAGTGAAGAGTAGTCGGCTCTTCAAACTCACGCCTTCGAAGAGAGGCAGAAGAGCGAAGTCGAGTAACAAACCGCAGTAAAGCGGGAAGATGAGCATCTCGATACTGATAATCAGAATCACCTTCATCACGCCACTGGCCTGATTGAGGGCATCTATGACGCTGGCTTCCCAGTCTTGCGCTGTCTGGCTCGAAGAGAAAGGTGTTCCGCGGCCGAGGTATAGACCAGCAACAATAGATACGGCAAGGTACCCGCCAAGAATGGCGAGAGTACGGTCTTTCGCGCCCCAGTATGCTAGCACAGGGTCGATTGCTGTGGTCGATTCGGGCTGGTCCAGGTTGATGACCCATGAACTGGGCTGCGTAGCAATCACAGTCATGTTCTTCAGGGTATCCCAAGCCAGCGGTGCTGCTGCTGTAGTTTCCATCCTTACAACTGTCCATTTGGAAGCGTAATTACCGCCCAGCACGAACGTGATAGCACTTACGATGCCCGAGAGAAACTGATGTATCTCCCCCTTCACCGAGATAAGAGCTTCATGGCTGATAGCCGAGAAGTTCCGCATCTCACTTGCCGTAATGAACGGCAGCTCTGACATGAAGCTGTCCATGATCCGATTAAATGAACTGCTGCTAAGCATCTTGGAGTCTGCAACAGCATTTTGAAACATGCTGGCACCCTCATCGATCCTGAAGAGCCGACGCATGAAGTCGAGGAAGCCAAAGCTGATATGTGCTGTCCACCCGACAAACATGAGCACTAGATCCTGGACAAATTTCGAAAAGCTGAAGATCATGTGAAGGATGCGCGTTGGGTTGGCAATCACCCAGACAGCCAGCCGCCCGAGATTGTAGGGTATGAAAATCCCCAAGAAGATACTGATGGACACGAGGAAGCCGCAGAAGATGGCATTCTGGAATAAACCAGCGATTGGCCCTCGCATGCCAATGAGCTCCATAATGCCGTCAAAATCTTCGGCGTCTTCAAGAGCCTCCGGATCGATGCCAGCGGCGACAGCAGCTTCTACCACCTCCGCATCCATCTCATCAACATCATCATCGTCTTCGTCGTTGTGCAGTGCATCAGCAAATGGCGCATCCTCATCGTCAACAAATAATTCAAGGGCGTGGACGGCTTCAGCGCCATCAGCATCCCCAGCCTCAACATCGCGCCACATGAATTCAGCTACTCTGTCTACGAGTCCGGCAGGCTGACGGGCTACGGGTGGCGTCTGAACATCTTCATTGACAGGATCGGCAGCTGTGTCTGGAAGCCCAATAGAACCCGCATCCTCCTCTCGGGATGATTCGGTTTGTTCAGGGGCTTCGTCGTCAAGAGCTATCGCTGCATGGTCGTCTCCGTGTGCACTGGTCAGCGCGCCGGCACTTTCACCAGGCAAAATACCATTCATCGTAAAGCCATCGTTGCGAACGAAGGGGTTTGATTCAGTCGCACGGTCTTTCCAGTTCCCGTCTTCGGTCTCCATCGTATCTGCTGGTACTCTATTGCCGTTAGCCGGTAGATTTGCAAAAGACCAGCTATTATTGGCGAGGGGGTTGATAGCTTCGTGGCGCTGGGGGCCATCCGAGACAGCACGTGGTCTATGGGCTGAGGGCCACTGCGACTCTGCCGTAGTTGATGCCCATGGTGATTCCCAATCAGATAAGCTTCCATCTGATGTATTCTGATATTCATCAGTCGCCTTCCCTTTGCCTTTGAGGTCTTCGAATTGATCCGGCTCGGTGTCGCAAACACGAGCCCACATCGTAGTGGGCTCGACCTCATCTTCATCAGCATCGTCTTGCACTCGATTTTCGCCAGATGAGGAAGTTGTGGGGAACCCTCGGCCAATTTGGTACTGCTCCACGGGGGGTGTGGCAGCTCGGCCTGCGTCGCCATTACCTTCATTGGATTCATTGGCCATTTTCAGCATCTCCTGTGTGACGCTGACCCAGTATGCAAGGCGCTCGTCTAGGCCTTCCTCGCGAATAATGCGGAGAATATTTTGATGATCACCTCCAGCTTGTCGATAGATGCGCAAATACTGGTGGACGGTACTCTGGGAATCATCTCCTGGTGCTGCCTGGAGCAAGTCCGCAATTTGGTCTTGATTGTGTGAGTCAACACGGTATGCATTGCCGTTGGGAGCATCTTCGTGGGTACTTGTACGTGGAAGGCGTGGTCTAAATGCATGCATAGTTCTTAGCTGGGCGTCATGCGGATCGACCATATCCCCCCTTCTCTGCCCAGCAGGCAGCTGATCCTCCCTGTCATCATACTGGGCAGTAACAGAATCGTTATCTCCGGGGCCTTCATCCGTATCCGAGTCTGGCCCACGCAGCTCAGGGTGCGGTGCCTCTATGGGAGCCCCATTGACATTGTTCTCGTGTTGCGCAAAGGCAGCGCGCATGTTGATCTCGGGTTGCTGCTGCACCACATAGTCTCGAACCAGGATGATCAGGATGAAGCACACTATAACGAGAATCGTTATAATCTGGCCCTCGAGCACGGCAATGACGGTTCGGTTGATGCCGGGGTGCCGGGTAAGATTCTTCAACAATCCGACGTCGCCCAGGAGAGAAGAATGCTGAGAATGGACAGGGGCTGTGAGCTCAACTGTTTGTGTGGTATTCAGGGACAGCTTCGTGGCTTTCGCAGAGGTCGAGGCGACTTCGCCAAAGAGGAAGCGTGCGATGGAAGCAACGAAAGTGTTGCTCGCCGTCACGTTTAAGGGCTGCCCTAATGCGCGCAGGACATTAGGCAACCGCTCCGCAATGTCTCTCTTAGAGGCAGCGGTTGTGGTAGCCGGGTAGAGCGGACTGGAAGGACAGGTGGTACTATCGAGGCCCTGGGCCGTGGCGATGGCGTGAAGTTGAGCTGCCGTAGAGTTCCTTGCCTCGAAGAGCGAGTATGGGCCCTGGCCAAAACCCTCGTCACTAAGCCAAAACAAAAACGACCACGTCTTCCGCATAAGGTAAGGAAGCCAGCCCAGCCAGACACTAGTTACCAAGGCAGCTCGCAGCCAAACCAGGATATTTCGAAATAGATACTTGGCCATGTGACTGGCGAAGACGTAGAATGGAAGACGTTTGGGCATATTCGGCGAGTAGAGTTTGGTGAAGCGAAAAGGTGTCTTGCAAAGTTCGCAATGTTTCTTCTGCGAGTGTGACAACCATTCCATCAAGCAGTCTTGATGGACGTACTTGATGCTTCCGCTACACTTGCAGGGGTAGAACAGCGGTTCCCCGGGTGTTTGTTCACCTCGGCATATTCGACAAGTATCAACGTCTGCTACTATGGATTCGGGGCCTGCGGTTTCAGACTGCGGTGTCGGCACCGAGACCGAGCTCGAGGCCGACGTCGAGGCTTCGGCGTCAGGCATTCCGTGAGAATGTGCGGTCGAGGTTCGGCGGCGGGTGACAGCGTTAGAAAAGACGGCCGAATCTGGCTCCGCGGCATCAGTAGTGGACCAGTTGTCCATGGCGCGCCGGTGGTGTTCAATTGGGAGATGCAGTCGATAAGACAAATGTCGGTGCGAATTCAACGTCGCCCGTCGGGGCTCAGCATGCATATAGAGACCATGGACAAGATGAAGTAGCGCCGGAGGAGAGACGGTTTGGCCACGTGGGTAGGTCGAGATGGATGCGCCTGTAGGTATGCAATGCGCAATCGATGGCTTGGTACAACGTGGAAGTTAGAGGACGATAAGGTTACGACTGAGCGAGTCAATATAAATCTCTTAGACAGCGTGTTGGATACCTGTTTGATGTCTGGGTGGGGAATCGCCCTTGGTCAAGTTCTCCATTCACGTCTTTGTTGGGCTGACTATTATTATCGATGCGGTCGAGGGGTGATTTGCAGTTGTGGTTTACGAAGTACGATTGACAGCAGCGAAGGCGCAGGTGTTGCTCCCGGGCCAGGGTTAAACCTAAATTGGACTTAGGATTCTTCTGGCATGGTGAGATCTGGAGATGGTTAAGTACGGAGAACTCCAAGTGCAACAACAGCCTCAGACCTGCATCAAATACCAACCTGAGGTTCAAAGAGTCACTTTGGATTTTTCTGGATTCTGTTACAGCTATTCAGGAATCATTCCGACACCAAGGAGGTGTGGCCGAAATCTAATATCTGGTGTTCGGTGGCAGTTACTTTGGTTCACCCATGGTGACGTGATGCCAAGAATACATACCTTGCACCTGTATGTTGTATAAATACTGCGTACTTGCGTAGAGTGCCTTTCGGCTTCCGGTCTACTCTGCAATAGTGCCATATATGTTTGTTTATTTGCGTGGGCAATCATTTGGGCCGTAGAAGCTGACATGTTGCTCGTGCCTGAAGGAGCCAGATTTCGATAACAGTGATCTTGAAACCCACAAATAAATGTTTCTACAAGCCATATGAGCATCGGGCTTTTCTATAGCAGGTATACAGAAGAGGAAGAGGCCATATTTCGCAATGCTAGGTCATGAAGTTATCCAGGCGGCGGCTTCCCTAGAAAGGCTGCCCATTGAGCACGTACAGAGTTAACGCCAGTTTCCACACCAATCCGTTTCCAGGCATCGCGAGATAGCTCAATGCATCTTGCAGAGTAGAGGCGGTCAAGGCCATAAGCTGGCCTTATCATTCAGGGTCATGTCCACTGCCCCATCTTTCCCTTAATGCTGAAGCCAATAGGGAAGTGCCCAGCCTTTATCCTCAGATTAACGTCTCCAAACAAAAAAAAAATGCATTGGTTGGTTGTGCGATGACTTACTTGAGGACGATCGGGTTACGCTAGTGCTGCACCTCTTCGAGCTGGGGGAGCTAAAATACACAAATTCAACACTGAATGGTCATCCTCACAGGCAGAGAAAAGTAAGTAAGCGAGGCGCTGCGAACGTACCACCATCGATCTATAATTGCATGTGCTGTTCAAAACTTGATATATTGATCATTTTACCAACCATATGCTTCTGCTACAACACTGCCGGCATTGGTGTCTCTAGCTGAATATCAGTTGCACTGGTGAGTTACTGTGGCAGATTGAGCAACCCCAAGCCCCGCAGAAGTTCGACTCGGCTTGAAGAGCTCACCCCGGTCACATTTCCCAAATCCACCGTCACTGAACCCCGACCCCTGCGTCATTCGCATGTGGCCGGATCAAATCCAGGTTTTGCAGGGTGCCGAAACAATAACAAGTCGAGACGGACTGGTTGACTGTGAATCGTGAAACCTTGTCCTCTTCTAACTTTCAGAACCCAAGCGTCCTCTTAGTTTTTTTTCCTCCTCCAACCCAACTCGCCATCTCAATAAGCTCAGTTATCAGCAAGCCGCTGCTAACGACGCTCGTTGCATCTACAACACGGTCCCCACGGAGCTCAAGGTCAGATCAGCTGCACCACCCTGCGTGCTGCTTGATTTTGATTGCATCATCGCCACCATTTTTGGAACACCACACGGGCTGAACACCATCCACCACTTATTCCGAGCTTAGCTTCGTCGAACGAGGCAATATCTTCATTCTGGAGTTGTTGTGATCTTTCAAGATGGAGGATGCCATGAACGGCCATACGAATGGCTCGCTCAAGGGAGGAAAAGGCATGAATGGCATAAACGGCCATGTGGTGCCACGGAGGAGAACCCCGCCTGCGAAGACCAGCCCCAGCTTCTTCGCTCGACTCTTCAGCATTGCGGCGAGATTGACCGTATGGTATTCCATCTACGCCCTACTTTTTCAGTGCCCTTCAACGCTCGAAGGCTGCAACGAAACGTCGCCCAAGATCTGCAAGCCGTACTTCCAGGTCAAAGACGCTGTGACGCCGCATCTGACTCCATACTATGACACCTATGCGGCGCCGTATGTCGACCTCGCGAAGCCATACTATGAGACAGTCGACCGTACCGTCATCACTCCGACCCGCATCTACGCAGTCAAATATGGCGGCCCGCAACTCATCAAGGCCCAAGAGTTGGGTCTGGCGCAATGGGAGAAAAATCTGCAGCCTCAGCTAGCTAGATACCAGACCTTGGCCAAGTCCCAATACGATCAGGCTATATCGCCGCATGTGGACAAAGCTTCAACGGTTGTGGCTCCTTACTACAACATTGCGAAGGCGAACGCACTGCAAACCTACCATGAGTTTGTGTTGCCCTCCTACCTGTTTGTTGAGCCGTATGCTGCGCAGGGTTACGAGGAGGCCGCCAAATTCACAACTGAAACAGCCATTCCGACGTCGCTTTGGGCATGGAACAAGACGTTCGTTTTCTTAGACTCGACTGTGTGGCCAAATCTCAGGGATGTCTATGTCATGAAGGTTGAGCCACAACTAGTACGCATTGGGGAGCGACTGGGCCGATACAAGGAGAAGAAGCCGAAGGTGGCCCCCGATGGAGTTGACTCGTAAGTAGTATATAGCATAGAATAGCATATCGACGTTCACTGACGTCTTCCAGGCAAAGCGCCAAGTCCACATTCGCGAAGCCGTCCGTTTCCGTTGCCACAACCACCGCAACTTCTGCTACCGAGACTCCCAAGCCTGAGGCAACTGCATCTACCGAGTCAGAAGTACAGGCATCTACCTCGGAAGCTGATGTAGATCAAGATCGCCCTAAGCAATCCACGGAGCAGATCCGTGAGCATGCCGCTAAGACTGTAGCTGAGGATTTGGAGCTGTGGCAGGGGAAATTCACCAAAGCCGCTGACGAGGGTGCTTCCGAGATCGAGGAACGGGTGGACGAAATTTCCAGCCGTATGATTGAGCACCACGCTAATGTCATGGGCAAATCGCTGGTTTCCCAGCTCGAGGAGACGGCCAATATTGAAACGACCAACCTCAAGAAGACTCTCCTTACCATTCTTGAGAAGAATAAAGATGCGAAGAAAGAGACTCTTGAAGGGGAGGTAGCGGCGGCAGTGCGAGAAGCTGGACTGAACATTAAGAGCAAGGCCCAAGACATCCGCACATGGCGCCAGACCTACGAACAGGAAATGGAAATCTCTGTAACCAAGGTCGCCGAGGAGCACATCAGGATCCTTCAAAGCATTCGTGATCTGGCTCTTCAGAAGCTCGGCATGAAGTGGGCATGGATGGATGGCATCACGTACAAGGATTGGCAAAAGTATCACCAACTTCGAGCACGCCTAGATGAGTGGACTGAAGATCTCAAGCGTCTGGTTGTTACGCATCCTGGCCTTGCTAATGCGCAGGCTGCCGGCACCGCGATTGAGGATGCGGGTATGGGTATTGCTGGTGAGGCTGCCCAGGAGCTCGGAAGCTTGAAGCAGATTACCCTATGGAAAGCTGCCGCCGGTGACCTGACCGACAATTTTGATGCCAACACCATGAAGCTGGCTGCCGAGGCTGCTGAGAAGAAGGCCGTAGAAGCTGCTGACGCGTTGAACACGATCGCTGGGAGTGTCGAAGAAGGCATCCACAACATCGTCGATGCGGCTGAGCAGGGTGATGTACCTGCGAGCGAGTCCATCAGCGGAGATGTTTCCGTCGCTGATTCGTCTGAGAGCACACCCACCGTCACCATCGCCTTATCCGAGGCCGACCAGGACGCAGAAACGTCTGCTGCCCCGCCTCTGGAGAGCATAGCTTCAGAACCCACTGACAGCGCCGCCGAACCAGTTAAGCCGTTGCCAACCTCAGAACCCGTCGATGGCCCAGAGCAAGTCGAGGAAACCATAGTCGCATCTCCTCAGGATCCGAGTTCCTCGGCAGGTTCAGCAACACCGAGCATCAAAAAAGTCATGTTTGGTGCAGCTGCTCAGTCAGTGCCCTCGCGACAGCCGATCATGGATGAAGACTTTGAGTCTTCGTTTTCCAGCGTCGCATCAGTTGTGCAGTCCGACTTCCCACACACTATCACCTCAGCTGCCCAATCAGCATACACGGCCGCCATCGCCCAAGCAGCCGATCATTACAGCCGCGCTATGTCGGTGGTCTCAGTTCAAATCAATGGCGAACCTAAGCCTGTCCATGAAGAAATGTTGAGCTCTGTCTCCAATGCTTACTTCGACGCGCTGGCTTCTGCGAACTCGGGACTCGCCGCGGCTTTGACTGCTGCGAGCGAAGGCGTATATGGTACACCAACGACGAAGTGGATTCCAGACATGCCAACTATGCCCTCGATGCCCTCAGTCGAATGGGAACGAATTCAATCAATTGCCCAGCAGAACTTGCAGGACGGCGTCAGCTGGGCTAGTGAGAAGCTCGAGAGTGCCAAGGTTGCTATTGGAGCTGCCGAGCCTACGCCTTCGACGCCCAGCGAGAAGGCGCAGAAGATGCTCGACCAGGCGAGTCACCAATACTATGCGGGCCTCGGCGTTGCCCACGCACGCTATTCTGAGTTCCTCGCGGCCGCCTCTTCTACCTTGAGCTCCCTAACTGCGACCCCCACACCAACCAATATCCAAGGAACATTTAGCTCTGTGGCTTCGGTAGCATCCGAGTCCGCTGCTTCTGTTGCAATAGTAGCTGGTGAAGGAGTCGCCGACGCTGGTGAGACCGTCAGCGAAACTTGGGAATCCCTTGTCAGCCGTATCAGCTCCGGAATCTATGGCGCACCAATCCCGACGCCATGGTATGAAAACTTCTACGCAGCCGCCGGAGACTACGCCGCGTCTGCCACAGACGTTGCTGAGTCTTATGCATCGCAAGCTGGCGATTACGCTGCGTCTGCCACAGGTGCCGCCGGCTCTTATGCTTCGCATGCCAGTGAATACGTCGCCGAGAACCTGTCGAGTATCACTTCCGCGGCTGGCGAATATGCTGGCTCCGCCACATCGGCAGCTGACGCTCAGTACTCGGCTGTCAGTAGCCTGCTCTCCGAGCTCGTCTATGGCAAAGAACCAACGTTCACTGAGTCGGTATTCTCGCGTCTTGCCGGCGCATACAGTGTCGCTACTTCCAACGTGGCAAGCTTGGCGAGCGAGGCCACCGACTCGGCTAGCGCTGCTACAGACAGCGTCAAGGACACGGTCCAGCACATCATCGATGAGCTATGAGGGGTTCAGACCCATAAGCCAGGCTGCCTTCAACAGCAGCTAATTAGGTTTATGAGTCCGTAAAGAAAAGCAGGAAAGGTCCGCACAACCCATGAAGGCAAAATGAACGACAGGAAAGATGGTAATGATAAATCGGGGGGAACGACTCAGAATATGTGTATATGTGGAACAATCGCTTTTTCATTTTCTACTCTCTTATTTTACCACTACACCCGGCGTTGGCGGCGAATGATGAACGCTATCTTCTATCTATCTTGTTTGCCGTAACGCTGGGAGGAAGGAACGAAGAAATGCCCTTTATCGTCCGGAATATTCACTCATTGATAATTGGTGAGAGAGGGAGGGAGAGATAGAGGAGACAGAAGCGGAGACACAAGATGAGGCACGATGAGACACGATGAGACACGATGTTTGTGTGCAGGGGAGAGAAACATATACCCAGACTTCGGAACTGAGAACTGAGAACTGAGTGGATGAGCGATCGAGGATGCGTGATGAAGTAGCACAATACGAGATTTTCTTCCGCGCCGCGTGTTTAGAGGGTGATTGTAATGCTTGATTGTGATTGTTTGGCGCTGAGATGGAATATGACACATCGTTTCGATTAAATGCAACTATGTGACATTCTGGACAAATCATCGACTATTCAAGAAAGTATCTGGTTGACCTTACTGATTTCACATCCATGGTACACTTTTGGCGGTCTTTGAACGGCAAGATTATCTGCTGACATTGTGCGTTTGGCAAGAACAGGCAAGACCTCGGGAGGGTGACAAAATAAACGGCGCACCCAAGTGGAATAAATGACTTATGACATCATTCTAAGTTGGGAGCTCTGGCTATCCTGCTATCATTCCATGTTTTATACGCCGATTATTTTAGTAATTACTCCTAACCAGAGGTTGGAGTGGTCTTGTTGACCGTTTTGGAAAGCGTCGAAGAAGGCGAGCGCGATATGCTGGGGCCTATAGGGGAATCCGAGACCACTTATCGAGATGATGGTCAAAATGGATCTCTTGTAGCAGTTGGCTATGCAGAACAAATTATTTGATGGTTATTCTTCTTCCCAGCTCCGCTATTGGAGGTGTGGATTCGAGGATGTTGATTCTGGAATTGCGTGTTCAGGATAGTTTTCTTCTGAAAAGGGTATCAACTAGCGCGGAGTATTAGCACAATTCAGGATGATGTCCAGATAGGAAGTACCTTTAATCAAGAAGATTCATGCTGTTAACTGGTGATATGGAACCAAAATGATCAAATGGGCAAAAGGCCAAAAAGATACCACTACGCAGAATAGTACTTACAATTGTATGGTACCTGTCTACACATATTCTTCTTCTTTGCCTGCGAGGTCGTACGTATGAAAATGCCAGCCACTTGAGCACTTGAGCATAGGCTCAGAAAGTTCTCTAACAGCGCATTAGATGTGAATTACTTGGTTGATAGACATCACCAAATACACCAACCAAATCTTCCCGTTGCAGTCATCCACTAGCTTCACAGCAGAAGCCTCATTTATACATCAAGCCGGCCAAGTCAAGAGACAGATTAGGGCTCTATCTCCACCAGCCCCAAGCCCGAGTTCAGGGCCACCACCCAATTTGGGTAAAAGATGTGATAGCAGCACTTGCAGCCGTATACGTACCAACCAGACTCAGTTGAGGGCCAGTAACAAGCTTCCAAGACGTACCGCACTTTTTTTGCCCCCGATGTCTTAGCCGTAACAAGCCAAAAAAAAAAAAAAAAGATACTTGATTTGCCAAATCGGAAAACAAAAGAGGCCTGCTGTAAGGGATGGTGATCAGCCAAGCGAATGTAGCGCAGATCCGTTTAAGGTATTCGTTTCCCATCAGATCCGCGGAGAATCCTCAATAACGATGCAAAATATATAGTTACTTCAGTTCCACTTCGTGATGCTCATTCCTCTACTATATGCAGGTAAGATGTTATGTATTTGAATCTCTGGGAGAAAGTAACGCTTCGAAAACGGCATACAAGCATGACGCTCAGTGCAATTGGCAAATCCCAACTCCTCCCAATCACTCCCCAACAAACAACGGCAACACTCTCACGCTGTATTGTATTCCTGACTCAGTATCGGTCAAAACTTCAGTTCCAGCCCAGTAACTAAAGAGAACCAACAAAGCCGGATTACGATACGTCCTGAACCGCTTGAACAAGGCCGATACCAAACCCTGTGAACAGCTTGCATGTGTCATTGCGAGGAGAGATGACACTACAGCATCTCCCTCTCCCACCCATGTATCTTCCTACCTAAACTCCGAGGGCTTATCATCCTGAAAAATAAAGTAAATGAAAGAAAGAAGACAATTCGCCGAAGGAACGATGCTGAAACCTGAAAATATGTGCCGATGTGCCCTTGCGGACACGAAAGCCATTGTCTAAAAGGTATTTCCGTCTCCGTCCTACGTGCGCCTCATTTCCATAATTTCTTTCCATGTCGTAACCGAAACCGCTAGGCCGAGTTTGCGTGTACCATGTGCGTACAAGCAGCCGGTCGACCAATGGTGAGGGGGGTGGTCCAAAACGAGGGGGACTGTGTTCAAATCCGACCCGACTTTGGTGTGCTGTCAATCACCAGTCCAGAGGCACCATTGCTTTTTCTTTGCCTTTGCGAAATGATAGCTTCTGTGGGAAGTCCTCGATGTCTGAAGTCCCGAATAGGTCCGACTCGTCAGGTTCTTGAGTTTCGTTGGATGGTTGGCCGTCAACCGGCTGGCCGTAGGTGTCTTCCTCGGGTTCGACCGTAGGAATCGGCATATCATTACTGAAAGCCTTGGATCCTTTAGAGTCAAACCCATAGTCCTGTAATGCTGACGCGGATTGAGCACTTGAAGATGCCGAGGTCTGTTCCACTTGGAAATACGCTGAATTCCCATAGCCCAGGTCCTGGTTGTTCTTCGTGCCAGCTGGTTGCGACATCTGTGCTGGTCGATAGGGTAGCGGACTACGAACATTGTTGTGGGCCGAAACGCCTCCCTCTAGCCCCGCGCTCGGTGGATGGGGTGGTTGAACAGGGCTCATTGTGGGAGCGTCGTGGGTTGAGCAACCTGGCTGGCCCCAGGGCAATGCGACTGCAGGAATTGCGCTACCCTGAAACGTAGAGATGGCCGGAAAGACTTGGTATGGCGCGGCTCCAGGGTTTCCAGACCACCATGTTGTATTGACTGGAGATGGCGCGACTCGAGGCGGTGGTATAAGCCCGTTAGTGCCGCGTGTCCAGCCGCCGTTCTGGCGTGCTAGCTCAGACTTGCTAGGTATAGGCGGGGACTTAAGGTATCCCCATGTACCTATTGGGTATTGAAAGCGATTGGGGCTCGTACTGCCTCTTTCGCCATGTTTTGATGAGGCACCTCGGCAAGAAAACTTTTGTTTTTGCGCTGGGGGACCCTGATTATCGTCGCCATCCTCCTCGTCCTCCTCGCCATGCAGTAAAGCTGCATTCGCGGCTACTTGCTGGTTCCGCTTCCTCGTCATCAGCGCGGCCGAATCCTTACGAATAGAGATTTTAATACCCTGGTTGTGCATGTCGTGGTTGAATGCCGTAGCCCCTGGTCTTCCTGGATATTTCTTGCTGGGAAACACCTCGAAGACACTAGACCAGGTGCGAGCGACATTGACCCAGATTTCTTCTGGGTGTTCAGGGTCAGAGTCATCGATCTCCAGCTTCCACGCGTCGAACCGGAGTTTGAAAAGACCCTCCTTTGTCATGTAGAGATCCTCAAACATGCAAACATTGTACTTGTTGTCGAAACCTACGCACTCATGCTTCATCACCAAATATTGCGAGCGAGCGCGTTCCCCTTGCAGCAGTGGCCGATTCGGCTCTTCGAACAACGGCTTGAAACGAAAGATTTCCTCGTAGTCAACCTCCACCTCTTCGGCAGTCACAAAAACCATGACATATGGACTTGCCAGCGATGGGAGGTCCCTAGCCTCGCCTGGAATTACCTGAACGGCTGGGTAAGGCTCAATAGGGCCCCTGGAGTATTTCTTCCGACTCTCCAACGTTTTGGCTGTTTCCGGCTGTTGGATCACTTCCAGTCTGTACTGGGATGCATTATGGACCGCCTCAATTCCTATAGAAGCCGGCATGGAGGCGGAGGTAGCGACTTGAGCGTATGTAGGGCTAGGTTGGAAATTTGACGAGCCTACGCCATGACTCGGGGTCTCATATACGGTGCTCATTATCTCGGTTGGCTCACTCCGCCGACTCGAGGATTCGTGCCTTGGTTCGTGGTAGACGAGGGTTCTACCCCTTGTGTTCCCGACGGTGAGTTTGCGTGGTCGACACGATGGGTGCGTTCGTTGTAAGCGATACGTTGTCTGCGAATACTTCAAAGTAATATGCGAGCAGATACGGACGATAATTTTGTAATGTAATGGGCTCGATGGAAATATAATCAAGAAGTGACTCCGTGGTGCTTTTGATATCAGTGAAAGGAATTTGCGGTTGATAACACTACCAGGCACTTGTTGGTTACGATGGGAAGTACCAAGTACTAGTGAGCACTTCTCTGTGTCAAGGCCACTTGCCTCTTGGAGAAGGTTAACGGAGGGGGTGGCTATGCTGGTTCGTCTCGTTCCTTCCTAGTTCCACTTTCTAGGCATTGAAAGTTTCCATAGCCATGAGGAGAGTATGAATTCAGCTCCTAACGGAAACCACAAGCCAGTCACATCCACTGGGTGCCCCAAAACTTCACAAGTCCCTCAGGAATTTGGTTTTCTTCCCTTGTGTATCAGGTACTTACTTGTGAAATTAGTCCGGTCTGACGGTTGGTTAGTTTCACCAGCATACTTAAGAGTAATTTATTGCACCAGCATCAGCGTTGGGCCACATAGGCCATGCCCTTGTCGCAAATAGACAAGTCGCGAAACATCTGGATATGCTCAAGACCACTTTCACGATATGTTTTCGAACATCCCGACTGCGACTTATATGAGCAAGTTTCCCTCGGATGACATGTGTGTCCTGTAGGCTTTCCCACTTTGGTGGTCTCAGTCTCAACAGGCAATGTTGAGATTGTGATCAAGTGTGGCCTCCGGTGTAGAGGGGTACAAGGCAACAAAGTATGCGCAAGCACGTTGTAGGGAGTGGAAACAGCCACGTGAGCAGCTGGAAAGAAGTAGCTATATGCCATATCCGGCGTGCCATCAAGTCGTGATTGGTCGAACGACCAGGCCGGAAGAGACTTCAATTTCGGGGTGACAAGGGCAGGAAATGCCTGGAAATTAATCCCAAACTTGAAATGACGGATGAGTAAAGGAAGCTGTGTTGCAACAAGGGCAAATCAACCCCATGACCTCTCCTCAGATAGTCGCTTCCTGCTCCGGTATTCCAGAAACATTAAGATAGGAAGGTGCAAACCGAGCAGGCATCGGCGACTTGAGATCTTAGCTCCCTGGCAGCCAAACCAGCCTCGATTATAGCAGGCCAAACAACCTGTGGCCTCGACATCTTCTCGCCAATCCTTACCAGTGGAGGATATCAACGTTCGTTCAAAATAGCACACTATACCTTTCACGCCGGATAATCACTTCAGCTTATTCATCAGGTAGTTATATCCAAAGTCCACAAATTTGTTTTCTATATGAGCACTTCAGTGAGTTGACCTTCCAGAGCACCACCATGGCGTTCCCGGTGTCAGCGGCCAAACCGTTCAAACGTTCTCGAACGGTCCACTCGTTTACATCGTGTCGTACTGAGGCATCGGATTGTCCTTTTTCATTTGAGCTTACGACTTCCCATGTTTGCTGGTCGTGTATTCAATCGGAATTAGCAGAGCGCAACTGTCTATTACCTCTGCCACGCAGATTGCCTCGTACGATTGCAAAATGCGTCTCCACCGCAGGCAATCTACCTAGAGGATTTCGCGCCCATTTACGTGGATAATGTCGGGTTCGAAGTCACACGTCATTTGATTGCATACGCACACGCCGGTGGAACAGTGTTTTGGAAACTCGACCGAGATGGACACTTTCGGGGTCACCAAGTCATGTTGAAGAATAACCAGCTCAATGAGATTGCCATAACGGAGGATGGCTTGTGTTAGAATCATTTTCACGACCTGCTTTAATCCTTTGGCATGACATCCATCCATCTCAGAGATGTCCCGGCATTTAATGAAATCTTTGTTTTTATGTAACGCGCCTCCAACCCCGACTCCCAACCTACGCAGTACATTCTGCCTCAGGCCCTGGTAGTGTTTGCCAACGTCGGATGTGGTGACCTGGGCTATACTAGGGATACCACGTGGCATGTTCACATGGACGCCATGTTGATGATGATTCTGAAGCTCGATGAGGGACATTATGAAATGCTGGCCAGGTACTAACCAGTGCATGGCGGCCTTTCTTATCCATCATCAAGCTGAGAAAGTGGGGTCGAATTGAAGAATAGGTGTGTACTGGTATTGCACGGGATGGAAATATTATGACCAGCTATATTCCTGTATAGGAATCTACAGCTTAGAATTAGGATAGCGCCAATGACTAGTGATACGAATTTTCCACTACACCATGGCTTCAAGGATATCTTGACTGCAATGGAAGAATCCAGGGCCAGTTACTCTCAACTCTTTCCTGAGTCGAAGCTCCTAAAGTTCTCAACATGGTCTGTTACCTAGCTTTCGGGCTCTGGTCCACGCAGCGAAAATCGCTCTAAGCATCATACGCAAGTCCAACTCATCTGTCATTCCTCGCTAAATACCAATCTTACGCACACGAAGTATATCGTCAAGGATCCAGTTACGAAGGTAAACTCTCGCCTCTTCCCTGTCAGTCCTATTTGGATCGTCTGCGGCCAAACTAACCGCGGTTCCAGACTACAGAAGGTTATTATCTCTATATAATATAGAGTCCTCCAGTGGCCAAAGCTATCCTAGTTCTACAGTCTCTTCACGGCGACAGAACTTGATTATGGCCGCAGTTTCGTTAAACAAATCACATTCAGAAGCCGATGGACGTTTCTCTCTTCAAATATATCATCATTAATCCCCAGAAACTACCGATCCCTCTCATCACTGAGTCACCAGGCCAAACGGTACCCGCATCAAGCCCCCCTAGAGCTCAAAGCTATCCGTCAATCTGACATCGCGACTGCTCGCCCCCACGAAAACCGTATATGTGCCCTGCTGGATCACCCACTCCTGCGCCACCACATCCCAGACACTCAAATCCCGTCTCGTCAACTCAAATCTCAACGTCGCCGATTCCAGCGGCGAAAGAGCCACCTTCTCGAACCCCCTGAGTTGCTTGGGCGGACTATTCGGGATCGCAAGATACAGCTGCGCGATCTCTGCTCCATCTACAGAACCAGAATTCGTGATCGTAGTCTCGACCCTAACCGCAATGTCCCAGAGCCCATCTCCCGTGCTGTTAGAGTTGGAGTCGCCGCGCAACTTCAGGTTCTGTCCCGAGGGCTTCACCGAGAGCGCAGAGTACTCGAACGTGGTGTAACTCATCCCAAACCCAAACTCGAACCGCGGCGTGACGTTTCTTGCATCAAAGTCCCGGTAATCGACATAAACACCCTCGGAGTAGTCACACTGCGGAAACATATCCTCCTCCGAACTCCGATTACACGGCTTATAAACCGTGTAATCCGTCTCATTCTTCGGAATCGTATACGGCAATTTCCCCGAAAAACCCGCCTCGCCATACAGTAACTTGACAAGCGCCTGTCCACTGTCCTGCCCTGGTAAATGGGCAATAATTGTAGCCGTGACGTTGGGGTGCTCGATCCACTGGTCGACGAGACGGACGCCCGCGGCGTGGATGACCACTATGGTGTTTTTGCACTTGGAGGCGACATCAAGAACGAGCCCGTCGCTGAAGTCATCATGCAAGCCGTCACGGTCCCAGCCTTCGGTTGCGATGGCGTTGATGAAGACGAGGCAGGCGTCCGAGGCGGCGTTTACATCGGGGTTGGGGGAGGAAAGGTCCCAGTTCATCCAGGTGTCGTCAAGGGCGGCTCGTTGAGAGATGGCGCTTAGGGGCTATGAGGGAATTAGTCAGAATAGGTAAATTATGGTGTTATGTTTGGAGGTGGAGGGGGTGGGTGAGGGGAAACGCCTACATCACTGATATAGGCTGGTCCGTTGGCACCAGCTCGGCCTCCAGTGACGATTGTGCCTCCTTTGGCGGCTTGATCAAAATGTTGCACGGTGCCCAAGACAGCTTGAGCCATCTCTGGGGATGAGGTGTAGGCAAGTTCGAAAAGAATGTCGGTATTCTTCGTCGCCGGGACCGTGGCATCGTAGCCAAAGACTGACAGCATGGTCGGCTTTTTCAAGGGCAACGCGCCATTCTCATTTTTGAGCAACACATGACCAGCAATAGCTCCTTCTAAGATGATTGGCTTGGAATCGGGTTCTCGAGCGTCGACGGCTTCGTGTGGGAGAGTCATATTCTTGATTCCTACCCCCGGCTCCGGGAAGTTTGAACCGTTCTGACCGACGAGGTACCAAGCTGCGAGAATCCTGATTTCCTTTAGCATCCAGTCAAGTTTATACCACAAATAGACTGACCTGGTAGCCATGTCAGTGACCCTGGCTTCGGTGACAGAGCCATTACGGACTGCGTCGGTCAAGTTATCACCCCAGTAGCCGCCGAGGGGCATCACCATATCGAGTCCAGCCTGCGCGCTAGCCACGCCGCTGTGTTGGGCGTTCCAGTCGGCTACGACGAATCCCTCGAATGATAACTCCGTTTTCAGAATACCATTCATCAATTTACTGTTCTGACACCCGTACGAGTTGTTGACCCGGTTGTACGAGCACATGACGGAGCCAACGCCAGCTTTGACGCCATCCATGAAAGGCCAGAGGTAGAACTCGTGCAGAGTCTTATCGTCGATGTTGGATGATGCGGCCTCAACCCCGAAATACGGTCGTCTAAAAGTCTCCTGTTCGTTGCCGATAAAATGCTGAACGCATTCTTGTTAGTGAAGATTTCGGGATTGGGAAATACATCGTGTTCGATATACCTTGAGGTTTGCAATCACACCGGCATCCTGGTGACCGGTGATGGACTCGGCCACCAGTTGACCCGAGAGATACGGATCAACCGAGAATCCCTCCCAATTGCGACCACCCAGAGGAATTCTTCCCAAAGGGCCGGCATTAGGTCCAAGGGGTACGTTGACTAGCTTTGGCGTGAGTTCTATGAGAGGATAAGTTGTAAGCGCAAAGCTCTAGACTCACCTCCCTTCGTCTTAAACTCCTTGCCCATGTAATAGGCTCTCTGGTAGGTCAAATTCTTGTCCCAGCTAGCCCCCACGTGGATGCCGGACGGGTACGAGTTGACCAGGTCTGTCGCTCTGACTCCGTTTCCGGCATCGTGGAGACACATGCCCGGCCATCCAAGTCGCGGCACTGTCCCGGTGTTGCCAGCACAGGCATTATCGGCCGACGTGAAACCGCGAGTGAGGTTCGCCTTTTCTTCCAGCGTCATCTGGCTCACCAGATCTTGAGCACTGGCGTACGCGCCGGCCCAGACACCTTTACCATTACCAATTGCTGAGAATATGTCAGAGAATAGATCAACAATGAGCTTCGAGGAGAATTACGTGATGGGTAAACAGGGGGCGACTGTCCATAGAAATCGACATCGGACAGAGCAGACACGGTAGCCGCGACAGCAAGAGCGCGCAAAGCCGTGCTTCCTGCGAAAGTCCACATGGCTACGATTCTAGAGAGGGGAGTGATGGGGAGGATCTGGAGTCCCGCCGAGCGGGTTCGGATCGGGGTATTTATACCCGTATGATATTTCGTTGCCCGGGATCTCAGAGGAGCTTTTAGAGGAGGGGGTGACGTAGTTACACGAATGCGTGCTTACTTAGTCAACGAATTGGTAACTCATCGTATTTGGTACACCGCTTCTATGGAGGCAAGGCAAACATAATCAAGGATGGACAGATGTCCTCGACTACATTCACCTTGTCGGTACTGTCGTGCCATATTGAGTGTGACCATTCGGGCCACTGCCGGGATCCCCGCACCGCCTAGCAACTCCAACTGTCAATAACGGCATGGTCTCCACCAAAAAAAAAACAAGAAAGAGTTAACGTAATCCACTTATAAGCGGGCCACCATTTTTGGTATAATAAGAGGATGATCAGTAACAGCATAATAAGCAAAGTTGAAGCTATTCATAACGCTATTTTCAACTAAATATGTGACGGGCTCACTGCGCCTGTCACAAAATACATCAGAATCGAGCGGTAATTCTTTCTAAACACGTTTAGAAGGTGTAGGGACGTGCGAGTTATAACCTAATATAGAAGTCTTAGTATACGGAATAATCGGAGGAACTAGTGCTCTGTCAGAGAACACTGGTCATACGCTCGATTGACCTGCTGTTCGAGCGTCTGGACACTTTGGAGCAGCAGTCCAGTGAGGTTGAATTCGTGCCGCTCCTCATAGCTATGTGCAGATCCTCGATTGAAATACGGCGTGTTCAGTAACGAATGACCAGTAACTGCACACTCAATAGGCCCTCTGGCGCTGAGGGGCAGATGGGAGAACTTGGTCTTGGTATCCGAGGACATTTTGAACGGTAAGTGCAGTCGGGAACAGTACAGTGGCTGAGGAGTGTATCGTCGCAGAATGGATCTACTGGAATGCATAAAGAAACAGCCGGTGGAGATGCGCGACGGAACCTGAAGACGTCACGACACTTACAGAATAGTAGAATGCCATAGGCACCGGTGGGACACCGGTGGGGCTCTGGTGTAGGGATGTGCGAGTCATGACACGATATGGAAGTCTTGGTTTGCGGAACAATCGGAGAAACTTGTGCTCCGCGGCTCCGACGCCGGGTTCTAGCTATCTATGTAAGGGGCGGAGGCCCAAGAAGAAGATAGAGAGAGTAGAGATCAATGCATCATCGTGGGCACCCCTACCTGAGACCGCCATGTTACGAACCGTTGGCACTGAACCAACATTACAGGCCCGTCGGCAGGCCAGGTGGATACAGACACTAGGATCACGGGACCCCGCATCGGAGGAAGGAAAGGACCCCCAGACTATCACGTCACATAGACCAAAAGATCTAGCAATTCTGTCACTTAGTGACAGAATTGTGACTTAACCCTGCTTATAGCTCTGTATTCCCTTACAAGGAGAGATGGGTATATAAGGGACAGGACTCCCAGGCATTTCATAGATAGACAGTCTCTACTTCAGTGATCAATCTAAGCATCAATCTAACCCATTGGTGGGGCAAACTGCCTTGACGACTCTATTCCCAGTTACCCCAAAGCACTATACTCTATACGTCAGACCCCGATATTATTGCTAAAGGACTCCGCAGCAGGACTTACTTACTAGCACAAACCCTTACAGACTCTTTAGTGGTTTACGCAGCTAGACTATTTGTCAGAGAACAGAATGCCATAGGCACCGGTGGGACACCGGTGGGGCTTGTGAAGGTCAACCCTCGCAGACTCACTACAACCAGGTGACTTACAGCTGGAACACCTGCCGTGGCAGTGTCAGATGGGAAGCCAATCATAACCCTTGTAGGAGCCCCGCCAAGCGTGGATGACTTAGTCGCGCTCCCTCAAACCTAAGTTGTCATCTTCTTTCCTTCGCTCCTTAGAGTAGAATCTTCGTCGATAGCACCTAATCGAGGTCTATACCAATGCGATGCAACCCAGGTCGTGACAGATAGCACCTAATCGAGGTCTCTACCAATGCGATGCAACCCAGGTCGTGACAGGGCTCTGGTGTAGGGATGTGCGAGTCATGACACGATATGGAAGTCTTGGTTTGCGGAACAATCGGAGAAACTTGTGCTCCGCGGCTCCGACGTCGGGTTCTAGCTATCTATGTAAGGGGCGGAGGCCCGGGAAGAATATAGAGGGGGAGTAGAGATCAATGCATCATCGTGGGCACCCCTACCTGAGACCGCCAGTGACCACCCGGTGCTACGTAGGAGGGACGCCCGTTACTCCCCATCACTCTGTACTATTGCCTTCGGCCTAGCCGTACCCTGACACTATTAGAGGTTTCGTTACAGATAGCCGACCTTAGAGGGGGGATAGTTATAAGGAAAGAGCCGTTATAGCGGGCCGGTCTTAGCTAATAAGCTAAGTCGGGAGGGATTCGCCCCCGATCTAGTAGAACCCCGGAACCGCCTAGCTTAAGAGGAGAACTCGATACGCTCCTACCTGTTACGAACCGTTGGCCCTGAACCAACATTACAGGCCCGTCGGCAGGCCAGGTGGATACAGACGCTAGGATCACGGGACCCCGCATCGGAGGAAGGAAAGGACCGATAAGTCACGTGACCTACAGGGGCGGATATGTTGGATATGTTGGACAACCAACATATCCAAGTGGGGATCTTCCCCCGTAACATAGATTCGACTAGCATAGACCATGCCGGCACTGCGCCCGGCACGTCTCACGTGATGAGACGTTAAATTTCAATCAATCAACCAAGTGGGGATCACTTGCCAATGGGCGGAGGAGACCAATTTCTTTACTGAGATCTGCCCATCGCACTGAACAGGAATGTTAGATGAAGACAGTCCCCTGTAACATAGATTCGACTAGCATTGACCATGCCGGCACTGCGCCCGGCACGTCTCACGTGATGAGACGTTAAATTTCAATCAATCTATCAATCAACCAAGTGGGGATCAGTGAAGGAGAGATGGGTATATTGACGACGGGCAGTGAAACCACCCGCAGGTTTAAGGTGTAAGATGATGGCAACGAATAACAAGATCCTCAACAAGACCTTACTATTCGGGAGGTGGAAAGAAATAACAAGATCAAGAGCTCCTTGCCCTGATCGGAACGACAAGTACCTCAACAGGTACTAACAACTGTAGCCTCAGCAGGCTGGGGAAGAAAAGGAACCTCAACAGGCCCTTGAACAGTCACCTCAACAGGTGAAAGGTGGGAACAATAGCCTCAACAGGCACAATCAGATCTATAGGGGCAACAAAAGTACCTCAACAGGTACGTCAGACATTGAATGCCTGTCCAAGTAAAGAGAAATTGGTTGTGACGGGCTCACTGCGAAACTATACAGCTCAACATGGCCAAATACTGTTAATTATCTAACTGAGGAGGAAAGTAAAATATGCGAGTTGTCCCGGGAACACGGACTATGTTTTGTGTGCCCTCGATGGTTCCTTTGGTGGATCCGGACGCACGGTCTTTGCAGCTCCGGATCCCATATCAGGCACAGCCTGTCACATTGGTTCAGATTACTGTGGAAAAGGCCGCTTGAATTTCTATCTTTTTCTCAAGGGAGTGACTATGTACATAAGGTCTTAAATACCCTTCAAGAACGCGCTTACAAACTCGTCTGAAACCGGAAAAAAAAACGAAAACGAGCACCCAAAAACCCTAACCCCACGTCAATATAAGGGACAGGACTCCCAGGCATTTCATAGATAGACAGTCTCTACTTCAGTGATCAATCTAAGCATCAATCTAACCCATTGGTGAGGCAAACTGCCTTGACGACTCTATTCCCAGTTACCCTACTTGAATACTTCAGTTACCCAGAGCCCTATACTCCATACGTCAAACCCCGATATTATTGCTTGAGGACTCCGCAGCAGGACTTACTTACTAGCACAAACCCTTACAGACTCTTTAGTGGTTTACGCAGCTAGACTATTAGAGGTTTCGTTACACTACCTAATTTAGATTCCTTAAGAATTAGTCTTATAATGTACGCACTTATATACTGTAACGGGGTAAGGCCGGACATCAGGGAAATAGGTTACGGGGCTAGGAGAAAGTTTATTTTCTCTTCTTTAAGAGGCACAGAGGCAGAGTAGGACACGAGTCCCCCATCTTCACGCATCATCATCCTCATCTTCATATCATCTCCTTCTTATCTGTTAGGCAACCTTGGTGGGCTTTGCCAAGACCACCAAGGTTACCACGTGACTTAGCCCTTCGGGACTAAGTCCAACCTTCGTGCTCCATAGGACTAGATAGAATGTCATGCTTTTACAACCTCACAAATCTTTGACCACCTTTGCGTGTAACATTATCTATATCTTCACCTTCGCTTTTCAGTCAGTTATTTAGTTATTTTAGTTATTCAGCTTATCTTTACGTTCGAGATCCTATTATTGTGACGGTTGTCACGTGATTGACCTACACTGGTTTGAACAGATTGATAAGTGGTTGCAGATATCAAAGTCAGGGACTTTGGTATTGGTCTCTTTTGGTGAAGACATCTGGTACGGTGGCGTAGTGGCAAGGATTGCAACCCCTAGCACGGCGTGACAATTATCACGATACGAGTATCAGAGGCACATCCGACCAACTCGCGCACCAGACGTATAAGAGCTTCGCTGTTATAACCAGTACCACGATCTTCGTCTGATAAGACCAACAGATGGGATCTGTTGGTACTGGAGCCGTCTGTTCAGTGTGTTAGGTGGGTAAGTATATCCTACTGACCGCCTAACCCCGTTTCAACACTAGCCTATTCTGTCAGGGTCGTGTATGGGGGTACCAGTAGTTTATTGTTGTAGCACGAAGAATGGAACATCAGCCAGCTCGTGCAGTACCAATATACATGCGGTGCACGTGCCTAGCCCCGTGACATATTCTAGTTGCTCTTTGTACTACCTAACTATTATATTGTGAGATATGTGGTATCCTCGTTATAGTACGAAGGAAGAGGTAAATAAAATAGAAAACGTACAGAGAACTTTCACTTTATAATAGAGATAATATCGATATTTTCCTTAAAGGGGGCATTATTAGGCAACCTTAGTAAGCTTTGCTAAGACTACTAAGGTTATTACGTGACTTAGCCCTTTAGGACTAAGTCCAACCTTCGTGCTCTATAGGACTAGATAGAATAGCATACTTTTACAACTCTGAAATATTCGACCACCATTACGTGTAATAACCCGTCTTGGCGCATCTTGTTCTCGGTTTCTGCAATTAAAGAAACTGAAGACATTGCGATACGTATTTTCCACAGTAAACATAATGACTATAATGACCAGTGCGACCCCTGAAACTCTCGTATGATTGGAATTGACGGTTGTCACATTGGTCCTTTGGCTCTAGGGTAGGTCCGCTCTTGCGGTGCCGGTGTGACGCAGCTTGTTGACTCATCAATTGGCAACTGCAATCGAGGGGTATAATTTCGAAACCCCACCATCGCAATCCACCAACAAAGCTGCCACGACACCCAAACGACTTCCTTGTACCGACCGAAAAAAATAAGTCGAGCCCGATAACTTCGCTGCCGCCACCATGGCCTCCGTCCAGGAGCTGGCTGAACGGGTCAAGAATGACGACAAGTGCTACATCGACACCGATGCCGGCGTAGACGACGAGACTGCCAACGGTTCAGAGTCCAAGCCTTACAAGAACCTGGGCTATGCCTACGTCCGGAACTACGAGAAACCCACGCCGCAGTACCAAATCCGCGCCTCTGTGACAGGACCCGTCGGCGATGGCGAAAGCCCCTCCGTTCGCTTGCAATGGAAGGAGCCCGCCAAGAGCGCCGTCAAGAAAGCCCAGGGCGCCCTCGATGCCCACAAGAAGAAGCTGACCAAGCAGGCACAGGTCGCCGCCGACGAGGAGAAGAGAAGGCAGCAGCGGCTGCAGAACCTCGAGGAGGCCAAGAAGATCGTGTTGAAGGAAGACACTTCGCTACCCAAACCCATCCGGATGAAGATCGGGCGCAAGGATATCGAGCTGGGAGATGGCGATAAGAAGGGAACGCGGGTCAAGGTTATGGGAAGAATCCACCGTCTGCGCGCGCAAAAGCAGGCTACGTTCATTACACTGGTGGACGGACACGGACATCTGCAATGTGTCTTGCAAGCGGGCGACCTAACCAAGACGTATGAGGCTCTAACCTTCGCGCAAGGCACGTCTCTGGCGCTCTACGGCGAGATGCGGAAGGTACTCGAGGGACAAACTGCGCCCGATAACCGCGAGTTGCACGTCGACTACTACGAGGTTTTGGGCACATCTCCTAGCGACGATGATGCCATGACCAACAAGGTCTCGGTCCAGCAGAACCAATGGGACTCGCAGATGCTGGACAGCAGACACTTGGTCCTGCGTGGTGACAACGCTTCGTCGCTGATGAAGATCCGTGCAGCTGTTGAGCGCGCATTCCAAAAGGTGTACGATGATTTGGAGCTCACCAAGGTGTCGCCACCCGCCTTGGTCCAGACCCAAGTCGAGGGCGGTGCGACGCTCTTCAGTGCCCCGTACTATGACGAGCAGGCCTACCTCACCCAATCATCGCAGCTGTACCTCGAGACTGTTATCCCCAGCCTGGGCGACGTCTACTGTATCGAGAAGTCATTTCGCGCTGAGAAAAGTCTGACTCGCCGCCATCTCTCGGAGTACACACACGTGGAAGCAGAACTAGACTTCATTACCTTCGACGA
This sequence comes from Pseudomassariella vexata, assembly GCF_002105095.1. Taxonomy (NCBI): domain Eukaryota; kingdom Fungi; phylum Ascomycota; class Sordariomycetes; order Amphisphaeriales; family Pseudomassariaceae; genus Pseudomassariella; species Pseudomassariella vexata. The sequence goes on from NW_024467969.1 coordinate 334,021, forward strand.
CCTGCTGGAGCATCTCGAGGAGGTCATATGCCGCGTTATCGACATCGTCCTCGACAACCCCACCATCGCCGCCTACCTCAAGGAGCTCAACCCTACGTTCCAGAAGCCGTCGCGCCCTTTTATGCGCATGAAGTACACCGACGCCATCGAGTGGCTCAACGCCCAGGAAACGCCCATCCTCAACGAAGAGGGAAATCTGCACGTGTTCGGCGACGACATCGCCGAGGCTGCCGAGCGCAAGATGACGGATGCCATCAACCGCCCCATCTTCCTGACGCATTTTCCCGTCGAGATCAAGGCGTTTTACATGAAGAAGGACCCCGCCGATCTGCGGGTTACGGAGAGTGTAGACTGTTTGATGCCTGGTGTGGGTGAGATTGTGGGTGGTAGTATGAGAATGGAGGGCTACGAGGAGCTGTTGGAGGCGTATAAGAAGCAGGGTATTGACTCGAAGGATTACTATTGGTACACTGACCAGCGCAAGTAAGTGATACCCATCAAATCACCGGTCGATACATTGCTCCACCAAGATACTAATGTTATGACAGGTACGGTACCTCCCCCCACGGAGGATACGGTCTCGGTCTTGAGAGGTTTTTGGCTTGGATCGCTAATCAGCACACTGTCCGCACGACCTGCTTGTATCCTCGCTTCATGGGTCGTTGCAAGCCTTAGAGACCTGTAAGGAAGAGCATGGAACGCCATTTTGGTAAATTCATGATATGCAGATGAATTTCGTGATGGGAACCTGGGGGGAAAGGGGGGGATAAGAGGGATAGAAAGGATGGAGTTCCGGGCATTTGGCGAAGAGCGCTATGTAGACGTTTCCTGTAGTTCGACCAACTTCGGGAATACTAAACCTGGTTCATCGAATTTGGTGTGTCGTGTGATGATCTAGCACAACGTTGAAGATGTCATCAATTTGGGAGTTCCCGCTGGCCCAATCCTGCAAGTCTCCTTTGCTTCTGGCAGGCCTGCTACCTGCCTGGGACGAGAGAGAGCTGGAAGTGTCGTAGTGCTGGATAATGTATCGAAGGACTCCGTGGCCTGCGCAAGTAGCTGTTTCGTCTTCAAGCTAAGAGTCTAATGCCCAAATCGACAGTGCACATTGATCCTGTTGGCGTACGTAATATCGTTGATACTTGCGTCAATAGGGGAGTTCTTGCTGGCTCTACCCTGCCCGCGTCTTTCATATTCTGCCATTACACCTGCCTGCGATAAGGAGAAGCTGGGAACGTGACCCCCATGCAGAGTATCTTAGGCATCCATGGACCTGGAGCCCACAAGTGCATTCGATCCTGTCGATGTGCATAATTACAATGCCATCGAGGTTCATTTAGTATTTAAAAACGGGGCTCTCCTAACCTCCGTGGTCTCTGTTTCTCCTGGTCGTGGATAGTTTTAGCGAGGCGGCCAGTTTCATCTCAACGCGTTGAAGGAATGATCTGCTCAAGGACTTATTTAAATACCGGTGACATCACGCAGACGATATTGACACGACTCAGTCTTTCTGTGTAGTGTGTGTGTGTGTGTGGTTTTGGTCTGATAATGATTGTCGTCGGGGAGTGGAGAGACCGAGCAGTAACACTTCCACAACGCTGACAGTCCTTACTTACGAGCATGGTCCATCCATATTGCTTCCCTCCACTTGGAGAACTAAGTCGGGTGTGGCACGAGCAGCAAGCGCTTGGAAATTTTGCGAGCTTTTATGCTGTGCATCGTGATACCATGAGATAGATATCCGGGCTGATCTGTAGACAAAGAAAACTGTAGTCTTATTACGAACGGAGGATCGTTTTGGGGTTGACGGAGGGACTTCCCGATTCTCTCCATGCCCAGATTACGAAACGGTCTCAAGTCTTATCACTCCCGGGCTGTTCTAGAAGTGTTCTTTGATCCTGCTCCCCTCAACCCGAGCCGCAACAATGCAATTGAGCCATCGTCATTCGGTCATGAAGAGAAGGTGGGTCGGAGACTTGTGGAATCTCTGCCCGACTGCCAATGTAGTGCAGTGAAGATGTGCAATGCGGTGTGTATTGTGCAGTTGCATCGCACCTCGGGTACCTTGCCGTAGTTTCAAGCAGTCCAGGCCCTTGTAGCTTCGGGTGCAGGGTCCAGTTTATGTGGGGAATCTTAGTCTTTTTTCTCGTTAAGACGACGGGGCGAGCTAACCCGAAGCGAAGAAAAAGGGGTCGAGGGGTAGCTTTGTAACATGGTAAATCGCCAAAAAGATCTGGTCCGGACTCCATTTGCCATGTGTTGCTTCATGGGCAATTTTTGGGAGAGAGACTGGGTGAGCAAGGCTTGGCGGTTGGTTCGTTCGGTGGTTTATTGGGCTGTTCTTCCCACTGAGAAGAGGCTTCGGCAAAATAAATGTAATGAATGTTACATCCATGAATGAAAAAGAAACTGTTGGTTCTCTTTGTATGGTTTTCTAGTTAGGCTGAATTCTTAGTCGATTGGCAGAAAGCGAAAGCATCAGATTCGTACGCCATGACCTGAGCGGATGGTGCGGGGAAGGTTTCCTTCTCACTACATAGTATGTGTTTTACAATAATGACAAGAGCTCGTACCGCAGTAACTAAAGGAAAAAGAAAGCGGGCGGATGAGGCTAGTCTAAAAACACTCAGACGACTTGTATGGGTCCGAACGACTGCTGACACAGGTTGCAACGGTGGACTGAGACTTGGGATAGCTGACGGTAATGTAATGACGAAAGGAACTCCAACTGGAATGACGATCGCTGAACGATTCTGCAGTTCGAGGGCCTGCAAGACTATGTGCAGTTTTGTTCTTTGAATGTTGCAGGCGGCATTTCCCACACTTAAACAGTGACTGCCCGAGTAGCCACCCCTGAACAGTGCGACATTAAATCCATCAATGACATGATCGTCTGATATCCAACGTACCGCATGTATGACAGTCGTAAGAGAAGAACAGGTGGCTTGACGCAAGTCAGTCTATCAGCGATAACCCAGAACAATCGTCATGCAGAGTCCTTAGCCTCAAGGGATCCCCAAGGAGGAGGGAGGCGTTGTCGTTCTACAAATAGAACGACCCACCATCCTCATACACCGCGTGACCACGAAGCAAGTCCCTGGAAACGGTCGTGCGAGTAACGACCCAAAAATAAGCTGCACTAACAATTTGTTGGAAACGACGAACTTGAGTTGATTGGCGTCGGCGAATGCCCCCGAGTTGACAGATTGGCCCGATTGTCAAACTATCGAACCCCGCGGTAGCCCCAAAGTGTAACTGCCCCCTTTTCTGGCGACTTGGCATTTCTGATGAGTTGGAGAGAGAGTCGAGTCGATGATGCAATTCTGCTTGGATCAAGACATGACTCGATAAGGCTGCTGTATACACACGAGGAGAATAGAATATGCTGGAAAGTTGCAGCGAACAAATGCAGAAGATACGTTTCATGGAAAAGTTTTGTTCGCGCTCCAGGAGTAACAGTCAAGAACAGTCAAGCCCTGGTGTGTATAAGGAGCCTAGTTGACTTTGTGTTACAAGTCCATCTCTGCCGCTGTAATAACGCATGATGATAGGGTTTCAATGAATTGTCTTGTTGATTGTGGTCCCATTCAACGGTGACAGCCTTTCCCAAATCCTGGACCCTGTTGTGATGCGGATGACAAGCTCCGATTTTGGGGTACTCCCTGGGCTGTCCTAAGTTGCTCTGCCCTAAGACAGGTTGACCATGGGAATGGGCAAAATGACAAAATGTCTGCGTCGAACCGGGATTGAACCGGTGACTTCCAGATTCCTCAAGCTGAAGTTGACTTCAGTCTGGCACTCTCCCAACTGAGTTATCAACGCGAGATGATGACTAATTCCCGTTTACTGCATGTTAAGACTCCATTCGCCCAGGTCGGTGAGTGGCTGCCAGGATCGTCAATATCGCCAGCTCCTCGGCTCGATGATTCCAGAACCAATTTCACTCACATTCAACGTAAAAGTGAAGTGAAGTAATACTGACCTGGCAACGATGTTGCCGAACTGAAATTGAAGCAGTATCTTCATCGGTGGCTCCCAACTCTTTGCCCCTTTGCAGACCGTCGGACGTTGCTGCCAAAAGTATTACTAGGACTTTTGCCTCGTCAATTGAGAAGGATCGATCAGACGCTGGCCATGGCAGAACAGCTGGGAACGCGATTCCCGTGCGATGGAACGAGGAGTTGCCAGTCGAGATGGGACTGTTTTCTATCCGCAATTCGATTGACGAGTCCTTCACACGTTGGGAGACTTCGTTGGCATCAATTGATCCATTGTGGTCATTGGTCGACATTGCAGCCCATTTTGTCTCTTTGCTTCTTCCAGGACTTGTTGGACCTAGTTTGCTGGTTATTTTGAGGCCACGCTATGGCAAGCGCTGTTTGTAGTCGGGCGTGTGCTCGCGGTACCGTCGTGTGCGAAATCAATCAATACTGCAGGTGCAAGTGGTAGCAGCAAATGGACCAAGACGCGATGGGGCCGTAACGCGTGATGTCTCCTCTCAGGGGAAATTATAAGGCGAGCTACTTGGTACTAGTACCGCCGCTGCTGAAGCCCCTGTCTTGCTTGACCGTCCTGGCTCCTTGCCCTCCCAGCAGCTCCAATCCCTGTCTGCTCTCATTAAACTAGCGCAGCCAATTCGACCCCATTTGGGCAATCTACACCAACCCCGGTCGTCCGTACTCAACTGCTCCTGCCGAAAATGTTCCTGTGTCTTTTCCTCGCGCCTCCTGACCTCTTTCGTCTTTTTGATATCCTTTCCCTCCTCCTCCTCACCTCATTCTCCCTCTTCGGTCATCCAATCCCTTCCACCGCCGCCCTTCTTCCTAGGCCCTCAAATCCGTCTTTGGATCTTCTCCAGCTTCTTGTTTACCTATACTCGTTCACTATACCTTCGTAATATTCTTATATTAACTTGCGTTACTCACCTGACGCATCCCCATCCCGGGACTCGCAGGGCCAGCACAACCCCTCCCTCCCCCCTTCAGATCTTCGAGGTACTGCCGACGTCTGGGTGCAGCTACAGGAACAAAGAATCTGCTGTCCGTCTACCTTCTTGACGCTCGTTTACGGCAATTTCTCCACTGCGCTCGCTTTCTTTGGAGCATCGTTTTGCCTGCCTGTGTTCCACGTACCCAAAGCGAACCCATCCCAGATCTCGAGTTCAAAGGAGCCAATTTGAACACTAGCAGCCAATCTCGTCGCCTCTCTCATTCTACCCTGGCCAGTATAGGGTATATTTGACATCTTCAACTGGTCTTGTTCAGTTAGCCCAAGTTTTTGGTGTGTTGTCAGAACCCGTTCCGGGGACGTCGACCTGTTGCACATAGCCATTGCGTATTTCGCGCCGGCAACCCTTCTACCGCTTACGTTAGAGATACCCATCATCTTCGCTCGACTCTGTTGGAACAGACTCGAGTTTGTTCAGTTTATCCTTTTGGCCAACAGGTTTTATAAATATCCTGACAAGGCCTGCAACATTTTGAAGCTCGCACATTCCAGTCCAGGTCGCCGTTATATTTCTCGCTCCGTGCCTCACCCGGGCACGTCTAATCTTTCAAAACGGCGGTTTTATCCCACGTATCTCGGGACAGCCTAGTCCCTCCTCATCTTCTCGGGATGCAGGACCTTTCGGCATCGAGTATTCCTACGGGACCAGCCCAAGGATCCGCCAACCGATTCGGCCATGCTTCCAAGCCGTCCAACAGCGATACGGGCTTCTCCCACGGCGCCTTCACGTCCAACATTTCCGGATTCGCTGACAGGCACCCTCGACGCGGAAACATTCCTTCCATCAATACCCAGCCGGTTCAGCACCAACAGGCCCTGCCCACCAACGGTCACCGCGACATGAACACCCCGGGAACCGGTTACGATATGAACTTCACCCCACTGCTTCCGTCTCAGCTCCTCCTGGGCAGTCCCTTCCAGCCTGGAACTCCCGGTTCTTTTGCCAGCCCTCAATTCCAGAACCTGCAGAGCTTCCAGCAGGCTCAGCATAATAGCCAACACCAGCAGAGCGGCATGGGAAGTCCTATCCAGAACATGTCGCCTCAGGCCTACCAGACCATTGTTTCTCCCTCGACGTACGGTGCCCCGCAGTTCTTCGCGCCCCAGTCTCCCAACGGTATATACAACAACATGGGTGCCCAGATGCAGATGCAGCCTACGTCGCCTACTATGAGCCCTGGTATGATGACGGGAACCAGCAGAACTGTCTACCTTGGCAACATCCCTCCCGACACGCCCGCGGAAGAGATCCTTGGACATGTTCGCAGCGGCCAGATTGAGTCCGTTCGTCTTCTTCCCGACAAGAACTGCGCATTCATCTCGTTCCTCGATGCAAACGCCGCCACTCATTTCCACTCTGATGCCATTTTGAAAAAACTCTGCATCAAGGGACAGGATATCAAGATCGGCTGGGGCAAACCTTCTCAAGTCCCCACTTCGGTCGCGCTTGCCGTTCAGCAATCTGGAGCGTCCCGAAATGTCTATCTTGGGAACCTTCCCGAGGAGATCACCGAGGATGAGCTTCGTGAAGATCTCGGCAAGTTTGGTGCCATTGACACCATCAAGGTTGTTCGAGAGAAGAACATCGCCTTCATTCACTTCTTATCCGTGGCGAACGCCATGAAGGCGGTTCAACAGCTTCCTCAGGAGCCCAAGTGGCAGTCGCCTCGCCGTGTTTACTACGGCAAGGACCGTTGCGCTTATGTCTCCAAGACGCAGCAGCAGAACGCGGCCCAGTATCTGGGTATTGCCCCTGGCTATGCTCATATGCTCACTGGCGCGGACCGCGATGTTATATCCAGTGCCCTCGCTCAGCAATCCGTGGCGGCCGCTGCGGTTGCCACCACGGCTGGCGGCATCAACAATCTCGGCAACCGCACCATCTACCTGGGCAACATCCATCCCGAGACAACCATCGAGGAAATCTGCAATGTCGTGCGCGGTGGACTGCTTCATCACATCCGCTACATCCCAGACAAGCACATCTGCTTCGTCACTTTCATCGATCCCACCGCGGCTGCGTCCTTCTACGCTTTAAGCAACCTGCAGGGTCTGATGATACACAACCGCCGCCTGAAGATTGGCTGGGGCAAGCACTCCGGAGCCCTTCCGCCGGCGATTGCTCTGGCTGTTAGTGGTGGCGCTTCCCGCAATGTGTATATTGGCAACCTGGACGACACCTGGACGGAGGAGAGGTTGAGACAGGACTTCTCCGAGTACGGTGAGATTGAGCTCGTGAACGCTCTGCGCGAGAAGAGCTGCGCGTTTGTCAACTTCACCAACATTGCCAACGCCATCAAGGCCATCGAGGCCGTGCGAAGCAAGGAGGAGTACCGCAAGTTCAAGGTCAACTTCGGCAAGGACCGCTGTGGAAACCAGCCCCGACAGCTCCAAGGCCAGGCTCAGTCGCCACGCGAAGCAGTCTCCCCCCCTCATACAGGCAGCCAGAATGGCAATTCCCCCACCGGTGCCACGTCGCCCCAATCTGCCAGCAGCCCTAATACCATGTTCGCCAATGGAAACAATCCGTTGACTGTGTACTTGAGCCAGGTATCTCAGCAGGCTCAGCAGCAGCAGCAGCAACAGCAAAACATACTGGCTTCGCAACAAGCTGCGCTGTTTGGCACTGCCGCATCCTCGCCCAATGAGCTGTCGCTCGAGGTCCCCCAACAAGGCCAAATGGCTAGCCATGGTCAGTCTGCGAGCATCTCCAATGGATATGCTGCTGGCAACGGGCCTCAGTCTGCTACTACGATCGGCGGGTTGCTTGCTCCGGGACGTGGACAGCACAACCGTGCGGTGAGCTTGCCCGCATTTGCCCCTGGCTTCGAGAACGGTGGCAACAGTCCTATCAGCGCTATCGGCACCGAGGCTGGCGAACAGAGGCGGGGACACCAATACCAAGCTAGCTACGGCGGCATGGGTTCTGGCTTTGGCCTTGCCATCCAGGGTGGTTTGAACGGATGGGTCGAAGAAGAGGTTGCCAATTGATGCCACCAAGCGCTCGTCGAAGTTTCGTGAGTCACGCCACGAGTCGTGATTGACCGGGAAAGACCTAATATATTGTTATTGCTGCGTTGGTTTTTATCGCGGAATTCTTTTTTTCCGTTTCCATCGGTTATGTTACCTGTTTCCAGTATCAATTTATGACAGCCCCTTCGAATCTTTCCCGGTCACTTGCGACCTTCGAGATGTGCGATATGCTTGAGAATCAGGCAGGAGAATTTGTTGGATCATGCGTCTGTATCCGTTGTGGTGTCTGCCTAAGGGTGTAGGAATTTGGGCCAGAAAAAGGGTCGAATCTGTGTTGGAATTATCGAGATAGGAATGAGGGAGAAGGTTCGTGGATAGAACAGGAGAGCGTGTGATATGGATTACCTAGGGTTCTATCCATTCATAGATTTGCAGAGTATTGTTAGCTCGGTTAGATATCCTCGGCACTTATCTGTATTATCTTATGCAGGTTTGGGGTAACACAATCAAACAAGATGAGCAAGTCTACAAGTCTCTGTGTCAAGTCTTTGTGTTGCATGGGGGCGACTTCAACCAGTGAAAGCGAATAGTTCGGATGTCTTTGTCTTATATATTCAAGCAGGCCTTGGCCTCGCGTGTTGTCCAACTGGCACGTTCGATCGCATCTCAGACTCGTCCGACAGGTCAGCAAGTAACAAATGCAACAGCATCGGCAGTAATCAACTGTACCAAACAGCTCTGTGTATCTGGTGCCACTTCCTTCTCCGGTCATCAACTTCAGGTGGTAGGCCCATTATCTTGTCCTATGCGTCAACACTCGTAAATATAGGATGCACAGCATTGACGTCTATACACATCAATTTAAATACCAGCCAATCTTCTGCACCGTGCCCGAAATCATATTGCCACAATTCTTTTCCTAGCGCATCATCTAATTACGTCAGCCAGCTGCTACAACGGGCGGACTCCAACAATAAGTCAGTCTAGCCATGCGCTTTCAATGCCAAATATTTATCCTCCTCTTGTGTCTGGGCAATAAATATCTCTCTATATGTGTGGCGCAAGGGGCGATATTTCCTAAACGTCAAACTCGTTTCTTCATTTAAATGGTCTATCAACTGATAATGATCCTCAGTACCCAGCCGGCTCGGGTTTCGCAGGGAACGCCGGCTCTTTTATACTGACTGCACACTCGGCCTTCCAGTTGCGGGGGACGAACTTGTCGACAATGGCCTTGAAGGCGGCCTGCGAAGTGTGTTACTTTACGAGTCGGCGTGGTCTAATTTGGGCTGATGAACGGTGGGTGGAACTTACCAAAGTACAAAAGCTCTCATTCCCCTCCAGATGGTTACCCGGTGTTTTGCAACCCGAAACCGTAACCACCTCATCATTATATCGCAACCGCACGTAATACCCGTCAATCCTGTCCTTCTCAGCTACGCTCAAGTCCTCCGTCCGCTTACGTCCTATGCCCGGGGGCGGGAGACCGGCCGCCGTTTTCGCCTCCGGGGAGCTCTTCCACGAGAACAAGCTTGCAAACCAACTACTAGTAGACTTGCCAGCAGCGCTGCTCTCCGTCGGCGGGATAGTGCTCTTCCCTTGCACGGCGGGCGCCACGTCGGCTTTGCGGAACATCTCGATGGCGATGTGGCTCGTGTAGGGTGGCCACTTGTCCCCCGGGTAGGCGCCCAGACTCATCAGGACTGCGGCTAAGGTGGTATCGTGGCATCCGCTCAGGCCGAAGCGGATGGGCGTTGCGCCGCGGCCGTCCCGCACGCCCTTAGTCTCGAGGTTGCGCGCGATTTCATACTCGCCGTCTGCAGTACTTCTTTCGGCGCTGCCGACCATTCTTGATACCACGTCGCCCATCAGTCCGCCGATTCCAAGGGTTCGGTATTCGCGGCTTTCTTTGTAACCCGCGAACCACTCTTCCACACCAATCTTCTCAATGATGTCCCGACCTTTCTTGTCGTAAAAATCTTTGGGTAACCTTGTGTCCGGTCCGTGGGCTAAAGTTGAGTTGATCGTGTCCATGATACCACTCAGTCTCGGGTGCGAGTCCACAGCGACCCGTTGACTGTCCTCGGGCATCCACTTTCCGTACAACTTGTTCAGATAAGCCATCTCGTCCGTGTCGTTCCAGCGATCCGCCGCGCGTTGAGCAAAGGCCCGGGCGAGTGCCGCTAGCCTTCGGCAGTTACTGTCATTCGGAAACAACGTCTCGTCCTGCGCAGCTCGGGTCAAGATCGACGGGGGCGGAAAGTTCGGCGCTCTCGTGTGTGTTGGATACAGCCCCAAGAATGTCTCCTGCAGGCTTTCCAGCGCTCGCGGTATCGGGGTCGCGCGGAGGTACAGACTATCGGCGTCGTTGATGGTATGCGGCATGAAGCCGAGCTGCTCGACGTAGAGCCGACGCAAGCGAGATCCGAGGTCGAATGTGGTCTGGCGCCCCTTGTCGGTCAGCATGCCCATGTCGCAGATGGCGTCGAGCTCGCCGCGGGGACCTGACGCGACGATGGGCTCATCGCCGGGGCCGAAAGCCTCGAGGCGTCGTTTCCATTCGAGAGTTGTGAAGGCAGAGGGCGTCATGGAGCGGTCGAGGACGGCAGATTTGAGCTGTGTAACCGCAGCGCAGTAGGGCCAGAAGGCGGGAAGGCCGGCATTCTGGAAACGAACTGAAACGGGCGATCGTTCGCCGTGGCGGAGAAGAATTTGGACCAGTTGGAGTTGGAGGTCAGCGGGGTATAATTGGTTGAGCTCGTCTTTGGTGTAAGGTTTACGGGGGGTGAGGGTAGTCATTGTGGTGGCTACGGTTTGGGGCTTCGGGAAGGAGAAAATAGAAGTGCTGATGATGGTTCATATGCACATTGAGCGTTCGCCCGTAAATACAAACTGTTCCGGATGCGGCTTGGGGACGTCGGGCTCAGAATGAGTGACAGGACATGCAGGTGCTTGGCCTCTTCAAATATCAAGAGCTCGATCTTCAGAATATCTTTCAATTGCGGGACACTCTACAACACCACCGCATGGTACTACGCAGTCGCAGCTCAACTGTTGGCGCCTTTGAATTGGCTGACTGCCCACAGGCAGGCTGCAGATGGCCCCCCACAACTTGACAATGATAAGCTCCACTGCTGGGGCTACCGGGTTCCCTATCGCGGCATAGTGTCGGTGCCAGCATCACCGACCGGACTTCGAGACTGAGCTTCGAGAACCTTACAAGCTCCACGGCGATTTCAATATTTTTCAAGCCAGGCACGGCCACGCGACGACTCGATCACGATCCGACGCCAATAGTACAGATGGAATGAAGGCATCAAGATCGATCTGCCTACTATGTCGCCACAGACTTGCGACCAAGGCAACACCCAAAGCGCCGCAATGGCCATCTCATGCGCCATACTCGACAGGAGGCTCCTCGGCACCAGCCGGTAGTCCCGCTGGCGAAGTGCATGCCAGAGAAGACAGCAACTCGAAACCGGCCAAATTCAGCTTTCGGCGTGTACTCTCCAAAGATTTGCCCATCAAAGACCCCCTCGTCCCGAACTCGCGCCCGAGCAAACGGCGCAATGCCGGCAAGAAGACAACGGCCGACATGGATCAGCTGTTCCAGGACATCGTCAACAAGAAACCCGACAACATCACAGCCGAAAATGGCCCTAGCGTGGTCAGCATAGATATGCAGCTGGTGAACGACATTGGGAAGCTGCAGCTGATGCTAGACAATAATATCCGCGTCTCTAGGGCGTACGTATTTTTGAGGACCGAACTATATCCCAGTATTCGTCGAGAAGGCGTCCATATCCCTCAAATCTTTTTCAGGGTCGTCTCGAGTCTTATGCAAAAAATCATCAGTATCAAGAAAGATGCAATGGAAGACCCAGAATTGCCCCCTGTGGCCGAGATATTCCGTGTCTGCGCGGACATTGGTGAGATGCGGCCGGGGCAATGGACCGTCCTTGTTGGAAAACTGGTCGAAAATCTTTGTGACATGAGCATATCCCCAGACGATTATCCCTCCATTGAAGCTTACGAGAAGCACCTCGCCACCAGGGAAGAGATGATCACTGACCTGGTGGAATCATGGAAGGTCCTGTCTTTACCCAAACATATGATCGTCAAGCCCAGTGGCCATGAAAACGAGATAATGGACGGGTTTTGGCTTCCACGGCTTGATAAGCTTCAGGTCAAGAAATATGCACCAAATGAAAATCTCACCTTGGCTTTCAGCCGCTTGTTTCCGCAGTACCCGCCAGATTATCTCGGACCCAAAGTCAGTGCCCTCGCGCTCGCAACTTTTGCCCTGCTCATGGACACGGCTCGAAGCAGCGCGGCGGCGAGGCGAAGCGCTTCTCGATTCTTGGCTAAGGTTGCCTACCTCATTGTTCACGTTCGCATCCGGCAGGCGACCCTCCGAGACAACCTTCGAAAAACACTGCCCTTAACGGAAGACTATGTCATGCGTCAGTGGCCCAAGATCCAAGAATATCTAACGCGGAACGGTGATCCTTCGGATGAACCAACCACCAATGGGCAGAATGCTGCATATCCCACGGCTCGAAGGTCGTTTTTCGCGGATTCTACATTCATGTATGATCGCCTCAGTCGGGCCTATGGCACTCGCGATGGAGAGGAGGTGGATCGCCTCTGGCAGCTGTTGATCGGGGCGTCAAAGGAGCCGATGCAAACACGAGCTGCCACGTTTCGACATCATCCTGACCTCTTCAACTCATTTATCAACATCTACATGGCTATGAACCAGCCGGACAAGGCTATCATGGTCTGGAACAGCTTGCCCAAGGTCGGTCTCAAACCGACGCTGAAGACGTGGAACGTCATGCTGGATGGTTGCAAGAGGGCCAGGAATGCGTCGGGTTTGAAGAATGTGTGGGCTAAACTCGTATCTTCGGGCATAACGCTTGATGAATCAATATGGACAACGCGCATCTCCGGCTTGATGGAGTCAGGGGAGCCCGAGGCTGCAATCAAGGCTCTGGAAGAGATGGTGCATCTTTGGAATGATGGGAACCCACAGGAAACGAAAGTCGCCATTGCGGTTCGTCCTGGCATAAGCCCTGTCAACGCGGCTCTGGCCGGCTTGATTCGGCTCGAGCGACTCGACAAAGCACAGAAGCTGCTTGCTTGGGCCGGCAGACAAAACATCCTGCCCGATATACTCACTTTCAACACTCTTCTTCGGCCCCTGATCCGCGACAACCGTGATGAAGAGGTCAAGTCCCTGTTTAGCACCATGCAAGACTTGGGCATTCACGCCGATGAAGCAACATTCACCATCGTGCTCGACGGCGCCCTGGCCAGGATCGACCCTAACCAGCCTGAACAGCAGGTCAAGGTAGTGTCCGCCGTCTTCGAGGAAATGCACGCAGCGGGGCTCGAAGCAAACCTCCAGACCTATGGTAAGATGATCTACCTGCTCCTCCGCTCGGGCGATCGCGCCACAGAATCCGTCAAGACCGTCCTAGAGCACCTATGGGCCCACGGACACGAACTATCCCCGCACATATACACGATGCTAGTCGAGCACTACTTCTCGCGCCACCCGCCGGACCTGCACGCCGTCGACTCGCTACTCCAGCGCCGCCGGCTGCTCGACTACGACGACATGGACCGCGTGTTCTACGACCGCATCATCAAGGGGTATGCGCTTGTCGGTGACATGGACACGTCACTCGATATATACCGCAAACTGACGGCGGCGGGGTTCCTGGTTGATGTCGCGACGCAATTTGAATTGCTTAAGGTGCTGCTCCGGGCGCAACGCGCACAGGATGCGAGGGAGTTGGTCGAGTGTACAGTGAGGAAGTATCGTGAGCAGCATGGGGCAGGGTTTCGGGGGTCGTCGCATGCGAGGTTCTGGGGGCATCGGTTTTGGGATGTTGCGGGGCGGAATGGGTTGTTGTTGGGGGTTGATCTTGCTGCTGAGAGGGCTGAGTGAAGTGGTGTTTGAGGGTTTGGGGAGATGGGTAGAATGATGATATATGTGTACAGTATGTACTATAGACATGTCGAATTTATGAAGCATGCGTATTGGCAGTCGTGTGCATCATGTACCACAAAGTGCTTATTGCTCTATTGAACTGTCGTGCAACTGTGTGCAAAGGCTCCCCATCTCTGGTGTCTGCTTCCTAGCTTGGTTCGGAATAGACATCTGCGAGACTCACTTGCGCAAGTCCGTGAGATAAGGGGAAGGCGTGCGCTCGAGATAGACTCATGAAGTGGTTCTTGGCCGGTTCGGAGAAGCACAAGATGTCATGACCCTTGAATATTTGAAGCGTGGATAATATTGGGTGGACGTCTAAGTTGAGCGGATTACAACGACGATAACCAGTTCCTTCCGATAGAAAACCGCAAGTTCCATGCCGTCAAGTTCTTCGGTGTCATTGCCTTGTGCCTTGTCTCTTGTGGAGATTTGGTGTCATACTATTGCAGTCATCTCGAAGTTAAGAATAGTGGGTTCAACTGGAGTTTGCATCTGTGCAGATCTGGCCATGGGGTTGACGAGCACTCTGGGAGCTGCCTACAATAACGGCGACATAGAATACGTCAAGAATAAGCTAGTTTTGGAAGGCCTTGCTCTAGCGAAGGGTGTTAAAAGTGATTCTAGTAGCTTCTGCCACACCCCCTTTTAGACAGACATGGATCCTGTCCAATATTTATTACGAAAGGAAGTTCCGGATCATGGTTCTTTTGAAGATTAAGAATGCAGATGAAGCGGAGGGTACGTACCTCGATTACCTGAACGATGGCCAGCTGCTTCAAGTGGAGGCGCTTGTGACGAGAACGACACCGTTCTGCAGACCACAAAGACAGAGCAGGGGATTCAGCGCAGTGAAACTACCTACTAGATGCGAATCAGCGAGGAGGCTGAGGCAGGAACGATTGGCCCGGTAAGTAAACCCAATCAATTTGCAATCACCGCCCCTAAAACCACCATTGCAAGGCTGACACTGGATAAATGAAACCGACTCCACGATTCCAGGGCGAAGAGGTACTTATCTGCAGCGCTTGGAAGGTGGTCGTTCACATGGGTGAGGAGGGAGAGACTCCGACTTGCGACTACCACTACGGTGAGTATTGGAAATTGAGATTAAGCATCACATTTGGAGAAGTTTCGCTGATTTGGGGGAATATGACAAATCCAAATTCTGGACAACAAGTATGGGCTCCGAAGACTGCTGCGCTGGTCGTTCTGCGATCGCAATCTACTGGTCACCAAGGGTTGCACAGCGAGGAAGGGGCACCATTTCTTGGTCCTGTAAGGGGTAGGAAGGTCGGAAGGAAGCATTTTCTCGATTGTGGCAATGGAGGTGCCTATCATTTTACGTAGATAGGCAGGTGCCATAGTAATCAAGCCAGACGAAGGGTTTTGTTTTGCATTCAACGGCTTGCCTTTGTGTCTCTTGCAGTTTACTTCTTGCAGTTTACTTCTTGAAGTGACCACGTCACTAACGACAGGCAGTAAAGACACACGGGGTCCAGGGCATTGCAACCGGCAGTACGCGTGAATATTGGACCGAATTGCGACATATTGCTGATGTTTTGAACAGAGGATGAATTGCGATTTCCGGAACCCGACCCTCTGTCAAATATCACTTATGAATGCTTGTACGGTTACACTGCCATACGTAGGGTCTCTTTGAGGGCTTCAGCCATCGAACCCTCCCAAGAATTTCCCAGGTTAGTTTGAACTTGAGTTTCACATTTAATGCAAGCCTTGCCCATCACTATGCCATCGCAGGTACATGCCCAATGTGTAGTATATGTGAGCAGCCTGCGGGAGATCCCCGCAGTTGACATGAGTTGAGCGCGACGGACGGAATGGACCAAGATCTGGCCCATTGAAAAAAATAAAAGAACATCAAAGAAGGCCTCATTTGTATCAAAGCTATTGGGCCTCGAGTGAAGTCAGTTTATAGTGGCAGATAACTTGGGCTCTGGCCACGTTAAACACTATATGCTGTCCAACATGATGCTAGAAACGACTGGACTTGAATGATATCTCATTTTGACTTTCAAGGCTACGGTCAGTCCAACACTTACATATAGGTGATCTGCGTGCCCTCCAACCAGATTCATTTAAGCCCAAGCCCACAAGAGAAACCCAGGACCAGACCGAGCGAATCATTCACTACCTACCTACACCATCTACAAGATTGCAATCAAGTCCGAATAATGCGCCTCTGCGGAAACAAATCCGCCCACGACCCCCTCCAAAACTGGGGACCACCGGGGCCAACTGAGCCATCCCTAGAATACATGGAAGTCTGCGAAATAGCCGTACAAAGCGCCCTTTCCTATGGCGGCAAACCCCTCGACTTTGGCAACTAACCTCTGCACATAGATAAAAGCCCGCCCCGAGCACGACCTGGCCAGATGCGTATAATACTACTGCGGCCTATGGCTCTCGTGCTAGTACCGCTGGAAACAAGACCAAGAGTCGCAGCCGTGACACGGGGATCGCCAAGCGGCAAGAGAGGTGAACGAAGAGTGGGATAGGAGATGCCGGATGAATACGTATAACATGATGTTGGAGAAGCTGAGATATGGGGAGGGTGCCGGTGGCGTGCCGAGGATGGAGCAGGTGGTGCCGCCAACAAAGGAGAACTTCAGTTATGGGATTTGGGAGTCACTATTTCATCAGTGTGGGAAGGGCTGGAGGATCCTAACTTAATTTGACTGTACGTAGAAGTAGAAGTTATCAGTGTCGTGGAGGCAAATTCTTGTCTTCCCCGGAAGCTGTCAGCTGTAGAGGCTTCTGCTTTGAACACGTTAATATTGTCAGTCGTGATACTACTAAACGGGAGAAGTCGTGTCCAGATGTCTTGTTGACTCGTTCTGCAAGAGCCTAGAAACATCTCACAGTAGCCGAAGAGCCCGAATCGCCGGAATGGGCAGTACTGTGGCAATATAGAGTGAACCATACATTTGTGCTCCTGCGATGATCACAACACCTAGAAAACAGAACCCCCCCGCATTTGCCACAACAATCTTGCAGGAGCCACATAAGCAATACAAATTCATTCATAGGGGTCTACCAAAGAGAAAGAGGTCAGCACCACGTGGAATAACAGTCGATCGACAGTCATACGAGTTAGAGTTCTCTCTCCTTGTTCGCCTCTCATTGGAGAGAGAGGGTAGTAGTGCCTCGTACAACCCCATACAACACCCCCCAAGACATGCAGCCTACTTTTGTTGCGATGTCGGCTTAATCCACATTTAATACGGGCTAAGCATTTATGCTTATTGAGACAACATGGTGGGTCAGTGGTACCTGCTGTTGTGGAAAGATTCCCATTCCCCTTCTGCTCAATCGAACTCACCGTTATTCCAAGACCTCGACGTTTCGAGATCTAAGAATATTTCAGGAGGGCATGGTTCCAGGTTAACACCTCTATTCATTATAAGTTCTTCCAGGCAGGAGAAAGAGCACTTGGAGATGGTGGCATATTACGCCCGCCAGGATTGAACTGCGCCGCACATCACGGATGTGGGGTGGGAAATTAATGGCAGGCTTCTGCAATCCGTGGGCATGACGAAGGATCACTAACACGCTACTGCTAGCTACCTTTAAGGCTAGCGGCTCGGGCAAGGACCCCGAAAGGTTTATAGACCGACAAAAGTTTCACTCGCTTTCGTCTAACCGTGAATATCCCGCGCAATGCAGACCCTATTAGGCAGGCCCGAAACTCTCGCCCGAAATGCGTAGGCACTCTATGACATTCAAGTATTATATCCCCACAAATGACCGACGATCGAACGCCCGGTTGCGGAACAACATCCAATGACAATGGCAAGATACATCTAATCTGATCAATCTGATAACATGTCTTCGGGACTGGCTACACTGGGCATGTCTTGGCATGCTGGATTTTCAGCTTCCTCTGAATTTCATGAATTTCTAAGGGTTACATGGCCTTGGCAATGCTTGGCTTACCGGCTGCCAGGCCTTAACATTCTGATCGTATAGGTGGGTGTGATGTTGCGTGCCAAGCGAATGAGGCGAAAATTTTGTTAGACGCACGGCATATAAGACCTCCCGCCTCTGCTGGCTATGATTTGGCCTGATCTGTAGGTTTGAGCCCGGTATCCTAGCTCCCACTTGCATGGTCGCCTTAGCTGGTTTAGTGAATCGATATCGAGCTGTTTTTCTTCGTTCCAGTGGCCGATATGAGCGCGATTCACGAAGTCGACCCCAAGGGTCCGGCCATGGTTGGGGGCCAACCCATCGTCACGGACGAAAAGGAGCCGCAAGATGGCACTGCTAAGTCGGGCGGCGCAGACCCGTCTGAAGATGCCGATTCGGAAACCAAAAACGAACGAAAACAGAATGGTGTTCGGAAGATCGAGGCTATTACTTCGACTTGGAGCTATACAGCACTCGTCTCCGTTTTCGTCATGTAAGTCTAAACTTCCCACAAATTGCAGACGAGTTCGTTCGTTCGTTCGTTTGTTTGTGTGTTCCATGTGGCAGGAGGCTTATGAGAGATACTTGACAGGATCTGGATCACGGAATTCACGCACTCATTCCAACAACAGATCGTCGGCAACCTAGCGCCGTATGTCACCTCGTCCTTCTCCCGACACGGGTTGACCGCCACCGTCGGGATTGTCGCTTCGCTTGCCGGAGGCACATCTCAGCTGGTTTTCGCCAAGATTTGTGATGTTTGGGGGCGCTTGGAGTGTTACATATTGACACACTTCTTGTGTATGCTAGGTGAGTACTCCAACAACATGGTGGCTTGCTTTTGTGGTTGCGGACTCTGATTTATGTGCTCTGATAGGGTTAATCCTGATGGCTGTTGCCAACAATATCGAGACCTACGCGGCGGCTACAGTATGTTAACCTATGGTTATTGAACTTTGTTTTTTGTGTTATCGTACTAATCAGCTGCAATAGGTGTTCTGGGAGGTGGGCAGTGGGGGAATCGGATACGTCCAGACCGTCCTTATCTCCGACCTGACCTCTCTGAGAAACCGAATGGTCATTTACACCATGAACGCTACGTCTGCCATCGGCCCCGTCTTCGCCGGACCCGTGGTGGCACAGCTGTTCCTTCAACACAGCAATCTCAAATGGGCCTTCGGCGCTTTCGCCATTATCATGCCCTCCGTGGGCTCCGGCATCATGATCAGTCTTCTCTATAACCTCCGGCAGGCGAAGAAGCTGGGGAAGCTCGAGCTGAACGAAAGCGGCCGGACTTGGTACAGCTCAGCTGTGTTTTACGCAAAGGAAGTCGACAGTAAGATAATTCATTCCCAGCCGCTCTTCTCAGGCCAGACGAACTGATAATTTGCTCTAGTAATCGGAATGTTCTTGCTCGTCGCCGGCTTTGCCATTTTCTTGCTTCCCTTCAGCCTCGTTAGCTACTCTGCCCATGGCTGGAAGACGGGCTACGTCATCGCCATGATTGTGCTCGGCGTCTTCATTCTGGTTGCTTTCGGCTTCTGGGAGTATTTTTTTGCTCCCATTCCCATGATTCCTTGGGCCAACCTCAAAGATCGCACCACCTTCGGTGCTGGCTTACTAGCTTGCACGCTGTTCATCAGCTTTGGGTACGTAATCTTTTTCTTCTTCTTAGACCATGAGCCGGCCGTGTCAAGCTAACACAATCCCAGCGCCTGGGGGAGTTACTTCTCCTCATATCTGCAAGTCGTCCATCAGCAAACCGTCGCCCATGCCGGAACGATCATTGGTATCTACACAATTGCCTCCTGCACCTGGGGTCCATTCGTGGGACTGTATGTGCTCAACTCCCCCGTGTCACTCTCTACAACTGTTTACTGATATCCCTTAGTCTTATCCGATACACCAAACACTACAAATGGATCGCCATACTATTTATCCCCGTCGCCCTCCTCGCTACCGCCCTCCTGATCCTATTCCGAAGCCCCGGAACCAAAATCGGTTACATCATCATGGCGCAGATCTTCAAGGCCACCTCGGGCGGCACCCTCATTATCTGCGAACAGCTCGCCGTCATGGCCATCGTGGCCCATAACGAAGTCGCCATCATGCTCGCAGCCATTGGGCTCTTTGCTTCGATCGGGTCCTCCATTGGCAGGGCCATCTCGGGAGCCATCTGGACCAACGAGTTGCCTGAATACCTGCTGGCTGCTCTTCCTGAGGACCAGAAGGCGAATGCGACGGCTATATATGGCGATTTGACTATTCAGTTGTCGTTCCCATTCAACAGCCCCACTAGAGACGCGATTGTGTACGCTTATGGAGAGGTCCAGAGGAAGATGTTGATTGCAGGAGCTTGTTTCATGCCGCTTGCCCTTGTGGGTGTGTTGATGTGGAGGAATATCAATGTTGGCAAGAAGAAGCAGACGGCTGGCAATGTTTGGTAGTCTGGACGCATTCTAGCAAGAATCAGGTTATGAGATTTCCGGAGGAGAAGGATGACCATCTGTTGAACGCGTGTAGTAATAGATGTAGAAGCAGGATTTAATTGTTGATGTACCTGACCCGTCTTGCGGTTATGCAGGAAGCCTACCTAGAACTGATGTGGCACCTCCTCCTCATGAGATGTTCTATAATCCCCCTTACTCTTTTCTTTGTTCAATTCAGAATTCAATCCATACCCACGAACTTGAACTAAGACAAAATTTTTCCACCGCATTTGTTAAGACGCATCTCCGGCGTACCCTGTGCCATATCAGTAATGGCAAGGACTGTTCCAAATAACGGATTCGAAGTACTCCCAGAAGCGGGATCAGACATGGACTACAACAACCCCACGTACCAAGTTGGCGACGTCTTGCAGCTCCGGTGTCAAATGAGATTCGCGGGCGCCCTGTTTGAGCCGTAGCAAGACTTTCGTCCCGGCGTTACGGGAGCAAGAGGTCGTGACGTTACCGTACTAGGCTTGCATGTTCTCGAGTGTAGATCTGACGACTGCTGACGTTGTGCAGCCGAGACTGAAGACGAGTCCTATGAGAGGACCGTGTCTTACATGGGCCTATAGCCGATATTCAACAATGCGTACTACTTCAAGTTGTTGGGGAATGGTCTGTTCACATCACACTACTTATATCTCGAAGGAACCGAGGCTGTTCCACGTCCTCTTCCACCGATGCGGCGACTGCGGCGACTACGCCGACGGCCACGACTTCATCCAGCCCACTCAGTTCATCGAACAACAATCGGTGTCCGACCCTCCGAATGGAAAATGCGGTTACATTACAATACATATAGACGAGTGTACATTGAGATGTTGAACCATACAGAAGCATCCCTGGATACTATAGTACCTGCAGTAGAAGGGTAGCAGGTCGGACATTGTTCGGCATGCAGCGTTTTAGCTAACTGCTGTATGCTGGCCCTGGTTTTGGTGTGGAAAATTGTGGTGGTCTGTTGGCCTTGTTTATGATTTGTCAGCTGGGTGGTCCGGCCTTACATCTTTCCTTCGGCCGATTCGGGAGTCGGGGGCCGTCTCCGAAGCCGAAAACGCATGCATTCGGACTCATCGCCAACGCGAAATCTGCTCTGGCATCTTGTGTCAAGTAGGTCCAGACGCGTGGTAACGGAGATCATATCATTCGGAAACGAGTCAAATAAATTAGGTAAAGCAAGGTAACTACGCAGATGACAATAGCTGGTAAGATTGGGGTCTGCCGATTTTGTGGAATTAGGTGGCGGCGACTACCAAGGGTTTGTGAAGAAGGTTTCAATGGAATGCCATCAATCAAAACCGGTGGCCGCGGGATACTTGTGTTCGCCCATACCAGCAATGCAATCCTTGAAAAACAGACGACACACCGTTTGTGGTTCGTTGAACTGCATGTGGAGTGGTGAGAAGATCATCCCATAGAAAGTGCACGGTTCAGCCTTCACGTTCTCGTGGTCTCCTGACTTCGGAAGGGGCGGATCGTCGCTGAGCGGACAAGCGAAATTGACCAAAACGAATGCATGATGCGCGCAGACGAATTCTAGTGAGCATGACGGAACCGTCTAACATCAACAACCTACTCGCCGTACCTTCCTTTCGATATTATCTCCTAATAATTCATGCCCAACGCCCACCTCCGCGACCCGACCAATTCATTCCTTTTGAGACATTACCTACGCTACAACCGCCCGACCAAAATACTGCACTTGACCTCTCGATTTGCGAGGTTTCGCTCGAACGCCCCCCGTTTTGACGCGACCTCCGAAATCCCCGCTGCCGCCTATCAGCGCAATGGCCACAAACATGACGACAATGACGGATTTACCACCACTGCCGCAGTTCGAATTATACGAGGTGCCCAATCTGATACCGTGGTTCCCGGACTTCTACCTCTCGCTTGTCGCACCTGTCATCGCATACTGGATTCTTTCCATCTTCTTTCACATTGTCGACATCTACGACATCTGGCCGCAGTACCGTCTACACACGCCCGCCGAGATCACCTCGCGCAACCGCGCATCTCGGTATGAAGTGTGCCGCGATGTGCTTATTCAACAGGGTATTCAAATGGTGGTGGGAGTAATACTGGGCGTCACCGATCCCCCACAGTTGATGGGAAGGGAGCAATACGACGTCGCTCTCTGGGCCACGAGAGTCAGACTGGCGCAAAGAACCTTACCCGCCCTGTTGGGGGTTATGGGTATCAATGCCGCTTCCGTGGCGAAGAACATAGCGGGGTCCCATCCTTTGCTCGCTGGTGCCCTTGCAGGCGGGCACTACCCCTTTCTCACCACTGAGCTCGCCGGGCCGGACGGCTCTGTTGTGCCCGCTTTCGCCACCTGGGAACTCCTAGTTGCCAAGGCCATCTACTGGTTGGTCGTTCCCGCGATACAATTTGCCCTAGCGGTCGGCTTCCTTGACACCTGGCAATACTTCCTCCACCGATGGATGCACATGAACAAGTGGCTATACGGTAAGTACGTTCCAACAGGTTCGACGCCGGTTGGCCCGCTAACAATTTGTAGCCACCTTCCATTCGCGACACCACCGACTCTACGTTCCTTACGCCTACGGAGCGCTCTACAACCATCCATTCGAAGGGTTCCTCCTGGACACCCTGGGCGCAGGCCTTGCGTACAAGCTCTCCTTCATGACGGCGCGCCAGGGCATCGTATTCTTCACCGGCTCGACTATGAAGACGGTTGACGACCACTGTGGCTATTCATTGCCCTGGGACCCGCTGCAGCACATCTCGGGCAACAACGCCGCATACCACGACATCCACCACCAGAGCTGGGGTATCAAGACTAACTTCTCTCAGCCGTTTTTCACCATCTGGGATCGCATGTTGGGCACCATGTGGGTAGGGGAAACGGCATCAAAATACGAAAGATCCAGGAAAAACGCCGCAAACGCTGTCGAGGCAGAAGCAAAGAAACCATCTGCCCAGGCTTCATGAACAAACGCATGTGCAATCGAATGGCACCCTTCGCATACGGCCCCAACGAAGCCATTGTATTAGTCTACTTCGCAACGCCATTTTGTGTTAACGACAGATCTTCCGAAACTCCAGGATATTGCGGTGGTAACAACTCGCGGATGGAAACAAGGCGGCATTAGGCGGGCGTCTTCGTTGTGTCTCTGCCTGTATTACACCCCTGAAGGCCCATATTGGAATGATTGGAGTTCTGTATAATTACTCCTACATATTTGAGCGGCGTGTGCCACACTTCCACCGCCTCGGACTCTTCAATCTTGTCCGGCTGTGGAAAGGGTTGGGCTCACTTGGGACCGAAACCGATGTCGCTCGCTACACGATGACAGCTGCGTCGCACTGGTGGTTGCCGAAACGGTACTGTGCTCATAGCTAATGATAATAACACTACAACGAAATTTTGCTGTTAACGATCCCCTGTGGTGAAGGCCATGTGGACTTTACTTAAAGGCCTGGTTCCTGAAGAGAGGGTCGTGAACTTATGTCATCCGATCTATTAAAAGACTTGATGGATTAAGTGGGTGGCTTTTGACAGCGGCCGGAGTTCCTATGGTTTCCCATGGTTTCCCGTAGGCGACCCTAGTTAGACCGTATGAGGGCAACTTACCAATGAAGCACTGTAGTGGAAATCCTGATGAAGGATTGGATAAAGGTTGGGATAGTCTTGACCTACTAAGTGGATTGGACATCAACAACGTGCAGTCTTCCAACCACTTCAAATGGGCGAGACCTGGGGTGAGAGAAAGATTATGCTAATCCTAACCAGGACTAGCTTAGAAAGCCCCTCAGTCCCATTCCGCTCAGCAGAAGTCTCCCACTTTTTTCTTCAAATTGCCCCTCCTTCGACCCCCCGGGTTGACTTGGGAAAGATTTCTTCGACTGGACAGCCATCTCCATTTCGCTCTATTTCCCCATCCTCCATTATTTTCCAGTCAGTTCCTTCTCAACCGCCAAAATGATCATCTTCAAGGTAAGTTTCTCACCGACTTGCAGCGCCAACGACCAAGAATTGCTGGCTGACTGACTGACCCGGTCATTCAGGACATCTTCACCGACGCCGAGCTCTTCTCGGACTCCTACGACTTCACTGAGGTTGGCGATGGCATCGCTCTTGAGGCCAACTGCTCCATGATCGAGGTTGGAGGCGAGAACTTCGGTAGGTCTTGCGCCAACTCCCATCCTGGCCATCCACGTTGCGCTTTTCACTGACTGAACCGATCCATACAGACACTGGCGCCAATGCCTCGGCCGAGGAAGCTGAGGAGGATCTCGAGGAGGGCAAGGAGAAGGTCAACAACATCGTCCACTCGTTCCGCCTCCAGGAAATAACCCCCAAGTACAGCAAGAAGGACTACAAGTCCCACCTTGGCAGTAGGTGACCCCCACGCCTCCCTGTAGCCCGCGCGGCGCAAAAGCAAAATGATTACAGGGAACTTTCCCAGGCTTACACACAATAACAGAGTACATGAAGGCGATCAAGGCTAAGCTTACGGAGCAAGGCAAGCCCGCTGAGGAGATTGCCGACTTCGAGAAGAAGGCTGCCGCATTCGCCGGCAAGATCCTGAAGAACTTCGACGACTACGACCACTACACCGGTGACTCCTTCGACGACCCCAAGATGTAAGTTGCCTTATGGGAAAATCCTGCGCTACGATAAACCCCCCTCGTCTGGATTATTTACTAACAATTTCCTGCAATAGGGTCATCCTGCTCAACTACCGCGAGGACGGCACTACGCCCTACTTCACCTTCTGGAAGCACGGTCTTACGGAGATGAAGGTCTAAAGGCGCAGCTATTTGTTTTCTAGCCTAGCAACAACAACACCTAGATTCATGACGTGGCCTTTTGCGCTGCAGCAAATTTATGACAAGCAACTTGGACCAATTGGGCAAACTCAAAAAAAGTTCTTTACCACTACTTTGTGTTCTCCGTTAAGCCATATGCTACCGTGCGAATACTCGTTCCAACATTGTCTCGAGTGCGCCTAGTCGGATGAAGTTGGACTAAGCGGAAGACTATCCTGTTGCTATTGGAGAGACTTGGCATTCACACGTCAATGGACGTCTAAAATATCCAGCGTCTGTGAGTTTACTTGCGAGCGTTGTCTAGGTTTTCAACAATTGCCCAAGCGCAACCCAGCCCAACTTCATTTCCATTCTCCTCCACGGATGCCACATTGGCCCGTAGTCATCATGCAATTGCTTTTAGCTTTGTCTATGCAGTCTTTTTACGCAAGTGGAGCAGGGTTCACATATCGTCCAATAGATATCCAGTCCTCGACGGGTCACCGTTCAAGTCGATTCCTATCCCATGATTACACTTGACAAATACGTAGGTCCCCGGTGTACAGCAATCTATGTTTGGTGAGCAATAAGCAACTGAACAGTCCTGATCCAACGTGATACTTTGCTCCACGTCGCATCTCAAAATTTAGGCCGCGTAGCCAAAGGTACAGGCGGCGGCGGCGGCCCCGAACTTCCACCCTGATCCTGAGTCCCCGCCCCAACGCCCGCAGACGACAATTCCGCCTTCTTCCTAGGCGGCGGCGGAGCCGGCTTCTTCTTAGCAGCCAAACCTGCCGCCATAACACCGAACGTGTTGGGTTTCGCAGCCTCCCCATCTGCGACATCTGACGCGTCGGTCTTGCCACCACCGCCAAAACCAGCCCGTTCACTTATCCCGTATCGCTGGTTGAGGCTATTTGCCGTCTGCAACCCACTCGCGACCTGCTCCCCGTGCCGCTGGCGGAAGTTGTTCGCTGTGCTTGCGGAGGATCGCGCGTCGGCTAGGGACACGGAGGAGGGGTCTTTGTGGAAATTGGATGCGGTACGCATGGCGGCTTGTTTTTGTGCAAAGGTTGTTCCTTGGGATGCGGGTTGGTTTGCAGAAGCAACAGCAGCAGCGGTAGTAGGAGGGGGGGCAGGCGCCTTGAAAGATGAGGGGGCGAACCGCGAGAACTTCCCTTGCAGCTCGGTGAGACCGTTTTTCATCGACGTGGTTGCGCTTGTGCTCGTGCTTGCAGAAGGGTGATCAGTGGTCTTGGAAGATGAGCTGCCGAGTCGTGAGAACCTCCCCTGTAGCTCACTGAGACCGTTTTTCATCGAGGTGCTTGTGCTCGTATTCGTGGGCGGCGGGGTCGATGTCGACGACCGAG
Source organism: Pseudomassariella vexata (assembly GCF_002105095.1). Classification (NCBI taxonomy): domain Eukaryota; kingdom Fungi; phylum Ascomycota; class Sordariomycetes; order Amphisphaeriales; family Pseudomassariaceae; genus Pseudomassariella; species Pseudomassariella vexata. The sequence goes on from NW_024467969.1 coordinate 360,564, forward strand.
CCGGTGGTGCAGGCGCAGATCTGCCTATGCCGAACCCGGGGACGGAGATACCGGCCGCGCCAAGGCGGCTCATGGCTCCTTGGTTCAGGTGTCCCGACGGTGGTGTCGGACTAGGTGGAGTTGGAGCGTGTGACGGGGCTGGTGAGTTGGCCCCTGATCGCGGTGGTAACCTGGGGGGTAGAGAGGGCGGCCCGCCTGGTGGTGCCATGTTGGGCGCGTAGGTAGGCGGGGGTGTCTTGCCATCGCGACGGGAGGGCGGAGGGGGTAGGTGGGAGGTAGATAGGCCTGTGCTGTTGAGGCTCCATGGCTTGGAGGGAGCGGGAGGCTCTTCTATTGCTCCTTGGTGCTGGTACGAGCCTGGAGGAGGTGGGGGCGGAGGTCTAATGTAAGACTGAGGCGGCGGCGGAGCAGCTGCCGAGTATGCAGTTGCGGGTTCGTGGTTGTGATGAGAGTATGCAGGTTGTGCATTGGGGTCGCGCTTTGGAGGGGGGCCGAAGGAGGACGGGTCGCGTAATTCGGTAATAGGTCGGGAGACGTGGGATTCGGGATTGGAGGACTTGTCGCCTCGGCCGAGTAAGCCGGACTGGAATTGTTCCTTGGTCAGTTTTCTGCGAAGTTTTCTGCAAAGGGAGGCATGTGAGATTTGTGCACGATACATACGACTTGGTCCTTGAGAGAGGTCCCTTCTTTCTCGGGATGCCAACCCTTCTTGACGATGCCTTTCCAATCTGTCATATTTAATGAAAATTATACTCCTGTTGCGTATGTATCGAATTGAATCCCATATTGATACTTATTTGAAGGTAAACACACTCCATTTCCTTCAATTGGCAGTTGAACATGCCATTCAATGCTCCACAAGAGTCAGGTGCTTTCATGATAGCGGTGTATGACGTAGGCCCACTTGATGTTCAGCACTGATCACAAGCTAAATGGCAGTTCACAAGGGATCACCCTTCTCCTTCTATTGGCGCATTGAGTTTAACACCTTGCGATTAAGGCAGGAACAACCCCTCGAACCGGACCCCAAATTGTGCTGGCAGCAGTCGCTACGAGAGCGATATCGATACCAGCCCAAATATTGACTTGTCGCGTATTGACGCGTCTTCATCCCATCGCGTTTCCAAGAGCAATTGCACAATGCACAATGTCAGCGCCGACCGATTCAGATACCGAGCTCCTGACCGAGCACTTTGGGTATCCTCCGGTTGTCAGTTTTCCCATCTTTCGCATTGCAAACCCCGCAGCGGTCAATCATTAATTCGTGTCGCAAACACAGAGTCTACTAGACGATCTCATCAACAGCATCAACATTCTCGCCGAGCGCGCCCTCAATTCCGTCGAACAGGGTCTTTTCAAGGCACCACCAGCCGCTCTGGGATTCAGGCCACCAAAGTCGGCGTCAGCTGCGGAACAAGATGACCCCGCTGAGCGAGCGAAAAACGAGATCGAGTCCGGCACGCACCAGCTAGAGACGCTTCTCTGCGCTAGCATCGATCGCAATTTTGACAAACTCGAGCTGTACGCGTTGCGCTACATCCTGTGTGTACAACCGCCCGATATCCGCAATTACATCCGACTGAGCCACTACGAAGGCTTAGATTTCTCATCGAGCACAGCGGCCACCGGCAACAGCCAGGATGGAACCAACGGGGGCACAATAAATCGGGACAAGCCGACGGTTGATTCAATAGGAGAACTGCGGCGGCGGCTACGGGAGAGCATGCGTCTCAATGCGTTGCTGTACGCTGAGCAACAACGCAACGCGAGGCTTTTGTCTGACCTACAGAGTTTGATCGGGATTAAGCATCCCGACGTCAAGAGAGAATCAACGTCGACAGGGGCCGAAATTTCAGGGTCCAGCCCGTTTGCCTTCCTGCATCAAGAAGTTGCACAGCTCAAGGATGCTGGTGCCGACACACCTCTCAGCACTACGACAGCATTCACGTTGTCTCAATTACAGGCCTTACGCGCGCTGTCTACATCGCTGCGTACCATGGCGCCTCATCTTGCCCCGGTGCCGAGGGACGAAGGCGACGACGAAGGGCGCAAGAGTTGGCGGAGGGAGCGGCTCGAGTACGTCGAGGCTGCGACAAGAAGGCATCTAGAGAATGTGCAAGGACTTGAGCTGGGCAAGGACGGTGAGGTAAGAGATGGAGAGTGGCAGGGTGAAGGGCGGAACTTGGCAAAGGGTGAGGTGGAAGGGCTGGAGAACATTGTTGCTGCGCTGGGGTCTGGGGGCTCCAGGCCAGAAGAGACGGCAAATGCGGACGGTGATTCCATGGAGGAGTGATGAGATGCATCCACTGCGGCCGCACACGATGAGGTTGGTCAGGCAATTTGATTTTGTGAATCTGGCAAGAATTGGTCACGTTCGGAGTCAACGGAAGCTACGGCGTTGGGCTGTTTTGTTTGGGGTTGTGTTTGAATCGAATATTTGGCCGAGTCTTCGCTCGAGGATATGAGTGGCCAACTGCCAACTTGGTCACGAGATGACACTTTTCTCGGGCGTTCTCACCTGAGGCTTGATGAAAAGGATTTATGGCGGAGCTCGATACAGGACCAACTGGATTTCTACCTTGTGGACCATCGTACCATTGTCAAATGCTTGCGAATCAACAGCAAAGTTTGAAATGGCAGAGGTTTAACTGTGATGAGACATTTCGTCATAATGCTGCTGGTCGTCCAGTTGTCGATTAGTGTGTTTTCAATACGTACGCTGGTCGCGGGTAACTCCGTCATCACGATTACCTTGCGCTGTTTATAGAATGGGCCACCAATAGTGTTCATGGGAGACTAGTACACGATTGGTGATCCATAGTTCTTAACGGGACTAGTTGTATATAGGTATTCCGATTTTAACAACGGGCTCTAAAACTTTCCGCATACTCCGGCTCGAGGCTATAATGTTTCGCGGTTCCTCCCGCCCAAACCTGTAGGTTTCGAACTTGCGTTGGATGCCCTTGATCCCAGTGGTTTCTATTTTTAGAATCAATCACATGTGGTGACAGAATAAGCGATGAGGAACCGTGATTCTAGGGACGAACCCTCACAGTCAAAAGTGCACTGGTGCTTAATCACTCAAATTTTCACGACACTTCTACATACTCAATGCCTTATCACCTCACAGCACGTTACTTCGCAGCATGAGGCATCATGGAAATTCCTGGAGGCAGCGGCACGTTGCCTCTCGCAAAACGGCGTAAACCCATTTTATGTCCGAACACGCTTCCACAAAGGTGTGTTATGTATGTAACGTTGGGGTTTAAGCTTAAGCTTCTTCCTGGACCGGGGGCCAGTTTGTCTTAGAGCCACCATCACAAGAAATCGCGACAGCGATTGCCGCTGTAGGGCGACTACTAGGGTATGTAATTCAGCACTGGCTCAACCAACTCACTGACCAGGGCCGTCGTTCGCAGGTATTATTTTCTGAGCCCCTGGAGGCCCCTACCCCTCCCCCCGATCAACGAGGTCGCCTGTTGTCGTGAGAACGACGTCATGCGTACCGGCGCGGGCCAAATACGAGCGAGCATAAGGAGATTTTCGAAAGATCGACAACCCCAGTGTCGGTTTCCGGCGCAGTAAATTGGGCTATAGAGTGGGGGATGAATCTTGGCGGCTCTTATGACGAACCACCAAACCGAGGCATCGCGGTATTTTGTTGGGCTAGGAATGCTGTACGAAGATGCTGCTGTCTGTGTTGTTTTTAAGTTCTCCATCGACCAACAACCAGTCCATCGTCTATTCTCAATCTCTCTCTCGAGACTCTAGTACAAACACACACTTCTCATCACAAAATCATACTGTCTACTAGTCATCACCAGCAAAATGAAGACCTTTATGATTACCACCACCTCTTTGCCACCACGGCCACCGCCCTAAGCATGGGCAAGCGCCAAGCGACATTCTACGAAGTCTCCAAATTTGACGCGGACTGCATCCCGCACAGCACCTACTGCGCCTACAACTTCACCGTGGTGCCCGAATCCTCCATGTTCCCCACGCTGTGTACCGCCTTCCTCCAGGGTCCCGACTACCTGCCGGCCGTCACCAACGGCACCTGCGACAACATCGCTTACACGTGGACCGTCAACAAGCTGGCCGAGGGCGGGCTGAACTTGACTATCAAGACGCCCTTCAATGCGCGTCTGGATTTGACGGGCGTGCACGCTATTGCCGCCGATGAGATTGAGCTTGAGAACAATGGCGCGGTTCGCACGCAGCATTATATCGGGGCGGCGAACTTTACGGTTCCCATAACTGGTACACCCAGCTCTTAGGGGTTCCCTGAGAGGGAGGGAGATTTTGATAGGATGATACCACACTGTTGATAATATAGCGAGGGAATATACGAAGCGATAATGTCATTGTAGTAGTCTTTTGGCTGTAGGAATAATGCATGTACATAGTTCAATTTGAACGACACATTCGTTAACCGCTGCTAGTTATCCGAAACCAATATATATATGTTCTTTTCAGTACCCTTCACTAGCTACTTATGAGGAGGATATGGCAAATAGGTATCGCAATGACCCAAGGGTGAGCACAACCAGATTTTGTGCCTTATACTTGATTACACTGGGAGCAAATCTAGAAGTATTTCACTTAAAAAGTTCCCCACAGCTAGAGCTATTCGTGACTTGGAATTGAACTTGCACTAACCTAGAATAGTAGCATTTAGAGTTTCGCACTAGCGACGACACGCCACGGACAGCTAGGCGGCTCTTCGCTAAACGTCCCGTCCCGCCATCTGGAGACATTATATTCCCAGAGCGATGTAACCTACTTCATGAGGTCTACTCAGGAATTGGACACTGGTAAGTAATGGCGACGACCATTCACTGTTTAGATATTTGACATGTGCCTTTAGCTCCTCCTCTAGCTGCCCCTCTGCTCTCCCTCCAGCTCCTCTTAATAGCTCAACCTACCCAACTCCGTGGCACCCCCACGATCAATGGCCACCGCCACAGCTTCACCCACAATTTATATTCACTGGCCTAGGCCCCCGGAACATGACGAATCATCATCCAGAAGATCTAATTCAACCCGGTTCGAAACGACGGAAGATCGATCCCAGCGAACCCCAAGAAGCCATTAACCTGCTGTCAGACGACGAAGGTATTCCTGATGAGATTCACTACCCTCGAGTGCCAGTCGCAGGCCCCGCGGAATGGGAGAAACCGAGAGATGAGAACAGCCGGATATTGTCTAAGCCTAGCTTTGCCCCTACTCGACGGCCCCATACGGACGAAAACGAGGTAATATGGGTTACACCCCGCTCGAATCAAGAAAATAGCCCATATGAAGCACCTCTTGCTCAAACGCCCACGACTCAAACGACTCAGATGACCCCCAATTCCCATAGTGAATCAACGAGGCAGACCGTGCCGGATCCGCGGATGATACTTGGTGCGCAAGCCGTAGCAGGAATGGCCGCGGAACAATGCGACAGGACGCAAACAGTGACGGCACTGCCGGAGGGGAGTGTTTCTCGATCATCAGGAGTTCCAGGACAGCCATGCGGACAGCCAGGCTCCAATCTCAACACTGCAACAGGGGTACAACAGGTTCCTCGCATACCGGGGGCTGGGCCCGGAGCATCTGATAGCACCTTGCCACCACCTTCGTCATCGCCTCTGCAAAACGCCGCAATAGCGGCGGGTCCGCCACCGATAATTAATGAAGACCCGCCACTCTGCCCAGAACAAGCTGAGTTGGTTGACCTGATTGTCAGTGGAAGAAACGTGTTCTACACTGGCTCAGCTGGCTGTGGAAAATCAACTGTACTTAAGGTGTTCACCAAACGTCTGCGGGAGATGGGAAAGAACGTACGGATTCTTGCACCGACAGGTCGTGCGGCCTTGAATGTGGGTGGAGCTACGACCTGGACCTACGCAGGATGGACACCGGACGCCCACAAGCGACCGCTGGAGAAGCTCAAGGAAGAAGCGCATGGCAAGTACGTCTGGAAACGCTTCACAGGAACGGATGTTTTGGTGATCGATGAGATTAGTAGTAAGCCACTTTCAAAGCCCCAGTCCAGGCCCGGTCCATTTGCCAGACTGGATCACACAAAGGAGATTGGGTCAGGACACCTTGGCCTTAGATTACGATCTGAGCCTCCTCGTTCAATAACATACACTCAACGGATATTCACTAATCTGTTGATGCAGTGGTTGAAAACCATCACTTTGAACGACTCAATGAGGTTATGAAGGCGGCTCGCAGCGTTCCCCGCAAGCCTGATCGAGCCTTTGGGGGAGTTCAGGTCATCGTAACAGGTGACTTCTGTCAGTTGCCGCCAGTGAAGCCGTTTCAGCATTGCATAACGTGTGGCAGAGAGTGTATTGAGAGCTATTCGGCCGATGGCAAGATATATACTTGCCCACGACACGGCGATTACCGAGATGAAGACAAGTGGGCTTTCCGGAGCAGGGCATGGGACGAATGCAATTTTGTTCATGTTAATCTCAAAACCATTCACCGTCAAAACGACCAAACTTTTATCCACATACTTCAAAAATGTCGCATCGGGGACCGACTGACGCCATCGGAAACGAAACTCCTTATGGACCATCCTTGCCAAGTAAATCATGCCACCCAACTATTCGCGACACGCGACGAAGTCTCTCAAGTGAACCAAAGAGCTTTCAACAGACTCATAGGCTTAGAACATCCGTATTGGTGTTTCGATACGGCCGTATTACAGCCACATCATCCCCGGCTCGCATGGAAGGATGCTCGGAGCGCAATGGGTCCGGAAAACCAGAAACCCCTGAAAGCCCTGGAAGAACACCGCTTCGACCCGTGCGTTAAGCTTAAAAAAGGCATGCTGGTCGTCCTGCTCGTCAACCTCGACCTCCAGCTCGGACTGTGCAACGGCAGTCAAGGCCTCATCTGTGGGTTCGAGCCATATGACCCGGCCAAAATGCCCAAAGCGAAATTCGGCAAGGATAACCCTAAGATACGACTCAACGGCGACCGCGCCCTTATGAAAGAGGCGCAAATCCAGGCTTTCATCAAGAGCCCGGTTGTCAAATTCAAAGTCTGGCCGGTGGTGCAATTCCACAACGGCCAAAAGCGCACCGTGTACGCGGAATGCTCCATCTCAGAGCTCGGCGACGAGAAACCCTATAGCGTGTTATCGCGGACGCAGATCCCCCTGGCGCCTGCTTGGTCCATGACGATCCATAAAAGCCAGAGCTTGACGATGGATCGCGTTATTGTGGATTTGTCCAAGGCGTTTGAGGAGGGCCAGGTCTATGTGGCCCTGTCAAGAGCTACTGGTTTGCAGGGGCTCCAGATTAAAGGGGATGCGCAGGGGCTGCTTGCTGGGCTGGGTGGGAATAGGGAAGTCCAGAGGTTCTTGAGGGAGAAGTTTGGTGCTTTGAATGAATTTCTTGTGGGATCATGAGGCTACTTTTAGACCTGTATATATAGTGATCTGTACCTGGATAGACGGAAGCTAGACAGCATGCGTTTTGAAGACTAGAATAGGGGTTGTTGTATGTATGTTCCGGTGGAATATTATGGTGTCAACAGCCGTTGCTCCCGATTGATGAGAACCAATAGTATCGAAATCCAAGAGGCTAGAGACCTGAAGGGCCCAAGCCAAGAGACTGACGTCCCACACCTTATATATATGGTTGGGGCAACCCCTAAGAGCTTTGCGAAGGTCACTTATGAGTCTGCTGTCCCGACTTCCCCCCTTTACTCCATAAGTGCATCTAGTGTGGATGCTTCTACAACGCACTCTGCGAACATTTGACTAGGCATTCAAGCCCCAGAAAGACGTGCTAGTATGCTGATACAACTGTAAGAGGCTGTTTCTATCATTAACAAGAACTCGTACGGCGACGGTGCAGGCAAGCCATCACCCGACACCTCATACATGTAAGCTCTTTTCTGGCACCGGCTGGCTCCAAGGATCACTGCTACAGGGATGCCGACATGGAGGCCGATCTTAGCTCCGAGGGTTAGACCATCTGCAGGTGATGTGAGTGATGTAGGTGATGGAGATGTTGTCGACACTGTGGATGTCGTGGGTGTTGGAGTTGAGGGTGACAGACTGTCGGTACCTCAGATCGTAGTGCTCGCCGTTTTGTTTATCTGGGGGCTCGAGTCGTCCCTGGAGATATTGAAGTAATGGCTGTTTTCATTGGCCTCGGTGGAACCTTCTCTGAAATGGATATGAAGAACTCGTGCCGATGAGCCAGTTGAACGAAGCTCGGTATGTTGATTACGCTTTCGGAGTAACTAATTCACCATCAAATTTGACATACACTACTATTACGCAGCTTGAAATCCAATCATCAATGCCAATACATCACAGCAAAGATCTGCGGAGTTACAGAACTGGCAGGCCGCAGCCGCTTGACTGCAGAATTGTGTACGCCCTTTGAGTTTGAAAATAGATTGAAAAGAAAATAAGCGCTTGTCATTAGCTTTACCCCTGACCAGGAAAGCCAATAACTTTGCCTCTTATACAGTCATTCCATGTAATTTCCACGGTGCAATTTCGAGCCAATAGAGGGATGGCTGCGCCGGCTAGATCGTGTCTCAGTCAAGGTCAGCTCGTGCAGGTCTGCGAGCGAGGTTTTAGCCATGTACGTAAGGGATGCTTGCTGACTTCCAGAGGATATTCAGCTCGGGAATTTGCGAACCTTGCGAAGACCAAACATGGAAAATATGTACCAAGCTTCCCACCATGTTCGACTTTACTAAACTCCGACGCGCGACTTCGCATTCGTTTTCTGTTTCTTCAGAATGCGCCCAGGTGATTCCTGTCAGTACGCCATAGACAGTGCAAACTGGTCGCCATGCTGCTCCCACGCCGCCCGATTGCTTTGAAAGTCCTTGCCTCCATCGCCTTATGCATCCTTTACTTCCTCGTACACCATCTATGGAGCCTCAGAGGTCTGCGCCACTGGCCGACATTCGCACAATCAACATTGCGCCCTACAAGAATACCTCAGAAGATCTGGTATAAGCTAGGTCCCAGCGGCCTCACCAACCAAACCCGAGAATGGACCTCGACCTGTATCGATGCCAACCCTCATTACAAAGTCTCGTTTATGACCGATGACGAAGGCGACACATACGTCAGGAGAACCTTCGCGTCTCGCCCCGACATCGTCGACAGCTACCTCGGCCTGACCATTCCGATTCTCAAAGCTGACCTCCTCCGCTACCTGCTCCTCTACGCTGAGGGAGGCATCTGGAGCGACCTCGATGTGTCCTGCGAGGGAACACCCATAGACGAATGGATCCCTGTACAATTCAAGAGTAAAACAGGTCTCGTCGTCGGATGGGAGTTCGATGTAGGCTGGGGCGATAACTTCATCCGTCAATTCAACAGCTGGACCATCATGGCGCAGCCCGGGCTGCCGCACGTGGCCATGGTGATCGATGATATCCTACAAGGACTGCGCGACAAGATGGCCGAGCATAATGTTACGCTAGCGGAGTTGAGATTGAGTATGGTGGGGGATGTGGTGCATCTCACGGGGCCGATCAGGTTTACGATGAGTGTGCTAAAGAGTTTGGAGAGTACAATCAATGGGACTGTGGATATTGTCCACTTCTCGAATCTCAGGGAGCCGAAGCTGGTGGGGGATGTTTTAGTCATGCCGGGTTACGCTTTTGCAGCGTCTTCGAATAAGTATGAGAGCAACGAGGTTTTGGGCCCGCCCTTGGTTACGCATCATTATGCTGGGACTTGGAAGAATGAGCAAGGTGGAGAGCTAGCTTGATATAGTTTTAGTTCTAGGAGGCTTACTACGTGCAGTTCCAGAAATTCGGTAACATATTGTAAGCATGGCGTCGTGTGGATTCAAAACAATTGCAAAACGATGTATCGTTGGTTTCCGGGTTCATTCACTATACCATTTGCGCTAGCAGCAGAGAAGATTGGCTAATGTATGATAATGTGCAAGTTCGACAGACTAGGTCTAGCTAAGCACACGGCTTCTCTATAAATTTAGCATCGGAAGTCACCTCGGACAACAATTTATCAGCATTGGCACCTTAATCCAGCTGCATGATTAGTAAAGCTATCTCCTCCGGATTACTGAGGATGCATCTTGAATAGGACCAAAACAACAACTTGGTTGAACCCCATGATATTGACTTTTGAACTTGACGGCGCGCTGTCTTCTTAGGCACTTCTTTCGGGTCACGAATCAAGATCAAGGAGTTATCCATATCAGGTAATATAAGTTCATGTTATTAGAGATCCATCGGCTTTGCAGGCTTATCATGGAGACGAACTCCCGGCGAAAGGCGAGGTTTCCAATTCCTGACAAATTCCAATGACTAACGCCATTACAGGCATGTAAATATATGATTTTCCATGGAAGCATAGCGGACTTCGACCTTGACCAAGGCCGACTAGGCGATACTTGCTTAAAAAAAAGTTCAAATGCGACTTGATAAAGCCAACTTGCTCGAATTGCCAGTTATACAGGGTTCAATGCACAACCACGACTGTGCGAAGGCGGGCCATGCCTCCAAAAGAGAAGCCAATTAGTCCTCCGCTGCAGCAAACTAAACCGTATGTCTTAAGAAGTTGATTGCATTCTGAATATTATACCGATGCAGTGACCTAGCTCAACTCAGGAAGAGACACTCGAAGCCCGACTTGCAAGATTTGAGTTCAAACTTGACTTGCTGGTTCCGGGCTGAACTTCGCTGCCAGAGACTCTTGAAGATCGGTCATGCTCAGATAGCAATCGAGAATCGCTCTTTGAGGATCGGCAGAGTATATAAACCTCCATACGAAGTGGTTCGAGTTCACTGGATTTGCGGCCCCTATATGAGATATTGCCAGTCGTCGAGGACGGCTTCGACAACTCCGACAACTCCAACAACGCCTTGCCTCTGTTTCACCAGCCCTCTTTCATAAGACTGCTGCAGAACTGCTACTCAGAAACTACTAGCCATACCAGAGTCGTCTGGGCTGCCGCCATAAACGCAGCCCTTGCTGTAGATTATCGGATGCGAATGATTGAGGCGGATCCACTGAAGGATCCCACTTCTTAACGCAAGAGCCCAGGTGCTTAGGTATTTCGGGGACGGGAGAGTAGCTACGAGCCTATCTTCTAGGGCAGTATAACCAGTCGCCTCGCAAGGTGGAAGGGAAAAGGCCAGTGGACGTACCGTTGGCCTCAGGGCAGAAAGAAATATACTGCTTCGACCCGCGCAGAAGCCTGCTTTTTCGACATATTACCGATAAAGCTAAGGCGATCCTGCAACTGGGGCATGATGAGTTCTTGCCGTAAGTTGACCCGCCTAATTAGTACTGGAAGTTTTCATTCCTGATTTAGTTGTTAACATAACGGTCGTTTTGAGATTGAGAAATCCAAATCCGCTACAACCCTAACTCCACATAGTGTAGGAGATACTGGCAAGAGAGCTGTATTGGTGATGATGAGAGGACTAACCCCCAAAGACTACAGCTACGAAAGGGCTATCTATGGGCAGTTGGCCCGAGTGCTGCACCCAACATACAGGCGGTGTGCCTGAGGCACGCAACAGATAGTGCTGGGGTTCAACTATGTCGACTTCAGGAACGGCCCTTGTTAAATATCTGGGCCCGGGCACCGTCGCAGTGTCAACGCATACTAAACAGACAAATCATACTATTGAGAGGTAGACTATTCAGTTGAATCTCCGTGAATTCTCCTGTTGCATCACCATATCTCCACAATCCCTGAGTTATCACCAACCCTCCCACAGCCTCCTGCGTCAGTCCAGCCCAAATTCTAAAGATTTTGCTCGATTATTATCAGCCAGCTTTGTCCAAGTCTCCGGTGGAATATGAATCATTGTAACGAGCAATAGAAATGTTGGCGTCTCTTCTTCTATTATCGTCTCAAATTGACCAAGTTTCCAAATTTCGTAATAATTGACTTGGCTCGCTTAACCGAATTGTATTATTGTGAAGAGAAGGTGAGATTCGTGTTGGCTTGGCTGACTAAGCTGTGATTGTTACACCTGCACACATAAGGCCTGCCTCATAAATGGAAGAGCTACGACTTAAGGGAGTGACTTGGTGAGTTTTATTGGTAATGAGATATGTTCACCGCTTCACCCTTGTTATTCGTAGATCGAGTGCAACCATACAAGATGATTTAAAGCAGATACGAAAGATCTGCAATGAAATGTGACAAACTGGCATCAAATCCGAATCCAAGACCCAAGCCGACCTGCCCCAAAAGCATAACATGCCAACAACATCAGAGCGCACGCCGGCTGAAGGATAATTGACCAAACCGTCCGATGTGTCCTTCACTCTCCTCTCTTGATTGAAGAGTTTGTGTTTGTCAACGACGAGTTCGATGGATCAGAATGGATGTTCAGTTACTGAAGATCGAATGAGAGTCGAAAATGATGAGTTGCTGGCAGGATGCCTCAGTGTGGTCGTTTTTTCTTTTCGTTTTTATTGAATTTGCTGAGACGACAATTTCCGCCGGGCGACTTGCGATAAATGAGTGACCAACCGACAGAACTAGGCCTTACGCCTTGAAAGTACTGAATGAGAAGGATGGTCTTTGTGTAGTCCTACTCCTCGCCCTCGTCCTCGTCATCGAGGCCAGGAAAGTCGCAGTCGGATTGACCGCCACAGCAGCTACGGAAACCGCGGAGGTGTTCCGAGATGGAGCTGGCCGCGCAGTCGTTTCCGTGGAAAACACCATGGTATTGAGAGCAGCACGTACGCGTCTGTCCGTCGTTTGGGTTGCCATTCGTAAAACACTTGCAAGCTAGACCGGTGGTGGACAGCATAGCGGCAACTGCTACGGTGGCGATGCGGAGGAAATACATTTTGGCGTTCTTGGATTGGCAAAGGATCTGTACAAATTGTGCTGGATAAACAAGAGGAGCTTTGAAGAGACTGGTAGAGTTGAGTGAATGCTGGTAGTTGATTTGAAGTATAGAGAACAAAACGGAGAGAAGCTGAATGCGGATGAGGATTGGGGTATTATATAGTTACAGGAGCATGGTGTTTAGAACCATACAGATATGAATTTACGAACAAGACCCAGAGTAACCATTCTCGTGAGACTGCTTCTTCTGCGCTACAATAACTAACGAATAGGAGGTCTGCTGTATAGAATACGATGTCAGCTTACTATATGTTGTAATGTTTGATGTCTCAGCTTCAGAACAGACGGAGCGATGCAGTGCCACATAGTACATTCCAACTAGACAATCATTGCATCACAGAAAGGAAAATCCATCATATATACGACTTGATCCACGAAAGAAATCCCATGATTATAGCAGCTGACCACCGAAGCCTAAACTAAGCGAGCCGGTGGTATTATTGTCGCGGTGTTTTTCAAGATACCGGGTGATTCATTGACAACCGTATGCACGGGGTCGCAAAAGCATCACAGGGTCAAGCACCTAGCCCATCTTAACTACCCATTGCGCCGGCTCGATAAAGGTAAAATCTCGACCAGAAATAGGCTGTGGTGTAAGCTTCAGCAAATGGCACCGCCATTTAGCTGGAAAGGTACGGATGTGTTTCAGGACGATCCTTTACGTACAACTTGACTCTGAAGCTCCGCTGATCTGACAAGCTGTGTAGAACCTCAGAAGAACCCGAAAGGAGCGTCGCCTATGAAGATGAGGCATCAAAAATTGACCAAGTGCTGACGTTATATTGCTATTGCGTAAAATGTGAAACCATTTGGCGCGGTTGAGATCCTAACGGTCCACTTGGGCCTCGCTGTTTTCGTAGTCGTGGATTGACGGTTGCAGAGTAAGTTCCTTCACTTCCCGATCCGCACATCTAGACATCAAATACCTTTCCGAATAAGATAAATAAAGGGGCAGTGCCTAAGTGATTCCAACTGTGAAGGTGGGGAGTGCCGGGTAGGTGGCGTGGCGAGCAGTCCATGCCAGGGAGCCTCGGCGGCGGAGAGTATATGATACAGAGTAGCTGGAGACCCACTTACTACTTGCGAATTATCATCTGATGCTCCAAATGTTCATGACATTGGACTGCCGGGTCTGTAAGGCTGGGAGCCGATGGAAAGCCCTGAGAGGTGAGGGTCGAACTTTTCAACCCAACGGCGAGAAGCGTCGAGGACTTGGGACCATTGCAGTCTTAACGGTCGAGTTTCGTGAACTTAAGTCGCGTACCCCAAGTCCTTGTAGATGGTGGCCGTTGCATTAGCTTCACATTCTACTAGCGTGATCAGTGTCAAAGTACGTAAGGACCTAACCTTAGAGTATATAGCTGCTGTCTACTGAATGTGGTCTCCTTGCCAAATTGATCGATATTGGGTGGATTAAATCCCAAGGTCTTTGGCATAGAATCAAGTTGTTGAGCAGCAACCTGCGAAGCTCAAAGTCTGGAACCGAAGAGAGAGGGTTCTAATGTTCGCGGCCAAAGGTACCGTTACACATGTGCTCCAAAAGGATGACATTGACCAAGAAAATTTTGAGAATGCTGTTTGCTTCTGGGTGAAACCCGAGCTTGAATTTGTGGCAGGTGCAACCTAGTAGGATTGTGTACTACCGCACATCTACTGTGGCCCATGGCCCATTACCGTCATAGCAAGTTCCCCGGAAATCCCAATTACCCTTGCCCAGAGCAACATACGACAATGAGGAAATCACGATTCCATGAAATCGATCCAGTCACCAAATCAGCTGGTGCTGCTCTGCTATGCAGCATATTGGCCCACTGCCTATCCGACAGGCAATCCGAGCTCTATGCCTGCTCCGAAGCCCTGAGCTGGATCGTGCTGCCCATCTTGTGCACGACTGCGGGTGTGGGTTCCAGAAATCGACGACCAGATCTGCCTTTCGATGGCAGCACCTCCAAAAAGCTATCTGCAGCGGCGTCATCATTATGGACAGTTGCTCTGAGCCTTGCTGCCTACTGGGTTTTCGCAGCAGAGAACGGCATGTTTGTATTCCTCCCCGCATCAACTCCATTACTTTTTGTAGCTCAGAAGTACCTTTGGTCCGACCTGGAGCTCCGTACTTCTTCACCCAGGTCTGCTCCTTACCTTTTCTACTTTCTTGCGAACACATTTCGGGGCACGGCCTTCGCCGCTTCATTTGCCATTGTCACTCTCAAGTCAGACTGGCACTTCCAAGCATGGGATGTTTTGTCCATTGTACCGCTTGCTTCTCTGCTAGTGATCTACATTACTCTCACGCCCAGGCCGAAGACGACTAATAGGAGCTGCCGGTTTATACCGGCTTTTGATATTGAAGATGCCATCCTGCCTCTTTCACTGCGCGTTACATTCGTGTTTGCCATTGTAATCGGCCTGGAATCTCTCGCATTCGGTTTCCCTGTATGCAGTATCGCGTCCACGTTAGCTCTTGCCTTGGCCAAGGCTGCGTCTTGGTATTTCGTGATTCAGACAGTATGTAACCTTGGTCAAGATGTTTATATACGATGCTTACTGCCTTTTAAGTCTCGACAATCTTCCTGGCGCACCGTCGCCGCCATGGAAACGTTTAGCCTCATGTCCACACGCGATCCCTTCACGCTCTTGTCGGATGCTCGGGCTTTGTCGCACGTCATGGCGTCTTTCCTGTCTCTCGGTCAGGTTATCACAATGCTTCCAAAGCAAGCGAAAGCCAAATCAGCACTCTGGGTCCTTTCCCTCGTCTCTCTCGCACCATACCTTGCCAACCTTCTTGCCATCAAACTAGCAGGATCTTCATCGTCATTGATCCACCCTGAAGAGCATCATGTCCAAGTTCTCATCCAAAACGCCAAGGCGGACTTCGAAACCTTGCTTCAAAAGCAATCCAAAAGTTATACCGCCGCTCACGACGAATATCAACGTCGATATGGTCTGGAACCGCCACCCGGCTTCGAAGCCTGGTATGAGTTTGCAAGGTCGCAGCAGTCACCCATCATCGATGATTTTGATGTCATCTTCAAAGGTGTTTCACCATTCTGGAGACTGAGTGGTAAAGAGGTTCTTGAAATCATGAGTCGCATGCACGATGCGCCGAACAGCGAGCTGTGGCTCTGCGAGTTTTCTGGCTACAAGGCCAAAACTCACTGTAGCCATTCCTACCGCAGTTACGATAGGCACATCCAATCCTTATTGGACGGCCTATTTGGGGGTTTCCACGGCCTTCTTCCCAACGTCAAGTTTCTGGTAAATCACATCGATGAACCGAGGGTCCTGATTCCCCCACCATCAGGAGGAGACACCAATAGCAATGGACTGTATACCCTAACCGAGATGTCGAGACGACCCATTTGGGATACACTTACAAAGTTTTGCGACTCTCGCGAGGAGGGCAGGCCTGCTGATCGGACAAGGCGCACGCAAGAAATCTGTGCCCTGCCGTTCGTCAACGATTCCTTGTCCGCCATGGATCTGTGCCAACATCCCGAATACAGCTCCATGCACGGTCTCGCCATGAGTCCTACGTCTTTTCGCCTAATTGAAGGCTTAGTACCCGTTCTTTCAACTGGTTCACCCTCAACCATGGGCGACATACTGTATCCCAGCCCCGCTTATACGGAGGCTGAGTTTCAATACACCGACGCGCACGACGTCGCTTGGGATAAGAAGCGAAATAATCTACACTGGGCTGGTTCTACCACCGGTGGATTTGCCTCGGACGACCAGTGGCGACACTTCCACCGACAAAGATTCGTCGAGCTGGCGCAGAATCTGGAAAAGCGACAGCATTGTTACCTACGAGAAAGGGGCGGCGTCCTCAGCCATGTTAAATCGTCATTCCTCAATGGCAGACTATTCGACGTGGCCTTTGCCAGGATATTCCAGTGCGAGAGGCGACACTGCAGAGACCAACGTGCATACTTCAACTTGAAGTCGTGGGAAGACAAGGACCGTGCCCTCGAATCGCGTCTTGTCTTCGATATGGATGGCAACGGCATAAGCGGGCGCTACTACAAGTTCCTAGCTTCGCGATCGGTGCCACTGAAGCAGACGATGCTGCGTGAGTGGCATGATGAGCGGCTCGTGCCGTGGTTTCATTACATACCAGTCAGCCAGAGCATGGAGGAGCTCCCCGAGCTGGTTTTCCATCTTACATCCACAGAAGCAGGGCAAAGGGCGGCTAGAGAGATAGCTGAGCAGGGTCGGAACTGGTTTAGCAAGGCATTCAGGGATGTTGATCGGACTATCTATATGTATCGGCTGCTGCTAGAGCTGGCGAGACTGCAGGATCCGAAAAGAAAAGCGCATGCTGATGCTCGAAGATGATGGTGCTGGATACAACCCTTTACACACAACTATGACTAGCGTTCTCTGTCACGAAAGGGTTGGACGCTTTTGAGTTCTTGCCCTGCACTGGCCCCCCTCGTCCGCTTCCCTTTGCAGCATTTACGGCCAGGCCATTTCGATGAGTGTTACATTGCATTTTTGACTACTTTAAGCCTGGCCCTTGATTTCGATTCTCTATGGGTTTCGGATATCTGAAGAGATATCACCCGGCAAATTCCATACATAAATGGAACAATCCACGCAAGAAGATGCCACCTAGAGTCCGCGTTCGATTAAACACTTCTAAGCCAGTTAGTTATTGGCTCATTGAAAGGCACTATTGTGTCCTTCAAACCTGAAGCTGCTCCTAGAGGGCATCCTGCCGTACAACACGTGTCTTGTACGACAACTGGGCGTAATTATGTGGTCAGTGCCTTCTCGCTTGGAACTTCCGTCGCGGAAGGTCGCAAATACAGTAGGATCATAGGAATGTGTGATGTATTGACCCTGTCCAACCGTTGGATCCATGTGCAAAGTCCGATAATTGGATATATCCGGCACGCCTGCCCAAGGGTGTCTCTGTATAAGGCGATTCCTTCCACCAACAACCACCACCATCCCGGGGGCGGGGCAACGAGAATTGAGATCGATCTGTACCACCGGACCGGATGCCCCGATGTCAACGACGTACGTTCATGCCATTTGCATATCACTTTTGCCCTGAACTTGGATTACATAGAAACGGAGGCCTTGCTGACAGAGCTGCACGTAGCTCTTCTGCCTAGGGCCAGCCAACAAAATTCGAACCCACGGACAGACACACTGCCCGCACAGCCAAGATCGTCCCTGCCGATTCTGCCTTCTCCGTCCACCTTTCCAACACTATGACGGAGCCGTCATCCCCAACTCAGAACCTCCATCACGCGATCATTTCCAACTTCGGATAATAAACTGGCAACATGAACGTGCACATCGGCTTGTAGCAGTTCAATCCGCATTAAACAATGTTACAGAGTCTTCTCCGGCCAGTACGCCGCCTATCTTTGTGGCTCGTCGTGCCAATTACTGCAGCATTATTCCTCGAAGTGTGCCTACACCTGTACTACTACCACGTCCCGATTCCCGATCATGAGCTCGACACCCCGTTCTTTACTTCCTGTCAAGAGCCCGACCTCAGTCCGAGCACGCCACGGGAGAATGCCGTGCTGGTCATGCTAGCCCGTAACTCGGAACTTAAAAAGGCCAAGATCACCATCGAGAGTATCGAGCGCTCTTTCAATCGCTGGTACAATTACCCGATCGTGTTTTTGAACGATGAACCATGGAGCCAGGAGTTCGTACGGCAGCTCAACGAGACGAGCAAGGGAAAGGCGTCATTTGAGGTTATACCGAAGGGTCAATGGACATTTCCGGAGTGGGTTGATGCGGAATCGGCCAGGCAGAGTATGAAACAACAGGGGCAACGGGGGATCCCCCATGGTGGTGATGAGGGTACCATCATATGTGCCGGTTTTACTCTGGGTACGTCTTCATTTGCGACAACACTCACGCTGTGTACCTACATCACGGGAAGCCAAGAACTGATCTTTATGTAGAGAATTCTACCAATTGGAAGCCCTCAAGAAGTACAAGTGGTACTGGCGGCTCGAGCCGGATGTCGAGTTCTCCTGCTCTATAACGTACGACCCGTTTGTACAGATGGCGAAGAACAAGCATGTGTACGGGTTTACCATTGCGCTATGGGAAGTAGGGACCACCTGTCCGTCCCTCTTTCGAAATGTCGTCAACTGGATGGAACAGCACGAAATCAAACCCAGCGATCTCTGGAAGGCTACTATGGAGGGCTCTTGGATGCCGTACCCGTTCCGCAAGTTGATGAGTCTCCTGCCTCATCGCGATCGCCGTGGAGATGCCTGGAGTCTCTGTCATTATTGGAGCAATTTCGAGATCGCCGACATGGATTTCTTCCGCAGCCGGCAGTACCAAACCCTTTTCGAATACCTGGATGGAAAAGAAGGGTTTTATTATGAACGCGTGAGTCCCAACCCATGATTATTAGCCACTCAATCTAACAATGCCCTCAGTGGGGAGACGCCGCAGTGCACTCACTCGCCGTAGCCATGCTCCTCAAACCCGAAAAGGTCCACCACTTCGAGGATTTCGGCTACAGGCACGGCAATTTCTACCAGTGCCCGGCTAACGCCCCCGGCGGCCAGTTGCCCGAGTCAGAACGATTGGGCAAAGCTACGCTACCCAAAGGCAACCCCGAAGTTGAAGGGGGCATCGGCTGCCGGTGCCAATGTGATCGTCGGCCACATGGCGGGCGGAACTTTTCGGGATATTGTATGACGCTCCAGCAGCCTAATAGTCGCGAGAGGCCGTGGCTCGCGTGGTTTCTCCAGGACAGATCCATGTGGCGGGTGCGGGTCTTGGTCTTTGGAGCTGTTTGCGGTTGTGCGGTTCTGGGGGTCAGGTGTTGGCTGTCTAGATGGAGCAGGCGGATCATCATCGGGGTGGTGGTGATGCTGGGTTTGGCGGTGTTCTTGAACACCATGTCCAGGATTATGTAAACTCGTCTTCAAATTCATGGCTGAAGAATAGGCATACCAAGTACGATTGCTAGAGCTGGAAGTTGTTCTAGAACTACTGAAACAATGGAAGGCTCCATCGTCGCAAGGTATTGTTGTATATGATTGTTCTAAGTATACAAAATAAGGGATGCAATGCCACAATGAAAAGCGCATATAGACCTGACAGAGAGCGAAACGAGATTGCGGACATGGCAAGATTGAACCGAATGTGTGGGTAGATATATGTACAGATGTGCAAGACTGGAAACTATACATATCAGAAGATATCTATCCTGAATGGTGAATATACATTTGCGGGTTGACCAAATCCCTTTTCTATCCTAGCAGACTTAGTAGACAGGAAGCTTGAAAGCGGGGAAAGTATACGTCCAGGAATCAATGGACGCCTCATCCTCGACACAATCAAACGACGTAGCGTTCTCGCTGGCCCAAAGGGGACGAGTAGGCCACTGGCACAGCATCTGCGTCTCCCCCGCCTTGACGCCGGACGAAACAGTAGCGTTGAGCGCCGTGGGCTGCACACCATTCTCAACCCAGTCAATAATGATATCCATGTTGTTCTGGGGGTACGGGCCAGGCTGCAGGCTGTTGGCGCCGCAGTGTCCCGCGCCGGGGATCAGGTAAAATTGGTACCACTCCTGCAGAGCGGCAAGGGCCTCCTCGTCCGACAGGTCGGGGTACATGATCGAGCGTACCGATTGCCAGTAGTGAACCGAGGAGGCGGCCGGGATGCTGGAATCGGACTCGCCATGGTAGTGGAGCAGCTTGCCGCCCGTGGATTGGAAGGGGGTCAGATCGGGGAGGGTGGTTTGCAGGCTCTCGTAGTAGCGGACGAAGCCGGTGTTGATCCAGTCGACTAGGGTGTCGTAGGTTACGTTGTTCAGGTCCGAAAGGTTGTCAAGGTCGAGGAGTTGGATGAACTTGGTAACATATTCACCGCCTGGAGAAAATACCGAGGTTAGTAAAGGGTACAGAGCCATGGAAGGAAAGGGCGTATGTGAGAGAGAGAGGTGCAAGGGTAGAGAAAATGGTGGACTCACCAGTAGACGGGATGTTGAGCTCCCACGTGTCCGTCTCGTTGTTGTAAGTGGTAGCAGCATCGCCAAGCTCGGATCCAATCTGCCATGACAGGTACGCACGCTCGCCCTCCGAGTTGAAGATACCATCATAAATGCCTTGGGCAACGGCAACACCCTCGGCCGTCACGGTGCCGTTCTGCTCGGGCGTGGTGCTCGTAGTGCTACCCTGGGCCTGACGCTTCCTGTTAAAGCCGAAGCCGAGCGAGCTGCTGGTCTCGGCGGCACAGTAGTACGACTCGCCGATGATAGACGTCAGGTTGAAGTTCAGCATGCACAGATCGGTACGCGAGATCACGCCGTCGGTGCGGCCGTCGAGCGGGTCACAGGCGGCGATGGTAGCGTTGACGATCTTCTCCAACTCGCAGGGCGGGGGGTAGTAGTCCAAAGTCTGCTCGACGGCGGAAGAATAAACATGGAGGACCTGCTGGTGGGCGAACCGGAAAGCAGGCGCGCCGGTAATAGCGCCGTCGAACTCCTCGCCGTAGCGCTGCACCTGCGACATGCCCTCGCGGCCGCCGTCGGAGCAGCCCTCGAAGTACGTGTACAACTTGGTGTCGTCTGCCAGGGCGTAGAATCCCCGCGTCAGGGGCTTGCCGACCTGTGTCATCTCGCCCAAAGCCTGGTAGCCGAACATGTGGGTGGCGTCCCAGTTGATGGACCCGTTGCCATAGAGGACGACCTCATCGTAGCTAGTGCTGAAGGCGTCGTAGCCCGCGTCGGTGGCACCGGAGGCGGCGTCGTAGGCGAGGCCGCCGGTTGCGTCGCTTGACAGGGAGAAGCCACCGCCACCGGCTACGTAGAACCGGTTGCTGAAAGAGGACGGGCTGGGCAAGGCGTACTTGAGGTTGACAATATCACCCTTCCCGGTGTGGGTGTAGGCCACGGTGACGTTGCAGTACGTGTATGTTGCGGTGCTGCTCATGCCGCCAGTGGCATTGTAGACGGGACTGGCAGTCACCGTAGACGGGAGCAAATCGATGCCGACCAGGGTGCCGTTGGCCGGAAGCGCCGATTGCACATTAGCCACAGTGCACAAATCCGCAAGGGTTGCGGCCTTGGCTGTTGCGGCCAAGGCGGCGACAGCGCGGCACGACTGACGCATGTTGGAGTCGGGGTCAAAGTGAATGAATGAATGAAGACTAAGTGAGTGAGTGAGATGACTCAGAAATGACTGAAGCGAGTGAGATGCGCGAATGCGATGAGTAGCAACATTTCGAGAACACCACACAGAGAATCGCCATGTCTTTTGTATAAACTTCCATCACGTTGCTCTCAGATAAAGCAGGCTCCATTTTATTCTGGAACCCTGCCTCCTGAATATAACCCCGGCGTTTCGGCCGCGGGGCTGACGGTAGGCCACGAGTCGACCGCGCCACGGTGGTGGCATAACGGCGCAGCATTGAGCACCTCGGCAGCGAATTCAGTGGGAAGTTTGATTGCCATCATGGAA
Source organism: Pseudomassariella vexata (assembly GCF_002105095.1). Lineage (NCBI taxonomy): Eukaryota > Fungi > Ascomycota > Sordariomycetes > Amphisphaeriales > Pseudomassariaceae > Pseudomassariella > Pseudomassariella vexata. The sequence continues at coordinate 382,903 of NW_024467969.1, forward strand.
AGGCACAAGCGAACGGAGAGAGCCATCCAGGTGGGTCGAGGCTGGCATTTTTAGCACACACTGACAAGCGGGAATAGTCAAATTAGCTAATCGGCTCCATATTAAGTACCGATATGTGAATATACTACGGTATAGTCAATGTATCCACCCTACACTGAGACTGGGACCAATGAGCATCAACTGTCAATTCTTCACCCATGCAAGCAGGTGGGTCGTTTAACTGTTCTAGTGCCTGCCTTGATTGGGGATTGCGTGTTGAGTTGCGTGGCGGCAAGGGGTAGGCCTCGTGTATTTTGCGCTTGACAACAGCTACGTAAGGATCGTCAACACGACACAGCTCCGAGATGAGCACCTTCGGTTGAGGTATACATAGGGAAACCTAAAATTCTTCCGATTGTTGTTATAGCAATAAAAGGCATAGGCCAGCGGTCATGTTGTGGTTGAAGACTACTGGAGAGCTAATTGGAGTCGCATATGTACAATATATACAAGAAATACCTTTGTTCTGCCAAGTAGCGCTATGCTGGTAACTTGTCCGCGGCCGTTGCAGCTGTGGTTCGTCCGGGGAACAGCGGCTTTGTGGCAATTGCGCGCAGCAGGACGAACTGCCCACATACCATGATTGAAACCACAAGATGTTTATCATGATCGACTTATTGGACGCGTCATGTACACCAGTTGCAAGTCCGGATATGTCACTAATAGACACCCTAGTAATGCATTCTGGCCGGCCCACATCAACATCATTTGTCAATTCCCATGACGAACCATCGCGCTTTAGCGACAAATAAGAAGGCTAACGTACAACCCCACCTTTCCGGCCACATATTGCAATCCAATTGAAGGTATTCGAAACAGTGTATTCAACGTACTATTGTAGCTATTCAGGTACAACCAGCTCTAATAGAAAGCTGTGCTCTAGGGCTTCCTGAGGTATAGATCTGATAGATTCTGACGCCTTAGCTGGGTCCAGTATTACCTGATTCCGACGTTGTACCTGGTCTCGTTGCCGTTCTACTTCAAGGGCTCGATCCATCGCTTCCTTAATCTGTACAATGTTACCAAATCGTTCATTAGGCCCTAATCGTACCTTCTTACGTGGTTTGGGGCGTAACGAAGTTATCTCGGCTTCTAATGCGTGTACACGTTGGGTCAAAGTAGCGACCTCGACGCTCTGTACATCTAGCCGACGAGTTAGCTTCCGAAACAATAGCCGTTGCGACGATCGCAATGGCGTAATCGTTGCCAGACTCTCCCTAGCGACTAAGCTAGTCACTGGCGTCGCTATTATTGTCGGATCAAGCCAATTACCAGCTGTTGGTGGTGTAGTTGCGTAAGGGAATACAGAGCTATAAGCAGGGTTAAGCCTCAATTCTGTCACTTAGTGGGTGGTCTGGGTTCGATTCTAGCCTGTGTTCTGGCTTTTCATTCGCTAATGGAGCCAAGTGTCGCGGATCGCCTGCGGGGGTCCGCCCGATACCGGAACCTCTGACATGCCTAAAATTGTGCCTCTGAGCAAGTTGCCGAGGCCGGGACCTCTGAACATGCCTAATGTGCCTCTGAGCAAAGTCGCCGGTCATGCGATACCCGTGTAGCGGGCTGTATAACAAGTTAGAATTGGCCTTACGTTTCTGCTCACAGGGTGTATCCCTGGGGATCTTCTCGAGCTTGCTCGCCCTTAGAGTTACCTGCTTTATCTACTCGGGACGAGTAGCTCTAGAGGGGAGTATAATTGTAAGGGAATACAGAGCTATAAGCAGGGTTAAGCCTCAATTCTGTCACTAAGTGACAGAATTCCTAGATCTTTTGGTCTATGTGACGTGATAGTCTAGGCTTCCTGTCACCTTACAAGTTGGTCGTTCTGATAGGGGGGCTATCGTCGGCTGAGGTCGCGATGGATCTAATGGGTATATTCCAGTTGCAGAGAAGCCTGATTGTATATTACTGATCGTGAACGACTTCGTATATGCCTCGATGTATAGCGAGAAGAACGTCGACTTTTTAAATAGAATAGAACAGTACTCGATCGAGAGAGAGGTCGCCAACGAGCGATAGTACCGCTTTAATGGAGCAAATACGGCGACGTCGAGAGGTTGGAGCCCGTGAGAACAGTGCGCTGGCAAAAATAGTAACGAGATCTTGTTATAATAGGCTAACCACATAAACTCGACGTTGTCGTGAGCGATATGACCATCTAATATCAAGAGCCGCTGCTCGTCGGGATCAACTGGTTGTGTACGAGGTATAAAGATATCACGAAGCTATCGAACGGCGATATCTGTACTGATCCAACCGTTAGACGAATAAGTATATTGCCAATCAGGTATATCGTCGCAATCGTTAAACCATTGGGCTTGGAGGCTCTTGCTAGTATATATTACTGCTGGGGTCAACGAGTTACCCATCGCCGATATAGCATGTAATATAGTGACCTATTCGCGGCTTTCGTCACTCCGAACGAATGTTGTATGTTTCTCTGACGATCCGTACACTATACCCTCGATCCCTTCGCCAATCACGATGCCTGTTTCGTCCATATTCCAGACGTTATGTGGAAAGTAGTCGTGAGCTGACATCAAGGCTTCGTACGTCTCGAAGAAATCGTCGATATTCTGCGTCGATAGGCCATCAAATCGCTGACGGTCGAGGCGTCGAGATTGAATACTTCCGACCTCTGGATGGCGTTGAATAAAGCGATGAACCCAATGGCGACCGAGGCCCTCTGATCGACGATCCTGAGGTAACAGAATCAACGCCATCTTAGCGATGGATAGCGCCGACGGGCTACGACCCTCGCGATCCATTTCGAGGATCCATCCAATCAGCGCGTCTTCCTGATCCCTAGATAGCTTCATCGACGCGATTGACGCGTCAGAATGGCTGAGGCCATCGCCGAGTCGTAATTGGAGGGTAGAGCGTGGAACGCCCCATCGGAGGGAAGCCTGGCGCTGGAATATCCCTTGACTGATATCGTTGAAAGCGCCTTGAATCTAATTTTCTGAATATCGAGGCATTGTATAATAATAGCCAATACCGACGATAATCTGTTGTGTCGAAGGTTGTTGTAGTTGGCAGATTAGATGGCCAGAAAGGTGAGTGGCCGGAAAGGTGGGGTTGTACGTTAGCTCAGTTACGTTTACAACGGCATAACAGCCACATGACGCGGGTTGCGAATGCATGCGCTTTGGACCACACGTCTGTCGGTATCATATTGCCACGAAGTCTGCAGAACTGATGATCTTACCTGCCTCTGGCAGATCGAAGCGGCTCTACTGCCTTGGCATACACATCTAGGATTGTGGTCAGCAAAAGACTACCTGCAAACTCCCACTACTTGACTATATTCAACTGCTGGAGCAGGTTCCATCTGGGAGAGCGGCCCTGCGACTTCTTGAAACTTCAGTGTCCGTGAATACCAGTAGTTACTAGTTCACTGCCGTAGGGATCCTCGGCTCGTAGCAACGCGCTATGATTAAGCAGGGAGCCAAAGCGAGTCCGGCTTGGCCACGGGGTACAATGCTTAACACAGACCACCAAGGTTCGAAACAAACTCACCATGCCAACCTGGTGAGCTAGGGCTGGCGTGTATTTACACCAATACCCTCATCGTTCTCCGGACTTTGGTCGCCAATGCTAACCTCATCGGAGGCCCTGGTTGAGCAACCTGGTGGGTTTATGGTTGCCAAGGCGGCTCAAATAGCTATTTTGACAATGCTGGGGTTCCCTGACAGCCGTATTTATGGGTATTTTGAAGGTGCTGGAGGTCCCTGCCAGCCCTGAAGGATCCCCTGTAAGAATTGTTAGCGCGCAAATCTCTGCAAAATGTCTTTTACTGTACTTCGAAACATCGCTCTTGTCTTGGTATTCCTCTAACGTATTTCACCCCCATTCCGACACCCTATAAAACAAAACACCACGAATAACACTGCAATTTCAAACAACCACCACAAATTCAATTCTGAACAACTATACAATCGCTTTCGACAGTAGATACATTAGATATTTCTGAACCCGAATCATCAACAAGAGCTTCATTAGATACTTCCCTCATCCGCCGTACGTCCTCAATCCTTGTGAATTTCGCGTTTGGACTTATTTGCACCTTCTTTTTTTTCCGTGGCTTCATAAGCTCCAATCCCTGTTTCAAGCCCTTAATTTGTAATTCTGCGCTTACTAATAGATAATCCTTCTCATCAAACCCTTTTTTCATCTTTCTAAATAGCTGGCGTTGTGTAGTCATGTTAGTTTGTTGGAGTCGATTGAACTCCCTAAACTGGCGCTCTATATCTACGCTCTTCTTTGGCGTTGACCATACAACATTGCCCTCTGAAGGCGTCTGGAGCGTTTTCTGGACTTTCTGGGTTGCAATAAGAATGTCTGGACCTTGGTGACGTGTGCGGTTGCTATTTTCAAGCAGAAGAGGTAAGGGGCCTAGCGACATTTAGGGGCCATAGACCACTTGTATGCCAACCAGACTTGATATTTTGAGCCGTTAGAGCCCTCTGGCGTGCTCTGGCGTAACAGCGCATAAAATTCCGCTTGCCAATAGGTGCTGAATCAGTTAATAGGGTTAAAACCCCGACCTCCTTGCGATATGCCGTTTTCATAGCTGAGAACACCCCAACATCGAGGGGCTGAAGGACATGAGATGAGTGTGGGGGTAAAAATATTATTATTATTATTAAATACGCCGTAGGCTCGAAGCCCCCGGTACCTCTACTAGTACTCCCGTATGTCAAACCGTGCCCTAATGGCTGGACTAAATACATACGCTGCGTCGTCGGTTCGCCCTATTGGCGACTGCGTTGCGTTCACTACCATACTACGTTGGTTCTCAACCTACCAACAAAGTCCCCCCTGAGAAGATCGATGCTATCTGGGCCTTGAAGCTGTCCGACCCGTCCCTAGCAGCCATCTTACAATAGTCCCACTAACTACTGGTTCTCCTGTTGCCGTTGCGAGGTCTCTGCGAGAGTATAGTGGCCGTGGTGCGATGGCGGCCCGTAATCGTTCCCTCGGTCCTTCCAACAGCCCGCAAAAGAGGATTACGTGCTCTGCCGTCTCAGGGGCATCGCCACAGCGGCATAGCGGCGAGTACACGCCAAAAGCCCCTGTCTTGAATAAGAAGGCTGCTAGTCCTATTTTTTCCGTCCTGATCTGGCACAGCGTAGACGCCTCCAGTCGGTTCAGGCCGAAATACTTGCCCCCTTTCGGTATCTGCATCGAAGGGCCCTCCGGTTCCTCAGCGATAGCGCGTCGCTGGCGATCGTGATGCTCTGCTCCGGTGAGCCATCTCTTCCTCCAGTGGTCGAGGAGGGCAGCCGGGACCTCCTTTTCCTCACTCATCCACTCGGAGCCCCGGGCCTCCTTCTCCATAGTGTACCCTGCCGGTCGGAGTAGCTGCGACGCCTGCTTCCTCTTCGCCGGCCTATCCTGCCGGAGTATATGTGACGCTTTAGCGCTCGCGCTGCGAAGCAGATTTCTCTTCCCGCTAAGCCGTAGCCGTTCTTCAAACTTAGCAGCCCGGGCACTAAGATAGAGGTCTAGTGGCGGGATTGTTGCTTCTGCTTCCAGGTGGCGAACCGGCGTCGCTTTGTGGGCACCACAGACTACCCGGAGGCACTCGTTCTGTATCCCCATCAGGCTCTTAGCTGGCCCTGCCGGTTCCTCACTTATAGTATGCCACGCAGTCGCCCCGAAGGCAATCGCGCTACGGATAACCACCGTATATAACAGCCTCGTGGTAAAAATAATAAGTATGTTGTTTTGATAACAAAGAGACATAAAAGTATCAGTTGTGACTACCGTGACCATCCAAAATAAGTAAACGAGTGTCTGAAGGGTCCTGAGGAAGCGTAAGGGGTATAAAAACGTCTTCAAGCCATTTGATAGCTATCGTATCGTCTGTCCAGCCCTTGGGGGATGCCTTGAAGCGCCAGTCCTTGAAGTTCTGAAGATTTTTATCAGGAACCACTGCTCTTGGACGTCCTTGCCCTTGAAAATAACTAGGGGGGTTAAGGTATTGCCGAGGGCATCCGCACATTCCAAAATTGACGCCCACGCCCTCGAACCAGGCTGTTTCTGGTGTATTGCGCGTAAGGTAGCGCTCCCGACAACTATCCCAGAGCCCCCTTGACCCTCCATAAGGCCATGCTCATCCATATTATACCTGCATTGCGGCTTAATCACTTGAATTGCAGGAATACGTAATTTTGAAGCAAACCAGGCTTGGATTACCTCGGTAGACGCGCCATTGATACGCTGAGAGTCGATACGGCGTTGCTTTTTAGTCTTTAGTGCTGGGTGACGCTTTAGAAAGGCTTCCAGCCAATTCTTGCCGAGTGGTTGGTGGTCACCTTTGAGGGCTACGACGCGCTGCGCGTGCGTTGGGGCTAGTCCAAGGGCTTCCTGGACCAAAACCCAGTCTGCTAAGTGTTTTTCTTGCACTGGAGATAGCCCCTGCTGGCTAGCAGAGGCCTCGCGACTTGATTCAGCGCCTTGAAGTCTGTCGATAAGTGTAGTCCTTGGTATACCCCAATCCAGGCCAGCGCGTCGCACAGATTTACCATTTGCGACGTCTAGAACGGCGGCAGCGAGGTCTTCTTCCGTATATGAAGGCATTGATAGCAGATCAGATCGAATACTTGGAATAAAGTCAATTGAAGCAAAAGTGGTTGAGAAATAAAAGGATAATGTAAATAGCGGTGTGGTTATTGTTGGGGTTTACAGGGGTGTCGGAATGGGGGTGAAATACGTTATATCGAGCACTGTTGCAATGTAAAAGTCTAGGAGTGGCATAGCGAGCGATACTCTCAACTCGATCAGGACCTGATTAAAATAGACCATACCTGACCAGCACTAGCATCATCAACCTCGCATGTCGCCCCTTTCCACAGCAGGAGTACCATAATCGCTGTCCTCGCACCAGACATCAGTATCGAAACACCCGGCCAGTCGCCTAACATCCACCACAACATCATCCTCCAAGATCTCTTGTCCTCGAGCCACTGCCGGATCAGACGTTCGCACGACCTCGCACAGCCTTTCCCTCTCCCCACCATTTTCGTGTCACCAGCGCCCGGATGAAAAGGGCAACTGGAGCCAAGCCAAGCCATGCAGCGTGGCCTGCCGAGGATTGCGGACACGTGCATCAACCTCGGTGAGCTGCTTTGCTTCGCCCCATTGAACAGGTTTAGGTATGAGTGTTTTTTGTTTGCCCAACGCACGAGTCCCGATCTCTGGCTGCCGACATAAGCGCCTCGCTCCCTTCCAGCAAAGCGTTCGTTCCCAGATCTGGTTTCGCTGGCAAAACGCCCGTCGGAACGGGCCCCCGACCCCGATTCGTCGACTTTCCCATCCAACCTAATACCCCTTACCCCTCCGCTACCTATATCCCCCCAACACCCCCTGCGATTGGTAGAAAACAGCCCGACCCAGTATGCAGGCGACGCGAGACCGCATCTCGTGCGACGGTTTATTTTGCTTCGACATGGGCAGCCGCGCGCAAACCCGGCAGCTGATTACCAACGTGAAAGCACGGTTGCGCAAGGCAACTAACATGAGATCTGCAACTGTGATTCGTGAATACATCGGGAGAAAAGCCTTGAATAACAAGGTGTGTGGGTGTGTGAGATACATAGAAAGGTGAGGAGAGCGGTCTGCAAGGAACAACCTTGGTGAGAGGTAGCTGCGTGGTGAACTGGATTGCGTAAGGTGAGATGAGGCTCCCCGCCTTGGGAAAGGTGTGCAGCGATCGAATGCCGGACTGGATCATCAACATAGATATGTGGGAGGAGAAACCGTGCCGGGGCGGACTGGGATCATTGCTGGCTTGGATGTCTATTCTGGGGCATATGCAGACGCAGGTCTCAGTCGCGTCGGACAGGCACTTTAAGGGCAGCGCTGGCCAAGATGGAATTCCTTGAAGTGTATACATTTAGCAAGCCGGAACAAAAGCTCAGCTGAGGCCTTTACTCCTGCAGCCTCCTTCCGTGCAATTGCATTGACCTGCCTGGAGACAAAACCTTGAGAAGACTCGGACTCAACGGTCTCCACAGGAACAATACATCAAGTCCTCGATCACACGACATGGCCGTGTTGACTCCAACCCTTGCACCACGAGCTGCGGTCGATGAAAGTGATAAACCCCTTCGTACTCAAACCATCACCAATTCCGGCTCTACCATCTTTATCACCCTCACGCTCGGTTCCTCCTATCCCACCGACAACCCCAGCCACGTCGAGCCCGCTGGACAAACGGGGGGTTTGAGCCAAGATGCAATTGGCGGTATCATCGGCGCAGTGGTCGCGGTCGTCATCATTGCCCTGGTCATATGTTTTTGCAGCGGTCGCGTGCGGTATACCCAGTCAAGCAAATCGCGAGATAGTTCGAGAAGCAGTCGCAGCTCCAGATCTAAATCCGGCCGATCTTCAAGCGGTAGGGGTGGTGGTGGTTCGAGTGCCCAGTCGTACGTGTCGGGCAGCGAAATGAGCGAGCCTCCTCTTCCCCCAGGCGGAGGCGGTCCACCAATGGGCGGGACGCCAATGGGCGGGATGGGCCGCGGTATGCCTCCTCCGCCCCCGGGAGGCTGGCGAGGACCACCACCGGGTATGCCTGCTATGGGGGGGCCGCCGCCAGGAGCTTTCACGGGTCGCGGAGGGCCACCACCTATGATGGCGAGAGGAGGACCGCCACCTGGTCGTGGAGGGCCTCCTCCTGGAGCTTGATCACTGCCATTGTGGACTCGTCGAACGCTTTCCCGCATTTCCGTCACCGGGCGAAGAGCTTCAAGACAGGAAGGCTGAAGGCAACAAGTGCATTAAAGGCGGCGTCCCGATGGATTGGGTCCAGGTTATGATCAGCACACAGATATAGGCCGGGTGATCTGAGAAGGGTGACAAAATTATAGACGATGCTTGACTGCGCCGAGAGGTTACGATTTCATGGCTTCAAAAATCCTGACACAAAGGACAGCGGCCACAGCGGCGATGCTGCCGAGTATCACCATTTGGGTGCCCTCCCAAAGACTTCGTCTAACCCTCCGCCAACGCGGGGAGTGTGATTTTCGTTTGGGCCAGTTGCCACCCGCACCGTCGTCTTGTAGAAGATAATGTTTGCAGAAGCCAAACGCGAACAATGCCAGGATGCAAACGAGAAAGCTCCATAGTAGACCGTCGCCCACTTGACTCACAAAGAAGTAGGGGGAGAGTGGCAGTAGACCGCCAAGAAGGTAGCCAATTGACACAGAAAGCCCAACTAGGACGGGCGAAAAGCCTTTTCCCTCCGGACCACCTTCCCTCTCGATAGAAACTGCTTGCAAGGAATGGGCAATGCTCGGTCGACCCAGTACGTGAGCCCGGACAGCCTCAAGCACATCTTCGGGCAATGCCAAAGGAGCAAGGTAGTTTTCTACCGCCTCGTCTCTCTCTGAGTCCACAGCTTTCTCGGGATCCGCGTCCTCTTCTTGCGTGCCTGCTGACGCATCGCTTCCGCATTTGTTTGTTGGCATTTCCCCTTTCGCCGCGAGGTAGCCGCCAATTCCCATGCTGATGCTTCCCGCACAGATCTCCGCCATCCCAGCATATATGACAGTCTCGGTTTGCCCGAGGGACGAAAGCCCAGCGGTAAGGGCAAACGGGACAGTGAGTCCGTCGGCAAAGCCCAGTGTAAAGTCGGCAAGGAAGCGTGAGAGGGTCGGTAGTCGAAACTGGGACCCGGTTGCTACCGGGGTAGCGTCGGAGTCTGCCTCGTCGATGTCGCTGAGGTTGCTATGTGAGGCTGCAGTGGGCGTCGTAGGAACAGTCGGGAGAGTCGCGTATGCTGGGAAGCGGCTCGAGCCCGCGAGGCTCTGCGGACGCAGAGCGTTCAGGAGATCCATGGTCGTCATGACAATCAGCGCAAATATGTGATCGTAGAGGAAGGTCGAGACTCGGGTGCGCCAAAGCAGGCTGTCGCAATCAATCAGGGGCAACGGGCAAGAGCCTGAGTTCCTGCACGACGAAAAATAATTGACTTCCTCGGATGCAGCCGCCTTTTAACCGTAGTGCAAGAGGTAAGAACACAGCTTCCAATGCGAACATGGCGTAGTCGTTGGGGGTTGACTTATATTGATCGCAGCGGGACGACTGCGTACGGGAGACTCGGAGTGGCGCACGTCCCGCGATTAAGGTTCATGGGAGCAAAGCTTGTGTCTACTTGGCATGCGTAAACTCGAACCGCTCATTGGGCGACCATTGGGGAGCATTCCGAGGGACAAGAGGCCAGAGGAGAGTTCCGCGTTGAAGGGTTCCGCGTTGAACGCCCTTTTTGTTAGTTGTATCGCGTAAAGCAGTGAGTGCTTCACGTGTTGCATCTTCCGGCTCCGAGCAGGCCAATGGTGGCCGTAGGATCAACAAGCAGCTGCATATCTCCTGTACGTGCCTGATCCTTGGGGCATGATTCTGGTCAATCTCAACAGGTGACAGTAAAAGTAGAGGACGGAGTGAAGGAAGCGTGTGACTACAGGTCTCCGACCCGGTGAAGTTGGACCGAGGGAAGGATTTGGACTCGCCAATTGGAAGGAGTGTAATTGGCGCGCTATCGAGACAAGCTTCATAATGCCAGCGTATAGCTGACGTTGATCAGGGTCAGAAATGTTCTAACCCTGGCCAAGTTTTGCCAAGGGAAGCTTAACCAAACTAGGTATAATGCACAGTATCAGATCTTTGTGGTATTGCATATGCCCCACATATGCTAATCCTAAAAGAGATAGGTCTATATGTTTTGCATAACGCGATCCACAAGTCAGTGACCCACCCAAGTCAGTGACTCAGTTTCCGCGACATTTCAACCTCCAACTTGACTTATACAACTTTCCACGAGTCAAAATGCTACGTATCTCAAACGAAGCTAATATTCAGTTGGCTATCCAGGCTAAACGTCGAAACCCAGAATTAAGCTAGAACTAGCTCGAATTGATCTACAAAGCTGCCGCTAGTACTATCAAACGAAGATACAACGGAATTCAACCACAGCACATTGCTAACGCTACGAAGCGGAATTTGACTACGATGGAAGAAGAGACGATTGTTCGACGTATACTTGAGCTAAATTCGCGAGCATTTCCTTCCCGCCTTCAAAACGTGACCGATATGGCCAATATACTCCGCGCGGGAAGATATATATAACTTTAACGAGACAGGGTTTTTATAGGTATAATCATAACTGGAATAGTTGTTACAAGTGCCAAACGAAAGGGCAGGCCTAGACAAGCCCAGCAGGGTGATAGGGAATAGGTTACCGTTATCCAAGCCATCAATTCTCAAGGCTGGGCAGTACCTCCATTTATCATCTTCGCGGGGAAAATTCACCTTGCCTCCTGGTACCGCGACGCTGCCTTACTACACGACTGGAAGGTTTCTCTATCCAGTAATGGTTGGACAACCAATGAATTGGGTGTAGAGTGGGTAAATCATTTTGATCTACATACCCGGAGCCGTACAAAGGGTAGGAAACGTCTTTTGATTCTCGACGGCCACGAAAGCCATCACTCGATAGATTTCGAGGAATCCTGCAAAAAACTGGGAATTGTTCCTCTTTGTATGCCTACCCATTCATCACATCGGCTCCAGCCTCTCGATATAGTACCTTTTAGTGTGTTAAAACGCGCATATAGTGGCTATATTGAGGAGCGAATGCGAAAGCACCAAACCCACGTTGCGAAGGAGGATTTTCTATCTGGGTTTCTAGAGGCATCTAACAAGGCAATGACCGAATCTAATATTCGGTCTGGCTTCGAAGCGGCTGGACTTGTCCCATTGGATCCAGAAAGGGTCATTTCCTCGTTAGATGTTGCTCTAAAAGTCCGTACACCGTCGCCCGACCCTCAATTGCCGGCTGCTACTTGGACTTCCAAGACTCCTACTACCACCCTGGAGGCTACTTATCAATCAACTCTTATTAAGACTAGTGTCCAGAGGCATCAAAATAGCTCCCCAACCCATATTTTGAGCTCTGTAAACTCAATTGCGAAGGCTACTCACCTAATAATGCATGAGGTTGCCCTTCTGCGACAAGAGAACAAGGGGCTCCATGAGACCAACCACCTATTAAGCAAACGTCGCAGAACCAAAAATAAGCAAATACAGCATGGAGGTACAATTAATGTAGCTGATTCACAAGAGCTACGGGAAGCCAAGGGTGATATCGAGGCAGTAGAGGGTGAGGAAGACAAAAGTAATGGTCCAAGGAAAAGGATCGCAACCAGTGCAAGACGTTGTGGTGTCTGCGGGAGGACTGGGCATAATGCGCGGACTTGTCAAGTCGAATTAGAAACATCTAATGAATAAGATTCTGCTCAGTTGAATTGATCTGATGTGTTGTGGTGAAGTTATCTTGATTAATATTGAATTGATGGTTGAAAGTGAGTCACTGACTTGTGGATCACGTTATAGAGCGTTCTGAAATCGCTTGATCAGTGTGGTGTCGCATATGCCCCACATATTCTAATCCTAAAAGAGATAGGTCTAACGTGGTTTAACACCGAGTCGCGCATATCACCGAGTCGCGCACTTTTTACCACACTATAATTTCAAGTTCAATTAAAAAGCCACAACAGACTAAAGTTTATTGAAATTTATTCAGAGCTATATACATCTGACAATTATAGTTCGACCTGACAAGTCTTTAGATTATGTCCGGTCTTCTTACACTTACTACTCGTCGTACAGTCGACGGACCAGCCTTTTCTTTACCCCCCCTAGAGCGCTTGTCCTCCTTTACCAGGGCCTCCGCGTCCTTCCGGGCCAAAATGTCCAGGGCATCCTCGACAGTAAGTGCACCTCCTTGCCGGACATCAAGTGGCTGGGTTAGATGAGACGAGTGCGGGGGCAGACTGATAGTAATAATGCCTTTAGACTGCAATAAGACTCGAAATCGGCCGATGTATGACTCTCATGCCCGTCCAATACTAACAGCCGATACACGCCTCTTTTGGTCGAGATAGTGTGCTTGTTGAAATGTTTGATCCAGTCTAGACCAGTCTCGTTGTTCGTCCACCCGTTTTCGGTCGGTTTGACTACCCAATCGGCTGGTAGGTCCCCCTCAGTATACCAATTAGCAAGGTGATAGTTCCCTTGAATTACCAGAAATGGCGGGATGTCGCGACCCTCCGAATTGACACAGGTAATCGCCGTGGCCCATTCCCGGTTACCTGGCTGGACCTTCTTGCCTCTACCATTACGTTCAGACGAGGTAACGACCATCGAGCGTTGAATAACGCCCATCATAAAGCCCGTCTCGTCGAAGTTCCACATATCGCAGTCCTGGATCCCGTATTTGGCCCTCATATTCGATACAAGCCAGAACCAGTCCTCAATAATCTTTGGATCCTCGCAGAGGGCCCTCTGGAAGTCATACGAGCGAGAAAAACGCGTCTGTAACTCTGGGGTTCGCTTTACAAAGCGATGCGCCCAGAGCTTGCCGACGCGTCGGGTACCCCGCGTCGCAAGAATGGAATTGGCCATATCTTCCACACCCTCTAGCCGGGGAGGAAACCCTCTCAAATCTAGGTCAAGTACATGCTGAACAATAGCTCTTTCCTCTATCTTGGTGAGGACTCGGGTACACCGTATAGCTTTGCTGCTCGACGTTGGCTCATACTTTTGGTCGGCCGGATAGCTTCGATTGCAAGGTTGATTTTGGCTTCTTGGGTTTGAACTGACATGGTGTTATTGTTGAGGAAATAAGTGTTGAAGTCAAAAGGTTGGAAAAGTTGAAAAAGTGCGCGACTCGGTGTTAAACCACGTTATAATAATATTAAATACGCCGTAGGTGTTAACCCTCGGTACCTCTACAAGTACTCCCTTAAGGGGCTATAGATGATATAGCGGGCCCTTAAGCCGCGTCGGGCGGTTATACAGGTAAACTTGTAGCCAAATGACTACTAAACCTCCTGTCCCTCCCTAAGTCTGTGCTACAACCCCTGCCTGAACTACCGATAAGTGTGGTAATGTGGCACTTAAATTCGTCCTCAGGGGTGGGATGCTGCTGATGTGCAGAAGATGCTCGACTATTTTTTTGTCGCGACAAGTCGTAGTATCTGCTAATTGGGGTTCTCGTCGAGCGTATACATCTCAACCATACGCTCAAGTGGATAGACCGTAACGTGGTCAGACGCTCGCAAGAATCGCGGCGAGAGGGCGTGCTGCGCGCCTTCTATCGTGAGGGGACGGGTTCGCCGACGAGCGTTATCGGAAAGGCGAGGTCCGATAAGGGGTCGGATTAACGATTCGAATTCTGGACCGGCTGTCGAGTTATATTCCGCCGACGTAGTGCTTGACGGTCGACTGGCTAGGATGCTCGTAATCCTAAACTGCACCAATCTCCCTATTATCGCTAGGTAGGCGAAGTCAACAAGGTGGGCAGCGCGCCGTAAGGGTTGACTAAACCCCTTGTGTGTCAGCTGCGGGATTCGAACCCGCGACTCGTCACCGACCCAAGTGGGCGAGGCTCAAATCGGGACTTATCTACCAGCGAAGTGACCAACTACACCAGCCGACAACCACGTTATATGTTTTGCGTATAGAGTGTTCCGAAATCGCTCGATCAGTGTAGACCTTTAATTAGATAGCTATCACAGAAGAATTTCATAACTTCTTATTTTCCTAAAATTCATACACCTCATGGCGGACGAAACTGATTATGAACATGAGAGCGCACCCAGCACGGATGGAACATATGCAGAGCATACGCAAAACATCAGCGACAACGAGAAGTTAATTCTCTGGTTTAATGGCGTAAGATAACTAACCTAATATCAGCGTCGTTGATACTAAATATACACTAGGTTACACAGGATGAAGATACAGAGCAAGGCTCATATAGCTGTCAATGGGATATTCCATCGGAAGCTATCCCATATATGGGGTTTTCTCCAGTAAGTAGCCCTCAGCATATCAGATGCATATACTGAACATATCCTCAGGAGATGATCGAAAACTTTGGACTAATAATCAGTTCCAATGGGCGCCAAAGGGTTCAAGTTCACCAAATCGAAGATTATTATATCTTACCAGTATATCCTCATACACACTCAACTGGAATTGCAACCTTTGTTCATGTAGCAAAGCCGTTATTACCAGACAATCCAACACCACAAGAGATAAGCGCTGCTTTTACGAAGATCAAAACCCAAGTAAGGCATATACGAACCGTATATAAAGAACATACTAATTATATACTAATTTAAGATAGATCGAGTTTAGTTTAGCGAACGGTAATGGAAATGGTCGCTATAATATAACATCGTTGAAATTCCTCCAGTAAGTGCAGGGCGTATGGGCAGCATATGAGCAGCATACGTGACGCTTAGGCTACCCTATAGCTAGTTCTAATCGGAAGCTAAATCAAGCTTGGCATATGCCATACAAATGTAGTGGTATCCGGGTCTGTGGACATGCGCACCCGAAGGTCACTTCATATACAGAGGAGTATAATTGTGTAGATGTTTCAAAAATCCGAAATATTGTTCGGGAGCTCCCAAAGCCTACTCTTAGTAGTATACAGCAGATGCTTAAAGAGGCTACTGAAAAGTAAGTAACGTCCCACACTCCCACATGCTCCCGCTCCTGTATCAACAATGCCTATGCGACGCACACGTCGGTCTCGTGTGAAGGCATCATATGGGCTTCGCCCTGGTTATATACCATTTTCCTTGAACTTATCACACATATTAAGTATATACTAACTGTATTCGAATAGCCCGCACGTTAGTACATCTAAGTCCTCTGGCAAGCGCAAGGTTCGTGGACTTAGTAAACATATTAATAGTATATACTAATTCGATGTAGCGTACGTTCATGGAACCTCCCGCTCTAGATGACGATGAGCAGGAGACTCCTAGCCGGCAGAGAGGTAAGTCTAAGCACTATATACACTCCTTACATATTATACTAATATATGATAGTTTCTCGCAAGCGTGGTGGTAGAGGTGGCAGAGGTGGTAGAGGAAGCCGGTCGACCACTCGTAACTCTGGTATGACATATGTTGAACTTAGGCAGTGCATAAGCTAATATGAAATAGCTTGAATCATCGATAAGCAGCAATCAAACGGTACCTACTGTGCATATGTACGACATATGCCTATGAACTGTTGTTTTGCTTGGTCTGGTAATTTGGTTCTATAATGCAAATATATTGCTCTGAGGAACCGGAGGGCCCTTCGATGCAGATACCGAAAGGGGGCAAGTATTTCGGCCTGAACCGACTGGAGGCGTCTACGCTGTGCCAGATCAGGACGGAAAAAATAGGACTAGCAGCCTTCTTATTCAAGACAGGGGCTTTTGGCGTGTACTCGCCGCTATGCCGCTGTGGCGATGCCCCTGAGACGGCAGAGCACGTAATCCTCTTTTGCGGGCTGTTGGAAGGACCGAGGGAACGATTACGGGCCGCCATCGCACCACGGCCACTATACTCTCGCAGAGACCTCGCAACGGCAACAGGAGAACCAGTAGTTAGTGGGACTATTGTAAGATGGCTGCTAGGGACGGGTCGGACAGCTTCAAGGCCCAGATAGCATCGATCTTCTCAGGGGGGACTTTGTTGGTAGGTTGAGAACCAACGTAGTATGGTAGTGAACGCAACGCAGTCGCCAATAGGGCGAACCGACGACGCAGCGTATGTATTTAGTCCAGCCATTAGGGCACGGTTTGACATACGGGAGTACTAGTAGAGGTACCGGGGGCTTCGAGCCTACGGCGTATTTAATAATAATAATAATAATATATTGCTTGGTGTTTGTTTCGTATCAAGTTTCCACCTCATATGCATCATATATGCTCAAATCCTATGTGACATGTTCTATTCTAGGTTAGGTTATTACAGTACCTAATAAACTATTCGTGCTTTTTTTCTATTATCTGAGCCTTGTCAGAATATGCCTCGCATATGTATACCAGACAGTTTGGCCCCATGTATATGCTCCTATATCGCTGCATATGCGCCGCATTTTCTCCGTGTACAAGCTTTTCTCTGATACTGTGGTGATGATTTATTTGGTTAGACTAGCGTTAGCGTTAGCTTGGCAAGACTTGGCCAGGGTTAGAACATTTCTGACCCTGATCAACTTTGCTGCGCCACAAAATTTCTAACCCTGGCCAACTGTAACCTGCTTCAGAATGCAACCATGGTGGTTGGGTGTGTTCAAAAGCTTCCAGGCCTGACCCGCATCGTTTCTAGCCGATGCCCCGTTCTAGCGGAGAAGGCGGGGCAGGCAAACGCCAATGCTTGACGTTATCAAAGCCACGTGCTTGCCGACCAGCGTGTTTTAGCCTATCTCATTCTCGCAACGTTCGCAAAACTTCCTCGATTGTGCACCGAACCCAGAAATGAGCAGATGAATGGCCCGTTTCCGTAATCTCACGGACCACCGGGAATAGTGCGATTGCCACCAGGAAGTGTCGCCGAGATGGACAGCTCTGGCTTACTTCGACTCCCTGTCTGCTTTCCCACCTGGTCTGTAGGTGTCCAGTGGCGTGGTTGAGTTGCTGTGCACGTGGGCTATGCCGCAATGCTTCTATGGTGTGAGCCTCCTCCATCGTGATCTACTGTAGCGCAGATCATGCCGGGTCTTCTGCGGGGAGGCCATCAGGGTTTAGCCAGTCCCGTTGCTACCCATGATCAACACAACTCTAATCAAATCAAATCAAATGTCGTGTTGCGTGCCATCCACGGGTCAGATGCGCCTGGCCGATGTATTGACTAGCTGCAGCTCAGCTTATTTTTCGAAGGCCCTGGAAAGGGATACGACATCCGATCTTTATGGGCCGACTAATCTCCAAATTGACCCCGAACACTGCTTGCGACGTTGCAGTCGGCCAGACACTGCTGCCCTGGAATATAAAGCCGCCTACTGCCCGCATCTCAAGCTCTTTGATGGTCTGGTCGGCGTTTTCGAAAACAAGTCAAGATGCGCTCTTCCGTGATGTCCCTCTTCCTGTTGGCTGCCAGTGTTGCGGCCCAGGCCGAGAACCTCTACACTGCAACTGCGTCCAGTGACGTCGCTGCGGCCGCAGCTACGGCCAAGACGCTGTATCCCACGAGCAACGTAAAGGGGAAGGCGTTCGACCGTTTTGCTGTCATCTGGTTGGAAAACACTGACTATGACATGGCGGTTGGCGACCGTTCGTGTTCTCTCAAGACCTCATATGATGGGACTGGTCACTGACTCGCCTTGCAGCAAACCTGGCCTGGCTGGCGGAAAGGGGCATTACCCTGTCTGGCTACCATGCCGTCACACACCCGTCTGAGCCGAATTACGTTGCCGCTATTGGCGGCGACTACTTTGGCATGCAAAACGACAACTTCAACCAGATCGATACCAATGTATCCTCTATCGTCGACTTGCTTGAGGATAAGGGCATCTCCTGGTCCGAGTATCAGGAGGATTTGCCATATACCGGCTTCGAGGGTATGGCTTGGGTGAACCAGGATAACGGCGCCAATGCATACGTGCGCAAACATAACCCTGCCGTCATCTACGACGACAACGCCAAGCAGATTGACCGCCTAGCCAAGATAAAGAACATATCTCTATTCTACGAGGACCTCGAGAACGAGACTCTACCCCAGTGGATGTTCATCACCCCCAACATGACTAGCGACGGCCACGATACGAGTGTTACCGTCGCCGGCACATGGACCCGCAACTTCCTAGAGCCTCTGCTCAACGACTCGCGCTTCATGCAGAACACCATGGTCCTCATCACCTTCGACGAGAACGAGACTTACTCCATCCAGAACCGGATCCTCGGGATCCTGATAGGCGACGCTATCCCATCCGACCTCGTAGGCACCACGGACGACAACTACTACAACCACTACAGCGAGATCTCCACCGTGAGCGCCAACTGGGACCTGCATACGCTCGGCCGCTTCGACGTGGGCGCCAATGTGTTCCAGGTGGTAGCTGACAAGACGAGCGACACAATCCGTAAGTGGGCTGGGAAGATTGAGTTGTCTGATATGTACTTCAACTGGTCGTACGCTGGGGTGTTCAATACCAATGGTGGCAACCAGCAGTACCCCGCGCCCAACTTGGGAAGCTGCGGCAAGTCGCACGGCCGAACTATACTTCCCAGTATCAAGGAGACTTGGGCCAACAGCACAGCGCCGGTGTACTACGACTTTGGGCTGGAGATTCCAGATGGGCTGCACCCTCCCGTTGGCTATACACCGGTACCATAGATGTTTGGGTTTATTTACATTTCTTTGTATATATCCATCAACACTCAGGGGAAGACCCCGGCATGTCTTTCTCGTGTATATATTTTTCTCCTGTTTGAAGTGTCTCGGCCAACTTCACTATCTTGTCTTGCTAGTCAATGTGGTTGATGCCAATCGTGAAGATTCGTTCCAGCGAGGTGCGGGATATCTAGTGTTGGGGCACACAGAGAGATAGAAGTGTGATGTATTTAGGTAGGCCAGGCTAGCGCTGGTGGGCTGGAATCAAGTAGTAGTATTGGATATGCACAGACCACGACTGACATCTAGTAAACCCACTATATATGGCCATACGCAATCAATCTAATTGATGTTGCCTTCATCCGCAGGCCCAACTTCACCCGATGTAGAAATTTCCACGCACGTTTAACAATACATTTGAAAAACCTATGTATATCAGTCTAGGTTATGGCATCATAAAATGATTCTACGTATGTCGCTGAGAGGTCTTCTGTGAGTCTCATTGAGATCAAGCACAGCCCTCAGTCAACCTGGAAGTCACTCATAAGGTTTGGCTCTTCGATAAGTTTCTGGAGTTCTCATTTGCATAGTTGGAAATTTATATGCCCATAAAGTATCGACTGTACGCAGCCCGTAATCCCGAATTGGTCGCGTCCGTCGGCGTACGTCGTTTCTCGGCCATCAACATAAGCTAAGCTAGGACCAGGTTCAGAGCATAATCGATTCACAATACGTGGAACTAGTTTTATCACTGTTTCCATGTCATCCATGTCATCTAATTTCTAAGCTTTTACTCGTACGCGAATTCCCAAACCAATTACCCCAATGCTATACCTACCCCAGAGCGGAAGGTGCGCTGTCTTCTACCTGAAACTATACTGCTATCCTATCAACACCCCTACCATCAATACTCCACTACCATGTGATGATATGTTATTCACTCTATTCTATCTATTTATCCTGGAACAGGGTGTGCAGATCTGTCGGAGACAGTATCGAGCAGCAGCGTTTGAGGAGATGAACGGTTAGGTGTAGCAGTATGCGCACAAACCACCGCCGTAATTGGTGAGTAGTGGTTCCGATCACCTGCCCCCGCATATATGGCATATATCTGTCGTCGTGTGGGTTGTCATTGCATAACGGTGTTGTTGACGATGTTGGTAATGAAGAGCTGTCGTAGAAATTTGGAAGACCCAGTTCGAAGTAAATTCAGAACCTTTCTGACAAAGACTCCTCGATGAGGCCTTCCCATTTCATTTAGAAGGTGTCATAACCTGATGAACTACCCATTCTAACGACATTGATCATGCCAGTTGCGTTTGAATATACCGAAATCAAGTCGCAACAACACTTATCCCACCGGGACCACCCAACATTGTCCAATACTGATTCGACGATACTTTCCTACAAAACCCTTATATCCACTCACGTTAGCTTTTCTGATTCCAGCAAATTATGATCCCTGCCCCTTATAAAGGACGACGATAGGGCTTGGACCGTAGCCGCTCGGTCTCTATACCTAGGACAACCATATCCACACCCTACACCAAGAGCTCCCCAATAGAATCCTCGTGATCTTGAACTCCGACTCTTTCACTATGTAAGACCAATCTATCAAGCCGTTAGACCATCCTGTAGCACTGTAGGAATATTCTGTGACATCGGCTATTGTCAGGAACGGCTAGGCCGCAAGGCAATAATACAAAGTGAAGGGGATAACAGGCGTTACCGCAGTTGATCACCGGGTGTTCAATGGTGGTCACAATGAGGCATGGCCAAAATAGGTTATTGATCTCTGACCTTCCCTTCTTCCTTCTCCAAGACACCTCTCTCATATAGATAGCTAAAACCCCTAATCCGAACTACAATGCTCGGATTTCCTATGTTCAACGGTATTCCAAGACTTCTATAATATTCTGCGACCCACAGATCCGCGAGCCGGCTCCCCACCGGCTCTCACCGGTGTCATACACCCGGTCTGACAGCTGTACGGTCTGTAAATCCCTGCCAAACGTTGTCTTTGGACTGTGGGGTCACAACTTCTCGGTTACCCCCTCTCAGTACGCCCTGATGAAGATAACCGAAGACCAACGATCAAGGTGCTCGTTATATGTCAGGGAACTGAATGCTACAGGCCCCGGTGTAGGGACGTGCGATGTTACACGCAATGGTGGTCAAATATTTGTGAAGTTGTAAAAGCATGTTCATCTGTCTAATACTATCGAGCACGAAGGTTGGACTTAAGTCCCAAAGGGCCAAGTCACGTGGTAACCTTGGTGGTCTTGGCAAAGCCCACAAAGGTTGCCTAACATGCGAGTCATGACCTAATATGGAAGTCTTGGTATACTGGATACATTCGCTGGATCTTATCATGCCCTTCCTGTGCATGACTGCCGTCGTACCATCATACATGCGGTCATTGATCTTGGCTTCATCTCTGGTAGTTTCGGGATTCCGCAGGTCATTGAAGGTCATCAATAACATCGCCGTTATATCGAGGAAATGCGTCGCAGAACGCGGGAGCCAAGATCAAAAGTCAGAAGCGTACCGACATCTTGGAGCAGCTGTACGCCATCCATATAGAAAAGGGGTATAAGGTCGACTTTCATATGGGCGAGATTGAACAAGAAGCTAACGTCGCGCTGTAAGTCAAGTCCAGTTCAGACACCATAGTTACTTTCACCATAAGAGCTAACAGTCTGAATAGAAACGTCGGCTCTGACACCACCGCTATCGGCTTGCGCTTCACAATCTACCACACAATGAAGAAACCCTCCATCGACACAGAGCTCATGCAAGAGCTCGACCAACCTATCAAAGACGGCCGTCTCCGCTCTCCCGTCAGATACGCCGAGGCGAATAAGTTTTCGCACCTCTGCGCCTGCACCCAGGTGTGCGGCTGTTCATGGGCCGAATGTTGCCCACTGAACGCATGAAACTCTGTTGTACCTTCATCCCGGTCGACTACCGTGTCTGCATGAATGTTGCTGTGGTGCACTTCGATAAGACGGTGTTTGGCGCCGACGCGGACGAATAATGGCCCTCACGATGGCTGGATCCAGTAGCGGCGGCGAGCATGGGTAAGTATATGCTGCACTTTGGAGCGGGGACGCGAACTTGCACCGGCAATATCTCGTTGGTGGAGCTGCATAAGCTTGTCCCGGAGGCCTTGAGCAAATTTGAGCTGCAGATGTGGAATGAGAAGAGCGAGTGGAAAGCGAGGAACTCGTGGCTCTGCAAACAGAAGAATATTGTGGTGCGGGTAAGGAGGCGACAGCTGTCGTGAGAGGGTGGGATGGTGGTGATATTGAGTGTATCAAATGCGCATGACCTCGGATTTGTTTCGATTACTAATTTGCCTCTTTCAGACACCTAAGTTGGTTTGCTTATTAACCAGTGCTTACCTTCGCTCTAAGGATGAGAGTGTGCAATTCTTGCCTCGTTACATTTACTTGTTCCTTCCAGCCAGTGTCATTAACAACGAGGGGTTCATGGCCTCCTGAAAAGACAGGCTTGGGTGTTACGATTTTGGAGACCTCACCTTCAACTGACCACGAGCGCCTTGATTTCATACGAAAAGTCACTCTGAAAGCCTCGGCCACGTCCACGATATTATGTTGGATTCCCTCGCCTTGAAGTTGCAGATACATCTGAGACATGAAGATATTTAAGTGCCCAACATGACGAACATTGAAATCGATACTATCTACGATGTCGCATTATCTCATATCCAGTAACGCATTCACGGGTTGTGTAGAGATCCATGGAAGCTCCCGAGTTTGTGTTAGGCCCCACCAGCCTTCGACTTCTAACGACTGTCTTTTCCGTTTTACCGCTACCATACAGCCAGTTGATTGATGATGGATGGACCCTGAGCACCAAAATCTTGGCAACGGCCAACTGTTAGAACTTTATGAGCGAAATCTCTGATGTATCAGCAACCGACTCAAGTGTGCAGCCAAAAGGCACACTTTTCTATACTTAAGGCTCGTTTGGCCCATCTTCATACATTTTACTTGAGAGGATCATAGACACATTCAATTCTATGCCTTGTTAAACCTTGCAGTATGTCCAATAGCTTTTCCAAGTTTCTTTACTCAGCTACCATGCTAGTGGGTAACGTTGCTAGTAACGCCTTCAGTCATGGCATGAGTTCTATCATTTCAACTACAGGGAAACTCCTGCAAGCGAGCCTGAATGGTGAAATCTTGACTTCGCCATCCTATCTAATGATCATCGACAGCACAATATCGGCCTCTGGTTGAAGTATGTAAACGAGAAGGAAAATGAGCAATGGCTCAGTATGATAATGACCAAAACAACGTGCTGGGTTGCGGAAACTAGAGACTTGATATAATATCCTAACGATATCTGCGAGTTTCCTCGCGACTTCCGTCTTCAGATTTGATATTCCATTACTTGAACTGGTTTAGTAGCTATGAAAAATAACGTCCCACACCCACATCCGGGACACCCCCACATGTGGGACGCCCTAAAAATGACGCTGTATATTATAACCATTAACTTCAACCTTTTTTTACGCTTATTCTAATGCGACTACAATACAGCTTTCACCGTCACTAGGGTTTTCAGACTCGCTAGACTTATCTGTACTATCCTCAATTTCACCAGCCTCGATTTGAGCCTTCCGAATAGCCTTGATATTAGTAAACTTCGAATTTGGGCTCATCTTGACCTTCCTCCGCTTCCTAGCCCTACTAGCCTCAAGCTCTGCCTCTATTGCCTCAACCTTTCGCTGTGCGACAGCTAATTGGTAGTCCTTCTCATCAAAGCCCTTTTGAACTTTCCGAAAGAGTAGCCGCTGGGTATTTGGATCACTATCAAGCTTGCTGAATAAGCTGAGTTGATCTTGGAGCTCATCTCTCCTCTTAGGCGTTGACCAGGCTACTGCTGATGTCTCTAACGCCCAGTCCTGACTACCCTTACTATCAGAGTACCCTTTGCAAGTCTGACTAGGCTGTCTGATTGGTGCTGACGTATTCTCAAGGAGCAGGGGGCTCATAAGGGGTCTAGCTATGCTCGAAGGCCAGAGACCAGTATATTTCCATCCACTGATAATGTTCTTAGCGGTCAATGCTGCTAGACGTGCCTTTCTATAGCAGAGGAGAAAGTTTCTCTTCCCTACGACAGTAGTAGTATCCCATCGGTCAAGGTAACCAAGTTCCTTCTTATAGGCTGCCTTGAGGGGTCCAAAGACTGACTGATCGAGAGGCTGGAGAACGTGGGATGTGTGTGGCGGCAAGAAAAGCAAGTGTATCTTGTTTATGAAGCAGAGGTACATAAACTTTGTCGTTTCGTGGCTACTATGCCCATCTAGGATAAGTAACCTAGTCTCTTCAGGGTCCTCTGGTTGAGTTAAAGGAACAAAGATCTTTTGTAGCTACTCAATAGCCGTAGAGTCTGACGTCCACCTATTCTCTGTTGCTGTAAACCTCCAGGCTTCGTATAGAGTCAAGTCTAGAGGAAACCACTGCTGCTGGACAGACTTCCCCTTGTATATCACAAGTGGGGGTAGTACTGTAGTGGGGCCAGGCCGGACGTCAGGAAAGTAGGTGACGGGGGCCAGGGAGGACTCCCCTGTCTTCCACACTTCTTAAGGGACACGGAGATGACAGACGACTTTCAACAACTCGTCATCTCTTTTCATCATCTTATTCAATCAACTTGACTTTTGTTTTCTATTCTAGTTAGCTAGCCCTTCAATTATGCGGTTCATTCCTACGTGCACTTAGACACTACTTTCGAAATCCTATTATTCTGCCCTCAACCTAGCCTTGACAATGACAGAGGATTGTATCTTGCTCTGATCAGAGCAATCTAGTGCTAGTGAGAGCTTGAATTCGACTTCCAGAGCCAGACGTCTTATTCTGAGAATCATTCCGACGAGAGTCTCAGAGGCACATCCGACCAACTCGCGCACCAGACGTGTAATAGCTTCGCTCTTATAACCAGTACCACGATCTTCGTCTGATCAGACCAACAGATGGGATCTGTTGGTACTGGAGCCGTCTGTTCAGTGTGTTAGGTGGTAGGTATATCCTACTGACCGCCTGACCCCGTTTCAGTGGCTACAAAAGATCTTTATTCCTTTAACTCAACCAGAGGACCCTGAAGAGACTAGGTTACTTATCCTAGATGGGCATAGTAGCCACGAAACGACAAAGTTTATGTACCTCTGCTTCATAAACAAGATACACTTGCTTTTCTTGCCGCCACACACATCCCACGTTCTCCAGCCTCTCGATCAGTCAGTCTTTGGACCCCTCAAGGCAGCCTATAAGAAGGAACTTGGTTACCTTGACCGATGGGATACTACTACTGTCGTAGGGAAGAGAAACTTTCTCCTCTGCTATAGAAAGGCACGTCTAGCAGCATTGACCGCTAAGAACATTATCAGTGGATGGAAATATACTGGTCTCTGGCCTTCGAGCATAGCTAGACCCCTTATGAGCCCCCTGCTCCTTGAGAATACGTCAGCACCAATCAGACAGCCTAGTCAGACTTGCAAAGGGTACTCTGATAGTAAGGGTAGTCAGGACTGGGCGTTAGAGACATCAGCAGTAGCCTGGTCAACGCCTAAGAGGAGAGATGAGCTCCAAGATCAACTCAGCTTATTCAGCAAGCTTGATAGTGATCCAAATACCCAGCGGCTACTCTTTCGGAAAGTTCAAAAGGGCTTTGATGAGAAGGACTACCAATTAGCTGTCGCACAGCGAAAGGTTGAGGCAATAGAGGCAGAGCTTGAGGCTAGTAGGGCTAGGAAGCGGAGGAAGGTCAAGATGAGCCCAAATTCGAAGTTTACTAATATCAAGGCTATTCGGAAGGCTCAAATCGAGGCTGGTGAAATTGAGGATAGTACAGATAAGTCTAGCGAGTCTGAAAACCCTAGTGACGGTGAAAGCTGTATTGTAGTCGCATTAGAATAAGCGTAAAAAAAGGTTGAAGTTAATGGTTATAATATACAGCGTCATTTTTAGGGCGTCCCACATGTGGGGGTGTCCCGGATGTAGGTGTGGGACATTACGGCCTATTTTACCGGATAAGCAGTTAGAAATTGATACTTTTCTCGAAGGAAGGGTCCCTCCTAAAAAGAGGGCTCGAAAGAATATGTCTAAGCCTTCGGACACTTAAATTAAGTATGTTCTGTATATAAATAATATGGACGAAGTATTTAGGTTGATTCAGTTAGACCCTGCAAAATGGGGGTGCATGCAAAAAGGTGGTCAATGCTGTTAGTTGGTAAAACACGCCGCGTCACAGAATCCAGGGTATACCCACCCCATACAATATAAGTAAAGTTCCGTCGCAAGATGGAACTCGCATGACGCAAGATACTAGTAGACGCATGAGTAAGAGGTAAGAGCCCCATCTCCGGACTCAAGAATCTGGGGAACAGGTGCCGTGCCCCAATAGAACCGTTGGACCCTGCGCACCAAGCCTTTGGCAATGGCCACCCCGTGGTACGTGGCATGATGAACATCACCCGTCATATGGGCCCAAATCGTACTGACCTGACGGGTTGACTTCATGACCTTGTGTACTTAAGGTCCTTATGGCCATATCAGCTTTCTTGGTGAATTTGGATGAATTTAGAGGGCCGGCCTGACCAAAATCAACTCAATGCAGCACATTGCACTTGATAAGTTCAACAAGAACTGTTTCTCATGTACATCATGCCACGTAACCCAGCTTCACCACTCAACCTCGTCAACGTAGCATAATACTAGCACAACCTCACTTCTACGCATCGCGAACAAAGGTTCGTAGACTACCAGCCAGGCAAAGCGTTTATCGCGGTTCTAGATAACATAATTCGAACCCAACTGCTGCGTAACTGATTATCCAATCCCGCTGGCTTACTCTGGGAGGGTATGTCCTAAGTCAAGACTTGAGTAGGAAACGCCAAGGTCAAATGAGGTCCGTCCATTGAGTTGGCTCCCACATGACACCGGCACTATAGTATCACGCGTTGGCACCGTCTGTAACGGTGCCGTCGAAACTCTATATTCGTGTTCGGGTCCACTAGCCAAGCCGAGATCAGCAGGAGCTAGGCTTAGGGGAATGCGGCTTATTACGGTTCTCTCAACAGCCGGTGAAGGGGCTCGCATGCAATTCAACGTGTGCTGTGTCTTCGGGCACTAGACGAGGGGGTGATGGAGAGGCAGCGAAGGGGCTTAGAAGAAGCATCAGCTCAGACGCCATTGTTCGGGTCTAGATGTGATGTGCTATGTCGTGTTGTTGTTGAGTACGAGCGGGGTGCATACTATAGCACAGTCAAACGCATGACCTACTGCACTCCACCCATCCCAACTAAAGAATATGGTGCACCCTTCGTCTAATCAGGCTGGATGGAAGTAAAAACGGACACTGTGAGGTATCCGGTGTACAACATGGCTAAACATATCCCAGAAAAGAACTAGGTAAGATTACCTGCTTGTCCTACGTCAGTCTCTGTCTTCTGGGCGTAACATGTGAAGAGAAGTGATGTAAGTGATGTGTGTATGCCTCGAATCTGCGTAGTACGTGTATACGGATGCCCGACCCTGGCAACCGTCCCATGGGCGATCAGCATTTATGCAGGGACTTTTGCCCTCAATAGGGCAGCCCATTGCCATGATGGTGTGACAGTCACCCCAGAAGCCTGGTGGCGATCATTTGCCAACAAGGCCAGCCGGGCCACTCAATTGGGGTAGACAACTAGACGCTCGCTGGGTTCGAGAACCAACCTTGCAATGCTGCTGGATGCCTAGGTTCTACTCGTGCGACCTGACTTCTTCAGTGGACAGCAGAACTCCGTCGTGGTGATACGGTGAGATCATGGGCGTTTGAGGCTTTTTGTACGTCGTGGTCGCCGGGTGTTGGCTGTTGTACGATTACGCCGTTCGAGGGGGACAATGTTGGCCAACATCTGTAGAACGTCATATGTTGCTGGTGGCTAGTAGAGGATTTGGAACTTGTGTTACTGGGGAAGAAATGGACCGGAGTTTCTAAGCAGGTTGGAAGCTGGCTATAATTCTAACTGTGGTATTTAGACAGAACAAAAGTTGATGTCCAGCAGGTTGGGCTCTCGTTATTTCCTACACACGGGTTAGTAGCGCTTCTATCACAGGTTCGAACACCTGAAATGCGATGAACAATGTCGGTTTTCCGAGTCAAGATAGGGTAGATAGGTACTAGGAGCACTGTAAAATGCTGTTTCCAGCAGGTTGATAGCAACTCCCTGCAAGCCATATCCCTGCCGCAAGCGCTCTTTGTTCCTTGGCAGCATTCATCTTGCAAATCAATGTATTTAAGTTATTGATCTCCGAGAACTTGCCACGATTCGCCAATGATGCGACAAGGAAGATTCTCCATATTAGTACACCCGTACTCAAAACTCTGCAGTAGTGAGTTTCCCAACCAGTGGATATTATTGGTCATTCATGCCCGCAAACGCCATTACTTCTGAAACACCAAGAGCCCTAGAGCTTGAACTGGCGCTGGAGATTCAGTGATCATCAGCGGCAGGAAATGCCCAGTTTTAGTTAGTTATGCGGTAGGATCATTGCATCCACCTCTTTTCAGAGCAGTATCACAATGGGACTTTACAGATCCCATACAGGTGCTAGTGCGACCTAGTCAACGCCCTAACGTACATTGGGGAGGATAGTGGGACGTTGGTCAAAGAGGGGTAAAATAGGGGGACCATCACAGATTATTAGCATTGGGACCAAGAAAACGGCTCGAACTAAATGGAAATAGGTGATGGCTATGTTCTGGACTGGTGCCATTGGTGAGTAACTATTCTCAACATAGCTTCATCAATTAGGGGTAGGAAGAAACACAGTAGGCTTGCACGGTACACGTGTGCCACCGATGTCGTAGCTGCTTGCTCTCCATCCAGCCGAAAGATTACGCAACGATGGCGAAATTTGTTGGGCCAGAGCCATTCCCAGTAGAAACTTAACCGAGGAAAATTTCCGTGATGGAGGGGTAGGGTACTTGAGCAAGTGTAGTTAGCTAGAGCTGTCTTATGTGTTTACTGCGGCACTCCAAGCCTCTGTTTCCGTGCAGGCTAGCAAGCAAAAGCAGGTATGAAGCTCCGTTATTAATCAAAGCAGCCAAGAGATAAACAGGGCCCGGCTCACATGCTAGAGACCGTGGCTAGATAACGGTGCAGGAGCGGTTCTGGCCAATCCAGTGCCGTCCTGCCATCGAAGGCGTACGTTAACGTGCATGGTTAGCTTGCAGGATATGCATGCAGTTAATTTATCTCGGTCAGGATGCTATCATTATTTGTGTATTCTCTCGTCAGTATTGTCTGATTGTGGACTGACTTGTATGCAACCGCCGCTTTCTCGTGGTTCTGCTGGGGGAGGATGCTTTGTACATATAGGCATCTACGATATGCATTTGGCTGCTCAAGCGACAAGCTAAAAGGGATATATTGCGGGGTGTCCGACTGTTCAGACTTCTGGGATGGACCCTGGGGCCGTGCTACCGACCTCATCGCGTTCTGCATGTCACTAATAGAGTGGTAGACTAGTAGGCCGGTCGGCAGTAGGATTGGAGGTTGTGCGGAAACAACGGTGTTCGAATACCTTCCGAAGCCGTATGTACTTTTGCTCTTCGAGCAACATACCTGAGTGGCTTTGCGTAGTGTCGTTCAATGAAATTGGACTCTCGCATTTCGCGAGCAGTAACAGATCTGGCCTCGAAACGTTACAAGTAAGCAGTGCCCGAACATCTGGTCAGTATAGCGGGTCCGGAACAGCTTATCCGGAATGGATCCGCCTAGGAGATTATAGCCGCCCGTCTAACTTATGCCGACGGCCACTAGTTAAGTTCTTGCAATGCTTATCACGGCAACTCAAGCGCCTTGTAAATAAAGGTAAGTCGGAGAGCGAGTCAAGCTACCACATATTTCACTGATGCTTTATCGGCCCTCTGTATGAAGCACTGTGCATGCCTCAGATACAGTACCAGTCGGCAGGCCGGTGAAGAGGCGCATCCAAAGGGTCCTCTTCCCCGCCTCTTGGCCTCACGCCCAGTTTTGGAGGGTGGTAGGCTTCGAGTTGCTAGAGTAGGCTTCCCGGCCGGCAAAGATATAGTTTACTTACACAACGGGATATGAAGTATGATGATAAGAGTCAAGCTAAGCTATCATTAGAGATGCTTTAGTTGCGTTGAACAGATATGCAGACTGAAAACAGAGCTGTCATCGATGCTGCTAAATGCAAGATGGACCCTGCCTCCTCCGCAAATCCGGGGTAAATTTCACAGCATCACTTGGCAGATGGATGATGGTGTGTGTGCTGAAATAGCCGGCGATGTTGGTTTTACCACTGTTGAGAGGGAGGGCTGTTACTGACGAACTTAGCAAAGGCTGGTCTGGCTCACCGGTGTGGCCCGGTGATGACTTGTTGTGTTTCACAGTTGTTGAATCATGCAAAGAAAAAGGCGACCGAGTGAGCTGTAAAGAGCAAGACCGCGCGGCACCCATGATCGCCCAGTGAGTATTTGATTCGCACGTCTCAGTCTTGCCTGCTACTCCAGTGCGTAGTCTTCTTCAGCGGAGAAGGACCTGAAGTAAGATCATCTAATGTTCGAAAGGCGCACCGGATTATTCTTGCACGATGGTTACACGGCATGCCAGGTTGGAGTTTCTAGAAGGACACAGCGATATCCGTAAACCGTAATGTTGTGCAACCCCAGGGACAGACGCCTCGGACATGTCGATCAACAGGTCTGGATGCTTCCTAGTAATCGTACAAGTAGAGAATTGGCCTGGATGATATGTAATAGCGCACAAGCTTCCAGCCCTATGCAGTTACTATGTGCACCAACAGCGACCGCGTTCAGTCTCGTGACAGCATAAGGTGGCGTACGAATGCGACATGTAGTAACAGAATACCATTGATATGATTTCTTGGTATATGTTGTTATATGCAGTAACGAGACTGGTTTGGTCCAGGCATTACTCGACTGTTGGAGTGCGTTAGTGGATAAATACTTCTTCTGTGTCCTAACATTGTAAGGCTATACTAATACTGGTAATATCTTCTGATCTCGACTATATAGGAACCTTACTACTCACTGAATGATACGCCCTTCAATGCCAGATTTTCTTGCCTAGAATCTACTGCGTAGTTCAAACCCACTTCGAGATGTTTCGATCTTCGAGACTTTTAATGATAGCTTGGTTAGAGAAGTCGCCCTACTACATTCTGCAAGTGCATAAGTCTCCTGGTGCGAATCGTAGTTGAGAACAGCATGAGATAACCGATCTACGCCTATCCCATTATACAAAAAAGAACGGACGCTTACAGCGAGTATACTCCCGCAAACAGATCGACAAGGCGATAGACGAGCGGTATACCTCCCTTACCTGACCCACCAAGACATGTCACAGCAAGGAGTTGGATTCACAGTGGTCTCATTCATGTAACAGCTTGAAATCTGGTACAAGTGATTAGATCAACCTCGAAGTATCGGTGACAGACCGCCAAGTACTCAGGAAATTTGGGAGTCGTGACGAAATTCTCTCATGCCTATTGTATAGCGTGCTGTCCTACCCAAGGACCAATATTTACGAGTACTAAGTAGTTGGTAATAGCATCACTAAGTTGCGTTAGCCGAGGCCGAGGCCGAACAACTTGCTCAATAAGGCGGGGCGTCCGCCGCGCAGCCCGGCCATCTTGACCGCCACCCCGCGTAAACCCCGAAGGTCTGTCTAGCAGACCATTATATCTGGCGTTAAAACATGAGGTTTGGAAACCGCGCCAATGTTGTCTAACAGATAATTCGTCGGCAATCTTATCAATCAACAGAATAAGGTTTCTTATCAGGAATACATTCCGTAGGCCGGGAAAGTGGCCTTTTAGCAGGTTTAGTTTGTACACGGCCAAGGAATCTCACACCCGCGCGGCCCGGGGACTAATGAAGTTGGCAGTTTGAAGATTTGCAGTGGAATCGAGCCTCTCGACGCCTCCTGTCCTTCCCAGCCCATCCAAGGGAGGAAGAGTTTACTAACATGCCCCGGGCTAATAAGCCCTAACCTAGACAACTGCGTACGCCGCCGTCCACCTCCTTGATTCACCGCTATTCACAGCTGGATTCCTGGCTATCCGAAGCTCAAATAAATTACCATCGGATCTGATGGATATGTTTGCTATACCTTGTTATTTGCATTCCTCGCATCCATCCATCCCGACGGATGGGGACTGACTACATGGAGTTTGTAGGGACGATATCGGAGATTTTCATCCGAGCTGTAGCTTCGTAGTGGGATAACATCGTAATTGCGGCCTGCGCCATGAGGTACTACCAAAATTAGGTTTAGCACAATGAAAAACAGAAGCAATGGCCTAGCTTGAGGAAGGTTCCAAGCTTCTAACTCGAACCGCCACTTGGGGTGCATTGGCAAGTTGTATGGTTCAGTTAGCTTGCTGCCAACTGCGAAGCTGCATTCAGCTCCCTCAGCCACATCACGTACGTTGCTCGTTACCAGGTCTCGAACCACTGCGCCGGCTGCGATGAAATCATCGTGACGTGTCTAAAGTAGATAACGACAATGACGGCCAAGTTGTTAACAACCAAGCGGAAGAAAATCAAGGTTAATTGTCTCAGGTCATGCGACCAACCAATATCACGTTGTTACTGGGTGTGGCAATGGTGGAAAGCGAGAAACGAATGACCAGGGTAAGCTCCAGCCGCCTGTATCGGACGAGCGTGCGAAACCCCACGCGGGAGTGCAAGGCCTAGGCGTTGTATTTGAATTTGTGGAAGCACTCGAAACTTTCACAACCCAGTAACTTGGAATGAGTTGAAGAGACAACCAAGAGCGATCATTTAGCAAGAGAAGTAGTTACATGACCGTTGCACTATGTGGCTTCTTTGCTGCCCCTGATGATGCCCTTGTGAGACAGTGCAGACAGCCCTAGGGTGTTTGTTAGGAGCCGATGCTCCGCGCCACACAGCTTTGGAGCATTACCACCGGAGAAAACCAAGGCAGCGCAATTATCGGCAATCCGGCAGCACATGGAATGCCTGTTTCGTGCCTTGCTCAATTGCTTCGGTTCCTGGCTACTGATCGTGGAAGGCACGTTGAATTGGTGCTTTGGTGGTTCGTGACGAGGACAAAATCCAGTTTGGAGCCTCTCAGGTGTGCCGGTTAGTGCAGTCAACACAAGAGGCGAACACGAGCTGAAATTGAGCTCCGGAGATTTCTTTCAGGGCTGTGAACAATTATGGATTGCCCTCGCGAGTTTTTAAGAGAATCACCGGCTGGCGAATCGGAGGAAACCGCATTCAGCGACCACCACGGGAATGTTTCTCGGAGACCCTGGATTGTCGTCAGCATAAGAGGAACCGAAGTGAATCTCACGTTGGCTCTCTAATCCCAAATCTGATGATGGGGCCATTAACTGGACTAGCCAGGCGCTCGCTTAGTTGCCGCCTACATCTTCTTACCTTGGCACGTCTCCGCCGACGCCGCTATTTCCGCACTTGCGCTGGTCTAGAACCAATCTGATACGAAAAGTTCGATAGTAGACTGCCCCACCAAAACGGCCACGACGTCATTTTTGGATGAAAAACAAACTTCGCAACGGTATATCAGCCGCGGGGAGGAGATAATGGCGCGGGCCGCATTAATGAGTGCCTTGTGCCGACGTCTAGTCTCAGAATGGGTTATTTTTGCTTGGACGTCACTGGAAGCTATCCTGACCGCTTTGATAGTAAACAAAGCAAACGATATGTGAAGACTATGACATAGCTCGGTTATCGCAGGCGTTATTGTGAATAACGTTTTGAAGGGTAGCAGAACTTCGCCAGAAACGAGGTCCGGAATTTGCCAGTCGCATTATCAACTTATGACTGTGTTACAGAGCCGGTGGCCTGGCAACTCTTCCCATCGGGGCAATTGTCTGCGAGGATAGTCCCGACCGGGAGCTTTCGGACGGGAGGTAGTAAAGATGACCCAAGTACGCGAGTTGTCAAAAGAAAGCTTCTCGTAATGAGACGTAGCGAATTCCGATGGATGGTGGGTGGGAATGTTGCGCGCAGATGACCAGAACCGCATTGTCGCATGCAGAATCTCCAGATACTCCTGCAACCCTCTCGTGTACCGGATGTAGCATATCTCATGTCGATCATCTTGGAGACGGGACGGGCTCGACAGGGACCAGCCCCATTCGGTAACCCGAAACATGTACGAAATGGGTCCGTTGAACATTGATGAGTGTGGATGTTCTACGTAGATCGGACTTAACAGCAGGGCCGCCTTCAGCCGTGCGACTCTGTAGTCTGAGAAGCTTCAAAGGTGGTGTCGCGTCGCAAGTGAGCCTGTGCTTTGCTATGGAGCCGAGGAGCGGTTAATTCGTGATTCAACCACTTGCACGTAACACACCTAGAGAGCTATTGATCATTATTGCTTGACTGGAGTCGAATCTATAAGGTACGCAAACGGCCAGAAATTGGGAATATCGCACTCATTCGCACCCCGCTCGGTTCAACTGGAATCGCATGGTGGTCAGTTGCAATTCACATTCCGCCAAACGCTGAGCCGTGCGAAGCCGCTTGGCCCGAGTGAGTGTGCGGTCGTATATCCTGACACGCGCTCCAAATTGCGCGACCGAAGCTCGTTATAAATTTCTATTG
The DNA here is from genome assembly GCF_002105095.1 of Pseudomassariella vexata. NCBI lineage: Eukaryota > Fungi > Ascomycota > Sordariomycetes > Amphisphaeriales > Pseudomassariaceae > Pseudomassariella > Pseudomassariella vexata. Next base: position 417,783 of record NW_024467969.1, read on the forward strand.
AGAAGGTGGTGGTGTCGTAGAGGTAACATGCAGGCTGTGTCTGCCATGAGCAAATTGAATGTTGCTCTCGGCGTTTTTGCTGCATAGTGCAGTGTATCGCGCAGGGGCTCCAGACCGGGGTATGCATTGTCAGAAAGATAAGAGCTAAGGCTCGACGGCGCGGTAACGGATGGCGTTAGGCATGTCGTTACCTTTTCGACGATGGGGAAAATCTTACGATAGTGGGGTCGCTGAGCGATGGGCGATCAGGAGGCTGAATCGCGAAATTGGAGTCGGCGAAAAGGTTTGATTGGCTGGCTGAGAATGTGCCACGGACTGTACCGTTATTGTGATATGTAGATCATGGTTGAGCCTCTTGAAACTGATTTAGGAGTTGTTGATGCGGCGTTGGAGAAGTCTCCAGTAAAAAGCCTCGACGCGTCCAGCGCGTTGCAGGTGGTCAATGGTCAATGGAAGGGTATGTGGTCAACTGCATGCTGTGGCGAATTGTCCCCAGCAGGACTTCGTGTCGCACAACGGATCTCGATGTACTCCTGCCCTACGAATGATCAAGAGGCATGAAACATTCATTGCGAGCCAACGTCGACAAACAGATCCGCAGACTCAGTGCAGTGATAGTTTGCGTCCTTGCAGGAGTTCCTGTTATAGAGTTAAACACCTGCCAATTCTGACCCGCTGCAATTGGCGACGTGTATAAACGAGATGAAGGTCGTATTCGTTGGAGGGTAGATGCTCAGTAACCGCAGCTGCGAAAAAGACCCCGAAGCTGAATTGCCGCAGAAAACGACCAATTATCGTGGAATCACCAATGACAGGATCGAGGCGGAGGATTGCCCAGAAGATTGAGGGCAAGATGCTGTGGTTAAAAGTTGTCAAGTTGGTCTTCATGTTTGATTACCTATGGTGATGTGGGGTCCTACTCCTGTGTTTCTGCATTAATACATGCTGCTACTATGGCATTCAGCTGTAGGTTTTTGTGCCACCAGTGTCTTCGCAAATAATAAAAGCTTCAAAAATATGACTCTAGGGTTCATCCCGGATGTAGCACGGAGCATTTCCAACTGAGTTTGAGCCGTCATGAAGCTCGGGCCACGTTGCCATGGAGAGATCCACTTTGCCAAGAGTAGTCAGCTTGCACTGTGTGCGTGCTTCGACTGAGACAATCCGCAGACTCTGTGAGATAGTACACCAAGGCCAATTCTACAAGATTTGTTGAGCGGATAGGAAGGTTGTCAAGGCTGTCATTTTATTGTAGATGCGGCGGAGAAATTGCGCCAAGTCGCACATGGGACATACCTGCCGACAGTGCCTCAATAAATTCCAGTCTTCGGAGTTTTGACAGCTTGCTTCTGCTGTGGTTGGGATCAATCTCGAAGTCAGTCTGGTATGATAGGGGGCAGATTGAACCATAGAGTATAACCACCGTCGAGGGTTTCCGTCAGTCGACAGCTTCCGAACGTTGCTTGGCGTTGGTGGTATCAACCGTTAATGATGCAGAAAAAGTACGTTTGACGATGACAGTTGATGCTTAGCTTTCTTCACATGGTGGCTCTGCAATAGTTATTGCCTTTGAGTAGGCTTGCATGTTGCCTGTACTAATCACCCCTACCGCAAAGCATCCATTGCAGGAATAATAGTCAGGTAGGTTGCTCTTTTTCGACAGACCGGCAGTTTCCATCCTCAAGAAAGACGCACTCAAATCACAAATACTACGACCCCTAGCGCTAGGTAGTTGGGATGCAGAAGATAGGGTTGCTGCCGCGCATCGCGAAAACGCACCACAACCAGAATGCGGCAAGGTCGACGATGATCGCAACAGGTCGGGACGGCTGTTAAGGGCTTCAAGAGGCAAGGCCTGAGAAACGAGGTTGGACCCCTCAGCCATCAGGGTCTTTTGGTGTGGCTGGGGGACCTTGTACTGCCTAAGCGGATGGTGGTTCACCCATGGCGCTGCATCGTCTCATCTCCAATGTGCATACGGTCGAAACGTAGAGGATGCCCGCTGTCGGAAACATGTTCCATGTACGATTCGTTATCAGTACATACCCAGATATGCCGATTGGATTATATTAGAAGGGAGATTGTACTACTGGATAATGATGCCATGGCCCGTATTCTGATATCGGTAGTATTAATTTCTTGTTGGCCGGGAATAGGCGTGTGGAATGGATCATGCAGTGAGTGGGTTTGAACTTCGGATTCGGCAGCTGAGAAGAAGGTCTCAGGTCCAGAACATCTGGGATAACCCGACATGGTCATGATCGTCATCGTCCGATCTCTTCAGTCTCCAAGCCCCGCCGCATCCGGGCATCCGGAGTACTTGTTATCATCAATGGAAGCACTAGGAGCGGCATCGAATTGTTTCTGTACCGTCATGATCTCTCTACTGATTCTGGTGGGACAGCAATTGGCTTTCCCAACTGGGCATCTAATAGGCGAACTCCAGTAGAATAGTCTACGTGACTGTCACGAAAGAAGTGTCCAAGAAAACTGACATCTTTTTTTTTCCGCCTCCCTCATCTGCCCCACCGCTCTTCGATTCATGCAGCATGCAGCATTGTGGCTTGCTGATGGCGTCTTACCCCAGCGACAAGATTGAACCGATCCGAACGTAACGCAAGCAGGGATAGCAAGGCCCACGCTCGAAAAGACGGTGCCTGGCAAATCAGAACTGACGGTTGTTCGCATCCCTGACGATACCCGTTGCCGATGCATAAACCAAAGGGAGCAAGGCGCCAGGAGAACGGGAGAGACACGACGTGATTATATCGTTACACTTCCATAGACTTCGGAATCGAAAGTCGTTGGATAAACTGTAGGGACTTATCTGCGGTGACTATGCACCCAGAGCGTCTCGTTGCGGTGGACAATGCACGCCGACGCCGTCCATTCGGAGTTTGCAGCCGGTGCAACGAAGGGTTTTGCGGGCGTAAAGCACCATGACTTCCATCAAAGCCTATACACACCTACTAGTAAGCAAGTAGCTAGACTAGTGACAAGCCCTGGCATTGATATCTCGTCGATAGATGCCCCACCGCCAGAGGCGGCGTAGCTCCTTATGGTGTTCGATGTTCCGGCGTGCTGGTATATCATGATATTCTTCTAGACCTCGGGTTCCATACGATGCATTGTGATATTTTGCGTCATGAAGATCGCCGTCGGGGTGATCCACCGAGGCCTCACTGTGGAGATGTTAACGGACGCAATAGGTGCCACTCGGTGGCGTCTATCCGCGCGCGGCAGAATAATAGGGTAGATGGAGAGTGAAGTGAAGCTCATCAGTGGAGTGCAGACTAGAAAAAATCCAATAGGATGGATGCGGATCTCGACGAAGAAGTCTGCTTCCACTCTTCAGACTCACGTCTGGGCCCTCAAACACTAGCCAACGACTCCTTCTCCAGACCCCACAGATAATGCTGTCGCCGCCTGCAAGCCCGTCACTGTGCAGTGACAGGCAAAAAGCTACGGACAATTTCTGACACATAATGGATGGAATGGTGGGACTGGCCATGCATGAGAATCAAAGCATGAGCCATCCTAGCGTCATGCAGATCATATCTCGTATGATACTAGACAAAAAGAAGTGTTTGCCATGAATAAATGGCTTTAAAACTGAAGTGGTAATATTGGTATCCCCATCAAGAGATTAGCACTGCGATTGCCGCTGCCGCTACGACCCGGGGAGCGTTGAAAAACGTAAAAATGTTGAAATTCCCGTCTTGGTCCCCAGTGTTTGCGATTCAACAAAATAAGCTCGCTTGTACTCCGTAAACTTCTGGGAAATACAGACAAGTATTGAGAAAAAATCGAAATGAACTTCACGTACTGTCTCCGCATGTAATTGGTGATTGCCATATGCCGTGGCGCTGTACCCAGCCGATGTTCACCGGGCCATTTCAAATTCATACCAATCAAGCATTCGACATCAGCGCTAAAAAGTCACAGAGTCGCAGGTGAGGAGGCCATCTGGCTTTGGGCATTCGATTGCGGGCCCGGTGCAAAAAGGTAACCCGTCAGGCCCGTCGCCAAGCTTCATCTTGAGACCGCGAACTATGAGCATTGACCCAGTATCTTCATCTGATATGGACGATGAGTTCCTTCACCGATGTTTGAGAAAGCCATTGTGAGAGTTATTGGGATAATGAGGCTGCGATTAGGAAACCAGGCGATGTGATGCACCCAACCATTTCTGGTGAAGCCATGTTTCGATGTTGGCCGTGTCCGAAAACGCGAGACGACGACTGTAGACGCGGTCGCGAACTTTTCAAAGCCACCAAACAGGCGGGAGGCAAGAGGGTGGGATTGTTTCGGCGTGCTTATCTCTGACCGCGTAACGCCATCCGTACAGAATTCGCCGCCATGGGTTGAGCTTGACTAATATCCGTCAATACCAAGGGATAGCTACCTGAGCCAGTCTGAATTCTTGATTATGAGCGTTATGAAAATTTTGCTATTGACAGTAAAACCAGAGCGACGAGATTGGGCTGGAGAAGAAAGTAAACATGGAATTCAGCGAGAATCGCTGAGAATGGAGGAGAGAGCATGGGATAGCAGGTGACAGAGAAGAGTCGAGATCTTTCAATTCATGAACTTCAACGAATGACCGGGCTTGATGCTGCTCATTGTGTCTGGTGATGCCCTCAAGGTTTTAAACTCTATACCATTGTTAAGACGAATTAAGCAGACGTCGGTGAGAACAGAAAGCAGAGGCCACATAGTGCAGGTCTAAATGAAATGTTTGGAGCTTTATATTTTGCAGCCGTTGTCGCTCCCTAAAATCCATGGCAGCCGCGCAATTCAGGTTCTGTATTTCGTCACAGTGGGCGGGTCACAGGGCAGTTGCACGCCTAGAAGAGCTTCCTGTTTCCTTTACAATGGGTGCAGCAAGCGATCCGATCTATCAACAATCGTGATTTGTTCGCTTTACAGGAAACATCTTGTTTTTCCAACAAATATCAATATAATGACGAGTTTGTCTTTTTGCAAGTCGGTTGTCTCTCTCTCAAGCCACATAGCCTTAGCTGTAGACGTGAAAGTTGGAAATGGCACACAACGCATCTAAGGCAGGTCTTCACCGATCCGCTCATATTGTTGTTACACCCAAGACAGCCAGCAATGCAACCCTTCGTGGTCCCTCCACCCGCAGAAGACCGTTGAGCTTCATGAGACCCAGAAGAGAAACCGAATATATGGTAAAGGTGTGTGGCATGACCTGATCAATCTCCAGTTATAACATCATGGCATCTTGAATAGAGCATCATTGATCAACAGATAGGATAGCTTTAGTGGTTTCCGCGTGCATATTGATATTGTCCAATGTCAGAATTATAGGTAACGAGCTTATGTACTAGTAACTGATGGCCCCGGGACTCGGCTTGCTTTAAATTTGGCGTCGTTTGACACCGGGGAAGTTCTACGTCATCATATGGTAACGCAGAGGAAACAGCCAACTAATCCACCTGTAAGCGTGTTGCAGAGGAGCTTGCTGTGGTACCGGGGCTGAGCGGCCGACGCGTGCAGATTTGCCCCAATACTTCAATAGCGCTGGGATCAAGCCGCGGCCTGCATTTACCCTGTTGGGCTTCCTACAATGTGTCTTGAGTAATTATGCGCGGATACTGATGAGCTTAGTGATACGTTGCTTTGCGCTCCCCGCCAAAGCTTCGACATCGGCCTATCTTACATCTTAACCCAACAAAAGTTTGTCGAGTCGCGACGCAAGAATGACGGACAATGAACATAATTCATTCCCCCGCATATGTTCAACCTTGCGCAGAGTGCTCATTCGTTGGACCGGGACCTTGGCCTTGAACTTCGAGACTTGGTGTGTTTAATTGACGACTACATTGAATTACATAATATCGCGACCAGCACACTTGAGGAGGTAAGAAGAGTCTGCCTATATCTAGGATTTAAACCATAGGTGCTGAACTGAAACGAATGATAACTAGGCTGAGACGGAGACGGAGACGGAGACGGTAATGTTGCCCCATATCGCTAGACTCGAATTCGGCCTATCTGGCCCAGAGAAACCCGTATAGATTACCAGCTTTGGACAATGGCAGGGGACCCCAGTCCCAGATCCATCATCCTAGCTTCCTAGCTTCCTCCTACCTGTATTTTAATCCTCCAGTTTGGTAGTGTGCCCAAGCCTTTTTCGGGGTTGTTTAACCCCTACAGTGTGTAGAGCTGTTCACTGCACAGTCTCGCACCAGCCCTTGTTCCGTGACTAAAGTCCCCGGTCAGACACTTTTTTTGAATTCCCCACCCCCGGTGCTGCTGTGGACATCTGGGAAGCCTCCCCAATCAATCATTCAAAAGCACAGCGCCTCCGCCCCAACCATATTAAGACCCTACTACCCACCTTTCCGCGGCCCTCAAAGACCACCGAGCCATCCACCCTTCCTGCCAACACTGGATCGAATTGTAGATAACCTCAAAACAGTTGTCTCAATTCCACCACGTCGACCACCAGCGGCCCGTCCTCAATCCGACCTTCGTCTTCATTGACAACAAGAGCGGATCCCTCGACGTCCCGACTCGACTGAAGCCACCCAGCGTGTGACACTGGTCTTGTCTTCGACAACATCCTTTGCAAGGTGTTGATTGTGTGGCCTCGTTGTTTCCCGGCGCAGTTTTCGTGGGTCCCCTTTAGATTTTGGGGATTTCTTGGGCAAGTAGGAACAGAGCAGTGAAGGAAGCAAGCAAATAAAGTTTTTATAAAGAGCGAAAGCGTCCAGCAACCACTTCAACAAGGGAAAGAAACGAAGGAAGCCGGTCCTCCCACTCCATCCCACCCATCCTTGCCCAACCAGCACATTGTTGGTTGGATGCACAGGACATAGCAACTCCGATACAGAACACACACACTTTGTGCTACTTAGAGGATAGAGCAGCCGATCTCGAACCACTTCACACCTGGAATTTTGCGACCCTTAACCGTCGAAGTTTTCCTTCTGACACCTGCTGGATCGTCTTGAGTGCTCCGCATCTCCGGCTCACCTCACCCAAACCCTCCACCGGCATCGCTCCTGACCAGCCGAAGGGAGATTTTCACCGTCTTCTTTGGTCTACCGACGAAAAGGTTTGCACAGTTGCTGGAATATTGCCTGTGCATTTCTCTCCCGTTGTCCCTTCCCCCCCGCCTTTTCTAATCGAGTAGCTCCGTGAGCATTTGCCGTTGAACCACCAACCTGTAAGTATCGCTTCCTTCCTTTCTTCTGATGCATTTTGATCTTGCCCAAGCGGTATCTCCTGCTCCCTTGCTACATCGGCCCCGCCAACATGCATGGCGTGGGCGTGGATGTTGCTCGATGCATGCATATGACCAGAAAACGGACAGAAGATAAACTGTGGGCAGGGGCAATGATGAGGAGTTCTCATTCCTGCGCCTCGTCACCTGTGACAACACGGGCATGCTTGCAACATCTCTTGCCAATTCCCACATCAACTCACGTTCCAGTGCCCTTTCCCCCGCATCCATCCAAAGCTACATAAACTCTACCCTGCTCGCTTTCCGCCAATGCTTCATAGATACCACAGCCGAGCAGCAGCATAATCACGTATCATGGACATAGGCATCGCGTAAACAATAATGCTAATTGAACCTCTCTTTCCAGGCTTTTACGAACGCCAAGTCGCCACTCCAAAAGTCGGCACATCTCCAGTTGATTTATGGTTTGAGATCTGGAGCCGATTTTTCCCGTGTCTGCATCACGTCAAGCAGACTCCTAAGACCAGCAGCTTTAATCCCCTTGCCGACTTTTACTCACCCCCCACCTTCGACACCTTCATCCACGGGCAACCCAAATCCTTGGGAATGCCTTACACGCCTCCCGCAAACCGTTCTCCTGCGTCCTCAGCCCCCTCTTCGCCAAGTACCAGCCGGAGGTCCTCGTTCCATGGCACGGGCATGACGGCTGGCGGCAGCAGCGCCGGCTCTCCATCCCGACCAGCCCTCCCGCGATCCGCTTCATATTTGTCGAAACACCGGAGAGCACCCTCGGCAGTTGTGGGAACAGGACCAATAACCAATGGCTCGACTCCGGACATCACCCCTCCTGGGACGTCGCATGATCTTCAACGCATGGTAGCAAGTCAGAACGCAGGCCCGATCCGACAATCACCTCCCCCAATTGGGGATGCTCGATCGATGCCTCCAGGCGCTATCATCTCGCCGCCGGAATCCCAATCCTCTAGCGAAGATGAGGGAGCGACAGGCGACAGCCGCGGACGCCAGATCGAAAACCTCAAGGAATTGCAAGATGCAATCAGTGCCATTCCCCAACACCGGGAGAGTTCTCCTAACAGACGGACACCTGCCATAGATGTCTTGGTGCTTCCCTCGCAAATTCCAAATATTGTCGAAGCAGCACCACGTAGTTTGGATGGCGAAGTTGTCGAAGGCATACTCAAGTCTGGTTCTCGAAAGATTGCGCATTCTCGTGCCAGCACTGAGCCCTTCGTTTCCATTTCCATGTCCAAATCAGCCGGTGCGTCTCCTACGATATCGGACGAAGACGAGGATGAAGATACCGACGAGCCCCCGAGGAAGCCCCAAATGGTTCGCAAAAAGTCTGGCGAACTGGTCCGTCCAGCACTTAGACCGTCATCATCCCAACGAAGACCGTCGAGCATGCCAGGCACCCCGACTTTCTCCAAAGCAGTCCATTTTGATTCCCATTTGGAACATGTGCGGCATTTCTTACAAGTAGATCGGCCATTGGCAGTCAGCGCGGGTTCATCGCCCGTCGAGAACTACGAGAGCGATACTGAGTACCCGTTTAACACCGATGACAAGACTTCAGCTCGGACGCCGCCGTTCGAATGGGATATTGCGGTGAACAACTTCCCTGCTGATACACCCATACGCAAATCTCTGCCTGCTCGACTGGACCGTGTATGGATGTCTAGTGATCAGAAGAGCCTGGTTGGCTCGATATCCGTCGCGAACCTGGCGTTCCAGAAAACCGTTGTCTGCCGATTCACCTTTGATTACTGGAAGACCACGTCTGAAGTTGCGGCCGAATACTCCCACGAGATTCGTCCCCGAGATACTGATATCGGCCACGACCAGTTTCAGTTCAACATCAAGCTATCGGATCTTGCCAATCTCGAATCCAAGACTCTTTACTTTTGTATCAAATATTGCGTCAACGGCGTCGAGTACTGGGACAATAACAATGGCGTCAACTTCCAAGTCGACTTCAAGAAGAAAGCTTTGCCACAGAACGGCAAGAAGAACTTTCAGGGTGCTTCATCCAGGCCGGCCAACTCTCTGCCACGCAGTACTCGTAGGACGAACCCTTCGGCTGCGGCACGACCCATGTCCATGCCTGTCGGTATCATGGATGAATTTGGCCACGATTCGAAGTTCGTCAATTTTGAACAACCCATTCACGAATATCTGGGCGAGTCTAGACCAACAGGTCTGCGTCTCAAGAGCTCAAAGTCTACCACCAGCCTCCCCAGTGACAATTTGACCAACCGTTTATCTGCTCCTAGTGGCCTTGCCTTTGCCAACCGCTATGACTTTGGTGCATCCTTGACTGCTGCCATGCAAGCACAAAAGGATCCAAATGGCAGTCCGCGGGGAGATGGTCTTTACATGAAGCCAAACAAGAAGGGATCCTACATCCATCCGATCCAGACTAGTCCTCCCCGGCCAGGCCCTCCAGGTCCCACCATGGCACCTGCCGTTGTCCCGCAGGCCTCCAATACCCATTCTCCTGCCTCCGCTACCATTGCCTCGGCATCGTACGAGGAGATCGTCAACAAATACTGTTTTGTACGTACTACCGGTTCATAGCCATGGCCCACCACGGACGAGAGACAGAGAGCGCCTTTTCCGGTGACAATTTGAGGATAATCAAACTAACGCGTCCTTGCTGTAGTTCAATGGTTCGAAGCAGTCCAGTCCCCAAATCAAGGACGGAACCCTGCAGAGTGGCCGATATGACGGTGCTGGCGATGAGTTCTCCACTCGATACAGCAGCGCCAATTCGAGCTCAAACAGCAGCCCAGAGATGCCTCCTAAGGCCCAGCATCACTCTCTGCGCTATTCTATCCACAATAACTTGAACCCGTACTTCCAGAACCCCCATGTCACCATAGGAGCTTCGCCCGCCGAGTCGCCAATAGGTAGCCCTTCAGCTACCTCGCGTCAGTCTTTGAGCCCTTCTTCGTCCATGACGCCAACCGCTCGATCAGGTCCCCCGACTCCCATGCCAGGTAGCTTTTCTCTCGCTGGTACGTCGATAGGTGGTTATACCATAGACACACCTTCATTCAATCACGCTCAGCACCATGCAGATCGCTTTCCCTTCACAGCAGACGCTCATACTTCGCCAGCGATCCGAGGATGAGTTCGCCGTGCTCGGTGACTTACAAGACGATATCCGATCAGACGTCGGGTATTTGTACATTGCCGCACCCACCCCAATGCTGTGGGGCACCACTTACACTTTCTCCCTTGTTCTTCCACCTTGACTTTTGCATTTTCTGTCTTTTCCGCATTAGCATTACGACACGGCGTTCAGGATTCCGCATGATGATCACAGAGTATCCATGACGACGATAGCATACCGAGTACACGGAACGGTTGGTGGAAGGGAAGAAACGAAGCAATTATATGGATTCACTTGCGCGGCGTTACGGATTGGAGTCTCATTTTGATCCACTAGGCACCAGGCAACCCGTCCGCGGTACATATGCCTGGTTGGGCCTTTTTCTTTAATGCATAATTCATTAGCCTGGTCCTGGTTACGTGCATTGTTCGACACACTATACACACACCCCACTTCAGACGAGTTCCTGGATGGAAAGGAGTAACTTCGGTAGACGGCTTGGAGTTTAGCCCTACGGGACTGATAGGATGGCGGCAGCTGCGCAAGGCGCAGTGGAGCAGCACCAATACGTACTTCGACCCCAATGGGCCGTACACGGGGGGGAGTTCGGTTTGACATCGCTGCTCGCTCCGGTGGGAAACTCAACAGATATTGGCGGCATCAAGGGGTTTCGGTACGTTTTGAGCGCATTTGCGCTGAGGTTTTGACTCGGTGCTTGTACCTCGCAATGAAGGCATTCACGCATGTCATGGGAGTCCTTCGTTCTGGGGCACGATAGAGGAAAAGGTCGTTCGGCTAGGTCCTGAAATTGAATATTACTCTGAACAATACTGTCAATATTTAGCATGCTGTGACTATACGACCCTTTTGGCAGTCCTTTGCATGCGGCTCCATCCATCCACTGCTCCATACCCCTCTCGTCAACATATTTTGACATCCTCGCACCTGCTTTCGTCCCATCCTTCTCCCTCCATAACCCCATGCACGTACGCTTCCCCGACGAACATATAATACCCATCCTCATCGGCCCTGAGTACGAGCGGCACCTTCCCGCCCCGGGCAAGTATGATCTTGTCCCCTAACTGCGCTGCTTCGGGTAGTAGACACAGTCGTGATGGCTCCGAGACCTGCCCCATACGCCGGTGGTTGGCACAATTGATGTAAGGCCAGAATTCAACGTAGGAATCCCAGACCGTGTCGAGGAACTTCTTGAAGGCGACTTCGGGGAACGATTCCGATGTGTGAGGGTGGAATGCTAGGAAGGAACGAAGGGGCTCGAGGCTTGTGGACCAGGTTTCGTATAGAGAGGAGGTTAGGGTACGGGAGTGGGATTTGTAAGTTTCCGCGCAGAGGGTTTGCCAATAGGCGTCTTTGTCGTTCTCGGGACTTTTTTCACTGGGGGCACTGCTACTATTGCTTTTGTTGTCACTGGGATTCGTTGTTCTTGCTGTCGTTGGTCTCATAGCAGCAGTGGCGGTAGGAGTGGTGAAAGCAGCAAATTTCTCCCAGGAAAACAGTGTGCTAACGATGGCCAAAACATCCTGACACACGCGGTGCTCCGCCTTGAAAATGCCGGAGACCCGTGTAAACCACTCACGCTTGTGCTCGGGTTTGTGGAATTCCCCGACTGATTCTTGCGACTCTGAGTGATAAAACGGCAGCGCGTCGGCTTTGGTGTAGCCTGTAGCATGCGTTCTCCGTGGCCGATCCATTGAGTCCCGACTCAAGGGTGATCTGATGGGCGACGTTATGCTCCAGTCTGTTACCCATGAGGGCAGGGCGCGGCGGGTGGATTTGGGGCATACACCTAGGACGTCAAGGGTGCCAGATTGTCGGATGAGGAATTGGGTGATTAGGCGGTAGATGTAGACTACTGGATGGCCGTAGTCGAGCTCGATGGATAGTTGATTTGGGAGGGAGTGAAGTTGATCGTGGCTCTCGTGTAAGAAGCCCATGACGGAGTAGATTTTGTCGCGGGAGTCGGCAGAGGAGCGGTGGCGGCAGTGGATGAGTAGATATAGTAGGTCCTCGGCTTGGGAAGCAGGGGAAGAAGAGGGGCTTGGGGAGGACTTTTTCTGTCGCTGCTGTAGTCGTCGCCGGCCCATCAGAGCACGCATGGATAAATAGGGGACGACGGCATGGTCCATGATGAAGCCGAAGGATAGGGGCTGCCAGATCTGTATATTCAGCCCGTGGTCCACGGCGGCGCACAAGTAATCCCAGTCGATGACGTGCCCACCCGACATAAGAAGCGCTCGTGGTGACAATAGCAGCTCCTGTATCGTCCAGGCACGTTTCCACCACTGAGCGCCTGCCAGAACGATCACGGTTATGTCTCCCAGATACTTGTCGTGCTGCGTTTGGGACCCAGAAACACGACAGTGCAGGCGGCGTGGCGGTAGATGTTATGCATAATCCTGGCCGTAGATCGGGCATCTCATTGGTGGACTTCTCAGCTGCACAACTTGACAGGCAAGAAGAGGACAAAATAACTGGCACACAGGCGGAATAATCAGATAATGCTTCTTTAATATACGGGATAGTAGTAACCCCCCTCTATTCCACCATTTGGTCGCTGTTCGTTTTATTATTCTAACACCTACGCCATCTTCATGGCCCATTTCTGCCTACTTGCCCAGCATTTCCCTTCACATACTCCAACACCTCTCCAGCCGAGGTGAATGCAACCGGCATTTCTTGCCCCTCGAACCCGGCACAGCTCTGTACCAGTCCGCCAGCGACCGAATCCGTCTTCTTCGATATGTAATACTTGAATGTCTCGACTACGTTGTCCGCCAGATTCACATACCGCCCGTTCATCTCGCTGGCTGGCTTTGCGAGATCGCTCAACTCCGGATAGTCCGATATAGACCGCAGGTCGGGCGGTGAGCAGAGCGTAGCCGGCTGGTCAGGGGTAGCCAGGTTGCTAAAAGTGAATATCCGACTCTCGTCATCCGGATACGCGCCCGTCTGGTCGAAATAATTCCCCGATACCAGAACGGAGGACATGTTGTAGATGCCAAGGTTGTACTGGAAGGCAGGGTTATCCTCATCATCCCTTTTCCCCACTCCCGTCGCCATAATGTCCTCACCCAAACCACGTCTACAACTCATGGTCGAGTTAGAGCTGCCAAAAAACGGTGCACTATCCGCATAATTCTCAAACACGTTATTCACAATGTAAAACGTCCCAAACCTCATCAACGGATTCCTACTCAAAGAGTTAAAGAAACGGTTCCCAAAGACCGTAAACTTCATCTTGCCCAGATCCCGCGGCCCTTCCTTTTCACCTCCGCCCCAGAGCAAGCTCTTATGATGGTTTGCTACCACGTTATGACTGAATGTAATCCGATCGGAACCATCCTCGACGTCGAACAGGCCATCATACCGATCAACCTCCCAACCCCAGAGAAACTGATCGGGCGCCACTGCACCCGAAGGAGAATCCTCGAGGATATTCCCGTCGAGCCAGGCGTCGGTCGTCGTGACGAAGCTTATGGCATCGTAGCGTGCGTTCCAGGTTGCAGGGTAGGTTTCTGGTGAGGGGAAACAGTCTCGTGGGGAAGAAATGCGTAAGTTCCGGATGATTATGTTGCTGCGTTGGTTGAAGGAGAGGGAGACGCCGTTGAGGTACGACGAGGAGTCCCAGCCTATGAGGGTTAGGTTGCCTTGGGCATCGATGGATTCAAGGGATTTTTGGACGTTCTGGGCGATGCCGCGCCAGCCCTGGGTTAGAATGAGTTAGTAGATAAGAAGGCAGTGACTAAAAAGGTAGGAGATAAGAAGTTAACGAATGAGAAGGTCGTGGATGAGAAAGTGTTAAATGAAAAGGTAGTGAATAAATATGCAGTTAAAAAAAGCAAGTGAATGAGATGGGCTGCTAAGAAGATTCTAAGCAACGATATATATGTACATTTTGATGATTTAGCAGGGCGAGGTACTCAGTTGCATTCTGCCCTTCGAACATTTCTCCCGCAGCCACGGCAGCTTTCACCGCATCGGTATACGTCGTGTTAATGGCCATAAGATAGAGTGTGAAGTTGTATTGCTTGACGTTGCTCGTGTCAATATAATACTGACAATCGCCGTATGTTGTGTGGTTGATCTGGGAGCCCTTTATCTCACCCTTGACGTAAACGGTTCGCGGTGTTGTTAATGTCAATGCCGTCCGGAGGTCCATCATATTGTCCACGATGAATGTGTTCTCTTGCGTTGGTGAGCCGCCTCCTGTGACTTCAGACCCGAAGCCGAAGGGTTGGCGGTCTGGGAGAACTGGTGCTGTCCCATTCGCGACTCGGCGGAGGTTTCCAGACGCGAAGACAACAGGAAGCCATAGGAGCACATTGAGCAGTAGCATCTTGAATATTATATTTCCAATCAAAGAAAATAGACCTGAGGGAGCTGCAGAACATCATTTTGAACGCAAACTGCAGACTCGATGTTTTTAAGACCTCTTAAACCCACCCTGCAATCAAAACCATACTCAAGGTTCCACATGCGTGTCACATAGATGGCCATATTCAGCATGCGGAATATGGGGCAGCGAAGCTAAACATCATTTCAGCTGTTCTTATATGTGGATAATTTCCCCTATCAGTTGGAGATGATAGGGAAAAAACGGGGAATACAGGGGGCAGAAAGGACACACGACAAGGATGAGAGGCGCCACCCGAGCTGTCAAGTATAAATCGCGACGTTGTATTGCTGCGATGTGATTATGTAATGTGCTTGTAGGAATGGATCATGACGACATGCGACCTGATCTTGAGAAATTTGGGTTGCATAGCGTAGTGGAAGAGGCTTGGGGTCTCAAGTGGCTATTGTGGGACCTTCAAGGCCATTACACCGAACTACCAGTCTTGGAAGGACATATGATCACTGACCGTACGTTATGGGCCAATGTGGCCACCACCAATCATACCACGCAAGTCCTGCCTTTGGGACAGGCATCATTCATTTATATCTATACAAAGCCCTTATGGCCGTCGTTCAATTCTTGGAGGACTCTCCAGAGATCACGACCTTTTCATTACAAAACCATTTGCCCTACAGTCCAATAGCTATCTCTTGCTGATTTGACCGGGAAGGCGGCACTGACATTAGATCACGGCGAACGATCTTTCTGAACATAATTTTAGAAGACTGTTGATGCTACGTAGTTAAAAGTCGACCTGCTTCTTCGGCGACAAGATGTCTTGGTAAGCGGATTCGTTCCAGGTCCCAGCCTGACAGCAAAGCAATCGGGTCACGTTGCGTGGGTGTTACATCAGCTTTTGCATATTGGGATGCCAAACGTGTATTTGTTACTGCATACTCCTGTGTCGCTATATAATATGCGTTTGAGAGGAGTTGACTATCCAATCGCGTCTCTCTCATTTCCGTATCCATCCATCAATCAACAAACCAACCAACCATTCAAAACGTATTATGATAGTAAGCGGCCCCCTTAACCCTGAGGGTCTAGTCTAAGCAGCTGTACAATTATGCCGATCTATACTGATCTAGGGGTTTACCTAATTGTGCGGCTATCTCCTAGACTGCATATATTTTCTATATGTTTAATAGTAACTTTCATGGTACCTGTTGCGTGCCCCAGGCACACCACCTGGGTACAGCGCTTAGTTCAACTGCCCATAGACAGCCCTTCCGTAGCTGCAGCCTTTGGGAGTTAATCCAGTCATCATCATCATCACTAATACAACTCTCTTGCCTGTATTGCCCACAGTACCTTTAAGGGTACCTTCTACCCTCCGTAACATTAGATAAACCAGCTTATTATGACGTATTATAGAGCTCGATAATATACCGATTTAATAAGCTACGCTAGCCCTCTACCTAGGCCATAACTTAGTTAGACCTAGTTTAAAGTGAAATAGGGTTATCGGCTTACCTAGATTATAGTAGTAAGGACACTGTTTAAAGAAGTGTAGTACCGTATTTACGTATAACTAGATAACACGGCTACTTCGCCTCTCGCGAAGAAATCGCACTTCTATGTCCCCTTTAGCTCCGTATATCGACACTACTCTCAATAGAGCTAATATACTTGAGTTGCTTAGGATAAATATCTGGTATAATGACAAGAACAAGCGAGCTATGTCAATCCGCGACCTTATTACGCACTAGTACAAGAAGCGCTTCAAGTACCCTCGGATCGGCCTTGGCGTAGGGATTCTCGGCATATGCTAGAAACTGTAAAGCTAGTAGCGCATCGGCTTAATATGCCGGCTTAACCCCATACTTATATCCATCCGCGAGGAACAAGTACATGACATCCTCGAGGACACAGAATCAGAGTAGATAGCAAGGGTGACAGCGTGGTTAATGGACCTTAGCCAGGATGACGGCGAAGGCAAGGTTGACGATAGCCTCATTATGTACTAATAATTTCCATACTCCAGCCATTTGGCTTACTAATTTGACCACCAACCCACCAAGGGTTCTTGGTAGTTGATATTGAGTTGAACCGAAGCGTGCCTATTGTTGGTATGGCAGACTTACTGTTTGCCTACCAGTCACGCTGTTCCCCTGTGAAAGTCCTTAACACCATTCCACTGCTTAATTGTACCCACACCTTGAGCCTCCTTTCTTACGTCTCTGATTGATGATCGTGTCCGTAGTAGACCTTCTTTGAATCGTTCTCTCCAGAATAAAGTGAAATAGGTTGTCACGATCCTGTACACTTCTCGCTTCTTCCCAGCTCCGCAAAACGTATTCAGCGACCATCTGCTTTCCCTCCCTCGCCCAGTCTCTCGGCGTCTTGCCTTGGCGATCGGGGTGTACGACAGATGCCCCGTTCTCAAGCAGAAGATACAATATGTGACAGTAGTTATAGGCAGCTGCCCAAGACAAGGGAGTCCTTCCTTCGGCGTCGGCCGAATTTGGATTTGCGCCTTTCTTCAACAGTAGTGCAACACAACCCATGCGCTGATTTTGCGTAGCCCACATAAGTGGCGTTCGAAGCTCGTTGTCTGCAGATTCCGCGCTTGCTCCCTTTTCCAGAAGCAAGGCCGCGACTCCAATGTTTCCACTTCTGGCTGCCCAGGCCAGTGGCGTAAGCCCATCACTGGCTCGCATATCGACAGAAGCGCCGTGGTCAAGTAATACAGACGCTGCTTGTTTCATTCCGCTTCCGGCTACCCAAAATAAAGGTGTATCGTTGCGCTCGTTTCTGCCATTGACTTCCGCACCCCTCTTGAGTAGCAATTCAACGACGGTGTAGTTTTGTTTCAGCACAAATTGTGTCAGAGGCGTCAAGCCATTCCTACTTTTTGAATTGATTTCGGCACCATTGTCGATGAGAACCTCGACCACTCGTACATCTTGAGCCACCATCATGGGCGTTCTCCCATGCTCATCACGGAAGTCCATCTTGATATTCTTGCCCGCAAGGACAAGAGTAAGGAGTTCATCATCACCCTGTTCTGCCGCAGAGAAAACAAGGCTCGCTTCCCATGAGCTTAAGGACTGGCGACCTATGTCAACTATGGAATTCCTCTCAGCCGTCTGTTTTTGCCTTTGGGGATCTGTGTGGAGCTTTTCTGATCGCAAGGTATTCGCTCGGGCTTTCAGGTGTGATTGGAACTTCACCTGATCTCCAGAAGCTATGGATTCGATGATTGGGGTCCAAAGCCGCCATTCTCCGACATCAAGACCCGGTGTGTTGAGGGTAGCGAGTTGAGAGAAAGCTCCTCTGTTGTTGTCAAACAATTTCTCCAAATAAGTCTCATTGGGACAGTCCCCTTTTCCTTTGTGGATTCCCCTCGAAGCAAAGAGCAAGTAATTCTGCAACACCCAGTCTTCCAGCCTGAAACCTTGAAGAAACGAGCTTTGGTCGACTCCAGAGGCTTGGGCTGCACCTGCATGGTACAAAATGTTCTCAGTGGCGTACTTCAAGAAAGGCCAGGTATTTATGAGGCTTTCACTCAGGTGATGGTGTGTTTGGATTGGCTTGTGAGCCCCAGTCTCGGGATCATGAGGACGTCCTGCCACTGATGTTTTGATGTAGTGAAGGCAGCATTGCGTAAGTGCATGATGACTGGTGCCTTCGAACCTGTTCCTTGTGTCTGCTGTGGCAATGGCGGCCATTCCGTCTTCTCTCAAAAGAAACTCCCTGACCGATTCATGAATGAACTGAACAATCGGTTGATCATCATGAACAATCTCGACGAGACCTTTGGAAACATCAAGGATGAAATTGCTGATGACTTCTTTGGATATAACCAGAGAGGTGAAATGACAATCTTTGAGTTCGTTGGGCTCGGTTCCTGTAATAATGGCAAAGTACAATTCCCGTGGCGACAGTGGTCGACTAGTAAAAAGCACCCATTGGATGCAAAGAAGAAATTCCCGTATATCCTGATTATTCCGTGTGACTATGTCATAAAATAGGGCATTAAGGTCAGGAGGAGTCTCTTGTAGTCTTTGACGGAGACTGTGTATGCGCCCTCTATCATATTCCTTGTTGAGTAGTCCCACAACGAGCACTACCCAGATGAATACTCCCGATGCCTTGTCTTGGATATCAGAACGAATGGGGGCCGAAAGTTTCAAAGGTCGTATCCTCAAATTATCACACAGATATTGGGCGATATCCTGAACATGGCCGGCTTGTCGTTCCAGTGTTATTTCAAGCCCTTTCTCGATGGTGATATGTGGATAGTGCCTACTCGCCAGGCATATATGGAGCCGGCTCTCGGCGGAACGTGCAGTCTTGCTGCAGCTCTCTAGTACCGATATCATTTCCCGGATCTGCGTCTCATCGCACTCATCCAAGGCATCGATGAAACATATCAGTGGTAATGTTCCCAGTTTCTTGATAGCATGGCGAAGCAGCAGCGTCAGCGATTCGATGGTCCATTGTGGTCTAAGGGGACCATCGCCCCTAGGTATTCCAGGTAGCTCAAGGATGCATTCGAGTTCCGGGCGCTGTGCGAGAAGTTGCGATAAGAGTGATCGGTATAATCCGATAGTCGTCTTCTCAAGTTCTCCACCCCTGGCGCTGAAGAAGAACGCGATAATGCTCATCTCGCCATCCATGTTCTCGAAAGCGTACGAAGACGCAAACTCCATCAGAGTTGACTTGCCTGTACCTGGTTTCCCCTTGATCCACAAGAAGCCGTGATGGTCTTCGAGCTTCTTCGTATTGAGCCAATCACGCCATTCCGGGGCGTCAAGCAGCCATTTGCATGTCTTGTTGTGCGCTGTACGAATGCTTCTCTGACGAGCATCGATCTCATCAAAGTAGAGCGATTCGATCAAGAGCATCTTTTGGTCGGCAGAAAGTCTTTGTATCCGGCGACCGTTTTTGTTGCAGGGCTCTAGCGTCGCTTCTGTGCGACTAGTCTGGATCATCTCCAGAAGAGATTATTTTAGCTATGAATTTTATTTTTTCTTCTCCAGCTTGACTGGCCAAGGTGGTAAGCTTACGTACTGTTAAATCTGATGTTGGTCCTTCTTTGGCTGAACGAGTGCGCTTGCGCGGCTTTGACCCAGTGACTGTTTCTTCTTCGCAGGCTAATCGCCACTTATCAGTCCTCATATTGGTCGGCAAAGAACAAAAGCAGAAACTGGGTTCGACAAATTAAGTTCTTCCGAACGGAATCATACTTACAATATTTGCGTTTTGCTGGAATGGAAGCGTCTCCCAGTCCTTCGGCGCGGATCTCACATAATATCGCCTTCGCATATGCAGCAGCCATAGCTGCAGCATATGGCTGCCAAGTCTTGTTCTTGTGCTCGTCGGCGTAATCACAGACACCACGGACGACGCCGACAGGGATACGATTCATGGTTCCAGCTGCCTCCATTTCCAACCCAATAAGACCGTACTTGCGTTTGAGTTGGTCGCGAATTTGGGCATTCTTTATGAGCTTATCCCCGGAGCCGATGGATCCGTACCAGACCCGAGTGCGCTTAGAGGCATGCCTTTTGCTTCTTTGCACCAAATATTCAGTCCCGTCGTCGTTGACTCTATAGAGATGGTCATGATCCTCGCCCGGGTCAGCAAACGTGCCGTCTGCGTGTTCTCGGTCTTTGATGGCCTCGAAATATGGAAGAAACGTTTTAGTGTCATCAGGCGCGCGGAGCTTAATACTACCAATTGCTGATCTCACAACCGTCTCTGTGTGCGCCAATATTTGTCCGCATCGCAAGAGCTGGAATCCATCCTTGGCCATTTCTCGGCCCAGGTCATAAGCAACAAGACCGGCATGATCCATGTCTGGAAGACCAACTAGGATATCTCCAAGACGAATGTCGCGCTGGGGCTTACGGTCCATGTCGGGGAGCCCTGCTGCAACACCGACCAATAAGCCGAACCAGAGATTTGGGAAGAATCTTTTGACCTGGCTAGCAAGAGCGGCGGCGGACCCGGTGCCGTACTCTTGACCCGCTGGAAGCGTGGCAATGATAACATTGTGTCCGCATATATCGCCTGCTTGAAACACATAATCGTCTCCTCGGGACATGGGAAATCCGCCATCGTGTCTATGGTCCAGGAGCTGTAAAGCAGCTCGGGCCTCAATCTCTAATGGTGCGATCCATGCCACAGTGTATAACTCAGGCTTCAGTGTAGGCATTGAAAAATGTGCGGTGAAGGAAGAAGAAAGAAGAAAGATGCTGATTCCGGTGAGTGTGCTCGGAATTTTCCTTTACCTCCGTGTTCGAGCGAACAGCGGCTCAGAATTATAATATTACGCGGATATGTGGAAAGGTCAGGGGCTGAGTCTTGCCTCTCGTGCTGCATCAGTTGTATGGCAGTGCACTGCGGGGCATACATTTGAATGTTTTCGCGTCAGCAGAGCCTCGTCCGCGTCGCACTGATCCTCCTTGCCCACCACAAGTTCGTATTACAAAGTGGCTATGCTTCTCAGCCAGCCTCTTGGCCTGACAAGTTGTCAAACCACTGGTCTCTACGCCTCCGTGCCCGATATGTGCCCGCATCCCCCAAGCGGTTCGCAGCTGCCAACTCACCACCGCCTATGTATGCTTAGTGTAGCATCACGTGTGTCTGCTCAGGAAATTGTTGCATTGGGGAGGGACGAAAGAAAATCTGATTGGGATACGCACGATTTCGATCGATCTACCGTAACATATGCGACATGTGACAGGACCCTAGAAGTTGGGCTAACTATGAAGGGGGTAAAGATACAAGATAGGTATTGGGGGAGCTACGCCCTTCCAGGGAAGACTAAGGAGCGAAAAGCATTCGAGATGATGAACACCTTCCGGGAATTGGCACTGCGACATGATGTAGGACTTACCATTTCCTTCACCATTCAAGTTAAACTGTCAGCGTGCTGACTCTCTTTAGTCCACGCAAGCCTTCCCGTACTACCTAGACGATATCCTGCAGCAAGATGACTCAGACGACCCTGATTATATCATCCCCGACTCGGCCTATGACTGGCACAAGTGCATCAACAATATAACCGAGGACGCCGATGATCAGACCAAGCAAAGAACATCAAGTCGGTTGAGTATGGCTGCTTGACTTTCTGTTGGGAGATCACCACGCCTGGAAACTCTCGGGGGGCTAATCCGTAGAGGTCACATCTATGGTAACACAATGGTGGAGTCCATGAGTAATGGACAAATTTTCATGGCCAGAAACCGTCTTTGGCCCATTTAGTCATAAGGAGAAATCAACTCATGTGAGATTTCTATCACGCAATCGAGATTCAGATGTTTACCTTCGCTAATCTCCTATTCAGCCATTGGGGTGTGCATGATCAATGGTTGGATTGACCAAGGCCAGATTAGCGAGATCGGTGACTAAGATTCACAGTGTCGGAATTGGCGCCGTTGAGATAATCCTTGCTTAATAGCGTATCGGAGCAGATAGTACGGGGTAATTCACTTGGCTGAAGATACCGGAGGGTCGGGTCAATAAGTGCTATCGCCAAGAAAATTCTCATATAGCCGTTGGGCACCAAAAGACCCAGAAGAAGGCTGGTGTAGCCGGACAAGATGAAGACGGTTTAGTTAGAGTAAGAACTGAGATACCGATAATAGGAACCACCACGGATCTCAACAGGATAGCGATTTACATAGATCCAAATAACTTCACAGTCTAATAGAGCGAGGGAACGCCTTCAATAGCGAGAGCTCCATTGAGGCCTCTGACCCTGGTAGCTACAGAGTTTACATGGATACAGGTTATCTATGGTGTAGATTGAAGAGCGGCATTAATACTACCGAAGGTACAGTGTGAAGTTTTTCATCAATCGGCTGGGATCCCTTATAATCAGATGTGTTACTCGCAATATACTTCCCAGGCTTGGATACCAAGCCCACACCTGTGGCTCTTGGCCGCAGAAGGCCTTAACGCTGCTAGTATGTTTATTTCCGCCGACTTTTATCTGTACATAGATGTAATTTTCTGCATTTCTTGCCCACTTTTGGTCTTTTATCTTGCGTCCTTTCAGATGCGGTTGACTAAAACTGCCCTCCCTGAATCATGCGTACTTGTACACTGAGTCTTGTCGTCGTTCATGCTCTCTAACCCCGTGGAGTGAAATGGTATGTTTTACGGCAGCCCGATGTGCCATGGCTGGCATTCTGCTTCAGTGTCTACTCGCCAACCATTTCCTTTCCGTGCCTTCGGGTCAATGCGCCCGCGGACTGGGTATTCGGAAAGACTTCGGATGATTTGTGAAGATTTCAAACTTATGATTAACTGACAGCCGATGCCAGTCTGGGCATTCCGAGTTGCGGGAGGCGAAATGATTCTCGGTTCTGTTAACATTACAAAGGATTTCCTTGTGGGGAAATTGACCATCCCGAAGGCCTCGGATGGATGAAAGTCTCACATCGATACCTCAAACCAAGGGATTTCCCTGCTGGTCATCTCTCCTCGCATATCAGGGATCTCCCAATTATTCGAAAAACCACCGGCAGAAGGCAAGAACATAGCATTATCGACGCTTCAATGTGTACTCGGGACCAGTTACAAAGCTCTCCAGCCAACGATTGAATTGATTAGGCGTCTGGACCTTGGCAGAGGGGACGAGAGATAAGCTGCAGACTAAAGACGGATAAGTTTGGGGAGCTTCCAAAGAGTCCTCAAAAGGCTTCTGCGGAAGCTCACTCGGAGGAAGATTTTGCCTCCGAACAAGGTATCAAGCGGGACACAATGACAAAATCAGAGCAACCCGAGCAATTGACCTCAGCCTCACATATTATAGAGGCGCAGTGGTTTCCGCTCATTACAGCATGCACTATTGCCCAAATTACCCAATCAAAGCGGTCAGCGGGCTGGCCTTCGTTGCGAATCAACTCGCCAGGAGGCGTGTGGCGAGTTGATGGCCGGGCGCTTGCATCGAGGAAAAGTCATGGCGATTCCGCAGCTAAGTGGTGAGGCCCGCTGCGGTGTTTTTTTATTGGAGAATCAAAGAGCCATTCAGGACTCGCGCACGCCCTACGGCGTCTGCCGTTGTGGAATCGGCCGGCTTGGCTGGTCCCAAACCGTCTTTATTGCCCGAACATATAGGTCCACAGGATATCCTTTTGGCTGATGATCCATGGCAGATCCAGGTGTACGGTGTTACACGTAGTGCCATTGGGTCGATCTCGGATTATATTTACGTTTTGGCTTGCTGACTCGCAAGATTACCGATATTCCCACGTTGTGTGCCATGTGAAACCCGAAAACACTCTTCACAATCCAGGCCATCCTTTGTTTTTCTATCTGCGACGAACATCTCTCTCTAGTTTTCGATCCTGATCGAGCTCCACGAACAGTCATGTTTTGAGGCGCCGGCGATCATGAGCTACGAACCATAACGACAACCGTTGCACCCCTCCCTCGACAAATCCAGTTTATACACCATGGCGGAAGACAATAGAGGACCTCAGTTGGTCATCGTCACACTTGTGTTGCTTGTCTTGTGCTGGGTTTCCGTTGGCCTGCGATGTTTCTCAATGAGCTTCGTCCTCAACCGCTTTTACGCCGCAGACTGGTTGACACTAGTCACTTTGGTTCGTAGTTGAATCAGCCCCCCTCAACTGCTCTAAGCTAAATGAAACAACAGGCGGCATATACAGCATACTCCTCTTTCGCGTTGCTCGGTGTGCACTATGGTCTAGGCGCTCACGTTGCCGACGTACCGGTAGAGGACCGTCCCAAGGCGCTACTATATAAATGGGCAGCCGAAGTGGCGTACGTCATAACGGCGGTCCTGGTCAAATTCATCATCGGGATCCTCCTCTTACGCATCTTCAAGGGCCACTTTTGGCAGCGCATCACCCTTTGGGCTCTCCTGGGTGTCGTGAGCATCTACAACGCCTTTTACGTCTTTATGATCATCTTCCAATGCGTTCCGGTGCAGTACTTCTGGTATCGATATGACCCGGCTCAGCCCGTTAGCGGGAGCTGTAATAAGAAGTTGCTAGCAATTGTGCCGACATGCATCTCGTTTTTCGTCAACGTTATGTCTGACCTGATACTGGCTCTGCTTCCCGTGTCCGTTGTCTGGCATGCAAAAATGGACCGCCGCACCAAGATCTCTGTTTCTTGTGTATTGGCCCTCGGCTCCATGTAAGTTGAAAGCTTGCTTGGCATACTGAGTCGTCATTCGCTGACAAAGCTCCAGTGCCTCTCTGGCGACCATTGCGCGTATTCCATACACCTCACAGCTACTCTCAAACCCTGACTACCTCTATAACTTCACCGATATCGCCATCTGGAGCACGGTTGAGATCGGTCTCGGCCTAGCCGCATCATCGCTGGCCACACTGAAGCCGCTCTTCCGCAGAATGAAACTATTCACCACAACCAGGTACGAAACCAATTCGACCTGGGCCGGACCGGAATCCGGGACCCGGCGCAGAACTGGGACCGCCAGATCGTATGTACGGAGCAAACCATCCACCTCTGCGAACTATGGTTCACAAACACACGAAAAGTCGGTGTTCTCTGCGAAACGGAGGGATTTCATCGAGTTACAGGGTAGTATGAGCTACGGTAGTGTCATTACGACTATAACGGCTGACCGCGGAGGTGATGATGATTATGATGAAGGTCGTGACACTCATCCGACGGCATCACGGCACCCGACAGTGCATTGTACCAAATCTATGTCTGTCAACGTTCAGAATTTTGCGCCCTCCAGGGGCACGGCGGGACAGCCAGCTGGGGGCTACGCAAATATGGTGTAGAGATCTTGACGGAAATTCAGAACAGTATCCATTTTCCATGCGATACGCGAAGTCTTTGGCAGAAACCAGTATCATATGCGGGTGCTGTTGTACGAAATGCAACGATGCTATGAGAGTTCCTCTACTGAACCAATCCAAGTTCGTCTCCAAACATGAAAGATGAGAAAAGTGCCAGGCCAATGTCCAAGGTCGGCTTAACCCATCCAGTGTCTACCTGGTGCGCACCAACCACGTCCGCCACCCACCACGGCCCAAATCTCCGCACTTCGCTGTGGAGACAAACATAATCCGGAGACCACCTGGTGGGTTCTGGTGGGTTGTGGTGGGTTGATCTGGTTGATATTTAGCGGGGCCCTATTGTTAATATCTGGCACGTACCATCTAGACCTTGCTAGCCCTGCTAAGCCCATATAGGGATACGCACGCGCGCTTGAAAAACCTTGATGCCACTGCATATGGGCTATGGATTGTTGGATTGTGAAAGCTTGGTTAGCTGGCTCGCTGGCTGTCCGAGGGCCTTTTTGGGCTGCCTATCTCATCTATAGCTACAGGGTAACCCTCCTTGGGGTCACGTATCAAATCCCTAGAACCAACGGTTCGTAATATACGGTTGCCTAGTCCTATTCCCTTAAAGAGCTTCCTAGCTCACTAACCGTTCTCAATACATTGCAACGGAGATACTACACGTCTTAAGGTAAGAGTTAGGTGATGCAAAGAGTTGAGGGTGATGCGCGAGCAATACGGGTGGGTATATTGCAAGACAGATTCTCAAGGAATCTAAGTTAGGTGAAGGCATCCGAGATCTCCTCTTTAGCTGGGGGGCCTCTGGAGTTCTACTGGATCGGGAGTGAAAACAACCGCCTTATTTTTAGTAGTTAATAATAGTATAAGGTCACTAGGTGTTACGAAGTCAGAGCAGGTCTGTTGGCAGACTTTCAGGAACCCTACTCGGAAAAGTGGACAAGGGATTGGAGTGGAGGAACGGCAGTTCGGTCACGTCACGAGGATCACGCATCGATAGAGTGATCCAGTATTTAAGATCACAGGAGCGGCATGATCCAAGTGATCCAGGGAGGACCAGTGAAGGAGAGAATGGATATGTAAGGGACAGGATTCCCAGGCATTTCATAGAGACAGTATAGGTTTCGTTACACTAGGGATTAATATCCAAACTCCAATACTGAACTGTGAATTAGAGATATGTTTGAGCCAGTATATAGGGCCACTTGTACGACAAACATCTATATACTCACAAAGCTCCGTCGTAATGCTATAACAACCATGGTCATTGTCTAACAGCCTTCTACTTAAGCCTCCTCCCCAAATCCTTCCTCGCCTCCCTAACCGCCTGCTCAATATCAAAATTCCACACCTTTTCATACCTCTCCCGCATGATCTCCTCCACCTTCGCCATGTCTCTCCCAGCCTCATCCTTAAACTCATACAAATCTCCTGTCTTGCGACTCGTGGCGACAAGCCACTGCGTCCTCTCTATCCGGTTCGCGTTATATGCTTCGAATACAGCCTCCAGGTCTTTGACGCTCCTGACCCGCTCGTCTTCCAACAGACACGCCAGCACGGCCGAGTCCTCGATGCAGAACCCCGCGCCGGCGCCGTGGTGGGGTGTCACGGCGTGGGCGGCATCGCCAACAACTACGATGCGGCCTTTGTTGTAATAGGGGAGGGGGTGTTCGGCGCAGTCAAAGAGGGCCCACTGTGATGTGAGTTGTTAATTTGATTCCGTAGACGATTCGTGGTGCCTCATTACGATTAAAAGTCAACTTACCCTTTCGAGGTTATCCTCACACAGTTGGATCTGTTTCTTTATCGCAGGTCCGAATTTCTCATAGTCCTTCAAGGCCTGTTCCTTGGTCGCGGGAGCCGTGAGCGTATCCATGCTGGGCCAGTCGCCTGGGTCCGTCACGGCGCCGAACATGTTGAAGGTCTTGCCACCGTTGATGGGATAGCTGAGCATGTGCGCATCTGGGCCTAGCTATCATCAATCGTGTGTTAGCACCATCCCCTCCTATTTCATTCCCCCTTTCCGTTCCTTTGACGGAGGCAGATAAGACGACTCACCCATAAGCAGCCATTAACTGCCCTCTCCTCTCCCAGAGCCTCAACCGCCTTCTCCATTGGAATCACACCCCGATATGCATACTTGTGCGTATATTGCGCCCTCATCCCAGGGTGATCCTCCCCAACCACCAACGCCCTTGTGCGGCTCTTAATCCCATCACACCCGATCACGGCATCCGCCTGTGCCGAGCTGCCGTCTGTGAACCGCATTGTCAGCTTCCCTGTCTCTTGATCCTTGTCCACACTCTGCAGTCGCTTCCGGAACCGGCACATTTGTTCAGGGATCTGCTTGGACAGCTCATCCATGAAATACGCCCTGTGCACTGCATTCTGCCCCTGCGAGTTGGCCAGGGTAAACAACTCCTTCAGGTCCTTTTCGACCATCGATGTCCCGTCCAAAATGTCGAAGTAGGTGTTCCTCTTAGACTCCCAGCCATTCTTGGTGGCTACTTTCTGAAAGGCTGCGTGGACGGCTGGGTCGCACAACTTCATGGCGTGGACGGCGTTTGGGCTGAGGGCGACGCCCGCGCCAATTTCCGAAAAGGCGTGGCCTTGTTCGTATAAAGTGAAGGGAATGCTGCGCTTGAGGAAGGCGATGGCCAGGGTGGCGCCGGCTATGCCACCGCCGATGATGGCTATTTCAAAGGGTTTGGGTTGGGGGGCCGCCATGGTGCGTGTATGACGGCGAGGTTTCGGCTGGTTGGAGGTGTTGAGAGTAACGCAGACAGACGACAAGCAAGCCAAACAACAAGACTGAGTATCCAAAAACGACAGGGGTATAAAGCACTTGTAACTGAGGCCAATGCTGCTGTTGAAGAGTCTTGGCAACTAGAATGACGGGTTTCTCTTGCGTTCTTATATGCTGGGAGTATATAAATGAACCGATGTATGGTGTATTCGGATATGACGGAGGTGCTGGTCGCCAAATGGGAATAAGACGCCTGCCTTCCATGGTCAGGATTCCGTATATCCCTCGGGCATCACCAAATCCCGCGATCATCCCTAGGTGAACTGCACGAATTTGGATCTACACGCAGCTGCTACTCCATTCCCATCGCTCCCCCTCTTCCCTAAGATTGATTTCCAACAGCGAAGAGGAGCCAAATAGGGGAGCCCAATAGGGGAGCCCAGATTGGTCAATCTCGATAGTCCCAACTGGAGTGCGTGACGACGACACTTCCCAGGGGCCCCATTCGGTGCGCGAAGATCAAGGCGAAAGTGCCGAAACGAGGGGGACGACTGACCAATGCTACGTTAGCAAATTGCCGTTCGTGTCAGCGTTTGGCGGCAACTCGATGACGTCGCGGCCCGGATGTGTATACCCACCCACGATGGATCCCTTCTGGAGGAGAAGAACTGCGGGAGGTTGCACTGTGGATCTCGCAACAGTGACCGCCACGGGAGTATGCGCTACGAATTGTTAGTTGGCTGTTAAGAAGTCTCAGGTCCACTTTAGACCCCGCATAGTCGGGCCTCTTGCTTATCATCAAATGGGGTGCTTAAATGGCTCTTATCCGCTCACAAAGCTTGGTTCGACGTACCGACTTTGATCATATTTTTTTTCGGAGTCCGGCAGTCTTGCCGAAATCCTGTGGTAGTCTCGTTGTTTTTGCAGAAGTGAAGTTGCTGCAGCAAGGAAAGCAACTGAAATATGCGTTTAGTCCCTACGAAAAAGAGTTAACATGATGAATTTGCCGTGGGCGATTCTGTGTCTTGAGTCAAGTAACTTCGGTCCAGCACTTTATCTTGGAGACATCGGCACAGTATCGTTAGCGCTCCCCAGTCTACTAGAGTTACGTGGAGTTGTGTTTGGGGAAATTAACCACGTTTCAAAAGAACACTTGATGGCACCTTCGTCACTGAGATTTGCAGCGGTAACAACATGACTCAACTGTAGCTCCGAAACAACTATGGTTCACATATAATGGCTCGCAGTTGTCCTCCTCTACAGCTGCAGTATGACACGTCACCTTTGGTCCAAACGTGCAAGCGTGTGACTCACAGCGACACAGCAGCATCACAGGCGCATTTCGAGGACATCCTGGCCTCGAGCGTGCCGCTACTAACATTCCTTGACTCCCATGATCTTGTTCTCTTCTGGGTGCTCTGATGACGATGAGGTTACAACCGATTCGCCGACGATGGTCTCGTGGTGGTGGGTCGGTTTCGGCTGGAGTGCGTGTGTGAGACTCCAATCACCAATGGCTTCATCGAAGAAGTGATCGAAATCGAGACCCTGCTCCTCAGCTTCATCGGAGATACGGAGGTGAAGACCAGGGATGTACTTCATGATCATGAGCAGCGCGCAGGAGACGAGGAACGAGTAGGCCGAAATTGCCGTGATCTCAGCGAATTGTTTTCCGACCTGAATACCCTCTCCATCAATGGCACCCGAAGCCACAGTAACTCCGTCGAGTGCAGAGACTAAATCTTGTCAGTGGAGGGACCCTGCGATGCAAAATAAAGTGAGCCATACTGTATTTGGTGGCGAAAATACCAGTAAGGAACGATCCAACCATGCCACCGATCCCGTGCAGCTTGAAGACATCCATGCCCTCGTCGATGTGCAGCCATTCGTTGACGTTAGAACAGAGCGCGCAGACCACGGCAGTGAGGAATCCAATGACAGCTGCCAACCACACGCTGACGTAGCCAGCGGCAGGTGTGATCCCAACGAGACCGGCAATAGCACCCTCGCAGGCACCAACGATGCTGAAGCGGCGGTTTTTCTTGATGTAATCAACTAGGACCTGCACAGAGCTAGTCAGCAAATACGTATTGGCATATTGTCAAAGCCGGAGGACAAACCCAGCCAAGAATTCCTGTCGATGCAGCAGTGTTGGTGTTGAAAACCACCACCATGGAACGAAGAGAGGCGTTGAGAGCGGAACCACCATTGAATCCAAACCAGCCAAACCAGATGAAAACGGTACCGATGAAGACGAGCGAGGTGTTGTGGGGTTTTCGACTCGTCTTGTCCTCAGGGTTCATCTTTCTCTTGCCGAGAACGAGTGCATACGCAAGAGCAGACCAGCCGGAGGCGATGTGGACGGGACCTCCACCAGCAAAGTCGAGCGAAGGCAGCTATAATTCGCATGTTAGCACACGAGCCTAAGGTTCTGGTGACAATAAACCTACATTGTACAACCATCCATTGGCGTTCCAAGTCCAGCAAGCAATGGGGCAGTATACAACAGTAGCCCACCAGAAGCCAAAAACAAGAGACGGAATGATACGACCACGCTCAAAGGCGCCACCAACCACGATCTGGACAGTGCATACGCAGAACAACAACTGGTACAAGCAGAAGACGATCTCAGGGATGGCAGGATTACCCGGTGACGGCGCGGCCATGACATTCTTCATACCAAAGTTGGCAAAGTCGCCAATGAAGGGGCCAGCGGTGCGACTATAGGCGAGGGTATAGCCCCAGAACATCCACTGAAAGGTGATGACGGCGGCGACCATCATGGACTGGAAGAGGAGGGAGAGGGCCGACTTGCGACGGGCCATACCGCCGTAGAGCAGACCGATACCCGGGATGATCAGCCAGACGATGAAACTACAGATGATCAGGTAGATATAGTTGTACTCTAACCCAGCGTACTGAGCATTGACGTCGATTTCGAGCGGGTTGCCGCCATCCGGCATGGACGCGTCGAACACGGGCTGCGACGAATTGTCAGTCGAGGGTACTTTTATTTTCGGAGCTGATGGGCTCTTACTGCCTCACTCATGACGGGCAATCAACGCTGGACTGCAGGTGTCGGTGTGGTGAATGTCGATGTAAGGAACGAGTCGAAACGAACTTTTACGCGTCCCACGAGAGAGAGAGAAAAAAGGTCGGTATAAAGATTCGTGGTTTCCATTGATAACATAGGAATCTTGGTAATAGATTGATCCTGCTGCTTTGCATTGAGTCTTATCGGGTCGTTCGCATCCAAGGTCTATAGATAGGGTGCTCCCGAACAAGGATTGGGCCGCCAGCGTTATTGGTTCCTGCGTCTTGGCAGCTGTCTCGACAGGGTATTGGAACGAGAGACTTCGTCATCAAGGATAGGCAATTCCTCTTATGAACTTAAGTGCTAGACAAATACGGCAAAATTATCCATAAATGCGCATGGCTTTTCAGCGCTATTTCCTTATCTCTTGGCGGGCGGATATTGCGGTGCCCAAGCTGAGACGTACTGTACTTTATCGCGGCAAGCCCCGCCACGTCCAAGCCGCGCAAATCTACTTTCTAATTATAATGCATCCATGCTTTGGTCAAAGGTTTCAAGGCCACCAACGCTTAAAAACGTGGAATCCGACGATTTCCTCTCTGAAGGATGAACAAAAGAGAACGTCTGTCTTGTCGCCATCCTCAATTCAACCGGGAATAATCCTCATCGACCTGTCAGTGATTCCTAAACAACCAGGGGCGCTTCTGCAGAACACGAGCCATTGGATAAAGTGTCAGCTATGATATATTTCAACTCTACATGGAGGGATTTGCACCAATGCCACTGTTTCTGCTTAGGCATGGCGAGAAAAAGAGCCCAGTTGTAATGTTAGGTTTGGAGGTTCATTGCTTTCACCACCTGGGTGTCGCAAAAGCCCATTTCCTTGCCACCAATGTCAATCTTTGCAAGAATTACTTTGACCACGCCTTTACTTGATTACTCGAGACAAAAAAGGCCGTTCCTTCGAACAAGCATTATCGACGCAGACCGATCGAGGAGAAGGGCGGAGGAGGGCATCGGTAAGGCGGCTGCAACGGTACCTCATTCTGATCGTCACGGGCGCCGTTTTTCCGATCCTCGACATCCTTAATGTGCTACCACGCATTACTGCCAAGGCAATATGGTTGCCGCACCGGTTCCGCTCAATGGCGCCTGGAAAGAAATAGGAGGGTACAGGAGATTCTTCCGGGAACGACGGCGCAGCAAATCCCGCTGAATCGGCCATGGTTAGAGGAGTGAAGCCGATGGTTGGTGCTGATTTACATCAGAGGCAGATGCGGGAAGATGACCGCAGTGTCCAGTAACGAAGCCAGGGCAGGAGACCAACCGGAAAAGCCACCAGGCAAACCCGATGCTGCGATCAGGGCCCGGCGCAAAAGGCGGCATGTGGACCCCTTGAAAACCGGTACAGGGTACGAAAGATACGTTCTGTGATCCATTGGCAGCCACTTGCTGCTCCGATCTCAAGCGGTGCTCGTAATTGTGCTCGTAAGGGTGGCTGTGCGCGTTGTGCAAGATTTTCTTTCCATCCGGGTGGTGGTCACACCATCTGCAATAAAATCGTCCACCTTCCCTTGCAATCTGAGGTTGTGAGAGGAGATGACGCCACAAAGCTTGCTCGTTCGGCATGATGGGATTGGCGCAGTGGTCCACAAAACATAAGCATCCATCATGAAGCTGACGGAGGTGCTCCCTGGCTGTAAAATTTCGAGTATATTGGCTACGGGGACCGCCTGAGTACCTAAATTCATTGCCAGTGGTTGCGCGGGTCACGATCAGGTATGCGTTGGTTCGATCGGCAGGAAAGCCCGCAGGAGGACCGCCAGATAAACTCAAGCCTGGCCTCCAGCAGGATTTCTGCCATATGGCATGCTGTTTCCGATGAATGAAAAAAGATGAACGCAGTTAATAAGTTGATGAGCAGCTGAGAAATCGAGAGTGAAGTCCTTCTTAGTAGTTCTAGTGATGGCGGAGGACTTACCTGCGTGGTAACTGGTGGTGAAACACATGGAAAATCAATCAGAAGTGTACAAGTCCTAGAAGACGTATTTGCTTTATCTTAGATACTGATATGCGTGCAAAGGTTTGTCGCACTATTTAAGCGAGGGGTAGTTTCCTCTTGCTATACGAACTTATGTAAAGGGGGCTCGCGATATATGGTAATGGCTGATGGGAATATGGGAAAGAGCACACAAGTGGGCATGTTCTACAAGACGTATTTGATTTAATTTCGATAATGATATGCGGGCAAAGGGAGCACACGCTATGTAATTGAGGATTGGCTTTCCTCATAGCTGTGCGCACTTAAAGGGGACTCGCGATATGTGAGCGTGGGGTAGTTTTCTTCATTAATATTCTGGTTTAAAGAATACTCTGCTAAATCTCAGCGGGCATTGCTAACCTAGTTTTCGCAGTCTAAGTGATCTTGCAGAATCGAGGGGAATACCCAGCTATGTACAAGAACATATACCCCTACAGCTTTGGCCATCTGGTGGGGCAACGGCCTTGTGAATTCTAACGCACTCGATATGCATGGACGAGGAGTATTCTCTTCATTGAAATGCACATCCAAGGGAGACTCGCAGCATATCAGCTCTGTAGCTAACCCTAGTTGATCTCCCACTTCATATTAACAACGGTAAACGTGGCATATTATTATTATTATTATTAAATACGCCGTAGGCTCGAAGCCCCCGGTACCTCTGCTAGTACTCCCGTATGTCAAACCGTGCCCTAATGGCTGGACTAAATACATACGCTGCGTCGTCGGTTCGCCCTATTGGCGACTGCGTTGCGTTCACTACCATACTACGTTGGTTCTCAACCTACCAACAAAGTCCCCCCTGAGAAGATCGATGCTATCTGGGCCTTGAAGCTGTCCGACCCGTCCCTAGCAGCCACCTTACAATAGTCCCACTAACTACTGGTTCTCCTGTTGCCGTTGCGAGGTCTCTACGAGAGTATAGTGGCCGTGGTGCGATAGCGGCCCGTAATCGTTCCCTCGGTCCTTCCAACAGCCCGCAAAAGAGGATTACGTGCTCTGCCGTCTCAGGGGCATCGCCACAGCGGCATAGCGGCAAGTACACGCCAAAAGCCCCTGTCTTGAATAAGAAGGCTGCTAGTCCTATTTTTTCCGTCCTGATCTGGCACAGCGTAGACGCCTCCAGTCGGTTCAGGCCGAAATACTTGCCCCCTTTCGGTATCTGCATCGAAGGGCCCTCCGGTTCCTCAGCGATAGCGCGTCGCTGGCGATCGTGATGCTCTGCTCCGCTGAGCCATCTCTTCCTCCAGTGGCCGAGGAGGGCAGCCGGGACCTCCTTTTCCTCACTCATCCACTCGGAGCCCCGGGCCTCCTTCTCCATAGTGTACCCTGCCGGTCGGAGTAGCTGCGACGCCTGCTTCCTCTTCGCCGGCCTATCCTGCCGGAGTATATGTGACGCTTTAGCGCTCGCGCTGCGAAGCAGATTTCTCTTCCCGCTAAGCCGTAGCCGTTCTTCAAACTTAGCAGCCCGGGCACTAAGATAGAGGTCTAGTGGCGGGATTGCTGCTTCTGCTTCCAGGTGGCGAACCGGCGTCGCTTTGTGGGCGCCACAGACTACCCGGAGGCACTCGTTCTGTATCCCCATCAGGCTCTTAGCTGGCCCTGCCGGTTCCTCACTTATAGTATGCCACGCAGTCGCCCCGAAGGCGATCGCGCTACGGATAACCACCGTATATAACAGCCTCGCCCGTATAAGATCGCAGCCCCACGACATATTGACGAGCTTTATCAGGGCTAGCTTTTGAGTTGCCATTTTTGTTTTAACACGCTCAACATGGGCGTGCCACGTCAGTTTGCGGTCGAACCAGACTCCTAGAAACCTCGCTGAGACTACCGGCGACACTGTGGCGTCCCCATCTGTAATTATATTAATTGACGAGTGAGCGGGAGCGCCGTCCTATATTAATATAAGGTGTGTACCGAGGTCCCGTTAACATAGTTGTATCTAGCTATCGATAATAGGAATTGTGTAGGATCGATATATCTCGGTAGTAATAAAACCCTAATACTTGTGAAGGTCAACCCTCGCAGACTCACTACAACCAGGTGACTTACAGCTGGAACACCTGCCATGGCAGTGTCAGATGGGAAGCCAATCATAACCCTTGTAGGAGCCCCGCCAAGCGTGGATGACTTAGTCCCGCTCCCTCAAACCTAAGTTGTCATCTTCTTTCCTTCGCTCCTTAGAGTAGAATCTTCGTCGATAGCACCTAATCGAGGTCTCTACCAATGCGATGCAACCTGGGTCGTGACAAAGCCCACCAAGGTTGCCTAACATTGAAGAGGCCTTAATAGCTATCTTAATCTGATTAAGAGAAAACGTTATAATAGTACGAATTTCGGCTTTCGATTTATTACCGTCGAAGTAGACGGTTCGAATTCGTTAGCGATCGGCTTCCGTAAAGTGTTTAGTCTCTATTATAGTTACTGAAACGCGATAATGAGGACGCGTTATTAATAGCAAGTTAGAATCAGAGGTGGAAGTACCTTTTCGTTGGCATGAGTAGGCTAGGCCAAAATTCGTATAGCGTTGCCTAAGCAGTGGTCCACTGGTACTTGTCAGGGGGGTGAAAAGTTTGGCCTGATACCGTAATATCGGTTGTCAGCATACTTGCTACCATCCTTGCAGGTATCTTAGTTTGCTCAGGAGGTAGGGGTAACCTGTTTGTTTGTTTATTTGGTCATGGCGTTCGTATGTACAGAATAATGTATTTTGGTGTCCACGTAAAGCAGAGGCGTCAAACAACATCTTATTACCCAACGTGGCACATATTCCAGAGCCGTAGGCTGGTTCGGAAGATGCTCAAATCCCCAAACCTGAAGCTAATACATCATGCTCGTGTTGGCGGATACCAGCCGCGGTGCGCCTGTAAACCAGTTCAATCTCATGTCCTCGCATTAAATCGTCAACGTCGCGCCAAGCACCATCATTACCCCAACAGCAAAAATGGCAGGGAGTCCCTCCATGTAACTAGGTCCCACCGCGGCAGCGCTTGGTGTTGATGTCGCCGATGAACTGCCGCTTGTGGGCGACGCGGTCGAGGCGCCGTCTGAACTGACCAACGCAGCCAACGAAGCATCGGAGGTGAAGCTTCCACTCGTACCAGTTTTGTTGGAGCAAGAGCTTGGTGTGGAGCCAGCGCCGGCGACGAGGTTGAGGTTGGCGCACTACAAGTTAGCGACATCAGTTAGCCAAGCCGATTCTAGTAGGGCTATACTCAAGTCGGATAGAAATAGAACATGCCTGGTAAAGAATACCGTCGGGTCCGTTGCCAACGACGCTCAGCACAACTTTCTGGCCCACGTAGCTTTCGTTGATGATGACAGAAGGAATGCACATAGTCCCCTGGCCGCTTTGTAGCCAGATGGGGTAGATTTCAGACCAGTTCCCGTTGGCGGTCTCATCCGTGGTGATGCGGTACAGCCACGTGGTCTGAGGGTGCGTTGACAAGGTAACAATGGAATCGCCACCGACGTGGAAATCGGTCGGAGTCTGTGACGAGAAGTCCGGTGTGTAGCCGCCGCAGGGAGCGTTGTCTTCCTCGTCCTCATCAAAGGTTCCTATAGGACTGGGGGAAGTAAGAGTGAAGTGGGCATTGGCAGCTCGCGCGATGAGTAGCGTCGCCGAGGCGAGGGACCATAGGGACACCATCGTCTTCGAATTGGGCGAAATTGAATGAAATGAGGAGGAAGCAAAGTGATGTGCAAATACTTGCAGACTGGAAAAAGAGGCAAAATATGGCGATGATGATAAGATGGATTAAGGTCTCAAAACTTTGTAAGACAGGCTATTTCGGGTGGCTGCCGGTCGCTATTTCAATGAGGAGACCTGCAGGAGCTACCCCAAGCTCGGTATAAGTGGCTTCGGAACGAGCAGGGGTGGGTTTGCCTCTTGGCGTCTGGGAAGTGACAGCGTCAAAGACATGAGCAAGACCAACCAGGGTCTGTTAGGGTGTGATAAGGAAAGCTGGACGGCAGGTTGTAGGATTGCTGAGGTGAGAAGGAATGAAGCGACAAGGCTCCGCACAGCATTTCTCGCAGGAGAAAACCTACTTCTAGGTCATATCCAAGGTCTTCGGCTCAACATCAACATGCTCAATGAGGCTCATGATTACCCTGAGAAGTGCGGTTAGAGGGCCATGTAAGGCGGTCGCAGCTCGACAATCGAAAGATGGACCGGAGCAACTGGAACCGTTGATGGGTCTTGACTCAACTCCACTGTGGCCCCCAAGGACAAGCTTTACAGCGAAGATACCATTCATAGTTTCTGGGAGCCCGGCAACCTGGGATCCGCGCAACAACTGGAGCTGTGGAAGATGTCGAGTGCCCATACTCTGATTTCATTGTTCCTTCCTTCAGGATAGTTCGGCCACTCGGCTCATCGCAAGCAGCGTGTGGTCGTGCCTTCAACGACGCACATGCGGGAAGTAACAGGGGTGGGGGGTTTAAGGTCTGCAGGGCACAGTTGGAGGGGCAGCTTCATACCGCTTCTGTGTTAGTTTGGCAATTGAGGCGATTTGAGCAAATTGTGGCTGGTCTCTGCTTACAACTGGGACGACAGGGGGAAATAACGGTCCAGTAGCATTAGAGCATTAACCCATAGCATTTTCCCATCTGGTCAAAGACGCCCGCGGTTACAGGCATATTTCCAAGGATACTCGTGTACAGGGCGTGGAACCAAAGTCTAGACCAGGTTGAGCGCAGATAGACTTCATTGTAGAACATGAGTTCAGCAGCTTTGAAAATCCAGACGAAGTCGAACAATGGGTAAGTGTGCATCAATGTTAGGGAGCAGATGCCGCTTGCCAAGCTGACATAATAGAAGATATGCACTTCACCCGACCAATTCTCACGGCCAAAGCTTGCCTAGATATCGAGGTATTTATGCCATGTTGGCCGCTCACATGCACTGGTAAGCAAATAAGGGTGAGCAAGTTTTGATCATACCCCGGCCCTTCAGACTTCCCGAAGAAACCCTAACGGCCCATCTGCAGGACTGCTACATAGTACATCGAAGGTTGACATGGTCGAAGTCTTTCTGTCGCTGTGTCTGTCCCCATCCTGGATCACACTCTGGTTCAACGATTCATAGTGCGGCGCTTCCTAATACCCAGAGAATTACTGGACACTGAAAACACGCCCGATGGGCTAAGATTTCGAAACACCCAACGAGCTGGATACTGACGATTGAAAAAAATCGACTCGGTACGCTAGGCCGCGTGGATGCGCTCGCATCTGCTGCCCATCCCGATATTTCGAGCAGAGTTCCAAGTCGGTTGCGACCGCTTCGCTAAAACGGCATTATCATTAGGCCCCACTGTTTTGCTTTTAAAGTACCTGCCGGATTCGCCTTTGTTCTAGTATAACTCCTCGTCGTCACTTCACAGTTTCGCATTGTGTCCATTGTGCGAGAAAAGAAGGTGAACTTCTCTTCACCTACTTCCATCAATCGCCTGTCTACCTGCGAATCGCGGGTAAAGATTTCAGCATATCGCAAGGGTGCGCCAACGCCTCAATATTGAAGATTGCCGCTCCTCTTCTGATCGGCGACTGTTGGTCGCATCTTCGTCAAGATGGACATGGGCGGGATGGATATGGGCAGTGGCATGCTTCAAACACTAAACATGGCACTGGCACGGGCGTATTGGTACATTATTGCAGGAGTGCTGGCGCTTCTCGCCATCGTTCGCACACTCAATTACGTCCAGAACTGGTTTAGGTAGAAAGCCCTGACAACGAGTTCACTTTCGCGCTACTGATTCCTGTCTACAGGTTGCGGATAAGCCAGACGAAATCGGTGCAATATCCAACCAAACCTACAAATATATATATGCAAATATGGGCGACAATGACAGCGATCGGGCGGGAAATGAGCTACCCGCAGCTCTATGTCCCGTACCCGGGTCTTTCGTGGATGACACCGCCGCCCATGGGGCGCATCCTGGTGCTTTTGGCCTATTGGGCTGTCATTATTTACATGATATCGGCGGGCGCCATCATCAAGGACGCATACTTCTGGGAACGAATCGCCTTCCGGAACGCCTGGGTAACCGTCACGCAGATGCCATTTCTCTACTTACTGGCATCGAAGACGAATGTGATCGGGTTCATCACAGGTATGAGTTACGAACGCCTTAACTGGCTTCATCGATGGGTTGCTCGAACCATGTTCGTGACGGCAAGCGTTCACGGATGGCACTTCTGGACGGAGTGGACTCGAGCAGAAATCCTAGAAATCGAGTTGGAGATGATGCCCATGGTCAAGTATGGACTCGGCGCGTGGGGCATTCTGCTGTGGATGGTGGTCACATCGTTCAAGCCATTCCGCTCTATGGCGTATGAGATCTTTGTCGTGCAACACATCATAGCGGCGATACTCTTTATCTACATTGTCTGGGTCCATGTTCCGGATTACGCACGCTACAATATTTGGTTTACAGTTGCGGCCATCTGTTCCGATCGGGCCTTCAGGTTGGCTCTGCTGGCGTGGCAAAACATCAAATTTAATCCGAACAACTCGCGATGCAAAGGGGGACAACGATTTGGTCACCAAACACAAGTCACCGTTGTTGGGGATTCTATGACGATACTCACCGTCAAAGACGTGCACTTCAAGTGGAGAGCGGGGCAGCATCTCTACCTCTGGCTGCCGCGGGTCGGTGCGTTCGAAGCTCACCCGTACACGATAGCCTGTCCGCATCAGGTGCCCGAGACTTGCATATGCAACAGCGTTCAGCTCGTAATACGTTCTCATTCCGGGTTTTCGAAGCGACTTCACACCTTCGCAACTAAGATGGCTGCGTCGGGCAAGAAGCAAACATTGACAGCATTGGTGGCAGGCCCGTACGGCCGCCCTCCACGGTGGGACATTTTTGAGACCCTGGTTCTGATTTCCGCATCCACGGGCACATCATTCACCTTGCCGATCCTGGAGAGTGTTCTTCAAACCAGATCGGCTACCTGTACGAAGAAGATTGACTTCATTCTCACGGCCAGACAAGGCGAGGAAATTGGCTTCTATCACGAACGGCTGCATGAAGCGATCGCGCTCGCTGCTGATAGAGGGATTGACCTATCAGTGCACATCGCAGTGACTGGACATGGTCAATTGGAGCTAATTGAATCGTCACTTTCATCTGCCTCAGCTCGAACGACCAACCCTGAGAAGAAAGTTCAACCGGTCGACAACAGTAATAAGATGCGCTTCCCGATTACTACGGATTGCGAAGCTACAGGAGACCAGAGACGGGCTTTCAACAGTAGCGATTCAACTGCCGTTGAGAAGACTAGCGACTTTGAAGCAGTGACGTCGTCGGGCTGCTGTGCTGCGCGGAAGTCTGTATTGCCGGCCAGTGCTGACGATGCCCATATCCACCACTACTCTTCGAGACCAGATGTAGCTGAGTTCATCAGAAGAGCCGTTGAAGCTACGGGTGGAGAAACAGGGGTTATAGTTTGTGGAGGTACATCACTCGTGTCCAGAGTTCGAACTAGCGTGGCCAAGTTGAGCGATGAGAGGGCAGTGCACAAAGGGACTGGGGCTCAAGGGATTCATCTCCATGTGGAGGAGTACTGCTTCTGAGGGGCATATCAGAAACTATCCTCTTTTAGGGATAGTTCAAGACTCAAATCAATCGCGCCGGCTTTCGAAGCACGGCCCTGGAGGGCTGACAAGCATGGTTGCCGTCCGCGCCGCCCTGCCGTGTGGCCACGCCAAGACGCCATTCCTTGGCAAAATCAGCTTGAGACTACGTGGATCCCAGGTTATCCCCAATCCCATGGAAGCATATATTATTCCGGTTGTCCGGTCCGTCGATCGAACCGGCCAGAGAGCCCGAGTCCTATCGGACTACACCGCCAAGGCCAAGTCTGCCTATAGGAGATCATCCAACGTGAAATTAGCTTGGGGTTAAATCACCCTGGCACGGATGCTGGTCTTAGAATGAGTCCAAGTATCAAGAGGCTGCGCAGGGAAGCTGGAGACGGTGCTGGAGTTGGTGGCAGGATGACTAATGCCAGTACGACAACTGAGGCCACTCCCCTTCTATCGGGCATCAAGGTGTCATCGTGACTGATTTTACACACTTGCATCTTGAATAAAGCATACGTATCAGAGATACCCAATTCAAACGACATATTTTCGAGGCAGGGGTTAACTATAGGCAAGGTACCTTGACATGACCGGTTTTGGTCCTTGGATTCGATACAAAAATGCATAGCATTATGATCTCTGTGAAATGTTGAGCAAAATTTCTTCTACCTGGGATTGACTGTCTGCAATATCTCATCCTATGGGATCGCACTGGTACTAGCATTCCGGCTACATGCGGAAGCGAAGAAGGGAGGTACACAGGGGGCTTCCAAGCGGCACAAGGGCACTAAAGTATCTCAGGTCTACCTCACCATGACCTCAGGCCACCAATTCCACATATCCTACGTCAATGCTTGGAATTCTTCAATTATTACCGAGGTATTCGTCATGCAACCCGACCCAGCCCCGCTCCCGATCACTAGTCTCAGATAATCTGTTTCATAAGAAACAAACCTGTATAATATAATCGCAGGCAGAGCACGTAATCCTCTTTTGCGGGCTGTTGGAAGGACCGAGGGAACGATTACGGGCCGCTATCGCACCACGGCCACTATACTCTCGCAGAGACCTCGCAACGGCAACAGGAGAACCAGTAGCTAGTGGGACTATTGTAAGGTGGCTGCTAGGGACGGGTCGGACAGCTTCAAGGCCC
Source organism: Pseudomassariella vexata (assembly GCF_002105095.1). Lineage (NCBI taxonomy): Eukaryota > Fungi > Ascomycota > Sordariomycetes > Amphisphaeriales > Pseudomassariaceae > Pseudomassariella > Pseudomassariella vexata. The sequence continues at coordinate 459,874 of NW_024467969.1, forward strand.
AGATAGCATCGATCTTCTCAGGGGGGACTTTGTTGGTAGGTTGAGAACCAACGTAGTATGGTAGTGAACGCAACGCAGTCGCCAATAGGGCGAGCCGACGACGCAGCGTATGTATTTAGTCCAGCCATTAGGGCACGGTTTGACATACGGGAGTACTAGCAGAGGTACCGGGGGCTTCGAGCCTACGGCGTATTTAATAATAATAATAATAATATAATCGCAATACTGATAGCCAACCAGGAGACATTAATGGATATTCCACAGGAGGACGAGGTATATCAGGTATCAGACGCCTACTAAGGCCTCAGCCAGCCCAGGCTAACTTAAGTGCTTTTATCTCTCGTGGTCCTCATTCCTGTCGCTTGACTCTCTGTATCACACACGTTATTATATGGTAAAATACAGCCCGCTTTCTAGTGCTATCAACGAAGGCCGTCGGTACTTCAACCGGCAGTTATACCAGCTAATAGGGTCACGTATATCCGTACCTAGCTTATAGTCACTAGCACACCAAGTAGTATATTCATCGCCGTCGACTCGGTAGTGGGTATTAGCTGTAAAGGGTGCGGGGGCTGTCACAGCGGCTTCTGGTACTTCCCAGGCTCATTCCATACCTCTTGAACAGATATTCTATAGCGGTTTGAATGCTAGTAGCCTTGAAACTAGCCTACCAGGTTGCCCGACCAAGCACTCCGGGAAGGTTAGCATTAGCAATCAAACTCCGGAGAACGGTGAGGGTATTAGTGTTAATCTACGCCTAGCTCACCAGGTTGATATGTTGAGGTTGTTCCCACCCTTGCGCAGAGGGAGCCGCAGGACGTGCCGTAGTTGTGCATTTGGGCATGGTGCATGCAAATTAGTAATTTAGGCCGCAAGCATAGAACTGGTGAAGTAATTATCACAGGTTGCCGTGGGAGTTGCTGATTTCAGGGGCGATATCGTGGTTTTCGGGTTTTTTGTGAGGGATTCGGAGGGTGGAAGGTATGGGGGAGGTGGACAGAAAAGAAGGATGGGAAAAGAGTTGATAATTGTGTTTAGTAGGGGTTTGGGCAGGATTGGGTTGAGCTGCTGGATGTTTGACGATGAGAAGGCTGCTGGGTTCAAAGGGGGGATTTTCTAGACGGCGGTGCCCATGGGATTTTGGCTGGTGGTAGTCTTCCAGGATGATGTACAACATTAGACTTCTCGGTATTTGTACTGATTGTTGCTTACTCCCCGCAGGAGCTTTGGCGATATGTGTCTTGGGCCAGGACGCTCTAGCATGACAACCCTTGAGCTGAGCATCGTAGGGCTCACAGTGTTAAAGCTGGAGCCGAGGGTGCTAAAGCTGGCCAAGCTGGATATCATGCCCACGCAGACTATGGTAAAGCTGCCCCTGGCTGAAGTCATTACAATAAATCTCCTCGTGGCAAAACATCCATGCAAGCTAAGACTGGCCTCTTTGCGAAAATCCACCACCGCCCGGTGGCAGGGCATGCGGAGGCGGACAAAATTCCCCAGGCATCAAACCCGACATCGATGACGGGCCAAAGTACTGTATATAATCCTGCACCCACGGCGCAGTTAGGTCATGGGCGGAGTTGCAGACCCGCGCTGCATGGCGGACCATGCACCAGGGGAGTATGACCGGCTTCGAGGCCTCCACAGGGGTAATGTAAGGAGGGCGTATATTCTCGGGGCTGTTCCTTTGAATTTGTGGTACAGTAGATGAGCGGGGATCTGTAGATTCGAAAGGGGATGCCCAAAGGAGGAAGAGCAATCAGGGCTTGGGTTGATGCGAGATTTGTAGTATTGACTTGCTGTTGGTGAATATGGCAGGTCTGCTTCATGATTCATTTCAGATATTGAGTAACTTAGTTATTCACCGAAAACAACACATTCACCCTAGACGAATCCAACTGTCAATACTATTTAAGCCGTTAAACATCTTCGTCAGATTGAGACCTCAAAACTCTATCACCTTCTAATAGTTATGCCGTAAACTATTTTACAGCCCCTTACCCTAGACGTGAGAATGATATGGAACACTTGAACCATGCATACATATTTGCCGCAACAAACCAAGCTGATACTACTTTTAACACCATGTGCATTACCATCCGCAACATCAACTCTTGTGGCCACGTCGCCGGACCACCAATCGTCAACTCGACCGACTCCCACCTTCGATATCTGGGCTACGGGACAGATTGTCGAAGGTCTACCTGTCGCTTGCCCATGCAGCAAGTTCTCGTCGTGATACCGAGCCGTTGCCCCAACTGTCCACTAGACCCTGGCATGAAACCAGATCTGCGCACGTACATTGTCCCACCCAGCGATGCTGATGAAGAAGGAAATCTTAAGTTCATCCGGCCGCCTCTGCATTCATTGAGCGGCAAGGTGCAGGTGTTGGATGGGCCGTTTGGGTTTTTTCTGGGGTTGATAGCAGGGAGTAGAGCGGAGCCACTGTCGAAGATGAAGAAGCGGAGGCTGGTTAATCTGGTATGATAACAACTGAAAACAACTGAAGAATTATGAGACTAACCTGGTGGCCTGTTTTTACTACCGTTCCTGGTTTCGCTGTGGAAATGTACACGCCCTCAAAATGTTTCTACTATAATTCGTGGAACCTCCACTCACTTGATAACGTGCAGCATTACGAAGTGAGTAACACGAATCCGCCGTCTGAAGCAAGGTATGCTGATTGCCGATCTGTCGTGCTAGATTGCGCGATGTCCCGCTCTTGGGGACCTTCTCAAAGGAGGTGCGCACCCCGGGCATCGTTGCGTCGGAAAAGAGGACAGCCATATTGCCACACCAATCGCTGTCAAAAGACGCTTATCTCCTAGCCCGCTTTCGGCAGGCCTTAAGTGGCGTCTGCAATGATCCACAGCAATATCGAATGCACCATGCAACCGGCAATACGTGGTTGACATGCGAACAAGAATTGAGGAGATTTATCAGACGAGAGAGCGAGGGTGATCTGGGGACGTATAAATGTCTAGACCTTGGCTGCATTTTCCAAGCCCTAGACCTGGGAACGCCTGCTTGGCTTTTCTCCACATGGTACTCTATTCCAACGTTGGAAGAGCTAGTTACTTGGACGTTCGTCATGAAGCTGTACTTCGGTCTCCTCGCCGGCGTGGCCTACGCCCGCGTCTTTCATAGCCTAAAAAATGTGCCCCAAGGCTGGAAACAAGCGCGCGCGGCCCTGCCCACCGACAGGATCAAGCTGCACATTGCGCTGTCGCACCCGAGTGGCGCGGCGCTAGAACAGGCCGTGCTGGAGATGTCAACTCCTGGCCACTCCAACTACGGGCAGCATATGAGCGCCAAAGAATTGCGTTCGTTCACAGCCCCCTCGAAGCGCGGCCTGTCGGATGTGACGGGTTGGTTAAGGGATGCCGGAATCGAGGTCATGGTTGACAATGACTGGATCCGGATCGAACCCACGGTGGAACAGGCCAATGCGCTGCTGAGTGCCGAGTTCGCGTGGTATGAGTCTGAGAATGGGGGCGCGGCCAAGTTGAGGACACTATCATATAGTGTGCCCGATGGGATAGCGGATTCAGTGAAGATGATTCAGCCGACTACCAGGTTTGGGCAACCGGAGCGTCATCGGTCAAATGTAATACTTTTGCCCCTTTCTACCATTATTTGACAATGCCGAATAGGTGCTGATGATTGCAGGTTTTCTCCATCATTGAAAATCCAGAGCTGGTTGATGGTGAGGAGGCGGCGGCCGTCACCTATGTGACTCCGGCTTCCCTAAAGTCACTATATAACATTGGATACACGCCCAGCGCCGATGGCAACCTGGTCGCTTTCGCTTCTTACCTAGAAGAGTATGCCCGCTATGCCGATTTGCAGTCCTTTGAGAGAAGGTTCTTGCCAGAACACGTGGGTCAGAACTTCAGCGTCGTCCAGATCAACGGTGGCTTGAATGACCAGACCAGTACACAGGACAGCGGTGAGCAGCACAATCCCAAGCCCCTTTCTCAACAACACCCCCACTGATTATATCAAACAGGCGAAGCAAACCTCGACAACCAGTACATCCTCGGCGTCAGCGCCCCTATTCCCATCACCGAATACAGCACCGGCGGTCTTGGTCCCCTCGTCCCAACCGTAGACGAGACCGTAGACAGCAACGAGCCTTACCTAGAATTCCTAACTTACCTCCTCAAACTCCCCGATGCCGACCTTCCCCAAACCCTCTCCACTTCCTACGGCGAAGAAGAGCAATCCGTCCCCAAAGACTACGCCCTCACCGTCTGCGACCTCTTCATGCAACTCGGCGCCCGCGGTGTCAGCGTGCTTTTCTCCTCGGGCGACAGCGGGCCGGGTGACTCTTGCATCAGTAACGTCAACGATGGGCCCTTTTTCCAGCCTAGTTTCCCTGGCGCCTGTCCATGGATTACTTCCGTTGGCGCTACGACTAGTTCGAGTCCCGAGGTGGCGGTTAGTTTTTCGAGTGGTGGATTTAGCATCTATCACTCTCGCCCCGCCTGGCAAGACGCCGCCGTCTCTTCCTACCTTTCTAAGATCGGAAAAACGTACTCGGCTTACTTCAACGCCACGGGTCGCGGATTCCCTGACGTCGCGGCGCAAGGCGAGTATTTCGAGGTGTATGACCAGGGACGCCTGGCAGCGTATAGCGGGACTAGCGCTTCGGCGCCGACGTTTGCCGGCGTGGTGGCGTTATTGAATGCAGCTAGAAAGAGTATTGGGGAAGCGCCGTTGGGTTTCCTAAATCCCTGGTTGTATAATAACACCGCGGCGTTGACGGATATCACAACGGGTGCTGGGACCGGATGCACGACGAAGAAGTTTTTCCCTAAGGGGGCGGCGTGGAATGCTACGGCGGGGTGGGATCCAGTCACGGGGTTAGGGACGCCGAAGTTCGACAAGTTATTGGCTGCTGCTGCTCCGGGTGTGGCTAATAAGTGATTGTTGTGTTGATGGTGATAATTAATAGTGGATTTATCATGAAGGAAATGACGAAAAACGTGTGGCAAGAGCATGTGGAGTCTAAACATGGTTCCATATAGCTAAGTAATTGATCGTTGGCCAATGGAGAATCACTCCCATGTCTCAGGTTCTTCGTATAATCAGTAAATAATGATTATGTTGCAACGAAACCTCCAGGCTTGGTATACTTGAGCATCCCTGGGACTGGGCCGATAGTCAGGACGCCATCTCACTTTGGATAGCTAGAATCTTATACCATAAAAGCCGAACATTAATGCTATAAGCTACAAGATAAACGATTGAGAAGTGCTATGGCATTGTCTTCGTAGCCCTTTTCTGGATAAACGGACCGCAATAGTCAATACACAAACCTGAGACATTACAAGTACGCGCGCTGTTCGATTCCCAGGTCTTGACTACTGTACTCAGGTGCAGATATGTGCTTAGCCTGAGCAAGCTGAATTTTCTATATTATGTGAAGCCAGAGTCAAGTCCACTTGAATAAAAACGACCAGACATTTGTAGAGTCCAAGCAATTTTCTAACGGCATAACACGAACTTCCCTACCCCACCCTATTTAAGCCTCAGCAGCACCCGCAGTCCGACAAGCCTGTGGGCTAACGGGCTATGCCCTCGTGGCATTACAATGCAACTTCTACTTCTTCAACTTCACATCTCATTCCCAACAACCAGGTAAAGCATAATCACTCGTAGTATTTTCGGTGCAACTTGACTTCCTCTGCGTACCGCTGGAAGCCGGTCTGGCGCAAAACTGGTGACCTTTGTCATGGTCGAGGCGTAGAGCAGCCGATGGTTTCGGGCCACTTCCAGTGATTTGAACCTGACCACAGCCAGGGAGTGGCTTTGTGGTGGCTGGAGACTGTACGGCGTCAGGGGATGTAGCTTCACAGTTTGGCGCGGAAGTCTTGAACTTGGCCGTAGTACCACACACATGCCGAGCCTGCATTACTCCAATTCCGCAGATTCCCTCCCGAGGTATGCACTATAATTTAGGACTTTTTGATCCACGGAAGACTAAGTCAAGTCACAAATTAATCTAATATGTATCGTTATGCGGTGGAAGAAATCAATTTCACAATATTTTCATTTGTGCCAACGCTGACACCCCCGATCGTGGCACTGGTATGTCGAACATGTTAGTCTTCATCCTAGCCACCCGTAGCAGTCAACGTGTGAACATATCGAATCTTACCCCCCTCAACTCGAAACTCGTGACTATCTGGAAGCCCATTCCCAAAATCCATAAAGAGATCCACACTCCCCAACAACTCGTCGATAACATACCGGCGCCTAGTCAACTTGACCCCATTCGGAATTCCAACATCACACCTATCCGTTGCGGCCCCACTGCCCGTATACGAACCCCCCTCCAGCCTCCACGGTGTCCCCCAAGGCACAACCACACTCTTATCATTAAAAACATCAGCATATGCATCAGCAGCCGCCTGAATTACCGCCCTCGTATCCCTGCTTCCCTCGGGTATAACCCCCCAATTCTCCTTAGACGCCCACGATAGCGTCCCCGTAGCGTTGAAAAGCCAGTCGCCCCGGTCCGTTACAATGGTCTCCATCTGGTTACCTTGCCGTCTGTGAGGTACACCTGCGTCCCTAGGACGTATGGGTGCTCCGAGTTTGTCACGATTAGCTCCATATAGGTTGAGCAGGCGGTCGTGTCGTGGAGACTATGGTTATGGTCGATTTTAAGCGGAGTAGCCAGAATTCCACGAGTAACGTCGGCGGATTTGAAGTTTTCCGTGTAGTTTAGTGGGCTTCCAAGGAAGGGGAGCTGGGTGGTGCTGCCGGCGGCTTGGGCGGCAATGTAGCTCGAGGTTGTGGAGGTGAGGGTAGTAAGGTCGCAGGGTACTGCAACTGAGGCTGGCGCAGCTAGGCAGCTGGCCACTAAGGAGGCTGAAATAAGGAGTTGGATCATGGTGCAGATGAGTTGGCTTTTTATTGATGAGTTATGGTGATCATCATGCAAAGATAAGGTCTTTCTTATGTATCCTCCACGCAGGAATTCCCTTGTGGTATTGTAGCTAATGAATCTTATTGTTTTGATTTTGCTGGTTCCAGAAATTATACTGCCGATTGGGCGGACGGAGCCTTGTATATTGGTCGTTTCTTTGAGGCTATATCAACCGTCGGCATTTTCCAATGATATACAGTCGTTCGTCCCGCTTCTCTCCATGTAATCTTGACACAGTAGTGACTTATACATCTCGGCAGGTGCTGGGGTAAATTAAATAACTTCTCAAAATTATATAAGATTGCATTGTCTTTAGCAAGCAGGACTCGTGCGGGCGTTAAAGGTGCATTGTTTGTACTGTCACCGGCTTCTGCATAATTAATAGATCTTCGCCACTTAAGCAATTGGCAATTTGTAACTCTGCTTATTGATGCGTATGACGCCGAGCATAAAACAATTGCGTTCAATTATAGAATTAAAAGGAGCTTTACCATTGTTTGGCCGAAGCTACTATCAAATATCTAGACATGATGTTCTAAATTTACCAATATTGATCATTATTGTCAGATCCCAGCGCATAATGCGATGTGAAACAGAGCATTAGCTGAAACTTTTGAATTTTCGTGTTGTCTGAAGGGCTCATGTCTGTAATCGGCTTATAAGAGAGGCTTTCTTGCACCCATATTCATAAGTTAGGCTCGAGCATGAAGCGTTGGGCCTTTAAGAAATGTAATATGGGAAATTCGGAAATTCGGTGAAAATCGAATAATTTCGAGTATAGCCATTCACCAAGTTTGGTGACTCTGGTCAGGAACTGCATGGAGCTTTGTATTACGAACATATCATCTTCTCCCCTCCGAAATATCAATCAGAATTTTTCAAATTAAGCCAATGTGATCAAAGCTACCATCTGGTTTCCCATTTGTTCGTGCTGCCCACTTTGTAATCAACCCGACGAAGTTGAGGGCTACGTAAAACATATCATATAAATCCACTGTATTAACAGGCCTATAAGCCATGCAACTCTACCATACGACACCTCTTACTTCAGTGATAAGATTCCGCTTGTGGTGGACTATAACGCGAGCCCTATCTGCTTATTGGAATTTGGTCATGAGGTTCCAGCCACAATGACCTACATTCATTGTGGCTGGGGCACGCAACACATTATTAATCTCATTATTGAGTAGAAAAATAAACTAGTGAGAGAGTTAGTAAATTCATCGAGATATTATTAAATGTAAGAAGATATGGATCAATTGACCCTTTGCAGGACGCTGCTACAAAATCTGGTATCGCCAACCTCTTCTCCCTTCTGACTCTCCCGTGGTTGATGTTGAATCAACCCCCATTGATATCTGACTCCTAGACGTGTCTAATCAAACTCAACGCCCCGTACTAATACTAGAAATAAAGTGCCGCTCTTCCATCAGAAACTGGCATAAGAAGCCAGATAAGCTGCTGTAATTAGCAATTAATCAGGATTCGGTGACTTCACTTGAGGCCGGATAGGATGTGTATGGTTTTATAATCATTATAAAACAAAGGGAAAGGGCTTACAGAAGGAAACCGGCTTTTGGTTCTCTTCGCCTTAGCATCTGGTAACCCAGGAGGACCTGGGTCGGGGCGTTTCTGACGCTTGTAGAGAGACTTTGATCCCATTTTCCATGTAACCGTTGATACTCAGAACTTGCATGTTGAGGAAAATCGGAGTAAGGCGTCTGGTTTACCATATAGTCCGCATCGTGAAAGGACGTCGTGGGATTGTAGACAGCGGGGTGTGCGGATCCTTGAAGATGAACTCGACGATGTGGTTATTTTGAATAGGGGTTGGACTTTCAGGAACAAAGCCTTTCATGTATAAGCATCGCTAATATGCTTAGACATGATCAGCGCTCCCACATAGGAATCTAAAAGGAATATCGTTGCGTACTTAAGGTCTTTATGGGCCACTTGTACTTTTTGACATTTTGGTCCGGGAGAGACTACTTTAATTCAAATACAATACTATCTGCACCAGTAGGCCGATAGATGTTTCAAGGGCCAGAGGTTTGAGCGAGACAGGAAAGAATAGCTCAGCGAAACGACCTGGAACATAAAGTACATTGGCAGTTGATGCACCGTATTCCGTCGCTTGGTTTACACCTGGAAAGAACGTAATGGGACCGGAAATCGCGGTAAATGAGGCTTATTGATGCTGCTATTGGGATATTTATTGCGAGGTCTGTAGATCGTCTGAGCCTGGTACAGTTGCGGAAGGATGGGATCCCGAGGACAAGCTGAGGGCCTCCTGGCCCAACGTCTGTCTCTTCATATCGACATACCAGGTGATGGTAATTTTCGCAGAGTCCCTATGTCGGAATAAGTAAATTTAATGCGCAGATTTGTGATATGAGATCCGAACAGAAGATACTAGGTTGAAGCTGGGTGGAAAACAGAGGACAGCACAGGAGGTTAAAATTACCGTCCCAACCCACCCAAGCCACTTGCATAACCCATTCGCGCCAGAGACCTAAGAGACCATAACAAGAAAGTCGAAACCCGATTCCCCTCAGTGACTACCTAATTCGCTGATTTGGAATAGCTGCGCTCTTATTCTCACGACCGTAGCAGGCTGAAGACTGAGCGGTGGCTTTCCCTGACAAGTAGCTGACATTTTGGACAGAGATTGAAATTTCCCAATTTGGAAGTAAGCCTCAATACCTACCAACTAACGTTTTTGTAACAAACTCGTGGGCTTCAGAAACCCTCGGGGAATTCCAAGAGATATGACAGTTGATTCAGCTCAGCGACGTGCTTTTTCTCCACAGGTTGTAGTCAAACCAGTTCTTATTGCTCTGATTTGGTTCGCCCATCCTCACTCGCCTTCTTTAGTGCCCAAGCACTTTTTCTTATTAGAAAAAGTTCATGGTGGTCTTCAGATCATATCAGAGTAACAACAAGAAGAAGCCTCCCAAGCACAGTTGGACCGATTTCGGCTTGTCTAATGCATGGGATTACCTGACGAGTACTAGTGTTGATTCACCCAATATGAAAGAAAAATCTGCCCAGATACGCCAGCGGAGGGTTTTCTTAGATGTTGTGTTCTCGTCTGCTAGCTGTCTCAATAATGGGTTGACCCTATGTTATTCCCTGATCTATGGCCTGTCTGTACCTTTAGTCCTGGTTTCGGGATCGCCTTCTCCCAGTCGAAAAGTGGCCCACATTAATAATCATGAAGTCGTCTCATCATTGCAGCGTAAATAATAACGTCTCGTATGTTGCTACGCATCTGATTGAATCTATTCGTCCGAGGTCCTGGTACGCTAAGGTTGCATCGTTTGGAGTTCTCTTGGCCTATCTTATTGGACTGGTTTACGAGATACTGAGGGGCTTAGGGATGACACCCGAGCAGATTGAAGAGTTCTTACTACAGGTTAAGAAAGATCTTGTAAAGCGGGGCAGGTGTACCTATTTGCACTTGCAACTCTCCCCTCCCTTGCTACTGGACAACTCGGGTTGACCGGTGGTAGCTATGTTGTGCATGGGATGAAGCCACTATTTTTAGGAAATTAAATGCAGAGTGATCCAAAATACGCTGGTGGAAGGGACGGAAGAATAGGCAATGCAAGTTATACTCTGGCGGATGGGCGCAAGTTGAACCTTCATAACTTGCTTGTCACTGCCCATCGCCAGGAGCATGGCATCACATAAAACCTTCCATTTCTGGAGTACATTAACTTTAATAAAGTCTTACATAAAGCCAGCTATCTACATCCGCGTTATGACTACTCATAATTATCAGTTCTGAGAGGCTCGATTGGACGAGGCGGATTGGTGGTACATACCATCTACTGGGGTATTCCTGATTTGAGTTTATCCTCGGCCCAAATCCCATTGTCTTAGTTTTATCGCTGTAGCCAGGTGCAATATTTCTTTTTAGCTGTGAGCTAGCGGGCAGGAAAGGCTGCTTGTAGGATTCCTGTGCAACATAACAAAGATCTATCGGTCACTGATTTAATGCCGATGGTAACTTTTGCGAAGAAATCTCCCACGCACATGGCTTCCGGCCATAAACCACGTATCTACACCGCATATTAGTAACATCCCGTCATATATCGAGAAACAGTACTTACATCGAGCAGTATCCATGTATAGCTTGGTTGTTGTGATCCCTATCGGCCTGCGCCATGAGATCCCGGGCCTCCACTTGCGATAAGCCGGCCTTCGGAAGTGTCTTCAAAGAAATAGCTTCCACCGCTTGGTGAAAGTTTGCATTCTGATATCTCCCGAGGTTTTTAAATCTGGGCTCTTGTGGCCAGGGGTTGACTTGTTCATACAAATTAGCACTGATTCCTGGCCAATGAGCTGACTTGTTTCGACTTACTGGGAACAGGCAGTCGCTTTTCGCAGATATCAACGAATCCCGCTTGTATAAGCCACTTCTTGTAATACTTGGCTTTGAGAAGATCTCTACCCATTGCTCGAAACCCGGAATGGACGAGATCAATAAATCGCTGTAGGCTGGTACCCTCTGTCGTGCCGTCGATCGAATTTAGCTCGAGGTACCCATCCTGGATCTCCATCCATCCCCCTTCATTGAGGTGGTTAAAGGCTTGCTGAATGACCGCCATGTCGTTGTCGAAGCAGGTGCAGACCTGTCGCATGTGGATGTAGTCGAACTTGAAACCGTGGACCCAAAGCTCCTCGGAGTCCTCGCGCACAAATGTACAATTGGGTATATTTCTCGGAGGCTGAATGAGACTCAAGTCTGTCCCAACAACTTGGGAGTTTGGGTAGCTTTCGGCGAATTCGAATGCCCATATTCCGGTTCCCGTGGCAATATCTAGAACACGGCTTGGCTCCCCAATCGGTGCTAGGGTGAGAGCACCATCGAAGGCAATGCGAAATATTTCATGTTGGAAATCTGATACTTGTTAATACTGCGATTATATGCAGTTAGAGCGCCTCCTGCTTACCTAGGCGATCTTGTTCCGCCTTGAATTCTGAATTAGCGATGCGGCAGATCTGGATATCTTCCAGGTTGCGAAGGTCTTACACCATCATTTGGAAGTAGATACTCTAAAATGGTTAGTCAGCATACCCATTTTCTCGCCAAAATAACTACTGGGAAATGGAATTTGGTCCATACTCCCTTCCCTATAACCATTGTACGTTCTCCCGCTCCCCTCGACGATCGATCCGGGTTCAGAAATGGTGTAACCACTAGGGTTTGGTCAGCAGTTCCACCACTCGGACTCTCAGTAGCTTACGTTGGAATACGTTCGGGGGTATCTGGCACGACGGGCTCCGGTTTCAGCCAGAAATTCGACGACCACGCAGTAGCTGTCTTTAGGCCAGTATCAAGCGATTCGTTAGTCGACGGGTCCGCATAGAAACCCCCACGCACCACAGAATCCTCATCGTAGGTCCTAGCTTTAGATGTCTTGTCACCAATGCTTGCGCCGGAACTATCTGAGGACTCAATCGAAGAGTGTGAAAGATGGCCGGTCGAGCTATCGATAGTGCGACCAGGCGAAGACAAGCTATCATGACCGGTGTTGTCGTTGGTGGAAGACCCAGCATTTCCACCCTTGGTGTTAGACATGCTGTCCATATCGTGTAAATAGGTACTAATGAGCTTGACTACAGCTGTATGTGAAGAATGTAGAAGGAAATTTTACAACTGTGAAACGAAGGATGCAAGCTAAGGGAGTAACCTCGGTCTTTAATCCGCGTGGAGCATTACGTGACATTGCAGCGTGGGTATCATCTGACAGACCGACTGACAGACCATCGTAAGTCCACATGCACGCACCAAAGAAGAACCGCGTCGCTTGGCGGGTAAAAGAAGATGATCCATCACCTCCGATGGACGCGGAGCGGGTGGGTCCGCCGGCGCCGACTTCCTGCCAGATCATAGTACCATTATCGGCCACGAAGTCTCGAGTAATTTGAGGAGGCATATGCAACTAGAATTGCACTTTTCCTTTCAGAGAATGAATTTTCTCGCTGAACTTCTAGCCCGAAGGAAGGTTTAACCTGTGCAACAACAAACGCACCGAAAACACCTGCTTCCCCCCGGCATATCGGGTCTGGCAATCCCACGTCATCCCGCATTTAGATAGCTGAGGTATTACTGTCATAGGATGGTTATTTAAAGAAAATTATCATCATACTTCAAAACTCTGCATCGATTGGAGCAAGCCCTTGCTCCTCGTCTGGTAATCTGGTAGCAACGCTTCCCTTTAGCCATCTCTGTTAAACTCTATCCTATACTTGAAAAGGAAGGAAACAGCGTAAAATCGGGTTTTATTGACTCCTATGCTTTTTCCAGAACCGAAAATTGTGCGGTGGACATAACACGAATAGAAGACACTTCGATATAAATGGGCCGGCCTCTGGTAGTGAGATGGCATAAGATAATTGTCCGTGGCCGCAACGAAGGTTACAGGTGCATTATTTCTAGCTGTCGGCTGGTGTAGTTGGTCACTTCGCTGGTAGATAAGTCCCGATTTGAGCCTCGCCCACTTGGGTCGGTGACGAGTCGCGGGTTCGAATCCCGCAGCTGACACACAAGGGGGTTTAGTCAACCCTTACGGCGCGCTGCCCACCTTGTTGACTTCGCCTACCTAGCGATAATAGGGAGATTGGTGCAGTTTAGGATTACGAGCATCCTAGCCAGTCGACCGTCAAGCACTACGTCGGCGGAATATAACTCGACAGCCGGTCCAGAATTCGAATCGTTAATCCGACCCCTTATCGGACCTCGCCTTTCCGATAACGCTCGTCGGCGAACCCGTCCCCTCACGATAGAAGGCGCGCAGCACGCCCTCTCGCCGCGATTCTTGCGAGCGTCTGACCACGTTACGGTCTATCCACTTGAGCGTATGGTTGAGATGTATACGCTCGACGAGAACCCCAATTAGCAGATACTACGACTTGTCGCGACAAAAAAATAGTCGAGCATCTTCTGCACATCAGCAGCATCCCACCCCTGAGGACGAATTTAAGTGCCACATTACCACACTTATCGGTAGTTCAGGCAGGGGTTGTAGCACAGACTTAGGGAGGGACAGGAGGTTTAGTAGTCATTTGGCTACAAGTTTACCTGTATAACCGCCCGACGCGGCTTAAGGGCCCGCTATATCATCTATAGCCCCTTAAGGGAGTACTTGTAGAGGTACCGAGGGTTAACACCTACGGCGTATTTAATATTATTTTTTTATTTCTAGCTTTTGAGTTCTATATAGAGCCACGAGCAAGTGAGATAACGTGAAGCATCTATTGAAAACAACACAAGGTAGCGAGAGAAAAGATAAAAGTTAGTATAGTTGTTATTATTCCCGTTCTCGACACAACATCACAAGTCCCGATGCATATATGGTTTAGTGAATCGTTTAAGGGATTTACTAAGTCTTATATCTATTAATATATAGTCTCATCATCCCTCATAATATCCGCCTCGGACCTAGTTACAACGGTAGCTATGCATTTCCTACTTGACCTGGTTCTATTTTCCGAACTCCAACTCACGCCTTAAACACCACAGCTCCTCGTAGTAGCTTTCACAGTGCAACCGTCCATTGTAAACAATGACCAAGCGATCTCATACACGAGCCAATTGTGTAAACTTCGCTGTTTTATACCACCCATCGCATTCAATTATCCCACGTCAATCACAGTTACTGGAATATCTTGAAACTGTAGACTTGGAAGGAGCCAACGAAAGAAATACAGTTTTAATAGATAACCCCATGCCATAAAAGATGACACGAACATGTAAACATTGTAAATCATGTCAAAATCTTAATCGTGGGACTCAATGCTTCACTTATGTTCCAAACAATGCATTGTAGCAAATATTGCGGAATTACTCATAAATCATACTCAAGGGGGGTATCTCATAGAGCCAAATCCAATCTCCCCACCACCTCAGCACCAATTATTCCTCCATATTAGTCGTTTACACATCCTTCTCATCCTTCTCATCCTTATCGTCCAACTTCTCAGTCCTGTCGGGTTCCTCCCGCACAGTCGGGCGCAAATTGCTCCACCGACCCATAAAGAAATCCGCGAAACCCTGAACGGTGTTCTTGATATTCTCGGCAGCAATCTCCCTTGTGGGCCTCTCAAACAAGAGATCAATCTCCTCCAGAGTCTTGTCCTTAGTCTCAGGCATGAAGATGATCTGGTAAAACCAACCCAACACCGCAATTCCGCCGTAGAAGCCGAGGGTGAGACCTGTGCGGGTCATGGCCTCTTGCATAGCCGAGAAATTGTATGTGACGACGAAAGAAGCGAGGAAGAGCAGGGCGTCCGAGGTGGTCATGCCGTAGGATCGAAGATAAGTAGGGTACACCTCCGACGGCACGACCCAGGTTAGACAGGCGTAGCAACCGAAGAAACCCATGTAGAGGACGAGACCGATGAGGTAGCAGATCTCGGCGCCCAGGAGATTGGTCTCGACGTTGATCTGGTAGCTGGCGCCGATGATAACGAGTCCGACGAAGAACCCGGGCAACATCATGTTAGCCCAGAAGCGGCGGCCAAACTTCTCCATGAGGAAGATGGCGGGGATGGTGCCAATGAGGAGGGAGCCGCCACCGACGAGGGACATGTATGTTGACTTCTCTTCGTTGAAGCCGATCTGGTTCATGAGGATGCTCATGTAGTACATGATGGCGTTGACTCCGGTCAGTTGTCCCAGTAGAATCATAATATTGGCGTAGATGAGGGCACGGCGGGCGCGCGGGTTGGTGAAGAAGTCCATCCAGGGGAAGCGCTTGTTGCTGGAGCCCTCGGCTATGGCCTGCTGCTCGTCGAGGACGGAAACCTTCATGACGAAGAACTCCTCGCGGGCGTCCTGCCGCTCGACGCCGCGGATCCGCTTCCACACCTTGTAGGCCTCGAGCGTCTTACCCTTGTGCATAAGGAAGCGGGGGGACTCGGGCAGAAACAGCATGCCGAAGAACATGATGGTGGAGAAGACGAGCGAGGAGCCCAGGATGTAGCGCCAGTTACCCGGCACGCGCAGGAACATAGCCGCGACGGCGTAGCCGAGGACTTCGCCCAGCGCGATGTTGAATTGGTAGAGGGAGACGAGGTTACCGCGGATCCTGCGCTCGACGGTCTCGGCGACGTAGACGGGGACGGTGCCACCTTCCAAACCGACACCGACACCAAGAATGACACGGGAGGCGACAATCATACCTGGTTAGAAATTAGATCAAGGATGACGGATAGGTTGTTCACGACTGGGTGAATAGCATACCATAGTTCATCGATCCAGCCTCAAGTGCGGCGCCGATAGTGTAAAGAATGGTGGAGATGATAATGGACCACCTTCTACCGAAATTCTCGTTGCACACACCCAAAATCAATGCACCACCAACAGCGCCCAGCGGCATACCCGAGTTGACCAGACTGTTCTGAGCAGTAGTCAAGCCCAAATCCTTGGGCAGGAAAAGGTTAGCACCGCTGATGAGGGACTGATCGAGTCCCGAAAGCAGACCACCCATGGAGGCGAAGGCGACAATGACCCAGGTGAAATGGCGCGGGTCCTTGAATTCAAGGTCCCAGAAGCTCTTGCGCATGCCACCAGCAGCAGCAAGCTGCTGCTCCATATCGTTGATAAGGTCGTCGACAACATAGCCGCCGGCCGCCGCAATGGCAACGGCATCTTTCTCCTTTAGGGGAGGGAGAGTGGCGGCTTGGTGTTCGACTTGATCCTCGACTCGCTTTGAGTACTGCCTTGGAGGCGCCGGAGTGACGCTTTCGTCGGCCATTGTGAAATGTTTAGTGTGAGAGGATGAGGGACCTGGCCGGGAAACACATCAAATGAGGCGGTAGATGCTCCGAGGGTCGGATA
The DNA here is from genome assembly GCF_002105095.1 of Pseudomassariella vexata. Classification (NCBI taxonomy): domain Eukaryota; kingdom Fungi; phylum Ascomycota; class Sordariomycetes; order Amphisphaeriales; family Pseudomassariaceae; genus Pseudomassariella; species Pseudomassariella vexata. The sequence goes on from NW_024467969.1 coordinate 476,661, forward strand.
CGGCTTGAACAACAATGAATGCTGCCCAATAAAACGGGATACGACGCTTATTTTGTATTCTTTCTGTCCCCCGCCCCCCGCGAAATTTCTGAGCATCTCGTGACAGTGTGGGCAGTGTGGGCGATGGTCAACGTCACCCAAGTCGAGACGAGAATCGTCATTCGAGTCTATTTGCTAGTGGGTATTTGCTACCAACTGGCCGAAGTACGACCATTTTCCCCTTTACGGCGCTTTCCCCATCCGCCGGGGCCCCAACTACCGGGTTGTGGCCTCCTCCAGTTTTTGCATTGCAGCCTCGCGCCGGTTTTTAAGATTCGCCTGACCTGGAGTTGGAGTTGGGGCTCCGGACAGCCATACCAGGAAAGTGGGATGTTGGTGGGTATATGACTCGTGCGAGCATGAAAGACGGCGGGGACAATGTGACGGAAGGCCCATGGACTGACCGAGGAACCTCCGGCACCAGCGGGTCCGGGTCGGTTGTGTGGACAATGAATGGGCTTCCTCGGGAGACTTTCTCGTATGCGTGCGTGTGTCGGGAAAATATATCAAGATGAAACGGATGAAAATCTTAGTTGCGAAGCTCTAAACTAGGTCCAATCAATTGGTGATGTGGCTGGAGGAAAGTTGCGACATTAGCATTGTCAAAACGTCGCAAAAGTTGCGCTAATTGAAGCCGCAGATCAAGCCTGCCTCAGACGGCTCGGTCGTTGGTACGCTGGCCGAGAACGGCGTTTTGCGGCGATTTTCGTTCGACGGCTGATCACTCGCCCCGGAAAAAGGCCAGCTTCTATCCCACACAGAAAAGAAGACCACCCGCTAGCGGGTACGAGAATTGCTCGGAGCGCCCGTTCTCCATATGGAGAAAACGTTGTGCTTTGAACTTTCTTCGCCCCCGGAGCCCGCATTTCTAGGTCGAGACCTAAAGGACCGAGCAGATGCGCTCTTCGAGTCCTGCTTGTGGGAGGTGGGAATGTCTGGAGACCCCAGGAACCGCCCAGGTACGTCCTAAGCATATTCGCTCGTGTGATGGGTCGGATGGGCCGATTGTGAAAATCGACAGACTGCACTCTGGTAGCCCACGGCGACTTTCGTCAGTGGCAATCGTTTCGAAACATCAATCAGGTTAGTATGATCTTCACATCCAATGGCACCACTGTCTGGCTCCGTTCTGACTCGCAAGGGTACCAGTAACCTGGCAGTTGAAAATCTCTTGGTGAGGTGAAGCTTGGCGAGGGCCCGGGGCTCGGCCCCAAAAGCTTGTCGACGACGACGCTCTTCCAGAATTAATCCGGTGTTTTCCGTGAATCACAATCATAATATGCAGAGTAACGGTATCGTCTGCAATGCATTGAATTGATTTGGTGAGAGCTGGAAAGATCGCATTGTCAAACTTGTGAGCGCAACATGGACACTTCCTTCGTCTTCTCCTGTTGTTCTGCGGGTTCGGCGACGCGAGTCTCGGCTCTATTTGAATTGCCAAGCCCCCGTTCCGCTAAGACCAAGACGGCAGCAAGACGGTAACTAACGTAGAAGAACTGTCAGCGATCCCGTCGGCCCCACCCGGACAACGGTCGGGTTACCGCCTTGGCAATGCTTGTCTGCACGCACCTGGCGGCGGTGAGTGATATGTTGAGCTCACAAGTGTGATTCGGATTCAATAAATCACACTATCGATGGGGTAGAAGTTGCTGTGGGTCAGAGGCCCGGAACAAGGTGGCGGGCGACATAGGGAGAGGTTGAATGGGTCGATACACGTTAGCACCTCATTCTGAGTCTGCTGGTTGTGGCCATGTAGATTTGCCCCCAGCAAGATGGGAATGCCGCCATGAGGTACGAATTGTAGCACACACTTTGTAAATTTGTAATCTGTAGCTGATACTGTTGCGATAGTGACCACAAGGCGTGTTCCTTCTTCTCGAGGGCCTTTCCAGCTCCTATTATCAGCCTTAGTGTCCTTACAAGGAAATAGAGTAGTGGCTTAGTATGCGCCCTTACATCTTCTGAGTTAGACGAGATGATGGAGGTCTTTTCTGTTATCAGGCACCTTTCAAGGCCCGTTCGAACTGGTGAGATCCCTACGTGGTTATGGATATATACTCTTGCGGGGGTTTGACTGGAGCGATGGGTTGTTTATATAAGTTAGGTGTTACTCTTAGATATGATCCATCAGTAATTACGAGACACTGGTTTGGAACAGCAGTGAGCAGAAACAATTGGCCGCCGGAGTTTTTAAGTAAGATCTCACAAGTGCTCGAACAAATAAACCCCGGATCCACGCCAGTGTAGGTCGCTGCCTGAGAGGCTTGCTACCTCCGACGTACTGACTGCGGGTAAATAGCGTGGGTCGAAGAACAAGATAGGCCCAGCACGACGCAACTTCAAAGGTAGAAGAAATTTAGCTGCATCGGTGCCGCATATGCACATGCATAACATCGGCTGCAAGATGGGAGCGCCACGGCGGGCCGCAGAGCAAATTACGTTGAGCGGTAAAGCGATTCGACGCCGGTATTCTTTAGCGCAGCTGCCACGATATCAGCAGGTCAACTGCAGGAACTAAATATGGGTACTGGTCTCCAGCGATGTGAATGCAAGATAGAACGAACCTTCTACGATGTCCAATCACCAACCCTCTCTTCGTTGAATCCAGGCGAAGTTGTCCCGCGTTGAGACCAAAGCATGTTGGTGGTAAATCACTTGCTATAAGTTTGGTCTTCGGAAAGTACTCTGAGGCTTATTTGTAGTCGCGAGAAAAAGAGTTAAGCAGTCTGCTTGGTTCTTCAACGAATGACAGGGGAGAACAGAACAAGGTGCCTACTTAAGTGCCGGCCTATGACTGACTGCATATGGTCGACATGCAAGGGGATTCGTTCCCCCAGCCCTGTCCAGGCCTCCTTCACACCCGGACAGGTGCGTCTGAACGGCACCACACATCGAGCTGTCTGGTAACGAACTACGCTGCTTGCGGCTTGATGCTTGATGCTAGATCCTTGATATGGTAGACTGCAGGTGTTTGACAAGTGGACCATGCTGCCGCCGGCTGCCCACTGAAACTTGCTAACCGACAGGGGGGACTATAGTACGTACATGCAACGCTAGCATCTTTCAATGCAGGACGAACTTTCAAGGTTTGGGCAGGCCTACATTATTCCTCTTAGGGATATTGAGGTACAGCATCATGCAATGCACGATCAGTACCTGCCATGGATCATGGACATGTTTGTGTCCACACCCATGTTCTGGTGATTAGCTCCAGTCAGCCTTACTATCCCCCAGGTCGTCAGATTCTTTCAACCACTCATCGTAAGTCTAGGCCATCTTCCCTGGGGTTGCAGACAATTTGATGGAGTGTGCCTGGGCAGCGTTCTTGGTTCTTCACAACATAGTATTATTAAATACGCCGTAGGCTCGAAGCTCCGGGTACCTCTACAAGTACTCCCGTATGTCAAACCGTGCCCTAATGGCTGGACTAAATACATACGCTGCTACGTAGGTTCGCTCTATTAGCGACTGCTTTACGTCCGCCGCAATACTATGTTAGTTCTCACCCTACTAACAAAGTCCCCCTGAGAAGATCGATATTATCCGGGCCTAAGCGCTATCCGACCGGTCCTGAGTAGCGACCTTGTGATAGTCCCGCTGACTTCTGGTTTCCCTGTCGCCGTCGCCAGGTCTCTACGTGTGTGTAGCGGCCATGGTGCGATAGTGGCCCGTAGGCGCTCTCTCGATCCTTCCAGCAGGCCGCAAAAGAGGATTACGTGCTCTGCCGTCTTGGGGGCTTCTCCACAGCGACATAGCGGCGAGTACACACCGAAGGCTCCTATCTTAAATAAGAAAGCTGATAGTCCTATTTTTCCGGTCCTGATCTGGCATAGGGTAGACGCCTCCGGTCGGTTTAGGCCTGAGTACTTGCCCTGTTTCGGCATTCGCATCGAGGGGCCCTCCGGCTCCTCGGCGATAGCGCGTCGCTGGCGGTCGTGTTGTGCTGCCCCGGAGAGCCATCTCTTCTCCCAGTGGTCTAGGAGGGCGGCCGGGGCTTCCTTCTCCTTGCCCATCCACTCGGAGCCCTTAGCCTCCTTCTCCATCGTGTACCCCGCTGGTCTGAGCGACTGTGACGCCCGCTTCCGTCCCGCCGGCGTATCCTGTCGGAGTATGTGTGACGCTCTCGCACTCGCGCTCCGAAGCAGGCTCCTTTTGCCGTTATTCCTTAGCTGTTCTTCAAATTTCGCCGAGCATAGTATGATCCATCACAAAACATGACCTGGCACGACAGAGAAATATCTCTAGAGCATTGGTGTGGTCAAAATCTTAGTGAGCGAATCCCAGGATATCTACGGAGTCCTTCCACCTCTATGAACTTCATATATAACTACACAGAGAGAAAAATCACAGTAAACACATATGTAAGGCATAGTCTCTTGCACCTCTCCAAGCTTCGTGGATATCATCACGTCTGCTACCATCTTTCAGTAATCCTCTCCCACCTCCCAATCAAGTATGATGGCTGACATCAATGGAACAAATGGTCATGTTAACGAGTCTGCTGTCAATGGCACCAACGGCCATTCGAATAACAGGAGTCGCGTATTTGAACCTATTGCCATCTGCGGAATGGCCTGCGACTTCCCAGGAGAAGTCAGCTCTCCCAAATAGCTATAGGACGTTCTCGTCGGCCCTGGTTGGTTTTAACGAGGCTTGCATGGCCATCGGCAAAGGCGACGCGAATCCGCTATCGTCGGTGGCACCAACAGGTCAACATATCCAGAGAGGCTGATAGATTATGAAAGACCTTCTCGGCTGCGGCAAACAGTCATGCCAATGGTGAAGCCATCGTATCAATTTTTATCGCGTCTGTCCCAAATTATTTCCCTTACCTCTGTTAAGAAGTGGCAGGCTAGAAACGCTTGAGCTACCAAGTAATCGAAACTAATAAGTCTCCGAAGTAGGAGCCGTCCGGGGACTTATTTTCGGTTATTGTATTACATAATCTTCGTCAGCACTAAGTCAGATTCGCGAAGGACTTTGTCTAGCCTCATCTAAAATTTCCAAAACAGAGAGTGATCTCCTTCTTATTAGTTGTCCTGTCGCAATGTCTTCATCGTTTTTCTCGGGATTATATCATTTGTTCCAGAGCTTCAGGGGAGCCAACAACACCTTCCTCACAGACCAGCACGTCCCCGGTGCCGACTTGAGAGGAAAATGGATCGTTATATCTGGATCCAATAACGGCGTGGGATTTGAAGCGGCAAAGTCCTTCGCAGCTTGGGGAGGGAACCTGATCCTCGCCTGCCGCGAGCCGCCCGCGTGGGAGCTGCATCCCATGGCCGCTGTGAAAGAATGCAAAGACCTGGCCGAGGCGCGGGGCCATTCGTCGACTATCGAATGGTGGGAGGTTAACATGGCAGATCTCAGCAGCGTCGAGGCCTTCTGTCGAAAATGGCTGGGAAGCGGTCGCGCTCTAGACATACTCTGCAACAATGCAGGGCTAGGGACTACCTCGAAAACCCGCATGACCAAGGACGGATTCCAGTTGGTTCACCAGGTCCGCTTTTCTTTTTCCGACTCCCTCGACTTGTAATGGGAACGAAGCCTGACCAACTCCTAGGTAAATCTCTTATCCCATGTGCTGCTGACCCTCCGACTTCTGCCATCTCTGGCTCGCAGTGCAAGTCCTCGGATCATTTGCACAACTTCAAGCATTCACCACCTCGGAGCCTTCGATCTTGACCACTTCAACTGTGGTCCGGAGATGAAGGGCGGCGATTATATAAACAACAAGCTTTACTTCCAGATGTGGATTGCTGAACTACAGTCTCGATTCCTCAAGCACCCTGAGTATCTCCACATCACGATCAATGGGGTGAATCCCGGCTTTGTTGCTTCAGGCATCTGGACCGGCATCAGTGACACGGGCGACACTACGAGCCGGCTTCTCAAGTTCCTTCTGCCCTACATCTCTATTACGCCACAACAGGGTAGCTTGGCAATCAGCTACGTAGCCACCAGCCCAGAGTTTGGACCAGACCTCAAGGTGCAAAATGTCGGCGCGTCAAATGGGCGGGGCGGAGGGAAATATATCAATCGCATATGGGAAGCACCGTCGCACTGCTACTGTAAGGATCCGGATGCTCGCTCGAGATTGTGGATCAAATTGGACGAGGAGCTCCATCTCCAACAAAAGGGTCTTCTAACGATTCTGGGTCTTTGACACAACGAATCATTGCCGCTATAAATATTAACACTTATTGGAGTCTTTTTCTTGGCGTGCCCCAGGCACACTGCCTGTGCTCTGGGTGCAGCGATTGGGCCAATTGCCCACAGATAACCCTTCCGTAACTGTAGCCTTTGGGACTTAGTCCCATCATCTTCACCAATACAAACCTCTTGCCTGTATTGCCCACAATTTTCTTCTTGGCTTTCTACGTCGTAATTACCGGGGATCTAAACGGATTTCCGTGTAAGACGTTCGTTCTGGATGGCAGAATCCTATTCGGGAGGACAAGGACGCAGAGAGGGAGCCTCCTTAGAAACAGCTAAGGGAACCTACCCATCCAAGAGGAGTTTGGGGGAGAGATACGTGAATCTCTTCGAAAACAGACAAGATCCGTTGAATAGGAGTCGGGAGAAACATTGAGAGAGCCTATGCGGAAGGAGCTGAGGAACACCTTCAGAGTGATAAGGAGAAACACCGGCTTATAGAGGAGATATGGGATGCCAAAGGTGTGATGAGCCAGGAGCAGTCCACATTCATTCCCTATACCCACGCATGGTCCTGCTGGATGGTTGTGGACTGCTCTTGGCAACTCAGATACCTTCAGCGAGAAGGAGATGGTCTCCCAGTCGTAGCCTAAGTAACGGCCTTGCGGCTGACGATGGCGAGTATGGTAGAGCCACAGAGATCTGAGGCGCCGCATCCAAAGGCATCGGGTTTATACTCCTCAAAGATCGAGGTGACGTCATGTCTTGGGATCCCATCTTGACCTGCTTTTCCTAGACGATGGGCTATGTTGGATGCGCTTCGATCTCCCCCGCCCTGAATCTGCCCATGTTACTCCCGTAGTCGGCTGGCATTTCATGTAAAGCCAATACACAGTGAAGTTGCGCCTCTGTATTTTGGTAAAATTGCAGCCGCCGATCCCCTAGTAGACTGCTAGGGAACCTTTCTTGAAGCTGTCTCGCTTGATGGCCCGACTTGGACTTCCGTGAAACTGTCTATCTCTCCATCTGGGAAAAAAGCTACCCCGGCATCTGGCTGCAAGATTTAGTCCAAACCAACATTGATACACAAAAACAGAAACAAAAAAATAACTTTGCTGTCCCAATGGGTTCAACAGCGCTTATCCGGTTCGCAGTCTGACCAGAGGGCTCCAGAAAGTGCCGCCATGATAACGAGAGATAGTCGTGGATTTCAACATGATGGGGGCTTTGGCAGAAACGATAGAGTGCATGACAATGGAAGGCCTTAAGATGCTCTGCCATCTCTTGGTCCAGATACGCGGCCTCGTACAGGTTGCGTGATTCGAGAGAATCTCGGTCGATCGCATGCTCCACCAGAGTTTCCTCGACGAATTCCCTTGTAACAAAGGGAACAAAGCACCATTACTGTATGTATCATTGATGTTGTGGCCTTGAGAAATGAGTTTGAGCAGAGATGATAGGTAGTACATCTCGGCGAGTGTATCCTGATAAATGGCCAGTGGGGAATGTCACTCAAAAGCAATTGTCAAGTGACTGTGCACTGGCTGGGATCGCATATCACTTGCTACAAGGGAACTGAAAAGACTTTATGGTAGACTTCGTACGTTGGGGAGAGGCGCACACGGTTCTGGTGATGTTCGTATCGAGTGACCTAGAGGGAACTGCCATGCGACAATCCACACCAATGATCCGGACGTATGTTTTCAAAAGACAGTCACCAGGGGCTTGAACGAGGGCGTGCGGTCCCAGAGCACTTCCCAGCAGATTTTACGCAAAACAAATAACGCCAAATCCATTACTGGCATAAGTTTTTGCGTGTCTGATTGTTCTGTCGTCGACATTCACTGACGATTTCCGAGGTTATCGCGACCTCTGGGGCAGGATGAACAGTGTCATTAATGCATATTTGGCCACCCTTTAACAACCAGGATGCTGGCTGGGGGTTGTGTATCAGCGGCTTAAACCGAACAGTCCAGACAACGACAGTACCCCACAGGAACGAGCGTTTGTTCAAACTTAACCCGAAGTACCACGGAGAGAAAACGTACCTTTCTCTGGGTGACAGAAAATCCTGTTCCGTTTCATGATGATGACTGTTAAAGGGTGCGTAGCTCACCAGGTGCAGAAAAAGGTGCATTCTTAGTATAAAATTGGGGCCAGCTTATAGGCCCTGATTAAGCGTATGAGAGGACTGAGCCCCAAGCTTGCTGTGAACAAGGTCTTCGATCGGCTTACATGTCGTTATCTCGATCCCGTGCTAATGCGAAGTTCTATGGACCTCAATATGACTGTGTTATCCAAAAGCCTCAGTCTTGTCTCCAAGTATTGAAGGATCAAAAGTCGATTTGGGTAAAGTTAACTCTAAGAATTAACTTCGGATCTAATAGAAACCGCGCGAAATTCTCACATGAGTGCTTATATCTATATTAAATATCCACGTGAGATAATTTCAGCAGGTATTACAAGCCCCTAATAAATCCCTCTAGACGAAATTAGTCGTCAGAATGTCAGCAATGTCATAGTGAAGATGTGATAAGCGGCGATGAACCTTCCACTGGTCAAGGAATATCATAGTGAGAGCAGTACCGTGTCAAAAAGCTTAATCATTGGAGAATCGAGATCCCAGTGTCAGCGAACTCGAGTGCTTAGGTAGAAGAATCACTACTTACCTTAACGACAGAGAATGCAAAATCGAGCAAGGAACAACCCAATATTCTGCCAAACGTTCAACTATTTTTGGAAATTGGAAGCACTTCATATAGTTTTGGCTTTGTATTTAAGAGTGATTGGTAGTGCAACAAGTTGAAGTCGCATATGAGTTTTCGATATGCATTATTGTCGCAACATCACATCCAAGCCACCAAGGAAGTTCACCGAGTTGCGACCTAATATTCGAAGCAGCCGATAGAAATGATTTGTAGTTTGAGTCTCATAAGTTTCAACTTCGATCATCACGTGCCCAGCGTATACTAAGACGCTGCCTGTTTATTGGATCAATTTTGGTATCCTTCCAGTCTACTGCTAAAACTAAGGATATCGCTAGAGATATCGATGTTAATTCAGTGAATCTAAATGGGTCATTAATAAAAGAGAATACATGCGCTAAAGGTTTTAATAATCAATCTCCCACGCTTCCACACTTCACGCCCAAATATCCACCTCACCGTCGCCCCTCACGCTCAATCCTCCCGGCGTGTTAGGCGTCGCACTGCTCGACACACTTCCCCCTTCGGACGGACCACTCGTCTCAGAACCCCCCACACTTGCCGCATCATCATACTTATCCGCCTCAACTTCTCTCTCCCGATCCAATTTCATATGCTCAGCCCGAACCCGCAATTTTTCCTCGCGGACACGACACTCTTCTTCAATATCATCCTCGCCTCGGCCCGTCTCCCACATGCCACGGAGCTTCCACTTAATAGCTTCCGAGCGCGGGCGAGCATCAAACTCGAAAGGAGCCGGCTTGGCGATCAAGAGGGGAGAGTACTCGTTCCAATGCACAGGGATCTCAGTCCCATCAGCGCGGAACTTCTTAGTAATATTGAAGGCCCAGGCCATGCCGCCCATGGCTAGGAAGAGGTCTTGTTCCACGATGGGTACACCTTGGCACGTGCGGCGACCGAAACCAAATTGTGAAAAGCCTGCGAGCTTGGGGTACTCGGTCAAGGGGCCCTTGTATGTTGGGTATGATGGATCGAGCCAGCGTGAGGGGTTGAATGTTTCGGCGTCTGGATATATCTCCTCGTTGCGAGTCATGCCCCTGTGTATCAAATTAGTTTAGACGAATTAGGATCTCATGTAATGTCTCGAGATGAGATGACAGGTTAGGACGAAACGATTCCACCACGGCTTTACATCATAATCGATGTCATTGTTGCGCGAAGATTGGATGTAACCTAATCTTACCATTCTAGGGCATGGATTGTAGCACCCGCAGGGATGAAATAACCATTATACACATCATCCTTCTCAGACGCGTGAGGAATACCTGTTGAAGTGTCGTTAGCGATCGAAATGAGCACTTGTGGCGGGAACCACTCACCAGTTGGGACAGGCGGTCTCCATCGGATAACCTCCTTCACAACTGCTCGCAGCATAGGCAGCTGCTCGCGATTTGACCATTCCGGGCACTTCCCTTGGCATACGGCGTCAATCTCCTCTTGCAGTTTCATCTGCCATTGAGGGTAGTGCAGCATGGCAAGCAAGAAACTCTGGATCGGGCTTCCGATCGTCAAAGCGCCAGCGATGGCCATCTGCCCCACCACGTAGGTAGCCTCAGACTCCTCACCCCATTTGGCTTTGTCACCGGTTTTCTTCACAGTCTCAATGAAGGTGCGGACGAAACTTGGGTCTGCCGAACCATCATTAATGCTGTCATGCACATACTTGACGTTGTTCTTCCACATGCGTGCTTCGAGCTCGTGACGGGCATATTCCTTCTGTTGCCATGGCGACAAGAATCGGGGAAGGTAGCCTAGCCACGAAACAATGTTGGGGAGAGCACCCGCCGGTGATATAGTCTCTAGTAGACCGAAGGTGGTGTGACGAAGGACGTTGGCAGGGTGTGCGCTACCCCAAGATAACCGTGATACTGTACGAGCGGTGAATTGCTCGATGTACTCGCGGTACTGTGATGGGTCTTGCGCTAGAAGAAACAGAAACCGGTCGCGCTCCATGGTAGGGTAGTCGTGGAGTGAATCGTTGGCCGAAACTGCCATCAGGTGCTGGCACAGTTTGCGTTGACGTTTCCATGTTTCTGTATGCTAGGTCAGTGTATACTTTGGCTCACGCTAGGTGTTGACTTTTGACGTCGTAACCTCTGATGAAGTGGCTCTATACATACCATTGCGACCGTGTAGGGCAAGATACTCTCCACTGGTCCGGTTATTTGGCAAATTGGGGATCGTGGGCCGATCCGAGTAGATGACGGCGCGTCTCGACAACAGGTCGTTTGCAATTTTCTCCGAGGATATCCAGACGTGCACCGACCCGAACATCTCCATTTGGTATATCGGGCCATACTCCTTGCTCCACTCATGGAACTTCAGCCATGTTTTCTCTGGTGGCACGTCGTGAACCCTCCCGATGAGAGGCAGGCCTGTGATGTCAAGGGTCATTGAGATGCTTCGATCGTCAGCGATGGAGGCAGCACAAACCTTTAGGACCAGGTAATGGCTTAGCACCAACTGGTATTCTATCCCGGTACTGTTTCCTCTTCAACAGATATAACACGCTGAGAGCCCATGAAGTGACGATGAGGCCGGTCAAAAAGGCCATGGTGGTATGTGTCGGTTCACTTGATGAGAATTTGCACACGACAACGTCCAACGTATCGATGCAGGAAGTATGTTAAAAAGCAGAGGCCCCGAGAGGAAGTGAAAGAATGTTCGAACCAAATTGCAAGATGAGTATCCGACCACGAGGAGCATGAGATGGGGGACATCATTTACTTAGATACAGAAGCTCGAGCTTATAAGTCGATCCCTACTAGGCCAGGCACAAGGGTAGTCCTAGCAAGATGGAGCTAAATTAGTTCTACCCTGCTGCGAGAAGCATAGCTCGGGGTGGAAATCCCTGGCCAACCTGACCATATTGCCTTTGAGAAGCTAAAATATGTACACTTGCATGGAAGCTGACCGATGCCTCTCGATCAGGGTAGAGGACTGAAGTCTATCGACCATCTTGCTGGGATCTGGAGTAGCTTGACCATGATATGATCCCGAGGGATCCTGGTTTCAATACAGCAGTTGCTGCAGGAAAACTGCAAGGAGATCACTACGTTAAGGAGTTTCTGAAGACGCCAAGGCGGCGACATCAGATTAGACGTGGAAACTGGTTGGTAAGACAGGCGCAGTGATGCCACCAAGGCGAGTTCGGGGTTCTGGTAAAACCCCGGCCGCTAGATAACCACCATGGGGTCTATCCCGGGACCGTGCCGCGAAGGACGAATGCGAGATTTTTTCACATTCAAGGAAACACACAGCTTCGGGAACGAAGGCTCTAATTCGCATGAGTTCCCCACCTCTTCCTTCGCTTCAAGATGACCCTGAAGACATCCCCCTGCAATGAGCATACTTACTGCAAGACCGAAATGCGAGCAGGGCGATAGCACTCGTTACGAGACCCGAGGAGATTGGCAGTGCCTGGAAACCGTGCGGACGTTGGCAGAGTGGCTTCGTAGTTAAGCATCTTGACGTTGGACCAGCCCGAGCTTCATGGATTCTCGGGCCTTGGCCAATACTCTGATAGCTCTGAGCAGAAGGATCATTCATTTAAAGTGGGTCAATAATGGAAAGGATGCAAGAATAGCTTTGATCCTTGTCGTATTCTGCGGAGGAAAGTTGCGAAAGGCGAGACGTCTTTCTTCGGGCAGTAAGTGGTTGCATCGTCTCAGGGGCAATGCCAGCCCGCTGGGATAGTCGTCATGTCTGGGCAAATCAGAGCGGGGCAGACAGTGCGTACTCCTATATTGGTTGGTGACTTGAGTTCGACATCAGTAACAGCCATCCATGATGCCAAACATAGAAGATGGTGGCCTGCGTAGGTTGGATATGAAGCACAGACGAGTTCTTGGGCATGGATTCGTCATTGTTTCCAACAAGACAAATTATTCCAGGCTCCGCGGGCCGTCTTGAGCTTTGTCAGATGGTGATATTGCAATTAGACTTTCTCGAAGCCGGCTAAACGGCCTTTGTGCAGGTACGTGGGACGCCGTTGGCAGGTCTTTCCGCTGCAATGCCGGTGACTGATCGGCTTCAGCCTCACTGTCCACTATTACAGGTCTGGTAGGCGGACGTCAATTCATCACAACTGGGTGCTTAGTCGCCACGGACGTTGCATTGGGAGCCTAAAAAGACAGTGATTATGGGCCATAACACCAACACGGTTGAGCTGGGGTTAATGGTCAAATTGCCGCCGATGATGTAGACATGCGTTGGGACCAGCTCCTGCTCAATGGCCATCCTCTCAGTGCGGCAATGCATGACATTGGGATTGCTTCATAAGCCAGCACGTCCTCCTCCAGAAACACAAGCAGGGAGGATTGTGGATTGATAGCTTGAGACTGGCAAGTTTGGGTTGAGAGAGATCTAATTCGGTCGAGCTGAAGGAAGAGTTCAAGGCGGGTACTTGCCTGCTTTCGACGTGGCTGGCTTCGGCTTGAGGCCAGCCACCGAATGAACTTAGACTAGGTGTACGCATTAGCACCATGCACGCTTCGGCGTTACAAGGATTCCGACAGTGGTCCTGCTTGCCAGCTGGGTCCACGGCTGTAGGTCCCGAACGGATCGTCAGCGTCATCTCCACCACAGATTTGATATCTTCGAAGAGTCTGCTTGTGAAGTTGTATTGGCAGCTAGCACAAGGTCGGAGGGCCACATCAAACCTGAAACCGGCGCGCCTCCCGTATTTGGTTCTGTCTTCGATCACAAAGCATATCCGAGCGGATTGCCATGTCGGATCGATATTCATGACCATCACTTAATCGAACGGTTCAACATGAGGTTGCTGACGCGGAACCAGACCTTTACCGCCCCACTGGGTCAATACATATCAGCGCATCTCTTTGAATTGCAAGAATACACGAGGTCCAGGTTCTGGGTTTGAGTTTGACTAGGCCTCCCGAGGACCATAACCTCGGACGACAGCTTTCGCGCGCTTGCACATCTGTGCATTCTATGAAACGATCCCATGAGGGAGGTCCGTTCGCTGGAATCACGCGTCTGCCTAGGCCAGGTGTTGCTGGGGTGAGAATCAGCTTCAAGCATCGCATTAATCTATCTGCGGCTGGCTTCAGGGACATTGCTTTGTTGCTCACACGAAGCCATATGCCTACCGCCAACTCAGCAGTCCCAGTCGGTGTTATGGATTGTTTACGGCATTGTCATGATGCTTTTCAACCTATCCTCTAGTCGGGCATATATACTTTTGGAGAGCAAGATAAATCTTCATCGGCTTAGCTAGATCGTGGCGAACTCTATTCCAGCTTCCCAACTTTCGTTCCTCTGACGTTCTTGACAACCTCATCGGACCGACCAATCCTACCCATCTATACCCCACATTTCACATCCTGGAAGCGACTGTCAGCTGCAAAGTACTTCGCGATGCCAATTTGGACTTCGGGTTCGGTGATGCGGAAGTTAAGGCATTGCTTACCTTTCCACCGGCGATAATCCCAGCAGTCGCATTCCGTTGTTCAGCACAATTCGTGCCGAATCATACAGAGCCATGCGAGCCTTCATAACTTCAGGTTCGCTGCCGACAATTCGTAAGTGGTCATAACTCGAGCTCAATACATGGGTCATCTTGAACAAATACGTCAAGACGGTGGTCGGTTCCAGCGTCTTGAGCGTGTTCTGTACCACATCAGGCCATTGTGCCAGCACTCGCACGAGCTCAATGGCGTGGTGTTCAGTAAGTAGAGAGAGATCAGCAGAATCGAGTTCTTTCTCGCTGAGGCCAGCCTTTCGTGAGATGGAACACAATCGAGCATGTGCGTATTGAAGGTACGGTCCGGTGTCGCCTTCGAAAGATGTCATGGCCTCCATGTTGAAGGTGTAGTTGTTGATCCTAAACCACAATTCCCGTCAACACGTCTGAACTTTCTTGTCTCGCCACCCAGGCCAAGGGCGGACACATGAAATCCAAAGAAGCAATCCCGAATCATGAAGAAACCTTATGCTTACCTCTTGCCACTCATGTCTTGCACCATGACACTGCTGATTCCAAGAATATCGGCGACTGCCTCGGGGTTCTCGACCTGTTTGTACTTCTCCTCATTCTTCTTCATGACGCTGTGCATATGCTCACCCACATCCCGTAAGATGTCGTCTAAGAATTTCACTGTGCCCCTTCGCGTAGACATACCCAAGACGAGGCCAAAGCTGATGTGCTGAACCTTGGCGGCAATATCCTTGTGTCCCATCAGTTCCACTACCTTGAAGAACTGCTTCACATGAAGATCTTGCTGTGAGGCAATCACATAGATCATGTGGTCAAAGTTATATGTCCTGTCGCGGTTCAAGAGCTCGCTGATATCTCGAGTGAGATAGAGCGCTGTGCCATCCCTCTTTCGCAGGAGGGCTTTCCCGAGGGACTTGCCAGCCTTGCCTTGCACGTGTTTTGAGAAGTCGACGAGGAGAGCCCCGCCGTCCTCCTCAGCTAGGCCCATCTCCTTCATCTTCCGTGCCGCATCCTCCATCTCCGTCTCAGAAACTTGGCTTTCGCCTGAGTAGCTATCGAAGTTGATGTTCAGTCGCGCATATGTCTCCTTGTAGCGCTTGATACTGAAGTCTCGGAACCGTTTCCACAGCGTGAGTGCTTCCTCGTCACCCTCTGTCATCTTCTTGAAGTATTGGCGAGCCTGCTCGTCTAGGCCAGAATCTTTGATCTTCTGGGCTTCGGCATCTTTGCCATCCTTCTGCAGCATATCGGCTTCCTCCTTCTCCTTCGCAGTTTTGGCAGAAATTTTGACGTACACCTCGAACAGATGGTTGATGGGATCACGCTGTAGGGCCTCTTCACTTCCATACATCTTAAAACCCAATGCTAACAGTCCATATTGCTTGCCCCAGTCGCCCAGGTAGTTTATGCGAAGGACGTCCCAGCCAGCGGCTTCGTAGAGGTTGCCCAGGAAACCACCGATGATGGTGCTCCGCAGATGACCGGCGTGGAAGGGCTTCGCGATGTTGGGTGAACTGAACTCGACGATGATTCGCTTCTTGCCTTTTGAGGGGTCAGACTGGTCCTTCAATCCGACAGCCTTGTTGCTGCCAAAGTCAAATCGATGTGACCGAGCTTGGGTAATCGTCGTCTGCCTGAGTGGTCCATGCTTGAAGAAGAAAGGGATGAAATTGCCGTTTTGAATAGGCTTCTCGACAAGAGGTGACTCAGGCCACTATATAATATGAAAGAAATACGATTAGCAAGTTCATCCGGGGGATTGGGATGTTGTTGCGCACCTGCTCAAGCCATTGCTTGCCCAGCTCCTCTGGCTTGCCTTTGACTCGCAAAGCTGGAATAGCCAGAACCAGGTCTCCCTTATCAGAATTTTGGGTCCATTGGATGGATGAGTAGACTATTTTGGGATCTACACCCGTGATGCCCTGGAGTATCGAGGTGATGTGTGACCGGTAGATGTCGACAGGGTTGATGTCGGGGAAGCAGTTAGGGTAACGGTCGAGAAGAGGAAGGTCCGCGAATTTCTTCACGAGGTTGTCAAAGGATGCGTCACTTGCCATATTTGCGCAGTTAGTCTGGGCTGTTCCGGTTGTTCGTGAAGCTGTCGCGAAAGTCAATCGCGGTATGAGATGTCGATGGCGGGGTTTGCACCTAAGGAGGTGGTAGTGGGGTGAAAACGGGGTGGGAAAATGAGATGCAAATGCCTGCGCAGAATGAATTGAAGTGTGTAAGGATCGACGGAGTGGAGTCGTCATGAAAAATGAAGAAGAAGAGGGGCCCTCTGAGAGAACGAGGCGTTTGCAAAAGCCAGCATTCACAATGAGATGTTGTTCTCCCACTTGTAGTTGGCTGGCTGTCGCAAACAAAAATTCGACCCGAGCTCGCTCGTTATGACTCAACTGGAAGGTGTGGCTAACGAGGGGTCACTGAACGGCCCGAGGTTTCTCCGGCTTCACTGCGTATCCCATTGCTCGCGATCAGTTGGCGGATGCATGACATCGCTGGAATAGAACCATGCCTACTTTAGGCAGTCCCAAGGGAATCGAAGGGTAAACGAGCTGGTTCTCAATTCATACCACAGTAGTCCACTTCAGTCTGTTCAAAGCTCACTTGTCCGGCACCCATACCAGGACTCGGATTGGGATGGATGTTCATTCATGTATTGTCACAGTTGTGTGGACATGATCCGGCACAATCCAAGCTCATCATTGCGGCACCTCTATCGCTCACTTAATTTTATGACCCGAAGAGTAATGTCGGACCGTACCGGCCTTCGACTTCTAACGACTGTCTTTTCCCGTTTTACCGCTACTATAGCCAGTTGACTCATAATGGATAAACCCTGAGCACCAAACTATGGAAATCGGCCAACTTTTAGAACTTTAGGAGCGAAACCTCAACTGACTCAAGTGCGCAGCCGAAGGGGATTCTTTTCCGTACTCGAGGCCCTTGTGTCCACCTTCACTCGTTAGGACTTAGGGAGATCAGAGATACATTCGACTCTATTCTTTGTTATAGCTTGCAATAAGTCCGATAAGTACGCAGGCTATGAAACAATTCCCACATTAAGTTGAACAAGAAAACCACGAGGGTTTATATCTCAAAGGACACGTCTTTAATTTAATATCAGGTTAACTTAATTATTTTGCATCACTGTTCCAATGACAGCCAGTCGCGTATCTACAAAGTGCATAGGTAATGTTAATGGCTGATGGGCATGTCTTAAAGTAGAGGCTGCTAAGATAATGTGGCCCCGGGCAGCCACTACTTTATTATCAAGGATATCATTCTGAATGTGAAACCAGCCAGAATACTGGAACTCATTCGCTCCATTTATATGTTGCATTTGATTTCGCAGGAAGACCCGCATCTATCGTGGAGGAGATGATTATGGGTATAAGGCTTGTGGCATTTGGCAACTCCTCGGTACCTACTCTCACGCTTATTGAGGGTCAACACTATTGTATTATGCGGCAGATCGAACTAGGTAAGTGCACACATGTGATGGATCCCATGAATAGCAATTTGGATATCCATGGTAGCCTATCCAGCGTAGGTATAGGAGACTATGGTGATCTACTGCTTGTCATTGCGAAGAAAAGGGGGCCATGAAACGCATCAACTGAATAACACGCGATACATGAGCTTCACTACCTGAATTTTGAAGGCTCGATTCAGGTTATGATGTGTACTCTTAACATAAAGCCTTGTCATTGGCGCATTTTACAATAGCCCGAGGCGTATGTGTTGTGCTCCATCATGAGATCAACTGGCTTCCTGGCAGAATTCATTGGGGCCAAACGACTGTGAAGCCTCTTGTTCTGGAATGCATTCGATTTCGTTCCATATGAGAAGAATCAAACTCCTTACACTCGGTGAAACTAAGGTATCTTGAATCGGCATCTCATTCATTCGTGAACATAGTGTCAACCACTCTTGTTTTCAAGATAAGAATAGCATGTGAAACGATATGCATTGGATCAGCTTGCTGATAACAACAACTTGAGCAACTTACAATGAGATAAGGCAGGATTCTCAATGGAGTAGCCTGAACTTCACAGGGAGGACCGTACGTAATAAAAGGCTGTCAATTAGGCTTCCCTTGGCTGTATGCATTTTTAGTTGGATTGTGGGTATTATTTATTACAGGTTCAAAGTATTCATGCAGATGGCTTTTTAAAGGGGATCTTTCCTAATGTATGTTTAATACGCATTATGTGGATCTTCAACCCATTGCAACCGAATTGCCAGTTTGTGAGGCCATGTAACCACCACCCACGGTACCAAGTAATTTCTGCCTGTGGAGCAGGCATTGTCCACTTCCACCTGTACAAGGCCCTTAGGGCCACGTTACGTTCTTTTGATGACGAGGACCTACAGAGATCTGCACACTTTCAATGCAGTACAATTCGCACAAATAGTCCAATACAATACTAATGCTGTCTTAACTTGCATACGAACTTACTTGATTATGAGAGGTCCTCGTAATTCTAGAATAATTCTACAGAACTCCTGGGCGACTAACACGCAGAGTCGAAACAGATTGAGTAGAATCTACAGTTACTCCTATAATTCATCTTTATCTCCCAAGTTTCCCCATATTGATGTGTCTCGTCGCGGGTAACGATAAGCCTTTCTGGGCTTACACAAGTATTTCAGACCACATTCTTCTCTACTTCCCTCGTACTCAATTTCACCTTGATCACAACAATTTCAAAGCTCAAACAATACTTCACAGTGTCAAAGCTATGTTAAAAGTCAGTCACTTTCTCGCCTTTAAGTC
This sequence comes from Pseudomassariella vexata, assembly GCF_002105095.1. Lineage (NCBI taxonomy): Eukaryota > Fungi > Ascomycota > Sordariomycetes > Amphisphaeriales > Pseudomassariaceae > Pseudomassariella > Pseudomassariella vexata. The sequence goes on from NW_024467969.1 coordinate 495,820, forward strand.
AGCCCTCCCCAATATTACAATAATTAAGCATCTTCTACAACTACTCAAAAACTATATTAGTACATCCTCATGCAATACCAAAATGCGTTTCACAACTTTCCTCCTCGCCCTGTTCGCCTCCTTGAGCCTCGCCGCTGCTGCGGTCAACAACCCCTCAACCTCACGACCCAGAGCAATGGATTCGTTGCGATCGATTGAAGCCGTATCACAGGCTTTGTGGGCTTGTATCGTACATAAAATTTCATTGAGCGAGGTCCATTCCATCGACGACCTCCCGTACGCCGCTGGCTTGGGAAGCGGCATGATCGAGGTTGAGTCAAATAACTTCGGCTTAGGCTTCTGAAAGGGAGCGTTGTGAAGGAACTCGGGCCGAGTACGGATCAATCTGGGCTTGGGTCCTTCGCTGGAAGTTGTAGGGAATAAATCCCCCCCCCCTCCGTCGAAATTGGCAAGGTGCATATGCAAAATCGGCAATCATCTCGATACGATAGTATTCCGGCGCTGTGCAACCATCGCAGCGGCGGGGGGCATCCTGTCTCCGCAAATGAAGCATATCGGTCGAGTAAGCAAGTACTCAAGTAGCTTCATAGAAGTGGGCCTAGTTGAAAGGAGCTACTCCACTTCTCACATCAAGCATATATATATATGTATGAATTTGATGATTTAAAGGTAAACCTGATTGATGGCCAGTAGTCTATGGCAATAGATGCCCCCTGAGTGCACCAGTATAAGGTACCCCAACCATCCTTCCCAGACGGTCCTCTTATCGCAGACCGGATGAAGTTGAGTGAGCCGAAGCCTTATAGGAACAGATGTATGCTGTACCCACAATGCCGTCTCTGCCCATCAGGGTTCAGTATCTGTGCTACCTGCCCATTGTGGTTTATGTTAGGAAGTTCTTGAGATGGCAGGATTTCAAACGTCATGGCGTCGAGGACGAAGGGAACCGAAGTCGGTCGTCTCAATCATGCAGTTATACGCCGTGACTGCGTAACACGGCAAACACGTTGCCTAGCTGCATGGGCAAGGATATGTGACGTGTAAGTCTCTCATGGGTATTCCAGCAAGGCTTCTGTTTGGTTGTTTGAGTGGACAGGGTAATTCAGGAATAATAATGGACCACACATTTTCTAGATCTTCGATTGACCCATGCGGCGAAACACTCCGCAACCAGTTGTGATTCCAACGGGTTGGCATGGCAAGGATCAGATGATCGACTGCACGGACAGGGAGTACATTTCCTCCCCTCGATTGTTCAGTCCAAATTGTGTAACAACGTACACGGAGCAGACGACAAACAACCGACTTTCGCCCCGTGATGCTATTCTAATATACAAGTATGCTCGCATATCGAAAATGTTGATAACAAATGCTGCATCCCGAACTCAGATCTCTGCAAATATCCTGGTACATGTGCGAAAAAGACAAATCCCGACGTCGGCTCCCGCACCGCGGCCGAAGGATGCAGTCCCTCGTTCAAGTGGTGAAGCGAAAACTGGGGTGGTAATCTCCCATGTTCTTGACCTCCTCTTCCGTCTGGTGAAGTCTGTAACCCCGCTTCCCCAAGTCACGCTTCCTGTTTTCCAGCAGGATCCCGATGAAAAGAGCTGTAGCGCTAATTCCGCCTAACCACAGCATGCCGAGAGCCGTCCCGTATCCCGTTGGATACCTAGGCGCTTCGCTGGAAAGAAATATGTTGGTGCCGATGAGGCCAGCGATGTTGCCGAGAGTAATCTGAATACCCGAGCTGAAGGCCCGCTTCCAGTGACCCGATACGTTGTTGGCCAGCCAGGTTAGAACCATGGAGTTGTTTGCATAGCCACCCAAGCAAACCAGAAAAACGGCTGCAAACTTGGTATCTCGAGACAGGTTGTGCTGGTTCAGCAGCATAATGTAGCCGGCTGTTGAGACGAAGCAGCCAAGCATAACAAAGCTGTACCTGTGACGGAGCTTGTCCGACAGATAGGCCACAATGAGCATACCAGCAGCCGAAACGGCATAGACGGGCATCGTGCGGATTTGGGCTTCTTCTTCCTTCCAGCCAAACTCGAGCAGGATTGTGGGCATGAAGAACGTTGTTGCATAACCAGTGGTTCCGATTCCCATGTACATGATCGAGCCAAGCCAGATCTTCCAGTCGGAAAAGATGAGCTTGTAGGCGAAGCGATTCAGCGTGTCCATGCGGGCTGGATAGGCACCGTCTTCAGCCAACCTGCGTCTCAGGAGGGCCTTTTCAGGTTCTGAGAGGAATTGGCACTGCTCTGGCCAGTCGACAATAAGGAACGTGGCAATGATGGCAATGAATGCGGTTGCCGCGCCTTCAATGATGAATATCCATCGCCACGCAGCGTATCCGCGTAATCCTCCGAGTTTAGCAATAGCATAAGCAAGCAACTGGAATTGTTAGTCCAAGTTCATACCTAGCTTGGTTGGTGGTTGACTCACACCACCAAACGCGCCAGCAATGAGTGTAGAACAAATGACCAAGCTCATACGTGTCTGTAGCTCGTGCCGTTTATAGTACATTGATATCAGATAGATAATACCCGGTAGGACGCCGGCTTCGAATACGCCGAGGAAGAATCGCAGGATCACCAAGGCCTCATATGATCGGACGAAGCCAATGCACATGTTGGTGATGCCCCAACAGAACATTAGCATGGAAATATACCACGACGGTCTGATCTTTCGTAGAATCATGTTGCTGGGAACTTCAAGCAGTATATATGGGATAAAATAGACCTGATTGTCTGTTAGACTATAGCTTGTGTTAAATGACAGTCAAGACTCACGAATAGTGCAACGTTGAACCGGGTTCCGGTGAGGCCCAACTCCTCCGTTAAGCCCTGGATTCGGGCATTGCTGATGTTGATGCGATCCAGGAAGGACATCATGTAAACGATGAAAAGAATGGGTAAAACACAGAGGTCAAGCTTCCAGAGCAAGCGCCGCTCGGCGCGGGCATCAACGAATTCCAAAGACGGAGACGATGTCCCCCTTTCAGATGGAATTTTCATATTGAGGAAATCCGCCGGCGTGACGGACGCAAATTGGGATGATTCCGTGGAGTATCCAACCGACAGCTTGACCTCTTCCATGGCGAATTGTTTAATGGATGACGATGGTCACACTCAATAGGTGAAGCAACGCGAGGCAGACTGCAAGCAGAGAAGGCAACTCAACACGTGAGAAGAACGTGGAGAAAAGCGCACCAATGGGGATTTTGGGTTCAAGGTGCGAAGTATGTATAGTTGCGCAGTAAAAGAAAGGACAGCAAAGACTTTCGAGCCAACATGGATGTGGCTCTTGGATGCGAAGATTGTTAACCAAGTAGGAAACGCTGAGCATTCTTGACCGAAGGTCTAATATTGCCGATCTGGAAATATTGCCCACGTTAACATCCTGCTTTGGCCATGCGGACTTAAGGCGATGGTAACATTGCGCCTCGTTGTTGTGACTACAATGCACTGAGACTATGGTGGGCACGAAGCGAGTGACCCAGACGGATGCATGTCCCAGATGGCGAGAGCTGTAGGTGGTACCCCAACGGCCATGGCATTGTTATGGATCAGATAGCACAGGGAGAACCCGGCATGTGATACCCTGGTACAATGGACAAGGGTTCGATCGGCCACAAATCTCAAATCTCGGTGGCCACCGGAAGATCTGCCTGCGAAGCCGTTAGATAGGCAGCCCCAGAAGTGCCGTGGGAAGTTTGGTACACTCCCACTGGAATAGGAGCCAGGTTTGGCGACTGTTGAGTGATGAGACACATTACCAGAGTGATTCAGGGGATTCCATCAAGAAACGAGCCGGTGTCGACAATCAATGCGCTGATAGACATCCTGGTGGTGGGTAGGCGAGTAAGTAGGAAGGCCATGAATAAATCCGGTGTACACTACTTGATGATGAGAAACGGCTTGGGGAATGAGCTGCTGCTCGCAAACAGGGTGTTGGTCTATCAACGTGTTTGTGCGGGTTGATTTGTAAATGCCAACCAAGATGGGCTGAAATCATGCGGCAAAGAACATCTTGGGCGGCACGGCTGGAAGCCAACCTTACCCCTGTGACGACCCCACATGGGAGTTGACAACGGGCAGCCCACAGACGGCGGGGTACTCGGGGGACCGTGACTGGATTTCCTACCCACGGATGTCGGCATGGCGCTATGACGTATTCTGAATCCATTGACAGCTATCAATAGGATGGACGTACAATTCTTGAGCTTCCAGTAGAAAATGAGGATTATTCCACTGGATGTTTAAGATATGTAGGTGAATTTATGTGTAGAAATCTCGAAAAGGGAGAATGTCGGCCGAAATCTTCGTGATGCCGCTTTGGGTTTGCAACCTCCTGTCATTGGAGGGTACGCTCCGGATATATCTGCCCTAAGAGGGATCTTTCCAGGGATCTCGAGGCTCCGTCGCTTAGTGGCAGGGTCGCATGTACACCCCCCCCCCCCCGCACCCCCACGATTACTTCGAGTAATCGACGGCTTGATTAGCTTAGCTTAGACTGACGTCATCCGAACTTCGAGTGACCAAGCGATTGGGGACCAGACCAGTTCTCATAGAGTCCATCCAAAAAGCCCCTGAAACCCCTGAACCTCATCCCCTTAAACAGAGACGAGTAAAAATTGGTGACGAGACACTGGCTGCCTGGTTTAACTGATCATTGAGCATATTGATGAACATGGGTAAAGAAGTTCATGTTTGCCATTTGTCTAGATTTGATTTGTGATACAGATTGAGCGCTGTCGCTCATGGCGCCATACATCCACGCCAACAGGTCTCCGATGTCAGCAATCGCAAGCCTGCCGGAACAGTGACATTTCGAGCAATTGCCAAGCCCGCTAAGTCTCTTCAGTTGTGGTCACTTCAGAAACATGAGGCTCAGAAGGTTAGCATCCCCCAAATCAATCAGGCAGTCCGGCGCCAAAGGTACGGAAGGTAAGAAAGCTAAAAGGATCTAATGCACGATGATGAGCTTTGGAAAACATTCCCCTGAAAGCGATTGAGAGTAGGTGGGATATGGTCACACAAAGAACTATCTCTCCCTTTATTCTCCTCGATAGAAGTATTCTATGAAAGGAAGGCCATTTTCTATCACGGAATTCAGACCAGAAGCAACACTGATCAGCGATAGGGCCGCCAAGTCATAAACACTTCCTCTCTGGCATTTACGCCTGCGTACCTCTGCTATCATTCCGAGTCATTATTTCGTTGTGATTGGGGAGTACCAGGTTGGGGACACAAATTATTATTGTCAGTGACCTCGAGTTTGGGAAAGCAGGATATGCAGGCCCTCGCCCTGGACGTCGACGAGTGTCCTCGTCAATTCCCCAGGCCACCCCTCATTTACACAACCACCAGTGCGCAAGGACATAAGATACTTGGAAGTATTTCTTTGATCAGACAGGGCAGCATACCGCTAGAAAACAGCGCATTCTTCCGTTACATTGGTCAGCCGGGTTTTTTCCGCAACTGGATACAAGAGGAAAGAGCGATCAAATCACCACTTGCCTCATCAGCTGCCCTCAGTCTGCCTTCAAAAGTAGTCGCAACTACCATTTAAGGGTCAGCTGATGCAAAAGCCACGCAGAAGGGAAATCACCACTTCCGGATGAACATTCACTTGCCGGCATCCCGAAGAATACTACCCCGTCCTGTCAAGTTCCATCCGCCTATTGCCACACTAGATGACTCGCCTTTCTGGTTCTGGAGCTCAAGCAACTTCTTGTCCAGAACGACTTAGGGAGTCCAATTCATCAAAACATCACAGGAACCGTCATCAATCCACACTCCCACAGTCTGGATCAATCTCCATTGAAACCTGGTCCCCGGACCGACACATCCTGTCGTCATTCCTAATCCATCAAAGTGGGTAATTGGCCTGTCTTACGACTAACTACTCCCAATTTAATTTGATCCGGAACTGTCACACAAACATCTATCACCGGATATTTCCTTGGGCCGTTTGGCTTCTACAGAAAATTGGCATTATGGCATCCGAAATGGACACAGTGGTTAATTCGAGCGAGACCAATGCCTACCTCATCTACATCCCCGTCGGTGTCTTCCTGATTGTGTGCCCTTTTCTCGTGGCAACCAGATTCTGGTCACGCGTGAAGCAGGGTGGACGCGTCGGACCCGATGATTACATCATTCTGGTGTCCCTGGTAAGTGGCCTCGCCCAGCATGATGGCGCTAAAGCTAATTATAATCTAGATGTGTTCTCTTGCATCTAGTGCCATCATGTTGGCCTCTTGCCACTATGGATACGGCAAGCATATTGTCACCTTGACTGGCTATGAACGGGCAGAAGCGCTCAAGTTGTTCTGGGCATGTCAAATTACCTACAAGGCTTGCATCAACCTCACCAAGATCTCGATACTTCTCTTGTATCTCCGAATCTTCGCCGCTATCAGATGGTTTAGGTGGATCTGCATATTCATGGCAATCGCCACCGCCATTTATTGCGTCGCGTCCATCGTTGCGACCATCGTCCAATGCACACCAATTGCATATGCATGGGATAAGACCATCCAGAATGGCCAGGTCAATGTTAACAACTTGCAATTTTGGTACGCCAACGCTGGTTTCTCCATTGCGACAGACGTCATCATCCTCCTTCTTCCCATGCCACTGGTGTACACGTTGCAAATTCCTCGAATCCAGAAAGTGGCCCTTGCCTTCGTTTTTATGCTTGGAGTATTGTGAGTCGACAACTCTCTTGCTATCTGTCCAGTCCTGAATCTTTCTCACCTGATGTTGCGCAGCGTTGTCATCACATCTTGTCTGAGAGTCACTTCCATCGATATGCAGGCGAAGACTACCGACAAAACATACGACATTGTATCGACGATGTGGACAATCATAGAGATGAATGTGGCTATTGTATGCGCGTGCCTTCCACAGATCCGACCCCTTATCGTCAAGCTGTTCCCGAAGCTCATGTCCGGATCTTTCTCTCCCCGCGACCGACCGAGTGGAAAGACACCGTACGACAGTGCCTTTTCCAGAGGCATTCGACATAGTCAGGCCAATTACGTGGATAATGATTGGGAACATGGGGATTGCAAGGATGGTTTCAACATGACAAACATCCGAAAGGGTGACGCCGGCTCCGAAGAGTACATTCTGCACGAGGACAAATCATTGCAGATCCAGAAGACAGTCGGATACAGCATCGAGTTCTCGAAGGACTCACCGTCGAAGTACTCAGGACAGGAAGACGCTTGAATGCATTGAGCGTTCTGTCGGACCCGAAGCATACCCACAGGTACATGGGAGAGAAGGTAGTGGCATTGGAGACAAATGTCTTATTTCATAGGCACATGTGCTCCGAGTGGTACATGCATAAGGTTGCTGGTCCTGATTTCAGCAGAAACCATGAAAGATGAAAATGCGCAAATATCGGCACAAGAAGTCGCGTCGTCATTTCGACGAAGAATAAAGGAATCGCAGCTAGACTACGTAGATGAAGCTGATGTATCATGACTTGTGCCAGTACCTCTACCTATTTCTCTTCCAATCAACTTGATAAGCGAAGTCTGGTAATATGCAAATTCTCTCCAAAACCTTTGGAAGAAAGGGACTACAAGCAAATACACCCCTCTATATCCTCGTGGCACTATTTGGTGACGTAATACTTACGTACAGGAAACCAGATAGGCATTGGCAAGTATTTCTCTCCAAGCTCTACACCATACAGGTATACAAAGCATCACAGTAGCAGAAATCCTAAACGGATTGCAAATATTTTCGAAGGTCAATATGCTTTGGTCCAACACTAAGGACCCCATTAGTATGCGTGCTAGATGTACATTGGGAGATGACAAAACGGTGTCTTTATGCAGGCATAATCTCAAAGATTACACGGTATGATATCACTGACATTTATATCGCTTATCATAGGTAGATAAAATGTCATCACTCAGCTGGTTTAACGAAGGGTCTCAGGTACGGAAAGATACGGGTAAATAACATGGTAACTTGAAAGGAGTGACTAGGTTTCATATCTCGCTTGTGTCGTGAAACATATAGTCTCAAGTCCTTGGCATAAGGGAATGGGATGTAAAGTCCTGCCAGCCTAATCACGATGGACTTGCACATGGTCCTAGGTCGCGCATCTTATCGGTGACCTCCATGCTGTTAAAGCAGCCCAAGAGACCTTGCACCGATACTTCTTTGCAGTCTATCGACGACGGGGTAGCAAATTCGCGTTAGAACTTTTGTAAATATCCTGGGGAACTCCGGATACATGAGTATCAGTGGGCATGATGTTGTCGACCCTGGCATAGAAAACATCTCGGTACTTTGAACGAACAGAGTCCCATTATGGTGGAAGTTGACGTCTGACAATCAGTCCACACACCCTCAGGCAGATAGCTACAATTTATGCCTCCATTCGCAATCCCCTTCCGAGATATCTGTCCCAGTGCAGGATATTTAGGACTCCAGGGGCTGGGATAATGTCGCCCAAAGCACGACCGTAACCTGTTGTGTACCATGCGGTAGTGCGACTTAAACCCCGGATTTCATCAAAACTGGGTAGCACAAGGTTGACGACAGGTCTACGATGAAATGGCACATGCCTTTCTTGCATTGTTGTCTCATAAGCACGAGTACTGTCGCGTATTGGCTGCATTTGGTGTCACGCAGCTCTCCCAGTACATCGCACGTGGTGTTGCCGGCTCGGCGCTCAGCTGAGTTGGTTTCTACTGCAACGTATTTTCTTTCGAAGTGAGCCAGACTCTGCGTTTCGAAATGGTTACGGAGTATATTCGCACTGCAGACTGAATAGGTTTATGTCTATTTCGCCAGTTGGTGGGCGGTTGAAGTTTACCTGCCTGTTCGGAAATAGCTACCTTCTATTGAGGGACTCGGTTGCTTCGGTTGCTTCGGTTGCTTCGGTTAAGACGTTACTTGTACAATATTCATGGTATGATGTCGAAATGGAGGAAAATGGATTTTTCTAGTCGGAGCTGGACGAAAGCTGAAGCCGGAGAAGGCTACTAGGACAACTCGGCACTTCCTGCGCTAAAACTGTGGCTATGCTAGGACAACGTGCTGTTTGACGTTAGATCCGCCTCTCGCCCGTAAGGCTGTTGATGTCGTCCCAAGATGACGTTTCGCTGTCGTCCAAAGATCCAGTGTCATCTGGTGTCATCTCATCTAAGACACCCTGCACAACGCGGCCGCCGGCAAAGCACACTTGCACGGGACCAGGTCCAATACCACGCCTTTTACCTTTTATATTCCATATACTCGGACATCGGACCAGGTTCCGTGCTACACCCTCAATGGAGCCGACCTGGCTGGCTAGATGTACTTCTGGGTGTCGGTCTAGCTCAGCATCTCACATCATATACGTTCACGAGCTTTCTTCCATGAAACGCGTCCCGGGAATGAATAATGGACGAAAATGGCACAAGGACGTGTTTCATACTGCTAAAGTACGGTGGATTTTCTGGTGACCAAGAGTTCTGACTATATTGCTATATTGAGATGATCACCTCAGCACCGTCCTAGCTGAAGGTCCCGAGACGAGTGGCCAATTAACGAGTTTTCCACGGTGAACGCAAGCCAGCGGGGGCCGTTAGACCAGGCAGCTGTACCAATTTCGATATCGGCCTGACTCCACCTGACTGTAGTTCGCGTTAAGAATTGATCAGCGTCGGGGCTCCGTTCATCATATCATAAAACAAGCTTTCCCAACATCCGCCCTGATATCGCACAGCTACTTATATCACAGTGCAGCGTGGAGATTTGGTTGTGACCAGTATGCGCTTCGTGGCTTTACAGCAAATCATGTTCTGTACCTAACACGTTATCCCATTCTCATTCCAACATGGGCTCTGTTCATCAGATCGTGAAAATGAAATCATGTGGTAGGCACCGATATATTGACAAGCGATCTAGATGACCGATGCTTTTCTTACGTTACCATGCAGCTTGAATAAGCGGTCGTGGGCCGTATGCCCTCCGTGATGGTGCGGCGAATCACATTCCATACCTGATAGATCATTCAAACGCAAGATCCGTATCGTGCTCGATTATTTCCATGGTTCCCACTATAATTTTCGGCTTTCGTAAGCAATCTCGGCATCCCGTCGACGGTGAAGCAACGCCGAAGAGCCTGTTGAAAGGAATTGCCAACTGAGGTGCATATCCTATTTAGTGCACATAATGAGTCCCTCTGAAACTTCGGTCGACCGCCAGCCTGACAAAAGGGAGATGGATAGCCGCTAGTGAACGCCAAGACTTCATAGCCTATACTCGTCATGCCAGGTTCAGCCCCAGGAACAAATGACTTTCTGACATCATTACTCATCCGGCCGACCTAATAGGTGGCCTCAGGCCTTCGAAGGGGTTGAAAAACCTGGCGCAGTTCTCAGCCCTGTGCAGATATGTCAGATTCCAGGGGTGAGAGGTAATCGGTAGTTCCCGCAAACATCGTATTCGCCTCAAAGTGGTCGTGGGTCACGATCAACTTTTATGATGATAGGTGCTCGAGTTCCAGGGAAATGGGATATTAATGAAACACTCGCAGTAGCCAATGAATTACGACATATTATGCCTAGTATCACACATCTCGCGGGGTGGATTTTTGGGTCACTTCCAGAAGTAGTCATTTCTTTGACCTTTCAGCATGTATATACCGGGGGTGTCAAGCTAGTTGCGGCTATATGGTCAACGTGTATTTTCAAATAGCCTTACGGGGTTGGCTCACTTCGGCGACTTAGTGAACGGTATCGTGGGGTTTCAAGGAGCTTACAAAGGTATTTAAAGCCGTCGAACTTTTATGATGAATACATGACTGAGTATGTGTTAAAACATCAAATTCCAAGCAGACAACGGACCTAATAACAATCCATTCTATCTTGTATTAAAAGCCAGATCTTGTTGAGAGACAAATTTAGTTGACCCATCAGAAATCAACTTTGAGACACCCATATATCCGCTTCCCTTCAGTCAAAATGCCCCAATTCATCTTCATCGAGCTCCCCAGCTTCCGCGTCAGGGACATGAGCGGCCACTCAGTCAATCTGACACCCAAGCAACTCGGGCTGGCCATCGCCTTGTACCACTACGTCCGTGGTGGCCTACCAACAGCCGAGTACACCGGCCTCACAGCCTCCCTACTCTTCGCGGGTGGAGAACCCGGTGTCTGGACGGCACCAAATACACCAAACGGTCTCCACGCCGAAGAAAACCTGCTCCTCACCTACTTCCAGTCCTTCGACTTGCCCGGAGCGTATCCCATCGTCGACGCCATGCTATTCCGCCACAAGCCCTGCCACAGCTGCATGGGCTACTTCCAGCAAAACGGGAAGCAGTGCAAACCAGGCAACGGTGTTGAGTCGTTCCGGGCGAAATTCACGCCTAGGTCTGACAGACACTACACTCCGGTGTTCTACCTGGCGCGGAACTTGGAGCCGGCCCAGCGTGGGGACCTCTGGACGCAGTTGGGGCAGATGTGGGCAGCTGAATTTGGGGAGAGCATAGCGTCGACCCCTGATATTCCCAGGGGGCAGATGTACTACCTTTTCAATGATTCGCCATGGTATGCACTGAATGAGCAGGAGAACATGACGGATACGGAGGTTGCCGAGGCGATTGTGAGTCAGCAGGCTGTGGCTACGTATTGGATTGGGAGGTGAGGATGAGACTTATCTTCATGGGACAGGGCTGGACCCGAAAATATAAACAACATCTGAAATCTGTAGGGGTATTTTTAGTTTGTAGGGTGTCTAATTACTGGGCTGGAGTCACAGCCGTCAATTGCGTTATAATATGCGAGGAACCATTTCCTGATAAATTCCTTTCGCTCAAGACGTGACTTGGGAATTTAATTAGGAAATCAACATCAATATTAAGCACTGGTGTGTTACGACTCGTGGCACGAGAATGGTATTCATGAAGAGAGTTCACTTCGTCATGAATACCCCGGAACAATTCGTAGTGGATTCTTACATTAAAACAAGGTTTTGAAGAGCAGAGGAGAACATAGTACTCAGAGAATCATTCATACTATTGTCACAAACCGATATAACGGTGCTATCAGTGTGGGACAACACAGCAATATGAATCGAATAACAACAGAAAAAGCAAGCATCACAGCAATCCTGATAAGTCTCGTAAATAAGAGCTTTTACGAGTCAGAACGAACGCGAAGCCTGTAGCAAAGGCTAGGTGAACATGACGTACATAGAACGTGCCCATCGTACTAGACTTCACGTCCAATGGTCTCCCATGCTGTAGTTTGCGCGATACGCCCTGCTAGCAACCAAATAGATATGGCTAAACTCATAGGCAGTCGAAAGATAAACATGGGACCAGGGTAGAGATATATACATAAGTGCGATTCTATTATACTTTCCCAACCTGCCAAATATTGAGCATCACTACCACAGAATATTAAAAATAGTAGGAGTGCATGCCAAAAAAAACCCAGCTCTCCAATATCGCGTTACTCCTTCCACTCATCCCTGCCAAACTCTAGAATATCAGCCTGTTGCATAACCCAATACTTCGACGGTGCTTTCCCCTCTTCTACCATACGAGCAGCTGCTACAGCTGCTCTACCGATGATGGTTTGGTCCTGACCTGCATATTACGAATTAGATGCCATCATCTCAAAATATTCAAGTATTGATCATGTTCCTCATACCTAGCTTATCCTGGACGCCCTGTCCCAGCTTGTTTAGGTTTTCGAAGATGTGCTGTACGAACGGAGCTTTAGACTTCTCCCTTCCGAGAATCATACCTGGCCTCAGGATAATCGCATGCTCGAAATCGACCTCCTTGATGGCATCCTCGACGCCAACCTTCATCTTCGAGTAGGGAAGGTAGCCAAAGAGAAAACCTCTGGTCCCTGCACTGGAGATGAACACATACGTCTTCACTCCCGCCTCCTTGGCTGCTTTGGCGTTCTCTATGCAGAAGTCATGGTCGATCTTCCACTGATTCTGTATTCCGCCGGCTGACGCAGTTGTGGTACCGACTGCATTAAAGACTACTGATGGCTTGGGAGACAGGGAGGAGATCATGCCGCCCCATTTCGAGATGTCGCCTTCCCGGAGGGCTTGGAGCTTGGGAGACTGAACATTTGGGAATCTCCTCGAGATAGTATGGATAGATGAGAATGCGTCTGTCGCGAGGAGTGTAGCGAGGATCTGAGAACCCACTGCTCCTGTACAGCCGAACAACGCCGCCGTAGTCATGGTGGAAGATTCCTGAATGTAGGTACTGTATGTGTCAAACGGGATGCCTACCAGAAAGAAGAGAAGTGAGCCGATATATATGTGAGGATCGAGTTGTGAGACAAACGAGGACATATAATAGCATGCGACGTTTTAAAATGCTGGGAACAGTCGGAGGAATAATTTAGGCAGTCAACGCGTCACCGGCACGTGCACCACCAGATCTTCCCTCTAGAATGATTGGCGTTATCTATTGCAGAGATTTCTAGGTATGTTCCGTGTTATGTCGAGAGTCGGAGAGATAAATATTCCATCGGTCAGATCTTAAGACTACATTGTGCCTGCAAGATCAGTATATTACAATGAGCATCTAGAAAACACTGGGCTGCTCTATCATGTCACTTCCATGATTCGAAATTTAGAATTGGGCCCTAAAAGTCTAGCCTGTTGTGGTTTGCTTTAGCGTCCCTCGTCAGCAGCTTGTGCCTGGGAAGCCCGCGTCACCAGGTTTGCTGCCTCAGAGCTCGCCTTTCAAAGTTCTACTTTCCGACCTGATTCTCCGTAAAATTATCGCAACTTCCAAGGCGGTACTCGTTCCAGGAGCTGACGGACATCTCACCACCGACGCAGTACTAGCATGGCGGATCAATAGGAAGGTTGGTCATCCCACTCCAATGACCGTCATGAGGCAGCAGCCAACAGCATTACCCAGCCTATCACAGCATTAAGACCGAACAGGCGCCGCATCACCGGAGGCAGATCGACATATCTAGCTCCAACTCCCTGCGCAACGATGTTCAGGTGCGTGGTCAGGGGCAGGATTCGAGACTTTTGTTCCACGCAATGAGTATGTGTTGTCGATAATTACTCCATGATTCTGGTTACCGACAATGCATAATAAGTTAAAAGTCTGGTCTTCCTCAATGATCTTTGCTCCTATCACCTTTCCAGCGCATCTCTAAGCTACAGCCAACCCCCACGAACTATGTGGTGCCATCATTAACAGAAGCGCTGATGCCTGATATTTCAAAGATATTTTCAAAGGATTACCTCACGCAATCAAGGAAACGGTCAACAAATCTTCAACAATCCACTGAAACTTTCGTCTCAGGTCTATTTTTGGGACGTTATAACGTAGTCCACGGTCCAGTTGCACACTTTAGCAGACCTTATACGACAATGTATAAGTTAATTCAACCACAACGCCTATCATCAATTGAAACTACTCAGAATCGTTATCTTTAGACGTCTCTACATCATATCCACAAGTGCGCGCATTATGTCCAGGCTCGCCGCAGATTCTACAGCGCCGTACACGCGCAATTCGCCGCCTCGTACGACCACCAATTTGACGAAATTCGTCATGTAACTGCCCATCAACCTCTCGTTGAGACTGTAGGTCCTGTCCAGCTTGTATACGAAGTGACCCTCCACTCTGTAGCTGTTTTTTCTTCGCACGGCGACGTCGACTTAAGGTCTCATTTGCCTTTCGAAGTCATTCGACCTCGCCTTCTAAAAGGGCAAGCCGATGCACAACCTTCGTTGTACCTCGCGCAATCTGATCTATTCCAGCAAAAATTGACGTTGGTGAGCTATTTTGATGTCGTACAATCCTACTTTTCACATGATCGGTTTGTGATTGGGCTTCGGTTGGGTTGTTCGGAGTCTTTGATTCTCAAGGGACGGGGAGACCAGCCGAGCTACCCGGAGGTGTTGGCGTATGTAATTTCACATCGAGCTGTGATATGACATAATCTGCACCGTACGGAACTATTCCTACCCCTCGGAAACCTCCTTGGATATTTGAAACCGTGAAAGTTGCGTTGTACGTGTTTAAAAACGCCGGTAAAAAGTCTTCTTTCGAGATATGACTTCTATGTGCTCGCATGAGATCTTCGATTTCTTTTCCGTACGCTCTTTTTAACCCGCGAAAACAACCAACATCAAGAGGCTGGAGCTTATGCGACGAATAAGGAGGCATACAAAGCGTGACGATATTGTTAGCTTTGCAATATACCTCGAAATCGGTCGAGTGATGGCTTTCGTGACCGTCGAGGATCAATAGGCGATGAGTACCTTTCGTACGAGACTTAGTGTGATGATCGAAGTGTTTTATCTAATCTTCGCCTCTCTCGTTCGTAGTCCAGCTATTTTTAGTAACTGCGATAACCCAATCAGGCGGTAATGGGCTGTTTTCGTACCATGACGAGAGGTGGATTTTGCCGGCGAAAATGATGTACGGAGGGAGGGCATAACCGGACGACCCAACGCCTTGAATAACTGTAACTCATTCCCGATTTCCTTGCTGGGCTGCTCTAGGCCTTCCGCGCCGATCAGAAGTCGTCACGACCATTTCGGACGAGATTTGGCCTATCACAAAACCGGTCTCGTCGAAGTTGTAGATATCCTCCTCCTAGATCGCGTATTTCGCAATTGTATTCCGTACTAGGTCAAACCACGCGCGATACGCGTCGGGGTCTTCGCAGAGGACTCTCTGATAGTCGATCCTTCGATTTAAACGCGTCCGGAGGTCTGGTTGTCGTCTTACGAAGCTCGAGGCCCAGTTGACGCCGACGCGTCCCCGTCGCGACTTCGAAGTAATCAGTTGGCCATATCTTCAACACCACTCAATCGGGGAGGAAATGCTCGAGCGGTTTTACCGTCGCGTCGATACGCAAGGGTTCTAAAAGGTACGTTATAGATCTGACCAGCGCGACGTACACTTAATTTTGGATCAGATTGAAGCGAATGTAATGCTAGAATCATATCACTTTCATTCTAAGAACCAACCATAGTTATGTGGTGAAAAACCGCAGGTCAAAGTGGTAGCGTACGAAAATCTGCCGAAGTGTGCAATTGGACCGTGGACTACGTTAGACATAATTTAAAAGTAATTGTGGCCAGTCTTGTACGAGTGGGACAGTGACCATTGGAGCTGAGAAAAAAGTCTTGGAGACCGCTAATACACTGCCGTTATGGTCTGACCTTTTCAAGTAAATATTCCTGAGTTCTTCTCCATCACCAAAGAACCCATGGTGGTGTATTATCGGACGCAGGGGGATGAGGCCGCCTAGGTATTGCTGCATCTAGAAAAAATGTGGAGGTTCGCACAATGAGAACTCATGTTCAGATCTACAAACACGCTTTGCCTGCCTGCACCTAGCTGCCTGTCCTCACAAATACTGAGTCGTAGCTGTGACTCTACGGGAACAGCCCATCGTGGGTCTTTGGACATATCTACGGAACTCGAATCAAGTTCTTCAGCTTCCCCAAATCCTTCACGAGGATGGACGAACATTTTTTTTAAAAACTGTCAGCAATATTTAGTATCTAGTACTGCACTCGCTTGGAGATATACAGGTGTCCGAAATGCACCTGAAACAGCGCTGGAGGCGGGGTAAACTCTATATATGTATATAGTTCAGATTGTCCAGACAAGCAGCATGTAGAGAATTGAACCTCACTATCAACCCGAAATTCTACAAAAACCAAAAAAAGACCCCAAAAAGTAAAACTAAACAGATAGACGCAGTTAGGACCTCGCAGTCTGAGAGATGGTTTCCCATGTCTAAGACATACAGTGAACCCCGATATCAAAGTAAAGGATGGGGTTGACAAGACGGCTCGACCTCCCTGGTGGTATTTGCATCATTTCATCAGTGAGATTTCGGGCGACTCATCTAACAAATCATGAAACTGGGGGAGATAATGTTGGTGATTGCGCTTAGAATCGAGATCTACAGACTCTCGAAAGCTATGTTTTCCTTATGGTGGCCAAAGTAAGTTCAGGTCTGGGCCATGAATGTTGACAGAGCCCAATCCGTCACAATATACAGATGGAAATTCATATCACAGTCATATTGAATACCATTATATCCCTCAAACTCAATGCCCAAATGCCACGGTAGCAAAAACCATTCTCGAGTTTAAATATACCTAGTGAATTATCCTCATCAGATGAAAACAATAACCACCGTCAACAGCATTTGTTTTCATTACCCAACCATAAGCAACGACATCTGCAAATCACCCGCAGTTAGTTCCCGCTTCTATCTCCACCTCTTCCCAGATCCTGGCACTCCCAATCTTCATTCCGCAGGCCAATCCACTCGGCCCAATCACCACCAAACCCAGAAAGAATGATCCGAACCATCGAAATCGTGGGCGTCCACTTCACTACCCTCCAAAAGTCTACATGTAGGTGGTTCGAGGTATTACATACGTGTGGATGCCTAGGGAAACAAGTCATCATGGATGAGTGTCTCGTCGACAAGGTCAAGTTGGACGGCTACGAACTAGGTGTAGACGCTAGACAAACTGTTCGCGGGGTCATCAAACCTTCTTTGTTTTGAGTTTACCGACGGTTTCAGTGAGTTTCTAGTTAGTTATGTGGAGAGCAGAGTATTTATTATACAGAAAAATCTTATGTTTTTCTTCCGAACTTGTTTAGTTATGTTTGCATGATATATATCAAACCCTGACTGACAGTGATGCATTACCAGGTAAGCAAACGGTCGCGCATCACTTTGCTATATTCTAGCAGTGTGAGTTGGGCTATCGAGACGTCAATGCCAATCCAAAAGTGTCATAGTGCAACATCATATTACACGTTCACATAATCACTGCTTGATCGACTTGAACTTCTCAGCAGCATCCACCAGCGCCTCCTCAATAGCCTTCTCGTGCGCGCTGTGACCAACGTCCCCAATAATCTTGTACTCGACATTGGTGTTAGCCTCGCCACCCATGGCCTTGTATAGCTCCCAGCTCGTCTTGGCTGGGCATACCACATCGTACCGACCCTGGATAATGACGATGGGCAGATGCTTGATCTTGTGGGCTTCGTTCAATAACTGTCCATCGGGCATCCATCCGCCGTTGACGAAGTAGTGGCATTCAATTCGTGCGAACGCGAGGGCCCTGGGTATGATTAATACTAAAACGGTGGCAGTTCAGCTGTGTGAGGTGAGGTGAGATTACTCACCACTTCGGATTGTCCGACTTGGCGATGTAGTCCGCGTCCACAAGCAGCTTGCTAGTCGCAGTCTCCCATCTGCTCCACGCACCAGCACTAAAGGTAGACGTGAGCAGTTAGTCGATGCTTTCTATTCAATGAAAGTCGGAAAAGGGATTATTACCACTTCAGCTTCTCCTCCTCATTGTCCCCGGTAAGTCTCTTATAATAAGCCTGCATCATATCCCCCCTCTCCTCCTCAGGGATAACCGCCTGGTAAGCATCAAAGTAATCGGGGAACAAGAAGTTTGCGCCCTTTTGGTAGAACCATTCGAGCTCCTCCCGTTGTAGGGTGAAAATGCCCCTGAGGATCAGGCCCAGACACCTATCCGGGTGCTTCTCCGAGTAAGCGAGGGCAAGCGTCGAGCCCCACGACCCGCCGAAGACAATCCACTTCTCGATGCCGAGGTGTTCTCTCAGTTTCTCGATATCCGACACGAGGTGCCAAGTTGTATTGTCCTCCAGTGAGGCGTGAGGGGTTGATTGGCCCGAGCCACGCTGGTCGAAGAGGATGCTACGGTAGTGGGAGGGGTCGAAGTATTGTCTAGGCCGTATATCAGTCCACCCTCGCCAACATGCTGGAAGAAACCCGCATGGTGAGAACAGGGTGGGGTGATGCATACCTGTCGGATGGCTCAATTCCGCCGCCGGGACCGCCGTGGAGGTAGACGATTGGCACGCCTGATGAGAGACCGCACTCTTCCCAGTAGATAGAGTGAACCGGGGAGACCTGGAGTTGGCCAGTCTTGTTGGCATCGAATGCTGGGTAGATGGGCGCCATGGAGAGATGATGGTCGAAGGTGCTTATAGAATGTCGCTAGTATTGTGGTATACGGTCTGGAGAGTCTAGTGGACGTTGATGTTAGACTGGGTGAGCTCATAGATGCGGGGTTGGGCACCGAATGCGCTAGATGAAAGGCACGACTAGGTGTCCTACAAGACCCACCCGCACTTCGCCGGTTTAGCTAGGCAGTTAACCAACCCAAGCAAACCCCCAATTTTTTGCTGTCTTCAAGCTTTGCCCTATTTACTATGTAGGGCTGAGATAAGGTTTAGCGTCTTCGAGTTTCCCAGGCTCGAACGCCCGTTGCACAGGCACTATGCTCGTTACTGTATAAACTTGGGAACTATGCTTGGCTAGGAGGTTTTACAGTTGTATTTAACCAAGGATTGCTTCCTCTCGATGGCTACAAATAACCAAGTGATGCCCATTTCACATACGGAAACTATAGCGTGATGAAAGTAGTGATTTATCTCGGCAGAGGCTACTACGCGGAATACGACCATTGCTATTCAAGTTCTAGAACATGGACATGTTTACTGTAAAGGGGATGGCGATGGAATCACAAAATGCACGTCACATTGCTTACTCGAGCTGTGATGTCCCAGATGTAAGAAAGAGAATTACTATTTTATGAACAAAGCATACTGAAATAGACGCTGACGAGCATGTGAAACCCAGCAGAAGTAGGTATGCTATCGCTTGTTTCCATCAACATGCTCTCTTCGACCCAACCTTCGGGGTGTCTGCATCGGCGGACTTGAAGGTCCTATCGCAGAGCCGGAAAAGTCGCTGGACTGTGTACGGGCTTTGGTGCAGGCTTGCTTGGAAGTGGAAGCGTCAAAAAAATGGCAAGCAACAAAGGAAACAGTGCTGCTCACACACGGAATGATGACTAAAGCAAGCCATTCTCGTATAACCCACACAGCTAGTATGGAAATGATATAATACCCGATATTACTTCAACCCATGGACAGATGCTGGACCACTTATTCAAAGCTCCCAAGACTCCTTAATCCACAAGACATGTTTCCCAACACCCGATGAAACACACATATGGCCCGGTGCCGCTTCTTAGCCGCCCTTCTACTCGGCCACCAACACGGCCCTGAACCTTACATCCCCCCTTTCCAACTTGTCCATCGCCTCCTTGATCCCTTCCTCCGACATGGGAAACTTCTCCACAACCGGCTTAATCTGATGCAGCGCCGCAAACTCCAACATATCCTTATGAATCCCCCTCGGCGCCACAGCGCTCCCCTGCACCGTCAGCCCCTGAGCGACCAAGCCCATATACGGAAACTGGAAATCCCCCTCATCGACCGAAAGCGGGTGAATCGACGCCTCCGGCGCCAAAACCGACAACAACAACTTCCAATCCGGCTGCGCCGAAGTAGTAACCAACAGTCTATCCACCTTCCTTTCCACCTTCAACTCCGTCTTCCCCTTCATAGCAACGAACTCATGCGCCCCAAGTCTCATCGCCTCCTCCCTCTTCCCCTCGCTCCCCGAAAAAACCACGACCCGGCACCCCATCTTCGCCGCAAACATAATCGCCAAGTGTCCCAACCCTCCCACCCCCATGACCCCCACCGTCTCCGTCGATTGCGTATTATACGCCCTCAGCGCATTGAACACCGTCGCGCCACCGCACTGCAGGGGTGCTGCGTCGACGTCTGATAGGCTGTCGGGGGTTTTGAACAGGAAGGCTTCGCGCCAGATGGCGTGCGAGGCGAAGGAGCCCTGGTCTAGGTCCGCGCTGGCGTACATGGCGCGCTCGACGCAGTAGTTCTCGCTGCCTTTTAAGCATTTCCCGCAGTGGCCGCAGCTGTCATGTTCGTAGCCCCAGCCGATGCGGTCGCCCTGTTGGAGATACTTGCAGGCTGGGCCGGTGGAGAGGACAATCCCGACGCCTTCATGGCCTAGGGCCATGTCGGTGGTTTTGTAGTGGAGGTCTGGTCAGGATGTTAGTCGTTACAGCTCTGGTTTAATGTGACTTGGTGTGGAATGGCTTCATCGAGTGCACGTGGGATGAATTGGAAGCTCGCTCACCAGTACCGCAGAGGCCGGATGCCGTGACTTTGATCAGGACTTGGTCGCCGGTGAGTTCGTCCGGCTTGGTGGTCGTGCTTTTCCGGACGCCATCTTTTGAGCCCTTGAATACTGTGAAAGAAGGCATGTTGTGTGTGTGTGTGTGTGTGTGTTTGTGTCACATCCAATGTCGGCAGTGGACTTGGAGACTTTTGTACGTTTAGTATACAGTGTGATGTTGTGATGTCGGGTGTCGCAAGATGATGAAAATAGGTTCACCGTCCACTTTGGCCTTAAGTCGCACACATGTTCTTATACTTTCTCAGAGTCTTCCATCCAAGTCACAGTACGTTTTAGTTATCTATGACGTTTCTTAGCGCCGATAATACTGCACTGTCCGCGTAGTGATACCGCAAGCTACGTGTGTTCAGAAAAAGAATCAACTTTTCCATTTTTCACCAACCGAGGCAAAGGATGTTATTGATCTGCTCTAGCTTCGGCCATACCGCAAAATGCACTATGCGCCTCCACTGGGTGCTTCTCCCGTTGAGCAATCGACTCTTTCATTTTTCACGGCACGAGTCATTAGCCACTAGATATCCTCAAGCGACGTCATAGAGATGGGGTTCAGTGGGCCCTACTATAGTATACTCTTGCGGCCACTCCGAACCAGAAGGAGCATCCAAGTAACTATAGCATAGGAAGCTGCTTAGTAATTAAGGAATATTGGTGTGCTTGGTCAGTTTGGAAATACTACCGTATCCAGTAGGCGATTAAGCTTGTTTCCAAATACACACAAGTGAACTACTATCCTATTTACCCGGTATTCTCGGGATGCAACTTCAAATTAACCCCACCCAAGTGGGTTCCTGAACCAAGCGCCAAGGCAAGTGGGAACATAGATTTCCAACCCATATTTCATGAAATCTCTGACAAGTTAGGCCGATTCCATTCTGAAGGCGTGGGGTCATGGGTAGATGGGACTGCGGTTATTCCGAACATCCCCTTTGACAGATATAAAAAAAACAAATAAAAAAAATAATAAAAAAGTCGGCTCCGTTTAGTGAATATCCCATGACTATAGAGAGTATTCTTGGATTGTGGGCACATGGTCTTGTATTAACAGTGTTATGATCTATGGAGAGTCCTGCAAGAAGTGAACGGTGGCCATAAGGGCCTTATGTAGACGTGAATGAACGATGCCTGTCCCACAGACAGGACTTGTGCGGTTCGATGGGTGGTGGTCCTATTGGCCTATAACGTACGGTGCGTGGCCATATGTCCTTCCAAGACTGGCAGTCTTAATGTAGTAGCCTTGAAGGTCCAACAAGTATGCTGGTTACACTAATGACGTGCCTATAGTCAACATTCAAGTTTACCCTTCCAAATCGGGTGCTGCGTCCGACAGCACATGCAGGGACCTTCGCGACACAATAGTGATCACAATAGTGATGTGGTCTCATTTTGCTGCGACAGGACAAATCATATTACTAAGAATTGTTTCGCGCAATACCGGGTGAAAATTTCCCCGATTAAAGCAGTAGAAGATAGTGGAATTTGTGTAGTTTGACGTCGCTGGATAACCAATGTTAAACCGTATAACTGGATCGGCCGCATGGCCTTCCGGTAAGGCTAAGCACGTCACGACTCAACGGGAATGGGCAAATTGGAGAGTGTACAGAGAGCAGCAATATCAAATTCTATGAACGAGAGAAATAATCACTCGGGTATACAATCTTCCCACCGAGATCCCAATAATTGACCCTCGTTCCCAAATACGACCTCACCATGTCCGACCTCATGCTAAACTATTCATCGTCTTTTATCCTTGGTCCTCCTTTACTCAGCTGCGACACCATATCATAATCATCTTCCTCCTCCAAATACTGCAGGTCATCATCAGATATCTCCGCGATCCCGGCTTTTTGTATTCCTGCGACAGGCTTCCCACCCGGCAGCCTGACCTCGGTGGCCTCGAGAGTTTCGGCAATGTCACAGAAGAGAACTTCCATTGGGCAGATGTATGCCACCCGCTTAAGGGAGCTCCAGGCTAGGACATGGCCGCAGAGTTGACCGTTGCGGCATTCTATGAGCCAGGCGCCAGAATCTCCGGGGAAACCGAGCGCAACATCAGAGTGTCCGCGATGATCGCTAGCCATGGTATCCAACTGCGCGGACTGGGGTGAGCTATTTTTGGACGTCGCCCTACTACTAACTTGGTAGCTATGACTAGGCGAGCTGCGGCCTAACATCTTGACAGAGACAAGGGCGGGCATAATCAGGCCTCTCTGTAGACCACTTGAACGAGCGACACACTGCACCTCCAACCCAGGCAACTCGGACGAAGGAGCCACCATTGTAGGTCGAAGGGGCTCCACCTGGCATCCGAGGGACTGATTGTGTATTTCAACCCGTGGCATATTGTTCTTATCTGGAAGCCTTTTGTCCTCAAACTCGAACAACGCCCAGTCTATTTCGTGTACAAGCCCAGTTGGCGCGTGAAGTCTGCGGATACCAGATGACGCATAGACTTCCCCAAGGCGGAAACTGTCAATGTGCTCCTCATTCATGGTGTGTTCCGAAGGATAGAAGCCCTCTTCCACATCATCAAGCGCTGGCTGCGTGATGATGTAACCCTCACCGCAGCCCGGCTCGACACCAGGAATATCTCCCGTCTCAGTGAATTCTTCATCATCTGACTCGTCGTCATCGGTGTCAGTGTCATCCGACTCGCTATCGGAGAATTCACAAGTAAAGTCTTCGCTGCTGCTGCTGCTCTCGGCTGAAGAGTCCTCATGATAAGCAGGCATATCTTGGGCAGCGGCACTGCTTTTGAGTGGCATCTGCGCTGAATGCGCTTGGCCGCTCTCGGGGTCATCCAGCATGTGGTGTACAGTCATACCGTAGGGTTTATCGTCGACAATGATCAAACCACCGAAACTCACGGCGGGAAGATGCTTATCGCCGATCCAGGCTCCGATACTGGCGCCACTATGGGGACGTTTCTGATAAAAGGGAATCGAGGCCTCTGCGTCCTGTTCACTTTCGCTACCACTTTCGCCCTCTCCGGCGTATCTGGTGACAGTACTTGACCCCTTACGGGAACGAAACACCGAGCCCCGACACACCTTCAAGCCAAAACCCGTTGTGCCATCAAAAAAGACGCCGAGCTTCTTTTTCAATATTGATCTCACTTTATTGACAGATGTGCAAACGACGAGAACGGTTGGCTTGGTCTTGTTGGGTGACTCGCCAATCGACTCGAGAGAGATCTCTACCGACTCCCGCGTGTTCTTTCGATAAAAGCTTCGAAGCGCCATATTTATCTGCGGCATGATGATGTCGTTCCATTGTTGAATTTCATCGGGTGGTAACGGTATGTGGGGGTAAAGTCGAGTTTTCGACGTTGGAGGTTTGGTTGGGACCGCAGTTGGTTTGGTACCTGAGATCGTGTAAGCAGTTTGACCCATAATTATGAAGGGATTGTGAAGGAAACGAACCTCGAGTAGTGGTAAGAGCCTCTGCCTCAACTTGGGTCATATCTGTTGAGACCGGTGAAGGCTTTCGCTCAAAGCCAATCGGTGTTGTGGTAGCTGACGTAGATTGTCGGTGCGTTGAAGGAGACGATGGGCCTGCCAGGGCTGGGACAGAAACAGAAAGAGATTGCTGATGCTCATGCTCCTTTGCAGCGACGTCTCCGATATCCTCACTGAACCTATCATCAAGTTCACTCACACCATCCAAGATAGAACAGGCTTCAAGATAGCGACTTGAACGCAGTTGAACCTGGTTCAAAATCTCATTGGTCGCTCCAGGACGAGCAAGTTCTTGGTCGACAGCATTCCAGCAGGCCTGTACCGCTTTCATGTACAGACTGCCACAGCGGATAGCAAGTTGCTCAAGTACTGACTCGGGGATGCTGGGTGACTCATGGTTCGGGACGAGATTTTCGAGCTTGGTCCAAAGCCCGATAGAGACAAGGAGCATCGCCAAAGAGTACAGATCCAAGGTCTTCGTATCACTATTTGAGGCGAGGGGGGATTGTTTGGTGGTCCTCGGATCCAGCGGATGTCGATAGAGGGTCGTCACCGGGGAAGATGATGCAGGGGTATCCCCAGGAAAGACATCAAAGGATGAGATGAGTGGTTTCCGGATGTCAACTTCGCGGACTTGCAACCCAGCTTCGTTCCCCACTGGGTTACAGAAGGAAATGGTTGAATCCAAAAGGTTTCCGTGGGTGATACCTCGTGCATGCATGTCGAAGACGGTGTTCGCCAGGTTATGCGCCAAACGAAACTTGACCTCCAGCCTTGGCTCAAAGTCAGGTCGCGACAGAAGCTCAGATAAGGTGCAAAGGCTGTCGATTGGGTTCTGTGTCAAATTTTCGAAAATGACCGGATTGAAAGTAGGGGGAAACTGGTACACAAGGCCAAGTCTGGAGTTATCCATGTCCTCGTAGTAACCCAGAAGAAGTGGTAGGCCAATCCATGCCCCTGGGGACCTGTGCGACTCCGTTTGAAGACCCGAACTCAGCTTCTCGAACCGAGACATCGAGGGCATGATGCCAGTTGTCGAATATATCGCGTCAAACTGGGCATGTTCGAGTAAAAGGGGTGACCACGGTTGCCGGCCGGGCCGATCGGTCAAGTCTGAATAGGCTTGCTTGCTCATAAAGACAACCTCTTGTGGTCGAATTTGAGACGATGTTGGCTCTGACATAGGTATTGGCTGCATATATTTGAGATTGGTGAGTGTTTGAGGGTTGATTTGCTGGGGCGTCTGCATGCGAGTCGATTCGAATGGCCGTAACTCCTCTAAAGAAGACTGTGATTTGGATAACATGGCAGCTCTATTTGAACTGGCCGCAAAAGATCTCGTCCGAGACAGGTCGTGGAGTGTGTCGATGGAGGCTGTGAGATCCTTGATCAAGTCTTGGAACCTTGCCTTGTCCCATACAACAATTGGCGTTTTGCGATCGCCGGTTCCTTTCTCGGGCTCCTTTTCGGCCCCAAGCCTTCGTTTCGAGCTCAACCATAGGGGCTCTGCTTCTGCAAGAATGTCTTTGATGGTGGACATGATGCTTCCAACGAGATCACTCAGTCCAGCCTTGGACAGGGCTTCGTCTATCTCAGGAGATTGATTTGACGGTTCAGACCATTCAAGCCCCCAACTTACGAGCCTGTCTTTCTGAATCTTCAGTTTGCGATGCATCGCCTTGATCTCGGGATCTTCAGAGATGGGCTCCTTGACAAAGTCGGATGATTTCTTGGTGTCATTGTAGAGGCGACTGAGTCGTCGCTGGAATGGCAGTTGAAAACCGCCGAGAGGGATAAAGGACGCCATGGTGGGGTAAGTCTGATTCTCAACGACTCAAGCGTGATTGCAACGCTGTATACTGAACAGTGTCATGTCTTCCTCGTTCAGGTGATGGTCATGGAGTGATGAAACTCGAATCAACGAGCAGCGGCAACAGCGGAGAGTCGGGATGGTATGGGTTCAAGAGTTGTTCGTCGTAAAAGGTGGTATATCCAGGATCGACTTGGGCTCTCAGACTGGTTACGGATACCAGCTGGGCACTGTTGTGCTAGTACTACCAACTGAATGATAGATGAAGGCTCCAACGATGTTGGATGATAAACACTGAACAGTCCGGCTCGTGAAAAGGTATTAAAAACAACGTAAATTTCAAGGTTGCTGATCACCGCTATGGTCAGTATGAAGAATGCAGCTGCCTTTCATGTAGTTAATCTTGGTGCCTATCATGGATCCGTTTTGGCTATCCCCAGACTGGACTGGAGGCTTAGACCAAGGAGCACCTCTCGGATGGTGAGCTGGGATTCAAAGTAATCCTGCTGCCTGGAATGGCGACACCCGACTGAGCCAAAAATTGACCAGAAATGGCCTAGCGCCACGGTGACGCCCGAAGGATAGCAGCGGATGTACAATTTCTCCGTGTCCCGATTGATACTGCTAAATAAGACTCCCGCTCCTTGTTCTAGCGGTTCTAACATCAATTTTTTTACAATGTGGAGACATGGAGCACGATATTGATGTTTGGGAGTACGTTACATAAATAATGGAGTCGTACAGATGATGCCCAGCATGGCAACACACTCAAAAACTGGAGGACAATGGTTCCTCAGTCAATCTTTGTCTAGATACTGCCCAATTATGTTCAACCAGGCTTTCTCCGTATACGGTCTTATGGTATGCATTTGTGGCGGACTTTATTTCCGACGGATCGTCTATCAACGTAGTACTGCATGGAAAGGATGGAATGGACGGGAATATTCTCCCTATTTTTCATCCTCACAAGCAAGGCTCTGGTCGGCGAATAACCTCGTAGCATCACCGAGCCATACATACCCACTAACTGAATCCTTCTCACCATCTCATGGAAGCATGCATCATAGGTGCGTCGCTACCACCCAATAATTCATTCGGCCCACTTCTTGAGGTTCGGCTTTCTCGACGACATGGACCTCTACCACGTCAACTATTCAACTGCGAGGGGAGACCTCGTGATAGCTGCCTCTTCGGCGGCAGCTATCAAGAACGTGAGGCTCGAG
Organism: Pseudomassariella vexata; assembly: GCF_002105095.1. Lineage (NCBI taxonomy): Eukaryota > Fungi > Ascomycota > Sordariomycetes > Amphisphaeriales > Pseudomassariaceae > Pseudomassariella > Pseudomassariella vexata. Next base: position 523,422 of record NW_024467969.1, read on the forward strand.
AGGGCGGCACTGGAAATAACCCTGGGGTCAAATGTACTCACCGAGCTCTACAAATATCGACGCTTCAAAGACTCCTACACCACCAGACTTCCGGTAATGAGTTCGGCTAATCAATGCAGCAAGTTAAGCGGTCGTCTTGAAAATGTCTGGGCCGCTCATTAGGGTCATGCATACAATGCAATCATCTCTTTGGGGTGATCCAGGCGTATCAATGGGAAAAGGCTGACAATCACAATAACTCTCGTCGCCACTTTGACAGAGCTGCGCTCGACTACAAAACACATCGGAATATGGATTGATCAAGTTGTCTCAGCCAAAATGATAACATCGACCGGAATCAGCAAGTGGGTCTAATGCACACCATATACATGCAGACAGCCCAACTTGTGGTGTGGCTCGGTCTTGACCCAGAAACTATGCCTCAAAGGCTTTTCAATCGGCTAGGTCCTTTTGTTTCATAGCCAATCACGATCTTCTATCCTCACCATGCAAGAAAGCTGGCGCGAGGAGCTGACCGAGCGACCCTGGTCTCGACAGGCGTGGGTTCCGCAAGAATCGGCACGGATACCCAAGCAGTGATATACTGGGATTCAGAGTCAATCAAATGGGAAGTACTCTGTCACTCCATGAACAAACTAACCGTGTAATCATTTTTTTCACGAGTCCCCATTTTGCAGGAAGAATATGTGACCACACCAACAACACGTGTCTCATGCACCTCATAATTATTCTACAACCGCACACAAAATGGCCGATCCACTGGAACTTTGTACCGATGATTTCGTAATGGTAATTCGTACCGCGACATGGCCGCCGGGTAATTCCTAGGCGAAGAATTTTGCGGACGGGCTCTTAGGAAGCGTTATATAGCGATTTTACTTGGAAGATTATCCTCGCCTAAGGAAGTAACGATATACTCGGCAAATACTAGATCGATTACTTCATTAGACGCGTAGTAGACGCTAGCCGACTTAGACCGTCCATTTTAATTAAGATTAAAGACATTTAACGTAGTCCACAAGCGAACGGGTCACCCAACCGAACGGGTCACGCCCATAGCAAAAAATAGAACTAAACTTCCTAACTTTACCACGCAACTAATTCTCGATGGATTCTGCTCAAAAAGAATCTCAATTACTCCTTGCAACTCAGGCTATCAGAGATGACCCAACACTTAGTATCCGACGTGCTGCAACAATCTACAAAGTCTCGAATACTACTCTCCAGGCGCGTCTTCAAAAACGTCAATCACGTCGCAATATCGAAGCTAACGGTCGGAATTTAACAAAAATAGAAGAAAATACGATTATTCAAAGGATAATTGAGCTAGATTCGCAAGCATTTCCTCCCCGGCTAAGTGCTGTTGAAGATATGGCAAACCGACTGCTACGCGACCGCGACGCGTTACGCGTCGGCAAGAACGGGGCCTCCAACTTCGTTAAGCGACAACCACAGCTCAAGACGGTATTTAGCCGTAAATACGACTATTCTCGGGCCTTATGTGAAGATCCAGAGCTTATTCAAGGCTGGTTTAATGATACGTGACCCCATGGGGGGTTACCCTATAGCTATAGATAAGATAGATAAGAGCTATAAAAGAGCTCTGCCAGGCCAGAATAGCTGACCTGGCATCCTTTCCCAATACAACAATTCACACCCCATATGCACACGCATCATTTAACCTTGTGCGCAATACAATTGCGAAATATGGGATCGCCGATACCGACATCTACAATTTCGACGAGACCGGCTTTATGATAGGTCAGATTACCGCATCGATGGTTGTTACGAGCTCTGAAAGGAAAGGTCAGCCTAAGCTAGCCCAGCCTAGCAATCGACAATAGGCTACGGTGATCCAGGGCGTCAATTCCCAAGGCTGGACGGTCCCGCCATACACCACCTCTCTTCCTGGTACGAAAACGACGTGTTGCCGAAGGACTGGAGGATCGCCGTGAGCCCAAATGGTTGGACTACGAACGAATTGACCGCAGATTAGCTAAAACACTTTGAAAAATACACCAAAGGCCGGAAATCGGGTGTATATCGCCTTCTTATCTTGGACGGCCACGAAAGCCACCATTCCGACGCCTTTGAGCAATATTGCAAAGAGAACAAGATTATTACACTTTGTATGCCTGCCCACTCTTCTCATATCCTCCAGCCACTAGATGTGGCATGTTTTGCGCCGTTAAAAAAGGCCTACGGCTCGTAAATTGAGAAGCTCGTCTGAGCCCGGATTTCGCATATCACAAAGGAGGACTTTCTTCCGGCATTTTGCGACGCGTTCAAGAAGAGCCTGACCGAAATCAATATTCTTGCAGGCTTTCAAGGGGCTTGGCTTGTGCCTTTAAGCCCAGATATTGTTATTGAGAAGCTGGATGTGAAATTACAGACTCCAACGTCCTCCCGGCCCCCTACACGGGAAACCCTTCCTTGGGCTTCTCGGACGCCAAACAACCCAACCGAGGCTACTTCGCAATCTGAATTTATTAAATCTCGAATTTCCAGGCATCAAAATAGCTCCCCGACGTCAATTTACGATGATATCGATCAGTTTTCGAAAGGAGCGCGGAGTATTATGCATAAGATGGCTTTACTCCAAGCTGAGGTCGCGGAACTTCGAGAGGCAAATGCTCTAATTAGCAAGCGGCGCAGGGCCAAAAAAACACGAGTACGGCTTGGAGGATCACTTAATTCACAAGACGTACAAGATCTTCAAGATCAAAAGGATGTTGCGCAGCAAGTACAGCAGGAAATGCGTGGAAATAGCGCTGGATCAAATCGTGGCCAGCCACGGCAACGGCGCTGTGGCGTATGCGGGAAGACCGGGCATAATGCGCGAACCTGTCAGGTAGAGATAGAATTATCTGGGCAAGAGTATTCTGAGTAGTTTTAATTGATTTACGGCGTTGTGGTTGCGAAATCGTGTTGAATTCCATGTTTTGCTAGTTGGCGTGACCCGTTCGGTTGGGTGACCCGTTCGCTTGTGGACTACGTTATCCCCTACTTGAAAACGTACGAATAAAATCCAGTATTAAGCCCCATAACGAGTATAACATAGATAATAGGTATTTAAAACAGTGAATCTGAGTAAGGTGATATTATTAGTATATATATTAAAGTTGCACGCATTGGTAACTTATTCCTAGTTAGAGTATATTTCATATACCTAGTAAGATACGCTTATTTGCGTATTTTTCGGTGCAAGGTACTAGGTTGTGACGCCTGCTATATGAACATAGATAACAGTTAGGGACACCTCGGGATAGGCTGACCTACACGTATGCAGCCGTTCCTTTACAGAGGAATGAGCACCTGTACTTGTAACCCTTTCTCTCTTCTTCTGTTGAGTATTCATTAACAGAGATAGACTGATGTCGCAACTTGAATTCGGATTCACATTACCTCTGTCTCGTCACAGGAACCTGTAAATAAGGCTGGTGCTGATACGTGACCCCCAGGAAGGTTACCCTGTGGCTATATATAATAAAAGATGCCAGCCCAAAAGGGCCCTCAGCCAGCCAGTTAGCTAGCCAACCAAGCGTTTCCAATACACGCAACTTGACCCCATATGCACTCGCATCAGTTGCAGACAAAAAGGATCGATGCGGTTATGTCGGACCGGATGTTAGACCCTGTGCATCAGCCCTTGAGGCCTTCCTAGATACACTGGCACTCGCAACTTGAATCAAAAACATCGCGCCAACGACATCAGTTCACCGCTCAGGAGTTGCCGCTCTGGAAACCCCGTTTTTGTCTAGTTGTTTCTCCAGCAACGATGATTCGCGGCGAAATCCAGCGGCAGAATGCGGGATGAATAACAACGCATCGGTTTCAATGCAAGCAGCTGAGGATACGACTCCCAACCGGTGGTTCGCTGTTGCAGAGAAAGGCTACTTTTTTACGGCCCCGCCAACGGTAAAGAAGCGGGATCTTCTGCGTGTCCTGTGTGGTGGAGAGACGCCATACATGATGAGGTGGCCTGCGGAAGCGAGCACTATTAACTCATTAGCGAAATGTAAACGTGTATCTTGAAGAACGGCGATTCGCTACGGATTCTTGAAGCTGACGCTGGAGAAGTCTGAAAAGCCATTGAAGATCCGGTAAACCTTTGTGTTGAAGACTTATGCGAGGGGCAGAGCAAGCGGTGTAATCTGGTGGAATGGCTTGATTGTATCTGACTTTAAGCATTTTTTCCTTTTTCATTTTTCTCTTTCTCTTATGGATTCTTTTTCCCTTAATTGGACTGATGGGAAGAGATTTCTGACTTTCATCGATAACTTCTTCGAACAGCGTCAAATCATCAAACCGATTGCGGCATTCGATTCCTAACGACCGTTTACGTCGGACAGTGACCTCGCATCGCACGCGAAGCGAGGACGCAAGCGATGGCGGCGCCGATGGTGATCGACGGGGGACGGGCGGGACTCGAACAGAGTTTTCACCACCCCCACGCCAACGAAAGTGCCCACGCACCGAACGTGGAGCGCACCAGCAGAAAGAACGCAGAGAGGGAAGGGATCGGAAGAGAACTACAAAAGGTAGAACAAGAGATTGCCGACTTGGTCCCACGTGAGAAGATTGAGGTCATGGGGGGTTTGATGGAGCGTTGGCTGGGGTTGAAACTAGCCGGCAGGACGCTGGAGGAGGGGGGCGACAGACCCGCCACACATGCCGACGTACTGGCAGTGACTCTGGCCCTTGCCGAAATTCCTGCGGCGATCCAGACGATGGTTGAGAAGACCATGCAGGATACGGTGAAGAACGTGGCCTTGCCTACAACTCGATCCTGGGCCTCAATCGCCTCAGGATCGGCCCAGGGACGGGGACCCGGTGAAGCCCCAGTGTGGCAGCAGCGGGTTGTAGTGCCCCAGCGAAGGGAGAGAGAGGTAGTGATCCGGGGGACAGAGGACCCTAATATGAAGAACAGATCGGCGGCTGAGGTCGTAAAAGCGGTGAACAGTGCACGCGGCAGCACCGATGCAGTGGCGGCCCGCAGGCTGCGCAGTGACGATACCGTAGTGACGTTTAAGCAGTCGGCCTCAGCGGCGACCACGGACAGCAGGTGGGTGCGTAGTGCCTTCGGCGATAAGGCACTTCTCAACCGCAGAGAAGTTGCAGTGATCGCGAAGGGGCTGCCTGCGAAACGGCTGCGAGAGGTCCACGACGAGAGCCAGCTACTTAAAGACCTGAAGCGGGACAATACAAAGCACCTCTCTAAGGCTAAAAGAAACCTCCCCCGGGCGCCGCAAGCACCGTATGCGGACCTGATACTACACGTGGATAGCGTGGAGGCGGCGATGGAACTATGCTCCGAAGGGCTTATTTGGGAGGCCCAGATATTCGATTGCGAGCCGTACGACGGCAATCTTCGGGTTCGGCAGTGCTACCAGTGCTACGAATACGGCCATATCGCGAAACACTGCAAGAAGACGGCGCGTTGCGGCGTCTGCGCTGCAACGGCACACCCAGGGGGTGAAAAAGACTGCCCCGAGAAGGCACCTAGCGGCAAAAAACGTTGTGTGAACTGCAAAGGGAAGCACACGGCGTGGGACAGGGACTGCCCTACGGCAGAACAGCAGCGGCTACGCGTACGCGAGGCGTACGCTCACCGCCCCCGACAATTTGAGGTCCGCAGCTACTCGGACGGGTTATCTAGTGAGGGCAGGCTCACACCACCTAGCTCATTGACCAGCGACGGGTTTACAGTTGTACGACCCCGGGGCCGCCCCCTGGGCGGATCGCGAGTGGAGCAGGAGCGAACCGAACGGTCTGCGTCAGCAATGCGTAGCTTCCTCACTAAGGGACGTACGAACGAAGATATACCATCGACAGCTTAATGGTAGTCTCTATTCTCTACTGGAATATCGCAGATTCAAAGGCGAACGCAACGCTAGCGCTGGATAAGGGGGGTGACTATGATATAATAGCGGTTCAAGAGCCATGGATCAACCGGCGGACGAAGGCGATTTATTGCCCGAAGTCGTCCAGGTACGAAGTAGTGTACAGCAGCGGCAGAGCTGCGCTATACGTCCATAAACGATACGACGTGGCTACGTTGCGACCCCGTACCGGGATGGACTGGAGCAGTATTACGTTCGGGGCAGGCCCGGACGCCCTTACAATCTGGTCTATCTATTCACCAAACCAAACCGGGAGCCGCTGGGTCAGCCCGCTCCAAGACCTCCCTAATGGGGCGCCGGAGGGGACACAGGTCCTCGTAGGGGACTTCAATACACATCACCCGCTGTGGGACGTCCACGGACGGTCGTCACGGGGCAGCGACAACGTAGTGGAGTTTGCGCGACGCTGGCGATTAGAGCTCGTTACGCCGTTCGGGGAAATCACACGGCAAAGGCACAAACAACGAGACTCAACTATCGACCTAGCCTGGGTGACGAAAGGGGCTAGGATTGATTACGATGGGGACCCGGGCCTAGAGGGCTCAGACCACAGAGCGCAAGTGATTAGGGTAATATCCAACGGGGAAGCAGTCAAGGAGGGCCGCCGCAGTGTCGAAGGGTGGAACTGGGCGATGGCGGATAAGTGGCTCATCGTAGCCGAATCAAGCCAGAGATTTATGAATTATTTGCCGGTTGAGACGATAACGGAGTTGGACCAGGCTGTTGACTGGGTTATCCGGAACCTCCAAGAGATCGCCGACGTGGCGGTCCCGAGACGCACCGTTGGCCGAGGCGCTGGGGTCCCGTGGTGGTGCCCGCAGGTTAGCAAGGCTTGCGCTGAGACGAAGAGACGACGGCGGGACTACCTCCAGGCAAGGTCGCAGACCAACTGGGACGAATATACAAGAGCCGGCCAAAAACAACGGCTCGAAATCAGCGAAGCGCAGACGCGTAGCTGGCACGAGAAGCTCGAGGGGACGGCGAAGGATCACAAAAGCCTGTGGGCACTGCAGAGGTGGGCTAGGCTACGGAGCTGGGCCCCCCCTGAGGCCCACGGCTTGCCAGATCTCCGGAGGGACGCCGGCGACACGCTTACAGCACGTACACATGATGAGAAGGCAAAATTACTAGCTGAGAGGTTCTTCCCAGACCCGTATATAGATCTATCGGACCTCGATCGCGGCCTATTACAGACGAGACCAGAGCTGAACGTCCCTAGGGAGGTGACCACAATGGATATCGAGTCTATCATCAAAGGAACGGCTGCTCGGAAGGCTCCCGGCGACGACCTGATCCCCACTGGCCTGCTAAAGGCCTGCGGTGAACCCCTATGGGAGATCCTAGCGGATCTGGCAACAGCTAGCTTTAGGCTGGGGTACTACCCGGAGCGCTTCCGCTCAGCGAGGGTGGTTATTATCCCTAAGCCTAATAAAACGACAGCTCAGAAGCAGACCCCTGGCGGCTGGCGCCCCATTGCCCTGCTTAGCACGGTAGGGAAGGTAATAGAGACGGCGATGAGCCAGCGTATCACCAAAGTAGCTGAGGCGGCCGGCCTACTACCAAACGGCCAAATGGGTAACCGCGCTGGGAGGTCCACCGAACTGGCAATACGTATAGTTGAGGACGTGGTCTATACGGCGTGGAGACGCGGGGGCATCGCCTCGCTGCTACAGCTAGACATCAAGGGGGCATTCGATACGGTCAATTACAGACGGCTGATTTCCATATTAGCCCGGAAAGGCTACCCGGAGTGGGTTCAGGAGTGGGTACGCAGCTTCGTGGAGGATAGAACGGTACGCCTCCGGTTCGATGGCAAGGAGTCAGAGCCAATCCCCCTACGAGCTGGCGTCCCCCAGGGGTCACCGCTATCCCCGATACTGTTTATATTATACATTTCAACGCTGTACGAGGAGCTAGCGGAGCAGCATCCACTACTTTTAGTAGTCGGGTTCGCGGACGACACGAACCTGCTAAGCGTCGGCACCGATCCAGACACGACCTGCCGCCGGTTGGAGAGCGCATGGGCTACGTGTCAGCGGTGGGCAGTGAGGCACGGGATGGAGTTCGCTCCTGACAAGAGTGAGCTAATGCACTTTACTAGGGCCCGAGAGCCCTTGCCGCAAAGTATTCGCCTTGGGGACGCCACAGTGTCGCCGGTAGTCTCAGCCAGGTTCCTAGGAGTCTGGTTCGACCGCAAACTGACGTGGCACGCCCATGTTGAGCGTGTTAAAACAAAAATGGCAACTCAAAAGCTAGCCCTGACAAAGCTAGTCAATATGTCGTGGGGCTGCGATCTTATACGGGCGAGGCTGTTATATACGGTGGTTATCCGTAGCGCGATTGCCTTCGGGGCGACTGCGTGGCATACTATAAGTGAGGAACCGGCAGGGCCAGCTAAGAGCCTGATGGGGATACAGAACGAGTGCCTCCGGGTAGTCTGTGGTGCCCACAAAGCGACGCCGGTTCGCCACCTGGAAGCAGAAGCAGCAATCCCGCCACTAGACCTCTATCTTAGTGCCCGGGCTGCTAAGTTTGAAGAACGGCTACGGCTTAGCGGGAAGAGAAATCTGCTTCGCAGCGCGAGCGCTAAAGCGTCACATATACTCCGGCAGGATAGGCCGGCGAAGAGGAAGCAGGCGTCGCAGCTACTCCGACCGGCAGGGTACACTATGGAGAAGGAGGCCCGGGGCTCCGAGTGGATGAGTGAGGAAAAGGAGGTCCCGGCTGCCCTCCTCGACCACTGGAGGAAGAGATGGCTCACCGGAGCAGAGCATCACGATCGCCAGCGACGCGCTATCGCTGAGGAACCGGAGGGCCCTTCGATGCAGATACCGAAAGGGGGCAAGTATTTCGGCCTGAACCGACTGGAGGCGTCTACGCTGTGCCAGATCAGGACGGAAAAAATAGGACTAGCAGCCTTCTTATTCAAGACAGGGGCTTTTGGCGTGTACTCGCCGCTATGCCGCTGTGGCGATGCCCCTGAGACGGCAGAGCACGTAATCCTCTTTTGCGGGCTGTTGGAAGGACCGAGGGAACGATTACGGGCCGCCATCGCACCACGGCCACTATACTCTCGCAGAGACCTCGCAACGGCAACAGGAGAACCAGTAGTTAGTGGGACTATTGTAAGATGGCTGCTAGGGACGGGTCGGACAGCTTCAAGGCCCAGATAGCATCGATCTTCTCAGGGGGGACTTTGTTGGTAGGTTGAGAACCAACGTAGTATGGTAGTGAACGCAACGCAGTCGCCAATAGGGCGAACCGACGACGCAGCGTATGTATTTAGTCCAGCCATTAGGGCACGGTTTGACATACGGGAGTACTAGTAGAGGTACCGGGGGCTTCGAGCCTACGGCGTATTTAATAATAATAATCTTTTTCTCGGCTTTTTCCTCGTACGCCGAGGGTGCACACAGTTTCACTAAATCCGCAATTGGTTGAGTTGGTTCCTTGCGAGGAACACTATTTCACTGCCGGCAATTGACAGGATGTAAAGTGATTCGTCACATTGCTGGTTGGCAAATCCAGAGGCGTGGATCGGCATTTTGCCGGATTAGGCTCAAGTCATCTTGGGTTGTAGATAAGGCGGCCTGTGACGTGTGGGAGACGAATCTCATCCCGGTTGCCACATATCAACCAGCATAGATCACCAAGAGCAAACAACCATCAATGACGGCATGGTCTATCAGAAGCATGATCTTTATTTCATCGCCTTTGTGCCGAAGTCCCTTGGGGCGGCTTGCATATGATCTTTCTCGTCTGCAATAAACCTGCAGCCTAACAGCGAGTACGTACAACAGTCACAGAAGAATATGACTTCATCCTCGGACCAGCCGCCTGCCGAAGGCAAATTCCGTATTGCCATAATCGGCTCAGGTCCGTGCGGCAAGCTGCTCGCCAACTCCGTTATACAGCATCCCCGCATCGCCTACGACCAATACGAAGCCGATAAACTCCCGGTGCGGCCCTCATTTGGGTACGGCATTGGTCCGCAGACTTTGCGCGCAGCCGAAGTTTTAAATCCTGCCTTGGGGAAAGCACTCCATGAAAGATGCACTCTGAGCGATGCGTGGTTAACCATTTATCACGGCGGCGATGAGAATCAGCTTATCCAAGCTGCCAAGGTTCCGGAGGGGAAACGATACGGCAGACTCCCAAGGCAGGCACTATTAGAGTTACTCGACGCACACGCGCCTCCTGAACATGAAACCAAGTATGGCAAACAGGTGGTTGACATGAAGAAGCTGGAGGACGGGCTTTTGCAGCTGCGTTTCCAAGACGGATCCACATCGACGGCGAACGCTGTCTGGGGCTGCGATGGCATGAACTCGGTCTGTCGCAGGTTCATGGAAGGAGACAGGTACAAGCCGGCAGACTACTCGGGCACGATTGCCTATCGCGGCAGGGTCCCCGCCTCCCAACTCTCCGAAGAAATGAAAAGCGAATTCGCCAGCAAGATGTACATGTTCCTCGGCGTCAAGGGCTGGCATGTCCAGGTGAACCCCATAGACGGCGGTGAGTCTATCAATATTGCAGCGTACGCCTTGAGACCGGAGTATACAGCGAAGGGCATGGATCGCGCACTGGCCATGAAGAACGTTCTGGGTTACTTCCCCGGCCGGAATGAGAAAGTAGACAAGTTGCTTAAAGTAAGTGTGCCACCCATCTATACATTTCCTACCCCCTTTTCTACCTAGTTTTGTCCCATCCCCTTCCTTCCCCAACGGCTAAAATCTCCTACAGCTCCTCATCTCTTCCGCCCCTGCCGGGCCCCAACCCCTCTTCCTCCCCACCCTAACGCAATTGGAACCCTTCTACAACGCCTCCCTTTGCACAACCACCTTCGGCGACGCCGCCCACGGCATGCCGCCGCACCTTGCGGCTTCCCTGTCTACAGTCTTCCTGGGCGTGACCACCTTCCTCCGCGATGGTCTGAACCCGTTAATCGACCGGCTATCGTGCGACGCGACAAATGCTGAGATCGCGGACTTGATTATGGAGGCGGCGGCGGCGTATGATGTGGTACATCGGCCGCTAGCGCAGAAGCTGCTTGGGCTTTCGCAGGAGCAGGGTGAGCTTTGGAGTGGTGGGCGGACGGAGGTGGAGGAGTTAATTAGGAGGTCGAGAGTTGTTTGGGGGTGTGCAGATGGCTTCCGGTGAAGGGAAAACGGGGTTTGGGTAGGATTGGTAATGTGATTTGACCTGGCTTTCAGCTGTGTTTGGATGCCGTCGGGCGGATTTTGATCGTAGAGCTGATTTCTTTGCGAGACGGGATGCCACGCTCGTGGAAACATGGAGGGCGCTGGCATGTTCTATACGTAACTACCCCGCTTATACTCTCCAGTAAGCAATCGATACCACATAGGAAATCAGATGATAGCCTGCTTACCTCGTCACATTACCAGGTGCTGGGCAGCGTTCTGTTGCAATGGGAGCACTGCAACAGGGGTCTGCTACTGTCCATCTCGAGCTCGCCGCACGCGAAGTAGTTACTTGTAGTCAGCACGTGTCTCGTCCCTCACCATGATCAAATAATCTCAACAGTATACCTAGGCTCCTAAAAGCTTCGCGGCGTGCCAGCCTGGTGGTTTTCCGAGCCAGCAGCAAGGCTATGGCTAGCTAGGTCGTGATTGACTTCAAGACGCCTGAGGTGGGTTGCGATCAGCTTGACATCATTGTGGATGTAATCGAATATAAGTGCGGACTAATAATTTTCCCAGCGAACCATGTTGGGCTTGGAGTCGAGCTGCAGAAATATGACGTTGCTTGTAAATTAGGGTTGTAGCCTCGTAGGAAGCGTAAGCCCTGTGCTCCTAGCGATAGCAGGTCTTTAGGTAAGAACGGCCCAACGTCGTACGGCTGGAGATCGTTACTGTGGTATGAGGGTAAATGAAGCACGGCGACTCTATTATAGTAGGCTTTCCATATAAAGTCGGTATGGATATATGTTTGGTAGCCGTCTAGAATAAGGAGTTGATATTCGGCACCCCTAAGCTTCGTCTCGGGGAGGAAAGCCTGATCCAACTACCAATTCGCGATAACTTATTACTCTAGCCCTTTTTCATCACGGTATATTCCTACTTAGGGATATTCTGGTTCCTATGCCTAGACCCTCTTGCCGGCAGAGTGACCAATCGATCGATATCGATCATGATTCTTTACCGATACCGATACCGGTCCGGTATCGATCAACATCATATTCATCCTATCGGTACCGGTACAGATTACTAAGCAACCGGTATCGATCGGTATCGATCACATATAACTGGTCCGGTCAGATAGAGGTCGGATCGATCAATAGCGGTTGTACGGAGTTGTTTATTTTTAACGGTTTTGCGCCCAATTAGCTAATTCGCGTGAAACCTCACCATCCAATTCAACGTTTGATACCTTGTCAAGCAGATGGAGTGGCAACTCAGCTTGATAAACGCCTGCTAAACTCCATGACCTGATACATTGTGATGCCCCAATAACGTGGCGTTTTAGGCGAGATCTTCGTGCTGATACCATCTCTCCTACGCTGTTAAACTGGCGTTCTGTTTCTGCTTGCGCTGAAGGTATCGTAAGGAAGTTAACAGCCATATAAGACAGTTTGGTGAAACGTTTTGCGCCAATATCACGCCACCAAGCTACTGGGTCCTTTAAATATTGGTCCACGTTAACCATAGGTTCTGCCAGGTAGAGGTCAAGCTCGTCTTGTTGTGATTCTTCCTGCCTAATCGGCACCGGCTTGGTGTTTCTGCCCTTTCCTTTCCTTCTCTTTGCTATTGGCTGTGTATCTTGTGTACTTTGCGAATCAAGGACCTCAGAGTCGGCGTCGCTCATATAAAAACGCTTGCGGCGTTGAAGCATCGTAAGGACTGGCTGGTTCTCAGCTTCAGCTAAAGGGTTGGTCTCAGGAATGGGCCTAGACGAGGGTCAGTTAGAGATGAACAGTTATCTAGATATTATACTTACCTATTTTTATAGTCACCTCCCAACGCTTCCTCAAATTAGCCATATAATGCTCACGTCAACTGTCAGAGCCACAAGTGTCATCCGAGGCGGGCCGGCTTCCACCAGGAAGGAAGTCGTTTGTGGCGAATGAGGAGCCGGGAGGCCGTTTGTAGCGGCTAGAGAGCCGCTTGTGGCGAATGAGAGCTGTTGAAGCCGTTTGCAGCGGATAGGGAATCGCTTGGTTGCAGATAAGGAGCCGCTATCCAAGATATTGGCCGAAGTCGGAGGAACACAGACATGCGGAAGCAAACATCCAGAATCCAACAGAGAACCTCGGCTGGCTATAAGTAAGGAGTCGAGACGGAGGAAGATAGAGAGGGCAGAGATCAATGAACTACTGTGGACACCCCTACCTGCCATCACCAAGTGACCACCAGTGACCACCAGGTGACCACCAGGGGGACACGCCTATTTCTCTCCTTCACTCTGTACTATCGCCTTCGGTCCAGGCCGTAACCTGACATCAACTCAGCTCTTGGCGTATAGGTTCAGCATCAAAAATGGCTTGCAACCCACTCATTTTCATAGTCGGGTTGAAGATCACGGCAGCGGCGTACGCCAGATCCGTCAGCTTATCATAATAATGCTGCAGCTTCCACAGGCCAACCTTGATGTGGACCTTTAGGGTCTTTTAGTCGATAACCGTGTTTCCACCACCATTTGCGCTCTGCTTTGGAATCGTGGCCATTTAGAAGACCTGGATACCTTGCCCACCGTTCAGAAGTCCAAAGAGAATAATCTGGGAAGCCAACTGGCTGGTTATCTTGGCTTCTAGATGGTGTTGAGGCAAATGAAGAAGTAGGTGAAGAAGGCGCGCTTGAAACCGTTGGTAACGTCATCTTAGTAGTAAGTTCGAATAGACAGTACTTATTGCAAAAGCTGATTTTGACCATAATAATAGACATACCGATAAAAAATCTTCACTTTTCCTGCATAAAACAACGCCTAACCGTATTAGGTTAGATAAAACCAGGGTCAACAACAAGAGTCACGATGCCCTCAGAATCCTCCATATAACCGGTCCGGTCAGATCGAACGATCGATACCGGTGGCGCAAACTGCCACCGGTATCGATCTAATGAACAAAATGTGCTACCGATCAGTATCGATATCGGAATATCGGACCGGTCCGGACCGGTATCCGATCGATTGGTTACTCTGCTTGCCGGAAAACACGCAGATAGGGGTGTATGACGAGGCAGAGATACTGCGAGTACGAATCAAAGTTGCGTTCAGTCTATCTCCGTTGACGAATACTAAACTGAAGAAGAAAGAGTGACAGTTACAAGTACAAGTGCCCGTTCCTATGTTACAAGGAGAACGGGTGTCACTGATCATCGTCCAGGTGCTAGGAGCACTACAACGAAGCGTCCGACTTTGATATACATACCCGGTGTGTATTGGACGTGTTAATATCCGTACTATGCCTGGATTCCCCCTCTTTGACACCTGTCTCGTCTATATCGTACTTGTTGTCGGGTTTGATACGGTACTTCGTACGTAAGCGTTCGAGGAGGGTGTAGAAGTCTCGAATCTCGTTCGAATCGGACGCTCTATCTTGGCTAGCGTCTACGATGCGCCTAATTTTAGTACGTATCTGTCGATAGCGGCTAACGAAGTGATCTACCTAGTGTTAGCTGAGTGGATAATTATGCCTTTAGGTAAGGAGCATTTCGGCAGTACGGTCGGCTATATAACGCTTACTAGGAGCGCGTCCGTACAGTTCTTCGTGTAGAACCCAGTCACGATAACTTCTTTTTGCTCTGGAGTCAACTTCTGTTGCCCGGAGGCCGCGTCGCGGTGCGAATTGTTGCGACGAATGTGATAGGATAAGGTAGTCCCTTTGACACCGTCCGATGGGCTGCTGCGGTTGGGAATAGCGCGAATGGAAATGCTCTTTAGCGCGTTCGATTCGCTGCTTACAATCTTCGATTGCACTCCACTGGATTGGCTATTTTGTGCGTAGCTGTGGAGTAATTGCGAGGTGAATTGAGAGACGTGTTGTTGTTAAGGCGTAGGATTTCCCTGCAAAATGGGGGTGCATGCAAAAAGGTGGTCAATGCGGTTGGACATTTGGCAATATTACTGCTGTATAGGCTGGCTAGAAATTATACACTGATACTCAAACCCACGTATTGGAGCAGTTGCCGGTGTCTATCCAAGCATGTGCGTATTTCTCGGTTAAACCTTGCTAGATAAAACATCCGCCATATTTAATCTAAACCAAACGTCGGTGGACCTCACCTCGGACAACTCGGACATAGTTATTGGATCTACGGAATGAACCCCACAGTAGATCTTTTCACCTTGGCATCAGGCTAATAACAGGTTGATAAGTCGAATACCAATCCAAAGTCAAAGCTTTTAAACTTTATCCTGGCATAGGTTGAAGGTTTATTGCTGCGTTGAACGTCTGAAGCACGAAAGTTTGCCCATCCCAAGCCGAAGCTTGATACACTAGACGACCCAAAATGGCTCCCCTCTTCCGCGCAGACCAGATTGGGTCTCTCATCCGCCCTGCCGCTCTCCGCTCTGCCCGCGAATCGCGAACGATCTACTCCGACCACTTGGACCAAGACAGCGCCCTGGAGCAAGTCACCCGCGCCTCCATTAGCGCTGCAGTCCAACAGCAGCTTTCTCTCGGAATCCGCCCCTTAACTAGCGGCGAGTTTGAACGAACCATTTTTTTCAGCGGGCTGTTCGAGAATCTCACCGGCATGACAGCCGACCCGGCTGTTCCCGTCCCTGACGGTTTCGCGACGGGCTTGCCCCTCTCTAAATTTTTGCAGGGGATTGGGGTCAAGACCCAGCCTGCGGTGGTAGCTACAGGGAAGATTCGCCGGGAAAAGCCTGCATACCTGGATGCGTGGAACATGTTGAAGGCGACGGTGCCGGAGGAGCTGTGGGCTGAGTGCAAGATGGTGTTGCCGGCTGTTACATGGCAGCATTTGCAGCTCAGGGCCGGGACTGCATATACTGCTGAGGCGTATGGATCGGATGAGGAGTATTTCGAAGATTTGACGAAGGCGTATCGGGCCGAGATTAGGGAGCTTTATGATGCGGGGCTCAGAAACATACAGATTGATGACCCGCAGCTGTTATACTTGACGACGGATATGTTCCTGGATGGTTGCAAGGCCGATGGCGGTGATCCAGAGAAGTTGCTGGATTTGTATATTAGGGCGCACAATGCGTGTTTGGAGGGGAAGCCGGATGATTTACATATCGGTGTGCATTTTTGCAAGGGAAACATGCCGGGCGGTAAGGGGTTATGTGACGCGTCGTATGAGCGCATCTCTCAGAGGCTGTTCTCCGAGTTGGGATATGAGACCTTTTACCTCGAATTTGATGACGAGCGGTCGGGAACCTTTGAGCCCCTACGGCATGTTCCCGTGGGTAAAAGTGTTGTTTTGGGAGTCGTGTCGACCAAGACCGCTGTGATGGAGGATATTGACGTCTTGGCTAAGAGAGTCGAAGAAGCAGCTGCAGTCATTGCCTCGTCTCAGGAGCGACCTGCTGCAGATGTATTGCAGGACACTCTGGCTGTGAGCCCGCAGTGTGGGTTTTCCAGCTCGACTCGGGGACATCGGCCAGTTAATGAAGAAGGTATGTGGGAGAAACTTGTTCTGCTCAGGGATCTCGCTAGAAAGCTTTGGAAAGACGCAATCTAAGATTGCGGAGTTGAGGTTCTGTTGATCGGGAGCTACAGACTGTGGTCATAAAGAAAAGCATGTTGTAGAGAATTTCCAATAACTTCAAACATAACAGTTGATTTGCTTCTGCCGTGTTATGAGAAAAGAGTATAGTGGTGGTGAGCCTGTTTGCTGCTATATCCATTAGCAAAACTACCCGCTCTACTCTGACAATAGCAAATCCAGTTGCTTGACAGTTGCTTGCCGAGGATTAAATCGAATTGTCATGTCATCAACCGCGGCGCACAGGGCCAAAACCAGACAGTGGATCACTCCTCTGGGAGATGGCATGTTTGTCCCTCAACCTCAACGCCGTCATCTCGAAGAGGTGCGCAGAGGTGCACAAATTGACCGTTGTGGCGCTTTTCCGTCTTGATTCGTCGAATCTCCCTGGTCGATGGGGCCATCACGCATTATTGTTTCTGACGCTTCCTCGTCATCAGCCTCTTCACAGACCATTCTGGTTTCCCCCGATCCTTGATTGATCGACCACAGAACCTTGATTCTTCGCGTCCTCTTCAAAATCATCCATATGCACTGAGGCCAGATGGGGAAAACACGAAGTTTCCTCGGGTACCCACCCTGCCCATCTCTTCATGAAGACATTGCGGTGAGCCAGGCACGAGATGGGATCTGTACTTTTCGGGCGGCGGCCAAATCTGGTCCCATTTGCGCGCCGTCTTTGCCAACACGTCCGACGTCTTCTTCCCATTTTCCTTGAACGCGACATGCGCTAGATAATGCGGAACTCGATGAGCATACCCAGATTCCTCACCTGCTCCAGTAAACTCATGACCTTGTTTTCGGTGCCTTATAAGTGGTCAAGTGTCTCATGTCTCTCGACAAGACGCTTTTAATAGGCCACAGCGAGCCTTTGAAGTCTCTGAGGATGTATAAAATTGAAATATTCTTCTGCTATCAGAAGTATGGGCCGTCGTGTAGAGATGTGCCTCAACTAGGCCCGCATCTCAGGGTAAGGCTACTCCTCATTAACCAACTCTTAAGTATCCATCACTCACCCACATATACATGCCATTATTCTTAGTCTACCAAACCATCTACAAGTTCTCCGCAGGCATGTGCAAGATTGCCACATGCCCTCTCTTGGCCATAGTACAGGATCACGCAATTCGCTCCGGTCTGGTCTTCAAGGCCTTGATCACATGGACCGCAGCCTACAGGGTGAGTAGCTCTGTCGCCACACTCTTTCAATGTGGTATCGATTTCGGGAGCAATTGGGGCTTTGGCCAGTGTCAGAAGAATTCCTGCCATGGGTGTCCGATTTGTTATACAAATGGAGCTCTAAACATCTGGGTTAATGCCATGATTATGGTACTTCCTTGGTGGTCGTCCACCATAATTTTGTATAGTATGAGAGGAATTACCTCATTGTATGAATTCTGAGTGTTGTTGCTGCTATGTAAGTAATGTGTTGTCACAGGTTCCTGGATTCCACGTCAACCATGAACCTGACGCGAATAGTGAGGTCCTGCTTGGTTAACCCGACTCACCGGGCTTATGGTACACTTCTAAGAGCGTCGTGGACTCGACCAGTAAGTGAACAAGGTCAAATCTCGGACAAATATGTTGCTAAGTTATCTCTGAAGACCGAAGACCGCATGAGCATGGGCAGTCTATGCACACAGCTGGAAATAAATGTTGCCTGCATCGCAGCCTGCATACCCACACCACACTCTTACGGCTTGTCGAAGAACTCTACTTCAAGTTCTGTGAGCGCATCCTCCGTATACAGATACAGACAGCAAAGTTTAAGGGGAACAAGAAGTTCAGCCACCCTTCTCTGCAGCCAAAAACTACCCCTTTCTAGAACGGATTGCACAAGCTCTAGCGCAGGCGAAATAGTGGATCTCGAATTCAAGTGATTGCATTCTACTGATAAATCGGTGCCCTAGGGTCGTCATATCCGGTTGCAAAGGGAGTCCTAGATCTATTCTAACTTGGGCGGTGGCAGTGTTGAGCTGCATGACGAGTCTGCGCAAGTAAGTCGCGCTGTGGCGGAAGTTTGAGCTGTGTACGGCTATAGGATGAGATGCGAAGACGGAATTAAGGTGGTAACTTTTTGTTTATGGATGCTTGCTATATATATAGTGGGATTAGCTGGATGTTATGCCTATGTACCTTACAGGGTCAAGTTCCTATTCTGAGTAAAGCATGCTGGTTCGCTTTACTTATGATGAGAGTGGACAAATTGCATGAATATCACTATCCACGCCAATAGAGATGCAAAATAGGGAGTAACATAATGCGCTGAAGAGACCGAAGGGGTTTTACACTTGACAGAGGAATCTGGCTGTGACAAAAAAGGCAGAGGAAACACATGCCTCATGCTGGAGTCGAACCAACTGTCTCCTCATTACTAGTGAGGCGCCTTACCGTTTGGCCTATGGGGCATTTGTAATGATTATACGCTTCACAGCACAAAGTAAGATGGTATCCATATTGTTTGTGGTGAAATTAACTTTGCATCGGCTCGTGGCCGACCAAGGTGCAAGTCGAGTATGCCCTAATCCAGTCGTGTCCAGCTCAAAGTTCCGGTACTCAGCCCCACCCAGGATATAATGCCATACACTGCGGCGAAATCTGCATCAAACAGTTAAACCGGGCCGGATGGTGTAGTTGGTTATCACGTCAGTCTAACATTTCAACCTTGAGTGTTCACTGAAGGTCGGGAGATCGAGCCTCCCTCTGGTCATGTTACTTTTTGCTTGTGGTCAATAGCCTCGGGTATCTTAACTTGGGACTCTGAGTCTGAGGAATGAGAGTTGCTCCGTATCAGCAAACTCAAATTGCAGCCACATATGGTACCGGGCAGATATTTTCACACGTGTTGTGTGTGGACAGCAAGTCGGAAAGGATTTCAGGGTGAGTATGGAGGTGGCCCGAATCGGGTATGCAGAACAAATTCATGGATACACACTCATTTTTACATGACGCACAACAAAACATTCAGGTTTTGATAAGGAAGAGCATGTGGAATCAACTGAGAAGCATTCAACAGACGACACGTAAGTTAAAAATGTGCCTCGTACAGATCATAGCTTCAAGGACAGTATCAATCTTGACTGAGTAGTAGAGTTATATGTGCAAATAGTCAAATATTCACAACTTGAAGGAAGTAAGAGAAATTACGAACCAACCGCCGAGTAACATTTCACGACTTTCTTGCCCAAGATGTGGTTGAATCGCGAATCATAGCCCACAAGCATTCCATTACCATTAGCCAGAACAGTATCCAGCTTTGACAGGCTCGCAGCCACCAGCACACCCAGTGTACATTTGACATGGGTGCGCGGCGTCAGTGCAGACGTTCTTCAGCGTGGCAGTATCACCGTAGTTGGAGTTGATCCCAACGACCTCTCCGCCACCGTAAGCGGTGGTGCCTTCGACGTAGACGTTGCGCTTGCATTGGGAGCTGCACTATTTGGGAGGCAAGATAGTTAGTGATTGCTCATACTTTGGATGAAATGTGAGGGAGGGGAACACTCACGTTGCCACATGAGCGGTAGACCTTGCCGTAGTCTTCGGCGTAGAAGTTGATGATCTGCATAAGTCGTAAGTTGAATGTGGCTTCATATTAGGGATAAGGGCTATATTACGTTGACAGTACCACAGCCGTTGTGCTGAACAATCTTGTCACTGGCATGGTATGCGCCGCCGCCAATGATCCAAGTTTCCTGACCCGCTTTGTCGTTCTTGATGGTGATGGCGTCCTCGCAGACATCCTCGAACCAGACGAATTTCAAGGTGCAAGGTCCGTCACAGTGCACACCTTCAGCTTGGTTCTTGCCAATGATGACGTTCTGCAAAGTAGCACCGGAACGGAGGAGGAAGACGGCGTCTGCGTCACCTAAGATCCTCAAGTCAGCAACAGTATCCACCATGGGAACCAAGGGTTGAGGCTGCCTTACCTCCTTCAGTCTGATCATTGCAAGCACCTGAGCCACGGTCATACCTGGCCCAGCCTCCATCGTAGGTAGTACCAGCTGCAACCTCAATGACCTTTGAGTTCGTCTTGCTGGAAGTGGCCACAGGAACACCTCCCTCGTAGCCTAGGCAGGCAAGTGCTACAGGCAGCACAGAGGCCAATGCCAAGAGTTTAGCGAAAGGGGACATGTTTGGAGCGGGAATACTGTGTAAGGTTGGCAATAAGGCTGAGGAAAACGGGTGGGGTTCGGAATTGGACTCAAGATCAGCGTCGACTGGCTTCTGTTAAATAGACAAAAGCCCAAGCTGGACTGGCCGAGCATATTCAACGCACAATAGATCGTTACCAACCCAAAGCAACCTCCTTTCTTCCACATGGTAACTTTTCCTCATCTCCCATTTGTGGATAATCATGTTTGTATTTGCTGCGGCTGGAATTTTATGGAAAATAACGCCGATAAGACGATGTCAGGGGCGCTATGGGGAGTCATCCACTTGGTGAGATTTGAAGTCGGCAATCAAGAGTGGGCGACATCTCTGGCTGTCTAGTTCCCTAAAAAAACCTGTTATTCCAAATATCAGGAACAGCCTACACTGGACGTACAAGTGCACAAGACTCCCTTGGACCAAGACACCTCACGGCTTTTCCACAAACACGGCAAGCCTTAATTGGAGCGATTCTATCGTTTATGATAAGCTTATGTCAAAAAGAACATTTAATGAGACTTCTATAGGTGTGCTGGAGGAAAACGAAATGCCTGATTGGACAAGCTTTTGCTCGACAGTGCCAAGAAGGCTAGCGATCTGATAAGGAGATAACCAGGCTGTCCGGGTTGGAATTTCCCACCTCTCTCAAACCTAGCACTCCAACATTGTTCCACTCACCCAAAACCTCCGGAATGCATGTGTGGGGATCACAATGGGAAGTCCACATGCCAAGATCTGGGGAATGTGTCCCGAACTGCCTAACAGGTACTAGGTGCCCAGCTGCCAAGGCGTCTGGTGAGGCTGAGTCCTATCGAAGCAGCCGGAGCGTAACTGCCCTTCTGAACGTTCCGCTTCTTGGCAAGCTCTGAGATGCTGTGCTTTATTTCCCACGTGTAGAAGTATCGGGTGATACTAATGGATGTTGTGTAATACATGAATTACTCCGTCGGTGAAATCTAGGTGTTCTGACCTGTTCATCTACAGGTCCCTATTGCAACCAGTAGAAACAGTCATGGTCCTAGGAGAAATAAAGGCCTAACCAGTCTCAAACGTCCAAGGAGAGACATGAAAGTGTAAAACTGCATGTCTTGACTTATTCCATTGGAGTTTATTATCGCATCTTCACTGCTGCGATGTAAGTTCTCACCTTCCAGAC
The DNA here is from genome assembly GCF_002105095.1 of Pseudomassariella vexata. Taxonomy (NCBI): domain Eukaryota; kingdom Fungi; phylum Ascomycota; class Sordariomycetes; order Amphisphaeriales; family Pseudomassariaceae; genus Pseudomassariella; species Pseudomassariella vexata. Next base: position 545,321 of record NW_024467969.1, read on the forward strand.
GAGTCGACGAGACAACTGCTTCTTTCCAAGACCCCGAGGCGTCATCTGTTCCTCATAACCATAGCTCGGCTATATAAGCAGCTGAAAACCCACCATTGTTTGAATCCTTCATCTGAATAGGCAACGAAAACCAAGGTACCGTTCATAATCAGCGGAATGAGTTCGAAGACTTTGTGGTCAACCTCCGTAAGGTCGGAGGACCCATCATGTAGTGAGGCCCTGAGCGCATCTAGGTTAATATTAGTTCTGAATGATCCCATTCTCATAGTTTTCTCTGCTATTCAGTATTGAGGGTTTCTTTTGGCTCATCCTGCCACTGGAGCGAAGTCCCGCCGTGAGTATGCGATCATATTGACGAACTGGCAATCAGGTACCGGTCTTTTTTTGATCTGACAGAAGTGCGCCATCATTTGTTGCATGTTCTCGTCAGCTACAATAACACAAACTTTGTGTCATAGGCTTCAGGATACGGTTCAGAGATAGCGATGACCATACCGCGGTAGGAGCACCACGAGAGCTGAAGCCTCCGTTGTTGAATGATGGTAATTTTTCCGGTTCACTCAGCAAATTTATCGCCTTGTTGAAAGTGGTAGATATCATACCCTCGGTCATTCCGTGCAACCGGAAGTCGCGAATCTGGCACCCACGACCTTTTGCCATCCCCATATGGACTATTTTTCTGTGACGGGGCATGCTTCGACATAGAACGCACAACGTAGGGAACTGCATGCGATGTTGCGAACTTGAAGTAAAGTTGCTATGGTGTCCTTCTGTAGGCCATTTCAATGTTGCTTTCGAAGCTGACGTCCGGGCGTTGCTTGATGTCCACGTTGGAGGCCAGGACTGCTATGACATAAAGACGATCTCCATCGGCTGCATAGTTCAAGCTAGAGAAGACTAAGAGGAGGCCTGATATGATAGTTTAATCGTCCTGTTTTACAGTCGTAACGTGCATCTCTCATGATGAGGCTATTGTGGTTGTAGACATGCTGGCATCAAATTCTTATCCCGGAGACGTTGCTTCCCGACGTTGAAGTATAAACGCCTTGATGAGCCCAGTCATCGGAAGCACATACGAACCAGAGTAGAGCACGGTATGGGAATCCAACTCTATATTGGTACAGTCCATCACTTCTCGAGCCGGGAAATCTAGCACAACGCGCTGTCAGCTGTCGCATCGAGAATAGGTCCACATCGCGTAGGCATGAAGACCCAGCTTCATCGCGCCCAAGCCATATCAGCACCACTGTAGAAGTCTCGTATATGTGAACTATGGGCCGAATCCGTTATGGTTTCTCGTCGTCGGTCTGATTGACGCGCATCACGTTCACCCACGTCATCCGGACGTCGAAAGGGTGCCTGGAGCGAACAAGTGTATCTCGGAGATTGGATTCGATCTTCATCAGTGATTCTTTGCTGGCAATAAGATCCTCGGTGAAGGACAGCTCGTCCCAGGTATACGAAAATCCTCGAAGAATGGATCTGAATGAACGCTGACTTTAGGGGCGTTATGGTACCCTCTTTTCATATTCTTCCCGCTGACCTCTCGAATGACGACCAAGCGATGCTTAAGCATATTCAGGGTCTTTGCTCTCTCGTCCTTGGACACCGCGTCGATATTGTCCTTGTATTCTTCGCGGCCGTCGAGCTGGCCTGCACTGACTGGCGCTACATTGTGTTGGTTGTGTGATGAATATTTGAGATGTGTATGAATTTACCACGCGGGGCGGGACGGGAGGAGAATGAGCCAGCGGAATCGGAATGGCGGCTGCGGCTAGGGGCGGGAACGGCGGTAGCGGAGGGAGAAGCTGGTCCAGCGGCCGGTCTAGCAGTGTCAGATCCGTCAGCGGACGATCTATTGGGAGTAGTCAGTTCCTTGACTATTTAAAGCTTGGTCTTAGTGCTGACGCCACCTGAGAAATCAATGTCAGCAGGGGGATTCATTATAAGCCCCCCAAGTTCCCTGTTCATGCGGCTCTATTAATAGTCCGCTAGCAGACTATTAGTATATGCAGGGTTAAAGGCTGGAATTACAAAGAGAGACTCGACTCACTGCATTGAGACCTTGGTGAAGTTGTGGCCGTGCTGGACCATCTCGGCGATGATTGCATCCCAGCCAGTAACAGTGCTAAAGGGTCTACCCGGAGACGGGCTGGTCAAGGCGCCGTGTGCGATGAGGGCTTGGAGGAGCTGGTTTGTGGTATTGGTATCCCAGTTTTTAGGCGTCATGGCGCCATGGTGATGGTGATGAAGATTGCAATATATGACTGGTTGAACTGAAATTGATCGAGGTGGACGTTAAGGATCGTGCGCGAAATCCTTCGTGTTCATGATGCTGTATCGCTGTGTTTTATGGGAATGGCTGACCACAAGGTTCTGAAGGTATATGAAGGTCGGTGACACTATATTTCTGTATGCTGTAATTTTCGAAAAGGGAAAAGGCCAAATTCATTGTCAGTTGGCAAGTTTGTATGTATAGAAAAAGTGTGGAATTGGTGCCCTTGTGCGGCTTGGACCCCCTCCACTTGTGCTTCCCTACACCTTCGTATGCGGCCGGAATGCCAGTACCAGTGCAATCCCACAAAAAGCACAAAATTGAACGTAATCGCGATATAATTCATCACAAAGTGACGAAGTGAACAATCAAATCCCACAATCGCTGTTTAGACAGATGTTGCGTGCCCCAGGCACGCCGCCTGAGTGGTAGGTGCAGCGCTTGGGCCAAATGTCTATAGATAGCCATTCCGTGGCTGCAGCGTTTGGGACTTAGTCTCATCACCATCATCATCACCAATACAACCAACCCTCTTGCCTGTGTTGGCCACAATGGAATTTATTATGCTGTAACATTCAAAAGAGCAAAGTATGTTTATTTACCCTTGCGGTGAATTCACGCATACGGACTTGCTTTCCTTGGCCAAAATAGCAAACTACTTACGTACTCAATTCCTAATCAGCATGGAGAATACCAACTTGACAAGCATACAGTAATTTACGTGGAGACAATTGCACTTCCTTGCTCGATAATGTGCAGTGTTTTCTCATACCACCCAAAGGGTGTAAGAAGCTTCGTCATGTTGTGGTCAGAGAACAAAAGCGAGCTCATGCATCACTGGGTAAGAAAGTTCAATCCCCCTTTACTGCTTGAATTCACTCAGCGCGAGGAGTCGCTTGTTAGATTCACAGTAAATCAGACCCGTGCTCCTTGGAAGATCGATTCAGCGTTCTATTGTACGCCAATAGGCTGAATCAGCAGGGAGGGGCAGGAAGACTTGCTTGGCCGGGCTGGACTGCGGCGTATATGGTGGCTACTACAAAGTTGGCTGGTGCTTTATACTTTAGTAACGATTCGATGGTATACAGAAAATGTTCGAGATCACCAGGGGCAACAGGACCAACAGGACCAAAGGGAAATTGGGAAATAGGACGAATTCGTCAAAAGGAAAGACAGCGGCGGCATATGTGTGAAGAGCGGTCAAGACCATCTGCATGACGGTAGTCCAGCTACGAATACTTCACATCAGTGAAATGATTATCTCATGTTCAATGAGTGTGAACTCAATGCCTGCGGCAAGAGGACGAGGTTCTTGAGGGCCAGGACCAGCATTACCTTTCATAACAGTGACGAGAGAAAGTTCCTTCGTAGAATCTTCTTCGGGAAATAAGGTGGCTCCAGTCTCCAGGAGGGAGGGATACAGCACTTTGCATAGGTCCAGGCATGATGCAAGTCGGTCCCACTTCGGTCTAAGTGACCATTCATCTTCCAGAATTATGAAGAACCTGTGGGAAGCTGTGGCCTCAGGTATGGAGGGGTATGTGGCAGGCAGGGACGGATTGTAGTATTTAGGGGCCCTCGGGGCCAACTTTGGATTAGTACCTCACGCACCTTCGCCGTACTAATACAGCCCCCAATACTTGGAATCTCTCAGACTCAGTATTATGTCAACGAGCTGAGAAGAAATCACTTGAGTTAGTTCTTATGGAAAGGTTCCCGCGTAGGTTTCCCTGTCAAGGTGACTTGTTCTCGGTCCTAACGCTTGGATGCTCATGGGGAGAGAGGGGCCGGGGGCAGGGGGTGATAGCCACCCGTAGATCGCGCTGCATTGCTACATCCCAGCTAACAGAACCCATTGTGGGGTGTGACAGATTCGATTCTGATATTGAGTTCGTGTGGTAATGGAGTGAAATGTCGATATGACTTTGGCAGTGGTGTTTTGAGGAGGGCCGTATTCGTGACCGAGGAGTGAGAGAAGATTATTTTCTTGAAGGAACATGCGTGAAACACCTATCAAGCCTCATTTTTATCTACTGAAAATCTTTTCGATCAGCAATTGGGTTCAAAATCGGAAAACGTAAGACCCACGAGCATCCAATAACGAAGTTACTCTAGTGACCATGTCACAATATGCATGTTAATTATTCCATCCCATATCGCCACCACGAACAAGTAGTTTGTTGTCCTATATTGTTTTGGCAGTAAAATTTGGTATCCGCGGTAGAAGCGGTCAGTTATCCGTATGTGGCAACAGCTTGGTAGCTTTCAGCAAACGGTCCTTGGTGCTGATAATCCAGGTGCCAGAGCACACCACCAACCAGCTTGATTCGTAAAATTCATCGTAGATGTGATAATAAAATATCTTTTGAAAATTTGGGCAATAGTTTTGTCTATGGGTCATCAATTTGGAAAGAGTAAAAATAAATTAAAAGCGTGAAAATATGCAAAAAGTTCAGAGACCGATCCGAGGATCGACCCCCTATGAAAGACCCTGCCAATTAGGATTTTCTATCCAACAGTCCCTAGCGCTCAGCAAACGTGCCGTCCTGGACATCGGGACGAATCCCTAGACTAGGCAGTTTTGCGTCATAACCACTAGGCCACTGACGTGACGTACGGTTGTTGGGTTGAAAGATAGGGAGCCTTTTGGACATTATCTGTCCTACACCCTGTTACCAATCATGGTACACACTCCTGAGGACTCTCCGGATTATCATCAACACCGTGGCACTCCCAATTATTAGATACCTGCAACCCTTTTCCATTTCTTGGTCTGGTAATACTGGGTGGTTACCATGCCAGCTCACTTTTCTCAATGGCACCAAGCACTTGTTGCAGCCATTCCAACAACAATCCATCACACGTACCTTCCCAAATCTCTCTTGTTTTAGGCATATGTCTTCATAGATCACCTTGAGCTTCTGTAATTGGCAGATACCATCAATCTTCATTTATCTATGCTACCCAGCCGTCGTAGAATCGACCCCTTTGAACCGCGGCCTCGTGGATTTGCCTTGCCAATGGAGGCATGCTCAGATATGCCTCCTATAGGTTTTTGCAGTTACAGACAAACAAGCGGGCACTCATGATGCAGAGATTCGCGGTTGTTGTGGTTGCTACTTATTCTGTGCCGTGATCAAGTAGACACTAAAGTATGGGCTATTGTTTTTTATTTTGTTGTGTGTAATGCTAGAGGAAAAATGGGCACGAGAGGAGCAGATGTGTGTAATTTGCAGATTTTTGAATGTTCTGTTTGTTGATCGTCTCGTTAGCTATATACGTCCCATTATCCAGCCGTTGTTTTCGTTGTAATCGATAAGTCGCTGTCAGCCCTCCCGGGTTGATCGCACGACCGCCCCTACTTGTCAGCCTTTGTTTGCATTTTGTTTATATAAGACTTCCTCTCCCCAAAGTCGTTCAGATGTACGTTTTACTTCTTTCTTACTTCCGAATAACCATCACAAGCTCGGTTCAACCCCTCTTTCCAATGGACTATCGGCTATCCTCGACCTGTAACACTTGGGGGCCTCTTACCCATCCGGCTGGTCACCACATGCTGAATCTAAGTTGTCCGCGGCCATCTGTCAGGCTTGGCATTTCGTATTTGGATAACCCACGCTGTCGACAGAGATTGGTCGATGTTAATTGGCAGGAATACCAGGCCATAAGAAGTCATGAGGCTACCAGGTCAGGAAGTATTTGACTTCTCGCATTCCTCAAGGCAGATGACCCGTCGTGACGTCTACATATATAGCCACAGTGTAACTCGTACAATGAAGGGAGGTCAAGCTCCGACAATCAAAGACAACACCCAATTTCAGCCATTGACGGTCCGGCTGTCACTCGCACTCCACCTAGCAAGAAGAGGTCATCAGGAGCGGTCCTGAACAATGAACCTTGGATCCAAAGAGCCAGAGAACGGCGAGAGCAGACGCTATTAGGGGACAGCATTAATCTTTGTAGGAACACGTGACTACCCATCTAGGCCCGGCTGTCGATCTGCATTGAGGTCCTGTTGACGATGTGTTAATCACGTGTTCCGATGCAACTACTTCCAAGGCACCCGTTTCGATCCGTGCATATCGTCGCGCGACAGTCAACACACTCTCGGAGCGGCAGCTAGAAAGTGGGTCGTCCGGTAGTGTCGCATTCAGAGCACAGAGATGGGAACTTAAGAAGGTCGACCGACATTATCCAATAGAGCCCGTCCCTCGATATGGCCCGGCTTAGGCACGGCACTGTTACGATGAACCGTCTAGGAGGCGCACGTGACAGCTCAACTCAGCCGAAGAAAGTACTAACCTGAACGGTGCCGAATCCACCAGGATTCTACCCATAAACAGCTCCAAGGAGAATAACATTTGTCATTCTGTGAACGGGATATCACATGACAGCCACTTCTTGAGACGAGTATACGAATTGCCGGTCAGAACGGCTTACGATACTATTAAAGCGGTGACCCATTGTTCTACGTAATGGCTTCTCATAACAAGGTGGTCTAACAAGGTGCTCGAGGAAGATGGACGTAGGTCCCCGAATTGATGTAGTTAGAGAATAGGGGGGGAGTATGGTGCAGGTTTCATGACTACTGGCAACGCCGTCAGTCCCATTCTGCTACATTAAATGCCCGTCCATCTGACCGGTCTCCCTCAATAATAAATCCATAATGCCTGCACTGGCTACTTCTTGAGCCAATCTTCCAGTCCCCGCAATGCATTCTCTGGTGAGTTCTCTAACATGAACGGGTACAAGAACTCGATGATCTCAGCCTGGCCGAACTTCGCTTCAGGAACTTAATCAGCGAACCTGTCCGCCAACACCTCCCGAAAAGACCCCACCGATGGTGTTCAGTAGAGCAGCAAGGGAGATGCCGCCTTTCTCAAGAGGATGTCTTCAGCGTGTGCAAGTTAACGCTATCCTCGCAGCGGTTAAGCATGGGGATGGCTACGATTGAGGCTATTTAGGTCCTAAAAAACTGTTGGCGGTATGGCTACGGTAGCGTTGAGGCTGTCTAGAGCGAGCTGCGGAAAGTAGTCTGTTTCATGTAAATTGTATTATCCCTCCTCTTACAGTTCACAGTTACATTAGCCATGGGCTGAGAAGCCTCTTACGTGAAATCACTCAAATGCGCTATATTGGTGTTCCGTGCTGGGCCTGCCTCGTTCTTCGATCGGCGCTTTTTACTCGCAGGTAGTGGCAGTCAGTACGTCGGAGGTATCAGAGCGCTGGGGTAGTGACCAAACTAGCGTAGCAAGAGTGTAGTTGTCAATGGATTCGATGGATTCACCGCTGCGGGCTTGGAGGGCTGGAATCGTGATGAAGTTGACGTGATTCGGCTGCTGCGGGCTTGAAGGGTCGAGATCTTGATGAAGTTGACGCGATTGGGCTGCTACGGGCTTCAAGGGTTGGTAACTTCATGGATTCGGCGGGCTTCAACGGTCGAGATCTTGATATAGTTGATGCGATTCGATGGCTAGAGGTATTGACGATCAACAGGGTTTAATGCGCGTTGCGGAATTGAATAGTTGGGTAACTGAAGGGCCGGAAGATTAACAAACCTGTTACGATTCAAAGGTATTGATAGGATTCCAAGTACGGAGCATGTATGAGCTGTAATCTGGTTGGTCCGGAAAAGGGGTTTCCGGCTCTAGGGTAGTCTTGGCAGATACCTGCAAGTTATATAAGCAAATTAAATATAGAGATTGGGTTGCATTTGTGCTCCTGAGTAACACAAATATAAATTAAATCGTACAACGTAATAGCTTTGTTTGCTTTAATGTAGAGCCCTGGTTGCATGTTCATGCGAGATTGAAGCTTATATGTTCACTGGGTCACATCATGTGAAGCTACGCTAGATCTCTAATGCCTTATGATGATGGGAAGGAAAGATATTCGTCTAAACACATCGTTGACGAAGCCAATCCACTAGATACCACTTCTCCTTATTAGAAGAGGCCTAAGCCTGACGCCATGAACAATTTCAACGTCCTCAAGTTTGACACCATCATCTCCACACATTGGATACTCGCAGAATACAAGCTTTTCTTTCTATAGCCCGCGGACTCCGGCGAGATGCGCGCGCTCAACATGATCATCCCTCGCCGCTGCCGACTGTATTAAGGCCTTGAAACGGTGGCCAAATCGAGTTCTTGTCCAGCCGTGTCTGAATCATCTGATTCCTTTCGTTGAATTGAACGTCCATGGTTGACTGAATAAGTAGGTGTTGTCTACAATGAAAGCCATTGCTAGCATTTGTCCTCGGGAATCCGCCACCTGAAGCCACTCTGCGACGAAACTATTCAGCAGCAAACGGAATGGGCGAAGCATAGCATCGCGGCCCCGACAGAGGATGAACGAGTACGAGGGATAACAAGGCTGGAGTAATACGATGGGGTGAGATTGGATTATTTCGTGGCAATGCCGCCGCCGGAGCCAAGGCAAGGCAAGGGAGTGGTTTGTACGATTGGCCAGGGGATTGCAGGATTTCATGAAGAGGCAAACATGTCAAGATGATGGCAGTTGAGCCATGCTATCGGCCGCAAATGACCATTCTATGTAGCCTCACCGTTGTCACCACACGATGGAGGGAATGCGCTGTATGGTGGCATCTCAGCATCAAGCTACCAGGGATGGCCCGCTTACGATTGCTTGCTCTCGCCTGTTGTGCGTACGTGATGTAGCGCGCATCCTGACAGACCCCACATCGACACGCAAACCCGTGTCGCAATGCTTCCATCCCACTGAGCCTGCGGTCCACCTCATCCGTCTAATGCGTTGCTGCTCTCCAAAATAGTTGTGTTCCCTCCACTTAACGCGTCGCTTCGCCCTCGTGAAGCACGAGATCAGAAGACGGAACAACTCGACCATCGAGCCTCGTAGAAACGAGATGAGATTCGATTTCCATCGACAAATTGCATCTGTTGGGCTACTCAATAACTTGGTTTAAGAACCGGGACTATACCAGGGTTCTTCACCTCCGCATGAATCCCATAGCACTACTATCGCACATATAGAAAGCGTGATCAGTCCTCAAGTTCGTGAACGTAGGCCGCAACGCCCTCATGAAATATCCCGTCTCGCACAAGTTGGTTGGCCGACTCGACAATCCATGTTTGGAAGTCCCTTTGTCGTATCTTCTTGCCGGTGGCTGCCTACTGAGTTTAGTGGTTCGTTCGGTAAAAATTTAAAATTGCTTTCACTGCTCAGGAACCCCGTACGCTGTGTCCCTTGATGTGGGTACTGTGCCCCCAAGGCGTATCATCGGAAGGGATAAATCGTGTAGGGATATAAAAATACGTACATTTTGCTCTACCCTATTGAGGATCTTCCCAGGAACTTGGACCTTGTGTACACTAGCCTCAAATCCGCAGACTGGCACATGGTCAATTTTATGCTTCCCTCCGTTGAGCATGACTTCCTCATCGAAGTGCCTTCCATTGACCCACTGCAGCTGAATTCTCTTCATGGAAAGGGTGCTGGTGGCCCGAAAGTCATAGTTGCGCTTGATTTCGAACTCGAACCCTTGGCTGACAGCACCAGTCGCATGAATCACAACGCCGACATCGGGCACGGGTCTTTCCCCAGGGACAAAGCGAGCAATAAGAACAACAAGGAGGCTGATAGTATAACACGCCATGCAACCATGATTTCGTAGATCTTAGTGAAATCCTAGAGAGTATCCATTTTGAATCGGGTTGAAGATGGCAACGGCAATGGCATTTATAGGGGCTTTCAAACAGAGGTGATCGTGTAGAGGCAGGAAACGGATTCCTCAAGCCGTTGAGCTGATGAGGGTGGGGCGTAGGAGCTGAGCGGCTGTGCCAACGCCTAGCCAGATGAGGCGGAAATGCCCAGTACTCGACAGCAATCACCATCCATCTCATTCCTTCGCTGTTGTGCCATCAGAAAATGGGATCCTGCACTTGCCAAATTCGGCCTCCAGAACAGCGCTTTCTCTCTTAAACGTATCTTACACACAGAAACATATCGTACAAGGCTACCCCAGACTTTCTGTCAACACAAGATGACCAGGAACCACCACGTACTTGTTCTTGAGCCCTGACCTCGGGGTCATCCGCAACATAAACTCAAGATGAAAAAGTACAAAACCAGAACCAGAAACAACGCAAAATTTATAAAAGAAAACAACAAAAGAAATAACCTTCTAAGAACCGAAATAATAAAGTATCGCTCTCCCGTACTCGCTTGAGGTGTAGCAGCGAAGCAACAACGATTCCAATAACTCTGCTAAAACACGCCAAAGCCAGATCCTGGTGCAGCATGATCAGATCCAACTCAGCATCCCCAAGAATGCATCATCAGCACATCACAAGTTCTCCTCCTCCTCCATAGCCCTAAGCGTAGCACTCATTTCATTGAAAAAGTTCGCTCTCCCGCACGACTGCTTGTTCTCCTTATATGCATCAATATCATCATCCTGGCTGTACATGGTACTAATGACCGTTTCACCCGTGCCCACACGCGGAAGACACTGGCTACTCGGGTAACTAGGCACCAGCTTTTGCTGCTGCTGCTGTCGCTGCTGGAAGTCATCGAGAGTGAACGGGTTGAGCGTAGTATCGACATGCATCGGAATGCGAGAGCGCGGGCGCTGGGGCGAGTGGACCTTGCTCTTATATTTTGCGTCGGGTGGGGGAGGGGGTATTCTTTTCGGTGGTGAGCGAGAAGGTGGGGGCATCAGAGTTGTTGGAGAGATGATGCGGATGCTGGGTTTCTGGGGCAGAGGGCGGATGATGGTCTTCCTGGCGTTGGGTATATCGACTGTAGGGCTGGGCGGGTCGGCGAATATCGATATTGGCGCGATGGAATTGGATGAAGAGATAGTCGGGAAGGGATAAGACTTGCGATTGGCGTTCCCTCCATCGGGTCGTTCGCGGAGATGATAGGCTGCGGCACCGACGACAGTAGGAGGAGGCGTCAGAATGCCGAGGGCTAAAAGGACATAAAAGGTGGTTAGTAGGTTGTTCGCCACGCCATCTCGGACATAAAGAATGGTCTGGGCACGCGGGTATTGCTCATGGGCGAGTCAGTGCTGAGGGATCTGCTTCCGGCGGTCGACCTTCCAGTCGTTGGAGGGCTTCCTCTGATTGGAGCTCCTGGCTCGGAGAGACTTGTCACGGGGAGGAACGACGGCGTGGAAAACGGATCGTTCGCGGAAGTGGAAGTGGAGAGTCGGACGGCTTGGTTTCCGTGAACCGAGTTGGATTCCTTCGGAAGGCCGACGGGGGTGTGGGGGGATCGGGTAGGAGACGGGGACTCACGGGTGGTCTGCTGGTCGGTTGATGCCATTTGTGCATTGCCTTCAGCGGGAGGGGTCACAGAGGCGACATCGTTGTTGAGACAACTTTTGACGACGGGAGGGTTGCTAATAGATCTTCGCAGGGCCTTCTTGTCTACGCCATCCGCGAGGTTGTTGCCCAGGGTGTTACTTGAGTCGCGGATGGAGTTGCGCTTCACAACAGCGAGAGGGGGAGGCACCAAGTCAGGATGTGTGGGGTTGCTACGGAGAGGTGAGAATCCGATAGGAGCCGCAAATATAGAGCTATGTATAGCGGGCCTGTAGTCTTTCTCCCTTCCGAAGAGACGTTCGTGGTCAGCCTCATTGACGTGCGTGGGGACGTTTTGCTTAGGCAAAGGAGAGTCGAAAGGCGATGATGCGCAGCCGGGAGACTCCTCCGGGATGGTGCTGGGAGGTTTGTAGACCTGAACCTCTCCAGATGATCCGCACGAGCCATGGGATGCAGTTGAATCCGAGGCGGTGCCAGAGTTCAAGCGATGAAGATACTCAAGACCAAGAGCAGCGTGAGGTAGAGTGCCTTGAAGGGTGCTTCCGGAAAGAGATTGAGCGCCAGCTGGATTGTTGCTTCGATTACCAGAAGCAGGAGTCGGAGTCGGTGGGGTTGCATGCGAATTTGCAAGCCACGGACCAGGGGGCGCAAGAGCATAGTTGTTGGACTTGGTGTTGTATCCATTCCAGTCCGCATGTCTTTGGACTGTTGATCAGAGTCAGCTGCAAGCTTATTTAAGTGAAACAAAACCCTGGAGGACGAAATCATGGACAAAGATAAGCGCAACAGCTGACAGAGTGTATGAACAGGGTCAAGATAAAAGAGGAATAGCACTTACCCAAATTCGTCTCGCGCGTTCTCAACTCCAACTCCATTCCCTTGACGCGTTGGATGTCATCTTCCAGCACTTTCGTCATTCCCTGAAGATTCATGTTGTTGTTCCGCAGATCCTGCATCATGGTTCCAATCTCCTCCGCCTGTTCCTTTTGGTTACGTTTGTGGTGGCGGTGACGGAAGTAGAAGAAGACAGCAGCAGCAACCGCGAAGGCAAATAGTGGCAACAGGACGGCAAGGATTACTTTCCATGTCGAGATGCTACCCGTCGCGGCGGGGATGGTTTCCGACATGGGGGGCGACGGTGAATTGGACGCTGGCAATGCGTCCGCCGTAGAAGCTGTGGACTTGACGGCCGTTGATGAAGTTGGGAATGAAACTGGTGTCATACCTGATGGCAACGAGATCCAGACGGAGCCGGTACGTGGCAACAGCGTCGGCAGTGGCGTGGTCGACACTGAGCTCGGCAGCGTACTTGTACGCACGCTAGATGGCCAAGTAACCAGGAAGGAGATGGTGTGTAGCAACGCCTGGAAATAGGATATTCTGTGAGCCATCGCGAACAATATGGTGGCGAAAATATTGTCGTGAGATATGCAATGCGCGCCGCCCAGCGGACGCGCCCTCGACTTTTTTGGAAGGGGCAGGAGATTTGTCGAAAAGTGACTTACCTGCAAGGGGTGACGAGCAAAATTAATCTGAAGTTGATGGGATCTTGCACTTACTTCGTCGTAATTATCAGTGAAAGGATAACAGGATGTTGGAATGAAGGGTGGCTAGAATGGGATGAAAGGCGTTGACTGCGAACCGAGCTTGACTTTTGGACTACCCAGGCGCAAAGGCAATCCGACGCAACGAGAAAAGGAACGATCGAACCAAATCTAATCCAAGATCCGATAATGGATACTCTCGCCGTTTCCGCCGTAGAAGCTCTCGAGATGTACTGGACTGCAACCGAGCGGCCAAGTGGTACTGGGTGAAGTAGGGTGTGTTGAATGTTTACCTATCGAGACTCATTAGGTGGGCAACGAGAGAAACCAGTAAAGTAAACAAGACCTGTCAATTCGTGTAGACGAAGCATGCAGACTTTATCCCATCGTCTCCCTTGAGGCAGGTACGCAGCTGAAAGAATTTTCCCACCACCACCACAGACGTGAATGGATTGAACATTAAATTAATTTTTCCAGACGCAGCTTTGTATTATTGGCATCCATCATCACGAAGGAAAGTTGCTAGTGATCGACTCAACTTGGTTTGCCATAGCCACTATTCACAACCACAGGCTTGCAGCACAATTGGTCATTACATGAATACTAATTTCAAGCTTCATTTATGTATTCTGCAAATGTATATTTGGATATTCTTTAGCTAATAAACATGTTACCCAAGTATGTTTACTGATCCATCCACATACCTTTGTTTATTTTAGATAATAATCCAACCCCAGACCCAACTGCTCACACTGCTCCTCCTCCTCGAATCCCCACTGTGAACTTGGCCACTGCAACACCCTCTTCGTCATCCCCCTCCCCCTCGTAGCAGGCTCCCACCGCCCACTCCTCCTCATCTCCTCCAGCGTCCCCTCATACCCCCTCGTCTCCAAGAACCCAGCCTCCGGATTCGGATCCCCCGTCCTCGCGAATGCCGCAAAGGAATCCAGCACCAACTGCTCAAAAGGCAAATCGTCCGCATCCCGCATCGGCAACCCCTGCCTGCCCAAATTCCCAAACACGTAGTACAGCTCGCCCGAGTGGCACTTGAAATACTCCCCCCTCGGGTCTCCGTACGGATGTGAGGCAGTCTTGGACGGTTCGCAGATGTCTAAACCTGGCCATCCGGTTATTTGGTACGTGCGGTTAAACTCGTAGTAGTAGACTTGTTTGCCCAGACGCCCGGTTAAGAGGCCCGTGTACACGGTGGCTTGATCGATGCACCGGAATATGCCGTCGGTGGCGAGGCGGCTGGTCATGTTGAAAAGCGCGAGGGTTTTATTGGTTAGGTTGGGGATGGGAAAGAGGTCTGGTGGCGGGATGGCGAAGTCGGAGGTATTGAGGTAGGTTTGCTCGTCGGTGGTGGTGGGGAAAGTTATGAAGGGGGCGCCGTCGTCGCGGGTGGTGCCCATCATCAGGTGAACAGGTAAGGGTGGGCCTCGGAGCTGGAGTTGGTTGGAGGTTAAGTAAGTGCCGTCTACTACGGGATATCGAGCCACTGCGCTGAGGGTTGTAAATGTTTCGGCTGGGAGAGCTCGTAGGCAGTCGAGTGGCAACTGCGCCTCCGTGCAGTTGGTTGCGGACAGGATGGCGGTGCCCGCTACTTCCATCTCCTCGGCGATGGTATAGTACTCGCTGTATGTCGTGCCATAATTGATGCCGCCCAAATTACTCAGCGGAATGGCGCCTGCGAACTTACCAATGGACTTGGGAGATGCCATCAGAGCGCGCACGCTTCCGGCGCCAGCGGATTGGCCAAAGATAGTGATGCGGTTGGGATCGCCGCCAAAGTCTCGAACGTTGTTGCGGACCCAGTCGAGTGCATTGATTTGGTCGGCTAGTCCGAAATTTCCGTTAGTTGCGCCGTCCGGCAGGGCGAGGAAACCCAGTGAGCCGAGACGGTAGTTGATGCCGACTACTACGACATCGCCTCTTGAGGCTAGATTACCGCCGTCTAAATTTGGGTCGTTCGCCGTTCCGCTGGTAAAGGCACCGCCGTGGATCCAGAACTGTAAGATTATAAGCAAAATATTATGTATAGGAGGCAGACGTGGTGAGACAAACCATAACTGGCTTCAGATCCTGCTTCGACGAGTGCGGCCCTGGGAGGAAATTGGTCCAAATGTTGAGGAACAGGCAATCTTCAGATCCCCCGCCTGACTGGACGCATTGAGAGCCATACTCCATCGCAGATGAATTTACGCCATTGCCTACATATGGCTCGGAGTATGTAAAGCGCTCAGGCTGCGGCGCGTAGCGAAGTCCCAGAAAGCGGAAGCTGTACCGATCTCGAAATCTACCAGCATGTCAGACTTGACCTTGGCTTGGAGAAAAGCAAAGATGCGGTACCCTGTAAGATATTCGTTGTTTGACCGCACGGTCACTTGCCACTTTGGACTTGTATCTTGAATCGTCTCATTCGAAAACGGGGCTGTATGCGAGCACAGTACAGGTAGTCGGGACGATGCATTGGTCCATGCGTAGTCGCCGCTGGCATCAATGGTTCGAGTGGCTACGCCCTTGGGAGCGATCCAGTACTTTGTTTGCCTCTGGGCACTCTTGGTATATATCAGATAGTCCAAGTTAGGCCGTATACTCGCTGTCTTTAGCTCAGGAGACCACAGTTGTTCGCCCAGAGCTTGGCAAGCTGTGCTGGCATCCTTCAATGGCCTTGGTCCTAATATAATGACTCCGGAACTTGCTGTCGGGCTCTCAGATCCTATTGCAGGTATCAGCATGTGGTCGTGTTGATTGACGGAGTCAGCCACCCTACCTTGCAAGTCATTGTCGATCAGTAAAGTGATATCAGAATTGAGGCTCTTGGGCGATGACACAGCTCCTCCAACCGTAGCCAAGAGGAATATGATAGACAACGCGGCAACCATGGTAGCGACCAAGCACCAGACACGCTAGAATAGAGGCACAGCTCGGAAGTAACAGAATCATCCACCCGGTCAAGCCTTTGTCCTTACATATATATTTTCCCCTGCCCAGAGCCTACGTTCTCCAACTATCCAAATACATGATGAATATCCATTCAGCCGGTTCGTGCGGAGTCATCATTTAGTTGATCATCGAGCGGACTGCACCTCGGTTCACCTAGTGCAAGAAAATGGCGGTGTTTTAAGTAAGCCAGATACGCGAGCGTGGCATCGCGTCCCGATATCCCCGCAAACGAGGCTCGCTACGGGTCCCCCTTAGCCTAATTGGTGGGCTTTCAACATGGCCTCGACCGAGCAGATATGGGGGAATATTGACAAGGATGGAGAAAACATCGATTCCGGACTCCACAGTTGGAGAAGGTTGCATTCACGTTCTGTTGGAATTGATCAGTCAATCAGTCGAGAAAGTCAGTCGTTTGTTGCATGATTGGAGTACAGCTCTTCTTGAACAAAAGCTTTGTCCCGACCCCTACGACCTTGCTCTTAAACAGTGTTTACAACTATTACAGTCTTGTTATACAGTGAGTCTACAGACAAAGTTTGTCAACCCAATACTAATCCGTTATGTATGAACCGAAACATACAATATTTCGCGCCTGTCGGTGCTCACGGCTTATATTCCCTCGTTGGCCTCAGAGGTAATCCCGCTTTCTCATACGCCGAATCGATCATCTCCATCTGCTTGATCGATGTGTCATGGCTGACCCAGACCCTGGATCCCTTCCGCCCCTTGACGGCATTAACAAACTCCTCAAGCTGGTATCTATACGTAGACCACCACGCCTCTCCCACCCTATCCTCCGTACTGTAAGCCTTGACACTACGACTAGTTCGCCACGTCTTCGATCCCGACCCCTTGCCGTCGCGCACAGTGTGGACCTCATCGACGTCGATACGGTGCCAGACCGTAGGAAACACAGGGAGCAAAATGAGACAGTCCGGTTGACGCGGTGTTCCTCGTCGGTCGCCAGTTTGATGCCAGAATCTGCAGGGACAGTCTCCTCTTTCAATTCGACTCTAATCCGTTGAAAAGCAAAGGTAGGTAAGTGCTTGGCTATGAAGCCCGGCAACCAAGTCGACCCGCCCCAGCTGTTGAGGCTGGAATCAATTTCCCCAATTGCGCCGCCAGGGAACTGCCACGCGACTTTCATGGCGACCCTCGAGTAGGGCTCATCCTTGACTTACGGCTGTGGGAGCTTGGTATAAGTAGCAGAAATGCATTCCTCCGGCTCGGCATCGAACGTGTTGCGCAGCCAGGAAATGGCATAAGTGCCAAGGTCCATCAGCGCGCCGCCAGGTGATACTTGAAGCATATATCATCAAAGGGATGATCAAGCGCCACGGCAGGTTTGCGAAAGCAGAGACATGCTCAATTTTCCCCGTGTCGCCGACGAGCGACTTGAAGACCTCGAATGCAGGGTGGAAGCGATAATGAAAGGCCTCCAGCAGCACCGGTGCACTTCCCTGCTTGAGCAAGGGAGATTCGAACAAAATCCGAGCCTCCTCGGTATTGGACGTCGACGGCTTCTCTAGAAGCACATGTTTACCGCGTTCAAGCTCTTGAGCGCCCATTCGGCGTGCAGGCCGTTGAGCAGCGGAATATACACAGCATCGATGGAGGGGTCGGCCAGCAAGTCATCATAGGATTTATGCACGATGGGAATATCCCATTTCTTGGCGAATGCTTCAGCTTTGGTCTTATCCCGCGCGGCCACGGCAGCGATGATGATATCTGGGTGCGAATGTGCAGGGTTGATGACCGCCATGGGGGCGATCTTGGAGGCGCCGAAGAGGCCTAGGCGGATGGCGCTGGATGATTTTATTGCGCGGGGCGGGCGGATTAGGGTGCGGATTCGTGAAATGAAGCCGGGGATTGAGCGGAGCACGGTGGCGAGCCAAAGGAGGGCGTGGAGTGGTTGGGATAGGAACATCATTGTTGGTAGGCGTAATGGGCGATATTGTGGTCAGAAGAAACGGGAGCAGTCCAGGAGAGCTTCTCAGATCACTGAAATAGACGTCCAGAGACGTTGTTACAACCTATTCTGCTTACGGATGAATGTGACGACGCAATAGCCAGGGATGTTCGGAGACATTGACAGTACCCAGGTTGGATAAGTACGCGATGGTGGACTAGTCCGAAAAGGGAGGAGATTTGACAAGCTTCAGCTCCAGATGCTGAGCCTTACCAAGTCAAGGTGATTTGCGACCAATAAAGCACTCCTATGATTCAAATCACTTGTGAAGTAGGCTGTGTCAAAAACAGCAGGGTTTGTTATAATTATGTTGATGCCCCCATACACTTCACCTAGTTTCATCTTTACCTAGCCTATACAAGCTGTAGTTAAATTGATATTTCACAGGATCAATAACTCTCTGCACTGAAAAATGACACATGATGTTTCAAGACACTCATAGATACAATGATTCCATACAACTAGCTATGCCTCCTTTTTGGGTTTGATAACTTTCATCTCCAATCATGCTATTTTGCATTTCCGACCAGGTAATATTTGTCACCTCCACAGATACTGCTTATTGTTATTCTACCAGACTAGCATTAAAGAAGACTCTGTTCCGGTTAAGACTGCTGTCCCTGATTTGCCATCCATGTATGTATTGTTATTATCTCTCTGAATAGGCGTTCTGGCACCTAGAGCACATTCCCAGTGCAGTCTCGGCCCCTCGACATGTGTAGAGGCATTTCGGACGCATCCAACAGAAGACCCAGTCACTTTTGAGGGTCCGTATTTTCCCACCACATTGGCGGCACTTCGTGATGAACTCAATGTATGAGCACATAATATTGATATCTTCGTGGCAACGGTATTCCCTTTGGTTCTGGTGAACAGAGCCAGTATTTATACCGAAGAGTATAATAAGTCTTGAAACCGTACACAAATTCAAAGTTTCAGATGAATCAGTACTGTCTCAGCCTGTATTTTCGATATTCACCTTATTATTTCCTTTGTAACAAAGCAAACGTCTTCCAGTCATTCAAACCTTCCATTGCTGGAAAGGTAACTGTGTTCTGGCATCTCTTTTAGATCTGTATCATTTACGAGCTTCTTTATTGCCCTCTTGTCATGTCCCAAAACATTTTGTAGCATTGAGCGAGGCAATGCTTACAATACTGTTTGGAAAGTTTTTTTCATAGAAAAGTAGTTATCACGAAAGAAAACTAGCATAAAATTGGTACTGCTTTGACGAATTTTGTTCATCCCTGGACCGTCTGAGCTACTGCTCGCTTCGCAAATTATTCCGTAGCCGAAGAATCTATATGTACCCTGTTAAATGTAGCGCCAAAGTCATTCCGTAGGCAGAAAGCGGTACATCTGCTAGTGTAGCTAGTGGGTCACTCCTTTCTTTCATTTCTTCCTTGGAGTTCCTTAAAGTAAGAGCAACTTACAGACCCTCTCAACACCAACCCATGCAGCACAACGCGTACAGCAGGCACAGCGATAAATACGGCAGCCATCCATCCACAGTCATCAACAGATGACTGATTCCTCATTAGCTGTGGAAGTGGTGGCCTGAGGTCATGGTGAGGTACACTTCGGATACTTTAGGGCCCCTCCACCTATACCTCCCCTCTACACCTTCGTATGTGGCCAGAATGCCAGCACCAGTGCAATCACACATTACCTGAATAATTTATATCTTATAGATGATTCTCAACCTGACCGTATCCAACCATATTATACGCACTGTTGCTGGTTGCGAAAACCTTCATTTGAAAACGGATTGGTCTGTCAATCACAGGAAATTGCCCACACTTTCTATAATCGACTACTTTGTTCGTCCGATAATATTTTTAATTTAGGATAACTCAACTGACTCTCCATATCCAATCTCCATTCTCACAATATTTCCCCCAAAAT
The DNA here is from genome assembly GCF_002105095.1 of Pseudomassariella vexata. NCBI lineage: Eukaryota > Fungi > Ascomycota > Sordariomycetes > Amphisphaeriales > Pseudomassariaceae > Pseudomassariella > Pseudomassariella vexata. Next base: position 565,268 of record NW_024467969.1, read on the forward strand.
TCCGCCAGCTACCAAAAGCGCTCCAGGACGCGATCTGGGATTTCTACAGCGAGCAGCGCTTCCGCTTCGGCAGCTTCAGCAATCTCTCTGATTGTCGATACTAGATCACCTTTTTCAAGCTCGGGCACATCCTGTGGAGAAAGGATCGCTTCGGCGCTTCTCTCGCTTCAAACGCGCGGGCACTGGAGCAAGATATCTGGCTGGTCGGTCTCATTCAGTATGAGCAGAATTGCACTCAGGAGAAGTTGAATTAGTGGATCGTGCGCTAATGCGCGGTTTTCCAATTTTATTATACAGTGGCATGCTCTCATGAACCCATCGCTTTTTCAAAATGAAACCTTGTGGTTTTCTTCATTACTTTTTGGATCGACAGTTGCTGGTGCTATTATCCCAATCTTTACAAAAAACTGTGTAACCTTGCCATGAACTCCCTTAACATTATTTGCCATAAGGTAAATTAAACGGCGGTCCGCTCTTTCTCTCTTATCGCCTTCGACTCGGGTATCATTCAATGCCCCCTCAACCTCGCCTCTCTTTCCGCCCGACTCTGCTCCCGTTCCGCCTTCTTAATCTTCACTAACTTCCACTTCGCCAGCTCCTTCTGTCGCTGCAACTCCGCCTTCTCGTACTTTCCCTGCGCCTTCAACTCAATAAGCTCTTCCTGCTCATGGACCTTGTCCTTCTGCGCAGCCAGCTTTTCCTTCTTGTTGGTAGCTGTATTCATCCTGTACCTGGCTTCAGCGATGTCCTCTCGCTCCTTGTCTTCCAAAGCGTTCTGATTCGCGTGTTGAATCCTCTGCGCGTCGCGGATATCGTCAATTTTGGCCTTTTGCTTGAATTTCGCTACGGAGATGGGGTTGTTGCGGATGACGCGCGGGAAGAGTGGGGTGGTGGTAAGTTGGATGGCGCGGGGGGTGTAGTGGGTGACTTCTGGTCGATCGTCGATTGGGAGGATGTTGGCTTCATCGGGTGGGATGACGAGTGGTGCTGCCGCGGCGGCCCAGATCAGGTAAGCGGTAATGATGGTGTTGATAAACATTTTATTTGCTTGTTAAATTTGATCTCAAAGTGATGTGTAGAGTAGGCGATATTATGCGAGATACTGAGATCGAGTCTGAGTGTTGTTGGGGAAACAGAGTAAGTATTCAAGGGATTGATGATCCTTTTTATATAACCCAACATAATATGGTATATGATGAAGTTTGAGTACTTCAAAGCAGCTACGGCTTGAGCAAATAAGATTGCAACGGATCTACCGAAAGGTATGATTTTCCACTTAAGTCTCGATCTTAGCGATCCGGCCTGCTTCAGTCTAGATTCTAAAACTTCAATTCAAATGGGATCTTGATATGATGCCATCGTGATCCTCGAGATATTGCCGAGTGCACATTACAATATCCCCACATGTAAGGCAGAGCTTGCGAAGGGGCTCGATCAAGTCTAGTTGACTTATTGAACAAAGCTTTCCGAAGACAGCATCCTGTTGGCGAGTCAGATCATGGTTTTAATATCATTTTCCAGCCTCAGTCAAATATCATTGGTGGTATGATTTCATCTGATCATTTTATTCCCTGCCCAAATTCCATGAGCTATATCAAGATCGAGACCAGGTGGAGGGCCCTAGCGCAGATCAAAGCTTATTCTCACTTCATTCTCCCACACTCCCTCCCTGGCTAACTGCTTTGACTGAGATATTCTCGCTCACAATCAAGGGATGAGCCGCTGCTCAGCTGCAACGTTGATATGTTGCTAGATATATAATATGCACTGGTAGGGCAAAGGCACTCATTGTTGTCATGTTGAGCGCATCAGCATTTCCCATCAATCCGTTAGATGGGAAGTTACGGCCAAGTGTAGGGCTACAAAACCCCGCCTCAAACCAGAAGTAACCATCATAGAAAGAAGGAAAAAAAACCATCTTTTTTGGCCTTCGTATAAATCTCCGTTCTTGTCAAACTCAAAAGAAAATCCGACTTGGAAATCATCCAGACTTCGGTTTCGGTGCTCTGACCGCCCCAGAGCCATAATAGAGTTCACGCATGAGCCTTAAATTGATCTAGACCACCAGGTGTTAATCTGATGTGTATAGGAAGAGAAGGGTTGTGGAAGAACACAGTATAGTCACGACTTAGACAGACGGGCCGCGCTCAGTCTAGAAATTAAAGCAACGGTCATTGGATCTTTGGTTACCATTATATATGTACAATCATATATTTCCTGTTTCGTCATTTCCGAGAACACCCAACACCCAACACCCCCGAAATCCCAATCAGACCTCCGCTGTATCACTCATCATTCCAACACCTCACTATGCAACTCCTCTTCAATGTCATCATATACAGCCGCCTTCCTCCTTCTCCGCGGCGTCACCCTCAAACTCCCACTCCCACCTACCTTACTCTTACAAGTGACACTACTAGACTGCATAACCTTCGTCGCAGAAAACGTCCACGTTCCCGGATTCGCCGTGGTACTGCTCATGCCCAGCCCGAAAACCGTCGTTCCCGTCGCCAATACCTAATCCAGCGTCATCCCCACCTGCGCACTATTCGTATTATTCGACGTACACGTGACCGTCATCGTGCCGCCTCCGGAACTCGTCCATGTCGCCAGCGTCACGCGTATGATGTCCACTGGTGTATGCAATGGCGTGGGTGTTGAAGAAGAGGTTGTACGGATTGGAGTAGGGGGCAGGATGCGGTCTTGAACACTGTTACGCCAGTCTGCAGGAAGGGGTCCAGCGGGCCCCAGATATTCCCCTCTTCGTTCAGCCCAAAGCCTTTAGCCAGGTGTTTGAACTTTGAAAAGGCATTCGCGATGGGCGCTAACCCGGGGTTGACCTGCTCCGGCTGTATCCACGCGGTGACAGGCTGGACGTACAATCCCACCGTGATGTTGTTCTTTGTCAGTACGGGCGCCGCCGCCGTAGCGATGCGGTACTCGCGCACGTAGCGGTCGGTGGCAGTAAATTTTAGGCGTTGGGCGAAGTTGGTGTTGGCGGTCGTAATGGAGCGGAAGGTTTGTTTACCCGTGCAGACGTCCATTTCGATGGCGGTTATAGTCAGACGGGAGCAGGCGGGGTCGGAGACCTAGCCTACGAAACGGGTCCTGGCGAATTTTGCGGCGGGGTTCGTAGTTAATTCACCAATATTGACGTCTTCCATGTGGATGCTAGTAGTTATGTTAGTCATACATTTCGATGAAATGGAAATGCAGTTACTTACTAGGTTGGAGATCGACCCGTCACGATCTAGATATTATTTGCCACTATGCCGTAGTAAATTGTTTCTCCCTTTGCGTTCTTCAAACCAGAGAACTCGATGTAATCACCAACAACAAACGGCGCCATGGCAAGAGGATCAGAGCGTCCCTTGCTTTTTCCTAGTGGTTCCAATATTGGGTCGGTTACAATCAGGGCATAGAGGATCCTTAGCCATGCGTGGCACACACATGCTAAATCCGGAAAAGGATGAGATACTGGGGTTTTCGTCGTCGGCCTTCAAGAAGGGTGAGCCTGCGTAGCCAGCCGAGTAGACGGCGTTGGGGTCATTAATGCGGATGAGTGGGCCGTTGGCTATCTCCATATTGCTGTCATAATTCACTTTGCTGATGAATCCCACACTGCTTTGGGTGGCAAACTGGGCAATGTCCACCTGGGCTGCGATGGGGGCACAGCAGTTGAAGAAGTTGCCGGTGACCTAATATGAGTGTTGATGTCTCTGAGTGTTTGGAAGTATGGCAATATGTCGTCACTGAAACTTCGTAACACTGAAACTTCATAGCCCGGAAAAGAGCCGCTTTTCTACGCGGCAACAAAATCTTTCCACGGAACCCAAGCAGCGGGAAGGCCAACTTGCAAGTTCTTGGGAACGGTGGTGGTGAAGCCATTGACACTGATGGAGCCGGCCGTGTGGAACGAAGTGTCAGTGGCAGAAGCACTGTCGATGGCCTCACCAAAGGAGAAACCGACGTCTTGGCAGACAACATTGCCTATCAGAAAGGCCAAAATAAAACGCCACAGTTGCATATTGGGATACATCGTGTCGGGAAAATGAAGGATGGTCAAAGTCTCAGATTGTTTGGTGACAGCTTGAGGTCACCTCCTCCTGATATAGTCCCTCAGGGAATTCTATCCGTGATCCCGTCTTAGCGATTGGCAAGTTCCCGAGTCTTAGCCTCTCGGGTCGCCAACGCGCTATTAGATCGTTCATCGGCTCCAGACCATCCACACTCGCAGATCCGGCAGTCATGGCTCAAGTGATCCTCGGATAGCATCCATGGAATAATTACCAAATCACGCGACGTCACAACAGTGCCTAGCCCCTATACAAATGCATAAAATCCAGACTTGCCTTATGTCCACCACTTTCCGATCTAGACAGGGATCGATCTGCCGTCCCGACGAGGCGGCGAACAACTCTTGTGGCTCTTTCCTAAGTTCAGTCGCATAGGGGATTTTCGCTTTGGGCTGAAACGGAACCTTTTGTGAACTAAAAGAAGTTGCGGTTGGTATAAAGGGTGCTATTGGGTCTTGGTCCGACTGAGTCGACTAACTGGACGGCAGGCTAGAAAAGGGTTGGTCGGCGGAAGCGGACCGCCTTGGTTCAGCCACAAGTGCCGTAGGCGTTTGACTTTTAAAAGTTGTTCTCATGTGGAGAGAAGCTGCTAACTATGTCTAGTTGTTTGAAATATTGACAGTTGTACCTGCGCTAGGCCGGAACATCCATCGATGTCTAGGAACTCTTGGCTTACACCTAGGCGGCTGCTTGGCACGATGCCACGCTACTATACCGACCAGGGTAAGTAAGCGTCTCTATCAAAGAGATCAGTGGAAGAGCAAGAAATTCTTCAAGGACAACCCAGATCCGGCTGGGGTCATATGAACGATGACCCGGACCAATATTTCGGGAACGCCTTCGAAAACTTGTGCCTAGACTGCCCATCCCAAGAACCTCTTGCCGATGTCACAGTCTAACATTTGTGTATATGTATATGATAAGAATGTCTTGGGAATCAACCAGAAGCTGTTTCATGATCAAGCAATCAATCCTTACCCGGCAGTATCTCGGCAATGGCGTCCTCTATATTGACTTGTCTCACACTCGCCCTAAGCTTTGCCAACCCCGGTTTGGCAAAGGACTGGGTGAGTCCTGAGTACAAATGGCTCTACCAATACCCACTCCCTAATCATCCCATAAAAGCATTCAATAGATGAGTATGTTTGTATAGTTAATTACGCGACAATGTCTGACACTTCTGCCCAGAACAGTGCTGAATCCGGTCACTGGAGGAGCCATTCAGTACTTTGAGATTGAGATGAGGGAATTCAAGCAATAGTCTGCCCAGATAGAAGGCCAGCCACGATTGTGGTATATGATGGCATTTCAACTGGTCCGATCTTCAAGATGGAAAAGGGGACTGAGTCGGTGGTGTGCTTCATCAACAAAGCCAAAATGAACAATTCTGTTCACTTGCACGGATCTTACTCGGTGAGTTTCATGTTATAAAAGCTCCATTTAACTGAATCAGTTGACTGACAAATTGTTACAGCGAGCTCCCTTTGATGGTTGGGCTGAAGACACCACGAAGCCAGGGGAGTACAAAGACTGTTACTATCCAAATAACCAAACGGAAAGGATGCTGTGGTATCACGACCATGCCATCGACCACGTGAGATCTTCTCCGCGTCATTCCCCGTTTCCCTTTGCGTTTAAATAACCACATCTTTCAGACCCCCGAGAATGCCTACTTCGGCCAAGCAGGTGTCTACCTCCTCCACGACGTTGCCGAAGACTCTCTCAGTCTCCCCAGCGGCCCCTACGACATTCCACTTGTCCTGTCAGCCAAACAATACAACAACGACGGGACGCTGTACTCCCCCGCCGCGACCAGTCTCTACGGCGACATTATCCACGTCAACAGCCAACCCTGGCCGTATTTTAAAGCTGAGCCGCCCAAGTACCGTTTCCGGCTCCTCGACGCCTCCATCTCGCGCTCTTTCCTCCTGTACTTTGAAAGCACGAGAAATCTAAAATCGGGAAGAAGCAGACGTTCACGTCATAGCCTCGGACGGGGGCTTGCTCAGCGGAGCGCAGAAGGTACAGGAACTGTATATTTCCATGGCGGAACGGTACGAGATCGGGTTTGATTTCTCGAAATACAAGGGCAAGAATGTCACTCTAAGAAACACGCGCGGCTTCGCCTTCGATACGGATTACCTGCACACGAACAAGATGATGCGGTTTGTGGTGTCGGGCAATATCGTGCAGGACCGGTCTGATATGCCGAATGCGTTGCGGACGATTCCGTATCCCCCCGACATGGGAGTCGTGGACCATCATTTCAAGTTCGAGATGACGGGGGGCAGGTGGATGATGAATGGGGTTATGTTTTCGGATGTTAAGAATCGCGTCTTGGCTAAGCCGGCCAGGGGCAGGGTTGAGGTTTGGGAGTTGGAGAATAGCAGTGGGGGTTGTCGCATCCCATTCATATCCATCTCGTCGACTTCGAGGTGGCCAAGCGGACCAACGTTCGTGGAAAGGTCATGCCATATGAGGCGGCTGGGTTCAAGGACGTCGTCTGACTCGGACCGAGGCAGACGGTAACGGTGGAAGCATACCACGCCCCCTGGGTTGGAGTGTACATGTTTCACTGTCATAACCTCATCCACGAGGACCACAAGATGATGGCCACTTTCAACGTCTCATATATAGCGGATCTGGGATACGACGAGACGCACTACATCGACCCTATGGAACCGCGGTGGCGTGCCAAGCCCCAAATTTCTGCGGATTTCACCGATGATGCGATTACCAAGCGCATCCAGTTCTTGGCTTCTTCAAACCGTATGGAATTGAGAACAAAGTTGAGCAGGTATTGGCGCAGTATTGGTCCACTAAGACGACCACTCTGCAAACAGCTACCAAGACTACGAGGGATGAGGACACGAAGACGAGCATGGCCACATCACAACTTCCGACTGCTACAGAGAATTGATGTTTGTTTATTTCTGAGGAGGCGTTTGCCGGAGTTTCAAGGGGTTTATTTGTCATTTTTGGAGTATATACGACACAGCCACACCAGGACTAAGGCGATATAGACGGCTACCACTAAAACAAAATGAATGTACATTTCAAATACTAGTGGGTATCTGTTATAATTTCACGACTGGAACCTCTATATCCGACTATCCCACCTCCACTTCCCCCCTCACTCCACTCTTATCTCTAACAACTCGCCAACGCAATTCCCGTAATATCCCCCAATTCAGCAAACAACACTCTCTTCTCCCTTGTCTCCAACCCAATCCGATAAACCCCACCAGACAAATCCGTCACATACGCCACCCCTCCCTGGAAATCAACCGCCAATGCAATGGTCTCATGCAACCTCTTAGCCAACACCTCTTTCTTCCCCTTCCCCTCCTCACCCCCCTCCGTCCTAGCCCCCACAAAAGCCCTGTTCAACGAATTCCCTTCCGGCGGATCCCCCCTATCTGTCCAATACAACGTTTGACTTGCCTCATCAATATCGAGATCAATCGGCTCGGGCAGTCCCGAGAAGAGCAGCTCGACATCTGGTCTCGCGTCCGGTGTCGAATTTGCAGGGAACTCGGTGCTGGCTCGGAAAATCCGCCCCTTTCCCCCCTTCGACGGGCCCTTTTGCGTCCAGTAGAAGAACTTGTGTTCCTCGTCCACCGTGATGCCCACACACCATTTCATCGAATTCAAACGATCCTCGTCCGTACTCCCTGTTGAAATCAAAACTTCGATGTTTGAGCCGTCGAGGCTGCTCCGCATTACTTTCATGCCCTCGCGATCGCACCAGTACAGTTTCCTAGTCTTGGGCGCAATGGTGATTTGCTTTGGTGTGAAGACGCCCACGTCGCTTCCGGGGGGGATGATGGTTTGCCGATCAGAACCGTCAAGGTTGGAACGCTCGATGGAGCCGTTGTTCACTTTGAAGGACGGGCCCATGTTGGTCCAGTACATGTGCTTGTTGATCTGGTCGATGGTGATCCCGTCGGGCAAGGTGGTGACGTTGGGGATGACGGTTTGGAGATCGCTGCCGTCTGGAAGGCAGGAGAGTATGCGGCCATTGCGTGGGTGCGGTTGAGAGAGGTCTGTGTCGAGGATGAAGAGGCGGTGTTGGGGTTGGGAACCCATGATGGCGGTGGTACTGTGTGTGTGCTTGCTCACTTGTTTAACTCGGTGAAGCGGATGCTCGTCCAATGAGCACGTATTGTACTTCAATTGGGTATAGGTCGCTCGTTCAATTCCAAGGAGCCAAGGTCTACGAACTCGTCAAGCCCGTCGTGTTTCCCTCTTATCACAATTCGCGTCTATCACCCCGTGCGCCGTGCACATTTTGCATAGTGGAACCATTCAATCATGCCATTTTCCGACTTTTTCATCCGTATCTTTCGAATCCGCGAAGACGCGAGCCCGAGAGTCTCGTCTGACGCCGCTGTTGTAATTTTCCATTTTTTCGACGATAGCCCAGCTTTGTATCCACTTTGATTTCCTATGGAAATCTCTATTGCTTGGAAAATGGGGCTGGCGGATACACCGATCTCGGATCCTTGACGTAGATCATGAACAGGTCACGTCACTGCTCATTCGTCGATGTTCGACACGTTTTTCGCCCATGGCATCCTAGTTGGCGTCGTTTTGGAAGAAAACTTCTGGACGATGTGCTTGCTCAATCAGGCTTCAGGGCTCACTCATCGCCAACTTGGTCAACCCCGATACACAGACCCAATTTGAAAACACATCAAGGGAAACATAGTCCATATTGGTACCCTCTGAGCTTGACGTGTTAGGCAATGTCGCGATGCATTGAAGACGGCTTCGTTGGCTGTATCGGAATATCAATATGCATCCCACGCCTGGGTACACAGCGAGGAAGAATTAATCGTCAGAATTAAACACAACTCCTATTCCCAGCGCTCATTCCTTCGCAACTGCCTCAGCCTGCTTAGCAGCATACCCATCCCACTCCCTCCTAACGTTCAACAGCCTAACCAACTCCTCATCCCTTTGCTTAACCAAATCTCTATATCCCCTCCCATTAACCTCCTTCAACGTACCCTTCACCCATCTCCTCTTCATCCCCTCATCCACAACCGGATCAGCCGGCGCATACCAGCTCATCAGCGGCCCCAACAAATGGTCGGCCATATGCTCAGCCCCGCCTTCCCCACCACCCAAATGAAACAGCGTATTCGGTCCCATAACTCCCCATCTCAATCCCGGCCCGTACGAAACTGCTGCGTCTAGGTCCCCAACACTGCACACGTCTTCTTGCAGGAGGTACATCATTTCTCGCATAAGCGCCGACTGCAGCCTGTTCGCGATGTGACCGGGAATCTCCTTCTTTACGTAGATGGCTTTCTTGCCAATAGAATTGTAAAAGGCCAATGTACGGTCGATTACATCTTGATCCGTCTGCGCACCGCCCACGACTTCAACCAGCGGGATTAAGTGAGGCGGGTTAAACGGATGGCCAACCACGCACCTCCCCGGCCCAGCCTCAGGACGCATCCCCGTCTGTATACTCGAGCAGGTCAACCCGCTCGAGCTAGTGGCGATGATCGTATCCTTCCCTGCTAACTCTGCGATATCACCAAACAATTTCTGCTTACACTCGAGTCTCTCGGGGCCGTTTTCTTGGATGAAATCGGCATCGCGAATAGCCGTGGCTAGGTCGGTGGTGAAGAGGATGTCTTGGGCGGAGGCGGAGGCATTCTTGAGGAGGCTGAGGGAGGAGAGCACGGGGAGGGCGTCGGCGACTAGGGTCCGCAGGAAGGATTCCGCCGAGGGGTTGATGTCAAAGGCAGTTACGGTTAGGCCTTGGGCGAGAAAGAGGGCTGCCCAGGAGGCGCCGATAGAGCCGCTGCCTATCACGGCTACTTTTTGGATAGTGGACATGGCGTTTGCTTGAAGTGGGAATGGGCGAGGTTGGATATCGGTCTGAATGGTTCAGGCTTGGAATTGTGGGGATGTATGAGAGATGTTGTCAGTTGATGTTCGTCAGGATCTATGAGTATGTCCAGAGTCAAAAGTCGATCCATATAGGAGAGCTTGTCAGATTACATGAATAAGCCAAACGGGTTCTTCTTGGGCCTACCCTCGCGATCTCCCTAAAAGAGTAGCGAGGGCCGAGCAAGCAGTTCCCCCTCCCTTAGAACTTGGTACCCAGTAGTTCGGCATCTGCATACAAGGAACATTTCTCGAAGCACCATGGAAGGAAAAGAATTTTCCGCGCGCGGAATTATGGTGCATCATCCTGGCCTATAATGCGGATGCCGTATGTATAATGACTCGCGAGCCGAGGCATGACGTAGGATCTCGAGCTGCAAGCCTCAGCCCTATAAACGGGTCCCCGCTCCAACGACAAATCGTGACGGCACTTGAACATCCACCCTACAGTGCTGAGCCGAGGAGAAGGTGGGACAACAACGTGTTTACCAGTCTCGGGAATCGACGAATCGGTGAAAATTTTCCCCCCGACTTTCTCTCCTCATGCTTGGGACGGATTCTCATGTGTTGATCGTCGAAATACCATCCCTGACTCTTCATGAAGTCGGCTCTCGCCTTTTGTCGCTACCTTCTCGTGCCGGATGAGCCGGGGCAAGCTGAAGATACCTTTCTCTGGTATCGTGACAGGTTCTTCAGGTTTGCTAGCTTTTTTTCATCCTGTAGGAAGGCCGTTGCTGTATGGGTACCCCCCGCTTCCACGTCTTCCAGTGGAGATAATGTGAATATAAGATCAAGTGTTTCTAGGTAGCTCTATTGCGAGTCGGATTTTTCCTTGTCTATCATCATAAGTTCAGTCCCGATTTCTTACTCGAGACCTTATTGTCGATTGAGATATATACCCAAAGCGATACCATGTCTCAAGAGTCAAGAACCCCCGATGTCTACGGACCGGGCTCTTACACAGACAAGACCTTCGTCCCCATCTTGCAAGACACCGAGCGCATATTCCGACTCATTGCATCTCAAACACCCGGTTTCACCCAAGATGAAAAGCTGCTATCCAAGGTCAAGTTTACAGGCGAGGAATACCCCGTGATCCCCGGCCCCATTAAGGCCGTCTCCGTTGCAGCAGCCCTGCACGCCATGACAGGCGTCCTAGCCGACGAAATACTCGCCATCCGCGGCGCAGAGAACAAGGACCGCGAAATCACCGTCGACACCACCCACACCGCTTTGTGGTTCGGCTGCGTTATCACAGCCTTCCTAGATGGCGAGGACATCCTCTCCCTCGCGGCACAGAAGAAACTTAGCTCCCTGGTCCCTGACTGGGAACAGGGTTGGACGGACACCCCCCTCAAGTACCGCACCACGGCGCTCTACCCCACCGCTGACCCAGAAACGTGGTACGCCCTCCATGGCTCCATGAACGCTGAACCGGTTCTCAAATCCATCGGCATCGATCCCTCGGCCCCGATCACATCCAACGAAGAAGCCGCGTGTCACATCGCGGAACACACGCGCAAGCTCAGCCCCGAGAAACTCGAGATGATTAATCTGTTGAACGGTTTCTGCGGTAGCATTTGCTTCTCCCCTAAACAATGGGCTGAGAGCGAAATGGGCAAGACATTAGCCCGCCACCCGCTCATCAACGTCAAGCCCCAACCGCACGCCGTCCCCACGCCGCCCATCGCCTTCCCGCCTTTAAAGCCCGACGATCGTAGACCCCTGGCGGGCGTCAAAGTTGTCGAAATGACGCGCGTCATCGCCGGCCCGCAAATCGGGACGATCCTCGCTAGTTTGGGCGCGGACGTGATCCGTGTCAACTCACCGCATCTGCCGGATATTAATATGATGCAACTCACCTTTAACGCAGGCAAGCGGACTATCGCCATCGACCTGCGGAATTCTGATGACGCGGCGCTGCTGAATTCGTTGGTCAGAGAGGCCGACGTGTTTATCCAGGGCTTCCGCATTAACAAGATGCCCAAGCACGGTCTCGGACTGCACGATTTATTGAAGCTGGCCGGTGAGAGGGGAAGGGGATACGTGTATGTCTCTGAGAACTGCTACGGTCCGGATGGGTATTACGCCGAGAGACCCGGCTGGCAGCAGATCGCTGATGCCGCCGCCGGATCGGCGTACGTTATTGGACGCTCGCTGAACTTGCCTAATAACGAGGTTGTGCTGCCTTCGCTGCCTATTAGCGATATGACCACCGGCGCTCTCGGTGCCGTCGGCACCTTGTTGGCACTGAGGGATAGGGCTACCAAGGGAGGGAGTTATTATGTGCACGCTTCACTGGCGGCGGTGAATGCGTACGCGCTTACGCCCGAGGTGGGACTATACCCGCAGGAAACTGTAAAGGAGTGTGCGGAACGGTTCCAGTGGGATGAGATGAGGGGATCACATCATGTGCTGGATTTGCTGGTTGCGGTTTGGAAGGGGTGGAAGAAGGTGTTTAGGGATAAGCTCGTGGAAGGAAGTGGGCTGTTTCAGAGTTTTGAGGGGAGTGCATTTCAAGGGAAGAGGTTGAGTATACTGAAGCCGGTGTTGGGTATTAGTGATGTGGAGGGGACGAGGGGCTGGAAGACGCCGAGTGTACCGTATGCTTATGAGAAGGCGGGGGATGTCAAGTTTGCGTAGACTTGGCACAGGAAATCCAGGTTGACAAGGCAGCTGCATGGTTTGGAGTTAAGGATATCAGGCACGGGACTTAATCTTAACTTAGGTTAGTTTATCACATATCAGCATTTTGACATTGTATTGGATCCAGCTAAGAATGGGTTTCGTTGGTCGGTCGCGTCGACATAGACATGGGAGGAGTGGCCGTCTGAGTAGATGCAACACAATGCTGCAGCTATCGTTTCATCACAACAGACTGCTGTCTGGGTCGAATTGGAAGATACCTGGAGGCCGTTGAGTCTTGTCGAGGTGGAGCATGAGGGCTGGGCCTCGTGACCGTTTCGAGATCACGCATGCGCGGTGTAGGTGTTGATGTCACCTGCACAGTTGTTGAAAGACTCTGGAGGGGTAGGGTCATGTTGAATGGGCTTTGGAATGGGCCCGTCCCTTCCGGCATGGTAACATATGGTCTTGTATTGTAACTTGCAGACGAGGTCAAACTTGGGTCACCGATAATAATAGGAGCGTCCATGGTCATCATTTGTGCAGCTACACCAGAAGCTCTATTGGGGTGACTTTGGGTGACAAATGAAGACTGTACCAAGTTTTCATCCAGATATGAGCACCGAGGATCAAAGGTGTAGTGTGATGGGGTTTCTTGGGCTTGGGAACATTGGGAGGGTATGATCTCATTGCTGGGGGTGGCAGCCATGAAGTGAAACAGTAGGCGGGGGTTTCGAGGCTCGTTAACTCCATATTATAGCCCTGCTTGTTGAGTGTCAAGGGACTAGATGCTGGATTGACAGCCTCGTAAAACTGTGAAAGAATGGTGGTTGGTGGGCCCAGGTTATAGCCTTGCTGGTTGCCATGCATCTTTATGTAAAATCAGTATAAGTTTCGTGATGGCAGAGAGTCAGGTTGAGGAAGAGGAATTTACTAACTGCCCAATCTTATGAATATGATGCCCAGTTATCAAGCTGACGACGTCACAATGGATTCAAACTCTACCCAAGAGAAATTCCCTGCCGTTGCCATCATCTCCCTGGTTATCCTGGTGGTCACGATTATTCTCACCCCAATCGGTTGGCTGATGTAGAGGTACTGAGTCATGAGAGGTCAGAAAACCGAAGATTCGAAAAAATTACCGACGATATACTGGCAATATGCAATATGTTGAGAAACAGGTCAACTTTCAAAGCCAACTGCAGAACGGGGTCAGGCTGAGCCGCAGCCACGTCAGAATGTCTGAATTATGTGGACTGGACGCAGATCAAATGAGACGGCTTGTAACGGGTGGAACAAGTGCGACTTGTCCCGCAGGAAGGTTTATAGGTGGAAAGACATTCCATGGAGGCTCATGGGATGACGGCAAACTTGTATTTCAGGATACCTCAAGGAATATACATCAACAAGTTGCGCTGGTCGGCTCTTGTAGGGTAACCTGGTTCAAGCATATGATAATGCAGCACTTAGCCTCTCCCCCTTGCGACAGATGACCCTGTACAGCACTTGGAAAAGGACATATGGACTTCGATTGTAAAGAAAACGTGTAGGCGTGCCTTTCACCGCTGCATTCCCAGGTTGCCATGTGGAGTACAGCACGGCACTGTTGGATATCTCTCTGGTTGCATCATCCTTCTTAACAAACGAATCAGGTTAGGAAGTTCCGATTTATGATACCTGTCAATCTCTTATGTTTGCGGATACATTCAAGCAGGCCAATCCAACGGTTCCAACAAGACGAGGATATCCCAGAATGTACTATGTAGTTTCCACCCCTCCTCACATAATTGTGTCGCGGAAACGTGAAAAACTCGGCGCAAACTTCATTACATAGACAGGCAAGGGGCAGTCAATGTAATAAACTCGTATTCGTCTCTTCACTTCTCACGAAAGTAGTAATCGCTTGTAGCCAATGACATCACTCCTTGTTTCCAATCAACTATAACATCATACTTCCCTTCCTCGCCATCTGCGGCACACATCACTACCTTTCCTTCGGCAAGACAATCCATCCACGCAGTCATTCCCCCTCCCAGCACCATGCAGCTCTCAACCATCCTCCTCGCTCTAGCTAGCTCTCCCGTCCTAGCCGGTGAAACGATCAATCAAGAGCCTTTCCTGATGAAAAATTGCGACTACATAACCAACACTGAGCACGGCGACAAAGGCATCAAATGGGCGTCTTACGAGAAGAATCCTCAGAACGTCTATGAAGCTTCCAGCAAGCTCATCACTAACTGCAAGGTCCTCGGTATGTCGGAACCAAAGTGCAGTGTCATTGACATGAATCTCTGCTATGGCTACCAGGACCTCGTTGTGGTTCCCCAAGAGAAGTAAGTTGCTTTTATGCGCCTCAGACTGCGGCCACTAACGGAATTCACAGCGGGAATTACAAGCGTTCTTGTCACAGCATCAACTTCTTTACAGATGGGAACGAAACATTGAGTTGCGAGGGAGAGCAGGGAACCCAAAGTGTCAGATTCGGTAGGAATTTCATTTTCTTGTTTTTGACCGCAATGAATTGTATGCGGACATTGGTTCACGATCATGTGTACAGAGAACAACCTCATGGTCACGGATAAGGGGAACCTCGTGTGCTTTGGACAGGAGAGTAAAGCTTGTGACGATCAGGCTTGGAAAGCAACACACGGAGAGGATTGATTTGGCAATGGTCATTGACTGCATCGTTCACATAGTGAACCTAGCAATTTAGGGGTTTTGTAACACAGGTGAGATGTCCTGATGGTGAGTTATTTTCGTGCAGTTTTTGGATCTATTATCAATACAGTACTAAAACAAATCCGTTCGTTGTGCTCTGTATCCCCAGATAGTCACCTGCATAGGATTGAGTGCCGGGCGCTTACATCAGGTGGGAAGGTACGGCCAAGTACAGGGCTACAAAACCCCGCCTCAAACCAGAAGTAACCATCATAGAGAAAGAAGAAAAAAACATCCTTTTTTGGCCTTCGTATAAATTTACATCTACACGACGTGGGTCCACCCTTGACAATTTTCTTTTTTTCCTTGGTCTGTTGGCGGAAGATTGATCAAAGACACGATGCGCTCGAATTCTGCAGCTGAACTCAATGTTGTGGCCCGTGGAAATGAATTATGGATAAATGACACGAATATCGGATTCTAGCAGAGTCTCTCATCGTTATTTGGTGCCCGAGATCATCAGGAAAGGAGGTGGGCAATATAGGGGCTAGCCCCACACGCACTAATTCGGCCGCTCATACCTGCACTATTTGGCTAATGAAACAGGTGTCTGGGTCCCGTAGCCCACCCGCGGCGCACAATTTGAGCTGGGGGAATTCGGCCCCTCCGATGAGCGCTGCGCTGAGTCACCGTGCAACGAGATACTCGCTGCGTAATCATCAGAGCTATTAGCCGCTACTGGACGAAGGTCGCGTGCTGATGATCCTCCACCCGGGGTGAACTGTTGGTTGCACAAATGATATCATGTGGCACTCCATTCCTTTATCTTTCCAGACCCTTGTGGAACCAATGAAAGTCTTGGCCGTCGAACACATCGTCACAGACGAAATACCATCCTCAACCAACAGAACTATTTTTATTTTCTTTGGGGGCCACGTGGCCGCGTTTTTCTCATGTATACAATACTATCCAATCATGGGTTCATCGATATTCCTATATTTCCTTCTCGGCCCGCAAACCGGCAAATGCCCGCAACCCTGCTGTTTAACTTGTACAATGTCAACTTCCAAATATCCTTTGCTTCCCTTCGGCCAACGTGTGAGCACGGGGCAGCGGGACCAATTTCAATATTATTCCATCAGCCTCACACTTGCCACACCTCTCTTGGTCGAGATGAAGAATAGCATATAACTGCCAGAACTCTTTTATTCCAAAAATCCCATGATGTTTACTGTCACACCTGTACCTGAGCACGCAATCATGGCCCCTCCACGCACTCCAGCTGCATCTGATCAGAAATAATGCCGTATTTATGCGACGTAGCGAATTCAACTCACTTGGAAGCGTCACAATAGCATAATGGCTTAGGCAACCAACATTTAATAGTCCCCGAGGCACTGGTCTCTGCTTATACGGTCTTGAGGTCATCCGAACCCGTACCTGGGCGGCTGACCATGATGTACTTGGGACACATTATACTAACGCTTACAACGGCACGATAAAGCAAGACACCTAAATGGAGCTGTGATAGCTCGAGGTGGCTTCATCATGGACTTGTGCAAGGCTTACGTCATTATCCCTACCTCAGCGGCTCTGATCATTCTTGGCCCTGCGCCCTGCGCCCTGCGGCTACCATGACCACTAAAATTATGGAAGATGGGGACACCTTCGGGCAAGAGATTGAAGTCTTGGTGGAAGTATCTCCAGAGCTCATCCGACAAGTATGGTCCAAATTCCCCGAGGCGGCGTTCCCCTTGGACACCAGCACCTTCTACCAGCTCTGGGACTTGAAAGCAAAGGAGATTAAAGCCAAAATCGAAGGAACGGGGTTGCAAAATGTCATCCTCCAGGGGCCAGAAGACAGGACGAAGGACAAGGCTGTCGAGTACGGCAATTGGCAAATCACCCATGATAACACAATTGACAATCACAAGGTGCAAGAAGGTGGTTGTTTTCGGTTATTTTCTCCTGCATTTCTCCGTTTGTTGAACTAATGTTAATTTCTTGCAGGCGTCTACACAGACCATAGCGACCACGAACACAAGATCCGCTGGATCGGTGTCGAGATCAAGACTCCTATTTTCCACTACTTCAACGACGATTGGAGGGGACAGATCGACAAGGTTTGGAGTGTGCTGGACTCCATAAGAATGCCCCATGTCCAACTCTACAAAGATTGTGACACCCACGTCCACTACTCTCGAAAGTCATGGTCAGGGGGAGAATCGCGGGACGTGGATATGAAGAAAGAGGGCCCCGTGATGCCCCTCAGACAGTTGCAACCTCTGGCTTTTTTCGCTCACTACATCCAACCAGCTTTCAACGATCTCGTGGTTGAAGGCTGGCGGGACAGCATCTACTCGAAGCCGAACACACTCGTTACCGACGTCAACACCGGAGCGACTTTGCCGGATTTTTCAGACTTTCAGGCGTGCTGGAACACGATTAGCGGCACAAAAAGCACCAGGGAACTTTACGAGATGGTTTGTTGGGAGGATAGCGACTACCGACGAAGAGAGAACATCATCACGAAGCATTGGAAGTGGAACTTCAAAGGCCTCAGGTGGCAAACGATTGAGTTCCGCCAAATGCCACCTAGCCTCAATTCGAAAGATTCTCAGATCTGGGTCGACTACACCGTCGCTTGTATACGAAAGGGCATGTCCATCGACTGCGAGGCGCTTGACCGCTGTGCCAATACCGCCGCGATCAACCAGTACTTCGGGCTGAACAAATCTCCCCACCGCAAGGAAGACTTGGAGGTCTTGTTCGCGGATCAGGGTCTTAATGACTCCTTCTGGAAAGGACTGTATTCTCGCATGACCGCGCTGAAGGATTTGCCAATGCCACAGCAGAATACGCAAAAGAAGTCTGACGAACAGAGAGGGGTCTTGTAGAACAAGGACACAACATGGGATTTCTTTCGATCCTGCCTTTAGGACAAGGGTTTCTCATTATTGGACAATTATTGATTGAATGTGACATTACGGAGGTGTAAGGGGTTTCCTTTAGCATGGATTGGTATCGTTTGGCGTTCTGTATCGTTGTTTTGTTTTCTTCTCTTTTCTCCGTCGTTTTACACAACAAAGGGTGTTGGATGTGTTATGAACAGGTCGTCAATAGTTTGCTTTTAGCCGCTCCCTTGGATATCTCAGGGTAGAGGGAATTGCCACAAAATTCTTTAATGGTCATCTTGTGGGAAGTTGCAGCCTCAGGTATAGAGGGTTACAAGGCAGGCAGGCACGCGTTGCAGTATTTAGGGATCCCTCGGGGCCAACTAGGTATTTATCCCTTACGCACCTTCATAGTACCAATGCAGCCCCTAGTACTTGAATTCCGACCCATCTGATTTAGTTTAGTAGCTTTGCAGGCATTAGTTTTGATCCTACCTCACTTTAGGTTAAGGTCTACAACGTTATAAAGGAATTTTCATCTCTTCATCTCTTCATCTCTTCATCTGACATGACAGAATCACAACGTGTAGAACTGGTCGCTCCACCTGACATTCTTATGATCCCCGAGAAAGCCAAGCTATCCTCGTTCGGAAGGATCACCACGCTCTTTAATGTGAGACTTCTTCCATAGCCATAGCACCACTGGATCCATTCTCGCCTCGCTCTCTCCCTAGGACTCGTCTTGCGGCGTATTAGACATCTCCTTTGCATGGCTGACAATCTGAGTGGGGGCATTATCGATCCTGCACACCAGCCTTCTCGTCGCATCAATGAGGGGACGTAGGGCGTTTTTGTAGGTCCAAGAGCTGTTCTTCATCTCCTTCTCTAGGATCTTGATGTATTCCACAGGGCCTGCTCTCTTTTTTTGCTGCCTGTTCATTGAAAAGGGTATTACATGCCGGTTGTGCATCTCCTCACAGGGAAGCACCAGTGTGAGACGCTGTAGGTCATCTGTAAACCCATGAAACGCAAGACACTCCAAACGGACATAATATACCGGATGCTGAATCTCGGAAAGCTCTCCCAAACCATCAGATTGCAGTGCCCCTTTGCCGTCAAGCATCTCACCTGGGTTGGCGACCTGCATAGGCGTTCACATAATATAGATGGCTATGTTTTTTTATATTGGATGCCACGCAGTCCTCTCCACCGTCCAAGCACCTAAAACGGCCCCTACCATATCCGGTGTTTTGAAGTAAAACGTGTTTGCTTCCCAGTTGAAGAAGAAAAGGTGGCGTTGGGGACCCTAGTCGCCGCACAAAATGAGGCTAGCGTCGCGATTCGGCATGACAGCATGCTCAGAGGCTCCCGAGACAGCTTCTCTGGCTTTGCTTCTCACCTGCATGAGGTTTTTCATAGTCGGTAGCAGTGCAAAGTCGAGCTTGGGAAGCGTTGAGAAACAAAATGGATATGGTATGTCAAAAATTGGATATGGAGGATGTTCGTTATATCGCTCTATGGGATCATAGTGCATCAGATCTTTGGTCAAAACATGCAGGTAAGGGCCATTGGGCAAGGCGCAGTGACCCTGTATCTGAAGCCACAGCTCGGTAAGTAGGTTCGGGGAAAGATGGAATGATTGATTCATGGTAGTGGCACAGGTCATGAATAATGTTGCAAACCTCAAATTAAAATCTGCAGTCAATTCAGTCCACTTTATTTAGAATATCATGGAGGATTGTAATGTTGATTGAGCTAAGTTAACCTCCGTCAGGTGTAACGGTAGAATGTTACCTATCTAACTAGTGTACATTGTTACGGAGTAACTAGGGCTCCGCCAGTGGACTGTGTGCCACTAGTCCTCTGTTACTGCCTCCCAGCGTAAGCTGATATTCCAATTTGATGAATTTCAGCCGTCAAATCGTCAATTTAGCGACTGTTGTCAATAAATCTCATAGCGATTCTGCCGCTCGTGACCGCTCAACTTTCAATTCATCTGCCATTTGTGAATTCGTTGATTGTGACCATGCCCAGCATCTCGATAAACTTCTGGTGTTTCGCCTTCTTCAATAGCTTCGTCAACCCGTCTGCTGCCATCAACATGCCGCTGATGTGTTTGACATCTATACAAGCCTTTTTCTTGGTCACCAACTGGATCCTCATCGTCATCATCGCTGCCTCCATTGCCAACATTTTCTTCGTTGTTTCCTGCATTACTCTGTTCTTGAGAATTGTCGCGTTGATCTTCCAACAAATTCCAGCCTGGAGGATTGGCATTGTCAACTTTGTCCGTCTTAGTAGGTATTTTGATGGTGATCTCAAGAGGTTTAGGTTCAGCAATGTCCTTGCGTTCCTCAAACTTCACAAGTGGAAGATCCTTCAGTGAGGCGTCATTGTGCGTCATATCTCGAGTACGAATTATGCGTTGGAGCTCAGGGATGTAGGCTTTATGGACCTTGCCATAAGAACCTTCGGAGCCAAGGTATAGGCCTTCCATTGCTCTGGAGTTCGCTTTCTCGGAGGCAACGCGGTCTTCTGGCTTAATGTGTACCCAGACTTTGGTACCCCAAGCTATCATATGTTTTCGATTTAGGCCATCTTGAAGTCGCTGATCAAGATTCAGCTCCCTTGCCCATGTTTGAGTAGGCGAAATCCATTCCAAAGACTTCTTCGGAGTGTTGTTGTGAACTTCTATGGCATGCTTCAGAGCATAGGGCCACAGAAATTTGGGTACGCCTGTGTCAAGGAAAGCTGCCCGCAATCAAATTTCATGAATATGACCCATTTTCTCGATCAGAGGATTTTGTTCTGGGCTGCGTGGCGCTGTAATCGTTACCTTCGATCCTCTGGCTTCGAATAATTCAGTCGCTTTATTGAATTCTTTGGCGCCATCCATGTGGTATTCCTGAACTCCAATACCTCCTGTCTGTTTGATTTGAAATTTGTCAAATTTGATCATTAGATTAGAGACTTCAGAACGCTTAGCCATAAGTTCAAGCCAGCACATTCTTGTTTTGCGGTCACACCAGTGAATAGCGTGATTCATTTCATGGATTCCGACTGGAGAGATCTTGAACGTGTCAACATCGACAATGTCAAGGATCTTTAGTGGTCTTCTCAAAGGATCATAGTTAATTTGGCGTTTAGCATCCTTTCCATGGCATGTTTCGCAGTTGTAACCTTGTGGGCGATGTAGCTTGATTCCCAGTGGTTCGAGTGCTCTGAATAGTGCCTCATCGCTACAATGAAGAAAGCGACGATGCCACAGGTCATATGCTTGTGCCGCAGACAAATAGGCATAAGCATGTCGAATAGTGGTTTTCTTGATGCCCAAGATGTAAACATTGTCAACAAGATGAAGTTTGAGTAATGGCTTTCCATCTTCACTTGCAAGACAGTTGCGATAGCCATCAATCACTACGCCAACTTTGCGTAATTTGCCAACAGATATGAGTGTGGCAGAAGCTGAAGGAGAGTAATATACTTCCTCGAAGATGACATTGCGGTATTTGTTGTCAATACCTTCCGCTTCAACCTCAAGAGTTCCCATGCCAACAGCTTGGGAATATCCGCCGTTGCTGGTCAAAGAGTTTCGTGGTTTGATGTCCTTGAAGTATGTAAATCGTTCTTTGGTATTCGTTATGTGATCTGACGAACCACTAACGACGAAGTCATCAGCTTGTACATTCAACGTGTTCGCCAGGGCATATGATTCCTGTTGATCAGCAGCATCTTGCAAAACTTCGTCATAATCTTGCCACTTATCACCTCTTTCGCTCGAGATCGCCAATGGTTCGTTTTCTTCTGTTTGCTCAACGTGTTCATCACCGTCAATTGCTGAATCCAAGGTTGTGTTAATGAATTCAGAATCCCAGCTGCTGCCGAAGCAATTGTCGTCATCAATAGCAATCGCGAGATGTGAAGTGCCGAAATGAAGGGAAGTCGCGGATGGAGAGTTATTCTTCTTATCCAATATCTTGGCCACAGCCTCTTTACCGAGAAGGACCTTCATTCGTGTTCTCGTTGCTTGATTTGTCTTCCATCCCTCTGGTTGTGTCATATGTTTGCAGATCTTTTCACCTTTCTTGCCTTCTTCATTCTCAGAATGATCGCGGTTGCAAATCCTGCAGTATGACTCATTTTCGGTCTTCTTTTGGGCTTCCTTCTTCTTGTCAGGTTTCATATATTCATCTCGACTTACTCTTCCGTTGTTGTTGCTGTTGTTTCTGCCATTATCTCTGCCAGAATGAACATTTGACAGAGATTTGCCGACTGTTGTTGTGTTTTCGTGAAGAAAAGCAAGGACTTTCTGGAAATTCATCTTGGTAGCTGCGATCAAATCCTTGAGACGATCGCCAAGGTGCTTGTCTTGTTTCGTCATTGCTTGATGAATGATTCGAATCATGAAGCTTTCGGAGAACTTCATGTCGTGTTCCTTCTCCATCTTTGTCTTGAGGAAGAGAAGCTCTTTGACCCATGCTCTTGTATCCTTGAATTCAGACATATCAAGACAAATGGTCAGAAATCTCCCCTGTTGATTGTAGTTGTTGCCGAATTGATTCTGCCAAACAGCCTGTTCTGCTTTTGTCAAGCAGTCTTGGACTGATTCGTTTGTATAGCCAAGGTTTATCATGTCATTCATGATATTTTCCTTTATCGACTGCTCCAGCATGTAGCGAAGGGTCACTTCCCTTTGATCCCATTCTTCCTGCTCATTCTTCTGGGAATCGGGTGGTCTGTTGCTCATTTCCAAGACTTGTGTTGATTTCATGATCTTGGAGACATCGAGGATGGATTGCGTCCATGCTTCGTGGGTGATTTGGCCCGTCAAGGGTTTAATCGAGATTCTGGGTGCGAAACTCTCCATCTTGTACGGATATACGAAATTTCGCGATGATGATGATTCGGCTTGGATGAATGATGGTTTCGTCAATTGTGCCAATGGCTTTCAACGGAAGTTGCGGTGCGATTCACGTGTGTTTCAAGCGCGATTCACCATATGTTGCAACGAAGGTTTGCAACAGCAGGCAGGTTTCTGCTGCACTGCAGTTTGGTGTCAAATAGAATGAATTATCGTCGAATTTGAACGATGATGATGATGAATGATGTTGCAAATTATGCAGATGAAGTTGATGATGCTGCAAAAGATGTAGATGCTGCAGCCTGCGTTGCGAAAGCAGAGGGCTCATAACCTCATGGAGGATTGTGATGTTGATTGAGCTAAGTTAACCTCCGTCAGGTGTAACGGTAGAATGTTACCTATCTAACTAGTGTACATTGTTACGGAGTAACTAGGGCTCCGCTAGTGGACTGTGTGCCACTAGTCCTCTGTTAGAATATAACACTGTGAGAGTTAGAACGCTTGGGTTTTGTAACAGGTGACGGTGGGCCGGAACTGGTCAAAGTGAAGATCGAGTCTGATGGACGACAGTATCATTCAAGGAGCTATTGGGACGGCCGCGATAGTACGGCCTGGTAACAATTGATCCTCATACCTCTTTTCCTGATATACCTGAGTAGCCTGCTATACATCCAACTCAACTTTTCCACCCCAGCGAACAGAATGGCCTTCTTCCAATCTACAGAGGCCCTCATTGTCAAAACTGGTGTATTGCTCACACCTCATGCCAAGATCCAAATGATGGCATTCGGCAACACAACCGTTGCACCGCCTGCCAGCCAGCCTCACTGGTGGAGCTAACCGCCTCACAATGTACCTGCATGTCAGCTTCACTCATATAATCAATTGTAAGCGTAAGGCGGTGGCTGTGAGGTAGCTCTTGTACGATTGAAGTGCACCGGAGATCTGCATGCCTCGGCGACATATTTAGAACGCCTTGTTATGTGTTGCACTGTTGCGCGCTTATATATGCTATTGTCCACCTATGCATGTTTTCTTTGTGCTATTTGACATGAATGCCTGATTATATGTCGCCGATATGGAGTACGATGGTTTGATTGCGTCTATTACTCTTGCGGGCAGCATCGTTTCTAGCGTGTCCACGGCGTGCGTGTTGACCTGTTTCGTCATTTACCGTCGAGATCAGCGGTCTTTTCGTCATGCCTTGGTGTTGAATTTGGCGCTGTCAGGTGAATATTTTGACTGTCCCGATGCAACATTCAAAAGCAATTACTGAACATGGCCAGATTTCATCAACTCATTCACCAATTCCATATCGGGCATCATCTATGTCCGCAACCACCGGCTCGTCCCAGGTCATGCATGCACCTTCAATGGCTGGATAGAACAGCTTTCGGTCCAGGCGACTGACTTCTCCATCCTCGCCATCGGCTTGGCTACATTGCTCGTAGTGGTTGGAAAGGGGCACTTGTCTCAAGCTTCGACAGC
Source organism: Pseudomassariella vexata (assembly GCF_002105095.1). Taxonomy (NCBI): domain Eukaryota; kingdom Fungi; phylum Ascomycota; class Sordariomycetes; order Amphisphaeriales; family Pseudomassariaceae; genus Pseudomassariella; species Pseudomassariella vexata. Next base: position 589,774 of record NW_024467969.1, read on the forward strand.
CAGAAAAGCTCTGATTTGTTTGTCGGTGTGGATTGTGCCGTTCATCACCAGTACCACCGTCACGGCCATGGGCGAGGTAAAGCCAGTTAGTGGGAACTGGTGCTGGATCTCGCAAAAACGCACGGATTTGCGTTATGGGCTCACTCACGGCTGGCGTATAGTGATTATACTCGTCACTATCGGCACCTATACATATATCTGGTGGTATATGCATCGGCACTTCAAGTCTATGGGCTCCACACTCAGTGTGTCGAATAAGGAGAACAGGGGTGAAGCCGTTCCGGTTTCCTCAGAATCGTTGGGCTTGGAACCAACTGGCCAGGTCAGGATGACGTTTGACATTTCGGCCAACAGCGAGACCCATCTTCCGGTCACTCCTAATAACAGCCCAAGACCGACATCCAGTGGAGGAGGTACAAGCCTCGATACACCACAGTACACCCACGACAGCTACCCAACCAGCGCCCCGTCGTCTAAGTCCGGCCGCGATCCGTTCTTGACGAGGAAGTTTTCAAAATGGTCGTCTCAAGACAGCGACCCGAACAATACTGTTCTCACCACCATCAACAACGACCACCTTCGTCGCCAATCGAGGCAGGCCGAACGGGACATCAGGCGTATGCTATTGCTCAACGGGTACCCCATCATGTACGTTATCCTGTGGGTCCCGAGTTTGGTAAACCGGGTCATGGAGGCCACGGGACAGACGTCATCGAGCAACGTTCTGGCCATTTTGCAGTGCCCACCACAGTACGTGGGATTTGCGAATGCGATTACGTATGGTCTGAATTTGTTCTGGAGGGATAGGTTGGGCAGGTCAAGGCTGGGTCGGGGTTCGAGAGGGAGGGGCGGAGAGGCTTGATCTGTTGGATGTTACGGACAGCTCGGTTGGATGGCGGTCATGATTAGACGATAAATGGTAGATGCATATTGATACTCAGCATGCAAGCAGCAGATCTTCTTGCATCTCACTGACTGAACGTCTGATCGCTTGCGAGGACAGGGCAGGTCTCGTCTCAAGGCCCCCAAGACAAGGTGAAAGGAATGTCCGAGGTCTGGCCTCTAAATTAAGAGGTCGGGTACGATGTCAATCCACGGCGGCGTGTACCGAGAGTGGTTCAGTTGGGTTTGGGGAGAGCTGCCCGTCGGGGCTGGTCCAAAGTAGTATCGCAAATGGTTGAGAGGAGAGGGAATGTGAACATCTGCATGCCGTTGTTGCGATCTCACAAAGTATGGATACCAGGCTCAAGTTGTTGACTCGCTCGGCTGTGCAAAATCGAACCAGCTTCAATCCAGCTGATTCAAGATTGCCCGGGATGATCCCCGATGCGGTAGCCCCCTCGTGTCCCCGGAATACATCTCTAGCGCCAATATGGTTTTGTCAGGGAAAAAGTGGTAAGATCTGGCGCGATTCCGCAAGCAAGCAAGTTTCAAGAACCCTGAAAGCATCATTGAGTGGGCTGTCAAATCAGCAATTGGGCATTGACAAGCGTCATGCGGCGCGTTGGCTCTGTGGGGAAACGCATTTGACCGCCCTGGAGCCGGACGATGCCGCGGGTCCACATCGGCATCGTGCGATGAAATGTCACCCCACGCTCAGCAGACGGCCTGGTCATTTCCCCAAGTTCACGACAATGACCCGGAAGCTGTGAGAGGGCGGGTGGTTGTCTTCATTTATCGATAGGGGATGGATAGGAGGTCCTGGATGGCACAGTCGGTCGTATTTAAGGTATAGGTGCTTCACCATCTTCGACGATTGAATAGCCAGAACATCATCAGTCACACGCCACAACAGCATCAACAATCTCAACATCATCAGCCACCCCCTCCACCATCAACCTTCACCACTTCTCACCATGACGACCAATTCATTCGGCGGAGGTCTTCCCCCCTTCGACTTCAACCAACAAGTCAAGCCAGCTGTCTCCAGATTGTCCAGGAGCATGCCCCTCTTAGCTCGACTAGTCCCCGTGGTCACAGTAGCAGCATTTGGTCAGTTTTGGCCCTATCCAACTCCCGGTTCTCATGCGAAGTTGCTAATGTCTCTACCATAGCCTACTACGCCAGCTCAGAAATTGCCTGGCACCGGCAAGTGGCCTCTAGCATACGCACAGAACGGCAAGCCACCCGTGCCGCCGCCGCCGCCGCCGAGGATCTGAGAAGAGCAGCTCTGGAAAAGTCGTATGGGGACCGGCATAGCCTCGAGGACTTGGCGAGGGCGATCAATACGTACGAATCTACGAGGTCCAAGGATTGAGGCCATCGCCAAGTAGAAGCATTGACGCGCGCGCATACCTTGGTAGCATTTGCATATTGAGCCCCCTTCGGGTTGAGGATAGGGGCTGGGTTTCGGGGCGTTTTGGGAGTTCGTTTTGGAGTTTCGCCATCCCATTTAGATGGTTGGATATCGCCACGGTGGATGTACTCCACGGCCCAGGCATGATGGAGTCGGCGGTGCGTTTATACAGCGCTGGGGAGAGTTTGCACATCCTTGTTGTTACGCAGCCGGGGGTTTAGTGTGAGACACTTGGAAAGGACTCTGGCCCTTCTTGGATGTTCACCACGATCAGAGCCTGAGAAATGGAGTCTTTCATGCTTGTAGCGTCTACAGAAGCTCACATTTGCATCAATTTTACATGTTTCAAGAACAAAGCCTATATCTACCATGAGGAAAATCTCCATGTCTCAGACAAGATTAGTGGTAAAACTCGCACATATTTTTGGTCTGTTACTTGATAATATTATTTCACCCCCGAGTCGCACGTCTGAAGGAGAAGCCGGTCCCTGGCCTTCAACGCAGTTGCACTTGACGATAACTTGACTACGCAACTAAGTGCTTCGATGAAAGCCAAGGTAGTCGTTTCATCTCAACAAAGTTTGTACACTCTCTGCGACTGCTTCCAGTTATTGGCGTTTCTCATTGTCTACTTCATATGCCGATGGAGAATTATCCAATCTTCGGTCGTAGTACTAAGACTATATTAAGGCTGCATTGGACGACATGAATGCTTGCTTGAATTGTATACAGTTGGATATCTTAGGTATACCAATGAAGTATCTACAAAAGTAGTGACTAGTAGTCGATGGAATACGTAAGTGATAATTGCGGTATAGACTAGTAAAATACAAACGAAAGAATCGCAATACCTCTCATTGTGCAAAAAGACAAGAACTGCACCTTAGTTATACCATCTAAAAAAACGAAGAACTTCAGTACGGTTTCCCGTACGAAAGTACACGTGCGGCCTCAAGCGCCCCAAGTACCATACCGATCGCATTCCCGAGACGCCCTCGTCCTTGAAGCTGGCGGGCGCACTTCAATCTCCGACAACCGACGGAGGATCGAATCAAAGTCACGACTGCACTGCGAATGCGTCGCCTTGTGCTTTCCCGCTTTTTCTGGAGGCAGACTCTGTCGTGGACGCGGCGGAGCCGAAACCGGCGTAGGACGAACCGGCGTAGGATGGACCGGCGAAAGTGTGCTCAAGGGAATAGGGGCACAGCACCCAACACCCGCCGTGTGGTGTGTAGGACAGTTGAGCTCTAGCTTGACACCAGCGAAGTCATTTCGTGGAAAGGCTGGCTTCTGCGGCAGTAGGCAGGCTGAGGCAAGGGGATGGTTGTGAATAGAACCGGCTCGTGATGGCCTCGGGGTGGGTGCGGCCGAGGAGCCTTCTAGCTCGAAGCGGTGCACGATTTCGTTGACGGCTGGGAGCTCATGGGGATATTCCGGCGTGGGCTTCACTTTGGTTGTCGTGTCATCTAACTCGAAGCGAGTGCTGCCTGCCTGTGTTGACTCTGGCTGCGGTGCTAAATACCACGCAGTTGTCGTCCCTGTTTTCGACTCTCCATCCAACTCGGCCAATTGACCGCTGCCAGCAGCAGCTAGTCTTTGAAGGTCTTCCTTTGCTGGCTGCGTTCTCAAGTGCGAAAATTCCTGGAGTATTTCCGCATACTGGTATGCGTAGGGGTCGGTATACAACCAGGCACAACCACCTGCCATGGAGTCTGTCATAGTGTTTCGAGGTAAGTGTGCAAGTGAGGTGGATGGAGAAATCCAGTGATTGGAGAGAGAAGATTTTAAAGAAACAGTTGTAGCTGAAAAACAATTGACATTTCAGTCTTTCATTGGGTGTTCTTGCAACGAGGCGCTGTTGCCGGAAATAGCTCAGTGCATCGTGCAGGATCTTTCACTGCCTTTACCAAGACGGCCTGTGTCCAATCACAGGTGCGCGAGTCCTCCACGCCTGTTCGGTTGTGGCGTTCTCAGGGGAGGACAAATATGCGACACATTCCGAAGGTGATGACACCCAGGTTGGGCCAAGCCTTCTGTATACGGCGGACTTGCACGTTCCAGCTGTGAATGACTTCGGATTCCACCTGCGTTGTGTTCGCCTTCGCTACCTCCCTCGCACCAAAGTAGAAATTGCATTTTGGAAAGCCAAGAGTTATTCCCACACTTGGACCTTATCGTCACCTTTTCATGTGCTTCGCTGTCTTTCACGGCGTATTGCTAAGGGTCTCAGTGACCTTTGGCGATAGATGATATAGGAGATGCCCTTCATATGCTCAAAGTGGCCCCTTGAAGCTCGAAAGCGACAATCCATCAATCCTGCCCAATCAAGGCAGCCTGAAGTGGCCTGAGGGTGGAAACACGGTTTATGTATCATGCCCCCTGCCCAAAGGCACTTCGTGCGCAGATGCTCGTGACGAACATACAAGTGAGGCTCATTATGACTCCTACAAGACATTACAGTTAAGTATTTCAGTATATGTATACACTAAATTACAGCCATGGTATGTTGCAACGCTCTTGGAGCTGCTGTGCCCTTCCAACTATGCTCCCTATACGTCCCCAGCAAATTGCCAACAGATTGGCCCCGCCCCTCGTTCCAGGACCTTTTTCCCACTCCCCACCTCCACATAAGATACTGCGTGGGCACGTTTACCATCATGCCCCGGTAGAGCAGACCGATATATACAACATATAAGTATCATGGACCAATATATACAAAAGAAACCCCTCAGGTCCGATTCTCCCGCGGGCGTGGTTCAAGTTTTGGACACACATGTCTGAGTCTTCTTACAATCGTGGACCGACGCCCCGTTTTGGCGGCATCGGCTCCCATTCCCAGCCCTTGCCACTGCCGGCGTTGCCAAAGGATTGCTTCGAAGTGACGAACTTGGCGCTTTCGAACGGCTCGTACATGTGCGGGATGAGGTGCGGCTGGGCGCTGTAGGGCAATATGTTCCTGGCGCTCTTCTTCTTGACGATGCCCGAGGTAGAAGCCCCCGAGGCGACACCCGCGGCTTTCCTCTGAAGGCGCAGGATCTCCCGCAGTTCGGCATCGTCGGCCGTGATCTGCGCCTTCAGGAATGACAAGTCTGCACTGGGTGACGATGCGTTCAGGGTTTCCATGACGGGGGTGCGGGGTGTGTAGGGTATGTCGTCAAGCTTCGGTGCATATTTGGCTGGTTTGATTGAGGGGTCGAGGTACGCGGCGGCCCCCTTCTTGAGAAGCTGCATTATGTCCAAGCTCTCTCCGTGTGGGATGGGCGTAGAGTGGCTCGGCGTAATGCAGTCCATGTTCACTTCCTTCCTCAAGACATGGTCGATGTCGATGGCCGAGAAGTAGGCGCATGCTTGCGGTAAGTCGTTGATGCCTACCTGCTGTGCGAACATTGCTCTCGTCCAAAGATTGGCAACCTGCATTGCCATAGCCGCACGGTACTTGTCTTTGATCTGGACGAGGTATCGAACCTCATCATGGACGCTGATGGCAAGACGAGCCGAAATGTTGAAGCGTCGTGTCAAGTAGTCCATGCTAATAATCAGCAGGTGCAGGTAGTCAACGCCAGAGGACTGAATAGCCCAGTTGATGCGCGAGGTCAGATAGCCACCCTTGCTCATGAAGCGACCCATCAATGCCTCGGTAATACCGGCGCCCAGTACAGGGGTCCGTGGACGCTCCTGGTCGGCGAACTCCTCGAGCTTGTTGAACACAAACGACTCGGTACCCCCGCGCCAGAAAGCCCTCTTGTGCAACGCCTTGCGGGTTGTCTTCACGCCCTTGGTCGTTGCATAAAGCTTGCCAGCAATGTCTAAAGTTTCGGCTTCTGACAACGACGGGTTGAACTGCCGCAAGAGTGTGGCAGCGAACTTCAAACCGGCGCCGTAGATGCGCCCATAATTAAAGACTTTGGCATCGTTACGTGTGATGCCCAAGATCCCGGCCGTCCGGGAATGTAAATCAGTGCCTGCAGCTTTGGTGCCCTCCAGAGTCATGAATCCGATGGCGTTGCCGCCGTGGAGCTTGAATATCGAGTCGCCAATAACGCTTGCGATCCAGAGCTCTTCCGAATCAACATCAGCACCAACAAAGCAGTACCCGGGAGGCGCCTTGACCATCGACTTCAACTCCGAGCCGACCCTGTTGACTTTGGCATTGCTGGCAGTCAGCCACGTGTTTTCGACGGCCCTGCGGGTGATGGTCCCCATGGGGATGACTTGAGGCAGGATGTAACCATGCTGAGGCCTTCTGCCCCTCTTCTTCGTTCCTGGGAGTTTGTCCTTCTCGTAGACTACCATCTGTGACATGATTCTGGTACGTGCGCTAATCCAGTAAGAACAAGAGGCATTCATCTCAAGAGCATCTTTTGCGTAAGAATACTCGGATGACAGCGTCCCCTTTTCGAAGTATGGTAGGTAACTCTTGGCCAACGGATTTGCACAACGTGCTGTTGGGCCGTCTTTATGTGGTAGTTTTATGTAGAATGCTCCTCGGTCCTCCTTCAGGGCCTCGATAGGTTCGTCCCTCATATCGCAGCGAACCAGTTGGGTCGAAGCATATTTCTGCGCGTTTGACAGAGGAACTCGGAATGTCCAACCGTATTTGTCGGACCAGTACAAGGGATATCCGTCCCATGCGAGTCGTAGAAGCAAAGGTGCGATCCGCGTCCGTACTGTGATGTTGATGGGCGCATCCATTTTTGGAAACAGACCTCTGTACCACTGAGGCATTCCGGGTTTCTTCTGGCGAGCGGCTGGTCTCGGAGGGTCGTCCTTCTTTTTGCCTTTCACCATCTTAATTTCCTGGCCTGACCAATCCAGTTGCCTCATCCATGGGTCGTTCTCCCACTTGTCTGCATCGTCCTTGAACTCGAGTGCCTTTTCCGTCAACTTAATGAGGCGTTCCTGAACTGCATCTGAGAGTTTGTGATATGTCGCGTCCGCTTTGGCAATATAGTCATCCCAGGACTTGTTGACAGGTAAGATGACGGATGATAAATGTCTCAGCGCCGCGAAGCTAACAGGGTGTGGGCAGACCTCCAAAAAGTTCGGAAAGACCATCTTGTACACGCGGTGAGTGATGGCAACGTCAGCAGCACAGTAGTCGAGCAAGTGATCTAGCTTGGCCACAACGCCGGCTCGGTCCAGCTCTCCAAATTCATTCCGCGCAGCTTTGTCGAGAGTGACATTCAAATGAAACTTTGCGACATCCCTAAGAGAGTTGACCGAGCTTCTCTCGACCCAAAGTTCCGTCTCCTCTTCTCGAAGGTTGTCACTTGACAGAAGGGTTGCCAGTTCGAGATTGTCAGTCTCCTTGGCAAACTTATCTCGCAGCTCCTTGCTCTTCTTGTGCTTCATCCAAGTTGGTCGTTGCTGGGAGCACATACCGTTCACAGCGACATGTAACGACATGGTGTCCAGGAAACTATTTCGCGACTGCTCCAGGCTGTATTCTTCGAGGACTCGAGCCCGGTCGTACCCAATATTGTGACCGACGATAGTTCGCGCCTTTGTCGGATCTCCTAATGGAATCAAATGCCTATCTGACTCCGATTCTCCCAGCAACCATGGAGATAGCCATGCGTACCAAGCTGTCGGGCTCATCGCGCAAGCCATGACGGCATACGAACTCTCCTTCCACATGACCTCTGTATCGAAACATAACAGCTCTTCATCCGGCGCTTCGACATGCTCTACCACCATATTGCCGTCAGGCGCATCGACAGGAGGTATTGTCGTAACGCCATCCCGGGAAACGACAGGCTCTATCTGGCCTTCCGGATAGTGGTATTTCGTCCACCCACTGCGCTGAACCCATTTTCTCGGTCGCGGTGGCGCATTGGCCTTGGCGAACTGTTTGGCTTGTGTCAAAAATGGCTCGGCGCAGTCAAGACCAAGCCTGGTGAAGTGTTCGTCCAAGGTGTCTCCGTGAATCGGGGGCACATTGAATGCGATGGGTGGGGTTTCATCGGTGTTCTTCTCTAGCAGATCATGACGGCCCAGGTGGGCCTTCGCGAGGTCGACCAGCTCTTGCGGCGGCACCTCGCTCCCATTGGGAAATATTTGTTTGTGGACATGCAAGCTTAGTTGTTGAACCCCGATCTCATTGAATCGGGCCTCGGACGGAAGGGCAAGACTCTTCGCTCGTGACGGCTGGTGCGCCGGTTCGGGTGCCGGAAGGGATTTGGCAGCGGCGGCGGCCGTGGTTTTTTGTCGAACCTGCCATGGTGACGATAGAAGCCACGAGGAACGCAGGCGGCGGCTTTGCGCGCGGGTTTTGGCAAGGCGCACAAAGCTCGCAGTCGTTGCGCTCCGTACGTGGCCCCTTGCAGGATTCAACATTGCTACCGTGGGGTGATGAGCATGGCGACAAATTGCTGGCTTTGGAGCTCTAAAAGGTTACTGAACGGTATGGCGCTGGTGGACGCTTCACCATTTGCTATGTATGACGATAAGATGGCAAAATGTGTGGCCATTGGAATTTTTCGAGACGTAACGTACAACCCCACCTTTCCGGCCACCCACCATTCTGGCCACATATTGCAATCCAATTGAAGGTATTCGAAACAGTGTATTCAACGTACTATTATAGCTATTCAGGTACAACCAGCTCTAACAGAAAGCTGTGCTCTAGGGCTTCCTGAGGTATAGATCTATAGATTCTGACGCCTTAGCTGGGTCCAGTATTACCTGATTCCGACGTTGTACCTGGTCTCGTTGCCGTTCTACTTCAAGGGCTCGATCCATCGCTTCCTTAATCTGTACAATGTTACCAAATCGTTCATTAGGCCCTAATCGTACCTTCTTACGTGGTTTGGGGCGTAACGAAGTTATAGGGTAGAGCGTGGAACGCCCCATCGGAGGGAAGCCTGGCGCTGGGATATCCCTTGATTGATATCGTTGAGAGCGCCTTGAATCGAATTTTCTGAATATCGAGGCATTGTATAATAATAGCCAATACCGACGATGATCTGTTGTGCCGAAGGTTGTTGTAGTTGGCGGATTAGGTGGCCAGAAAGGTGGGTGGCCGGAAAGGTGGAGTCGTACATTATGCGAAATCAATGAGTGATCGGCCTCCTTCGCGTGCCTACATGAGGGAACGATGACGCCTACTCTGTGGGTAGATATGCAGACGCATCCCTGCAGGCTGGCCTCACATTCCGGGAGCACGAGAGAGCATCGGAAACTGTTTGGCCTCAATCCACCCCCAAGCTGCCCTCTCCGGGCGTTGAATGAATGGCAGCCACCTTACCTGCCGACGTACCACCCCCACGCACCCTGCGATTCTTGGAGTGAGCATTGGAGGCCATCAGACCCGGATTTGGAGAAAACTGCAGCTGGGGAGAGCGTTGATCCTCCAGTGTTTCTGCCGGCCCAGTCGTCCACGGGTGCAGCATTATTGAAGCAAGTCTCGGAAAGACACAAATGAGCGTCCGTGAGCACAGGCTCTAGCAGGCTCTGATTGGCAACGTGAGGACCTGACATGCGAGCTATCTGACTGCTGTTTTTCTCGCCCGTTGGCTGGTCAGCTCGTACGATCAATCAAATCGGGCTTCTTTTTACTACTTACTCCGTACCGCCCGCAGAGGCGCCTACCCTGTAGCCGACTTACACGAAGCCCACGTCGTGCGCGGTTCGTTCCAAGGCCGCCACGGCTGCGGCGTAAAGTAAAATTCAAATAGAGACAATCCCCCTCCGCACAGGAACGCGAGTATCCATCCTCGCCTATTGATTGCCTTGCCATTTCCTTGCCTGTGACCCTGACTGAGACCCCATTTATGAGAGCAGCTGTCCTTCGTGATTTTTTTTTTCGAATCTTCCTTTCCTCTTAGTCTGACCGATTTCTCGTCCTTCGAAAATCCGTGCAATTTATTTTTTCAACAGGCAATGCGACTCCTTACGCAAACCAGTGCGACCGAATTGAGAGAGAACGAGAT